>NC_135186.1:1314208-2514208 GCF_041146795.1 Maylandia zebra | reverse complement strand
TGTCCTTTTAAGAGCCCTGCTAGGTTTCTTGAAACAGTTTGATCCTCAATTTGTTGACAGAGACACTGCTTTTGTAGTTTTGCTTCTGTACAGTCATTTTTAACTCAAAGGACAAATTAAACATAATGTCTGAGGTCGATTCAAAGTTAGAATTTTTATTTTATAGTTTTTATTGTTATTTTTTAAAACACGAGGCTCTTAAGAGATGTCATTGCAAGTTAGAGAGACCACGTTAGGTTGAAAAAGCCAAATAAATAAAAGCGATAATAAAATAATTAGGAATGGCCGAAACAACATTCTTAAGAAGTATAAATGCAGTGATCAAGTCAGCAGCTCCCAACAGGCCTGAAAAACCAGAGAGGACAACTGGAGTACATGATGGCAGAATTATTTCTATGGTTAAGAAAAACAGCTTCACAGCATCTAACCAGATCAAGCCCACGCTATAGGAGCAGGCGTGTGTGCACGTCAGTCACATCTTGACTGTTGGATTTCAAATCTGTGGCGGTGTACAGAGGCAACGCTACAAAAACTCTTTGCACAACACATTATTGACCTAACCGTACTTCTCCTTCATTGATGAATCCATAATAAACAGTGAAATATTTTAAAACTCTAACTGTTGCCTCAACACATATATGTTCAATGGAAAGTCAATCGATTTCATGTGTGCTCCGGAGGTTTTAAGTTGCACATCTGGCCTCCAAACTGGTTGTGATGTCACAATATCCTCTTATGCCTACACATGTTGAACTTTGATTTAAGGTGAGCCTCATTTTCAGCAGATTAATGGGAAACAGCTTTGACGTCCCTGACGACGCATGTATCACCCTGAACAATGAAGGTCAAAACTCTAAATGTGAGTTAGACTCTTTTCTTTTTTTTTACATGAAGTGGGAGCTGATCGAGAATAGTTTTAACTCAGTAAACTGTTTACCGTACCAGTCATCAGCTAAGACTAAAATCAGACTAACAGCACATATTACACAACTGTGGGATCTGGCTCTACACAGCCTTTCTTTTGTCCTTTATTAACTGCTATTATCAGGAGAAGTTTGGCACAATCAGGTAGTTTGCCTGTGGAATTGCTGCACTTCACAGAGAGTCATTTTGTCTGAGCCAATCAGAGGTCCATGTAGGGGAGAGTGCTGCTGTGTCTCCAAGGGTGTGACAGCAGTATGTGAGTCGGAGCTGCTCCCGGGGCCACCAGCCCCCTTGGCCCCCTGCAGGACCGCTACAATAGTGGCCCCAGGGCGGATGCCATAGCTGGGATTCCCACTCGTAACCGGGACACCTTCGCCCAGGGCACAGACACACTGGCAGCAGCCCCACAATCAATTCATCAATCTCTGAAGGGAGTGGCAACTGCAAAAGGCCACAGCAGGCACCCCTCACAGTTCCCCTTGGAAGGGACAGGGCCACCAGGGCTGACACAGAGACTGACACCATGGTGGCGTTGTGAAAGTGCCAAGCTCTGTAAATACTATAGGCAGCTATTTTTTCTTGACGGGGCAAACAGAGAAACTCTCATGTGAAAAATGAACACACACAAAAAAAAGTGCATCTGGTGACAATCTTACACTTTACACCGTTTTACTCGGCAACAGGAAAGTTTCACATTGCTGTTTATGAAACAAAACAACTGACTCAGTCTTCAAGATTTCTTCCAACAGTTTTTGGGCAATGGTGTTTTTTCCCCCCAAAGTTTTCCATTATTCAGTGACTGACTGGATTAAAGGCTCCTTATTTTATTAGAAGAAATTAGAGATTGGATCAAATGTCCAATAAACAGTGTGTAAAAATAGCCATCCATGTGCAAACGAGTCTATCCATCACAGGGCCCTGTAGCAGCTGTGAATTCGGATGCCCAAGTGTCAGACTCTGGCTCCTCCTGCTGGACAGAAAAAGAGGCTGGAGTGGGGCATTTGAGACTCCTGAGTCCAGGCAGATGAACAACAGAGACATTAATTACTGGACACATAAACCGAGCTGTGGTGTTATTTCTTGGCGTCTTTTACCATCAGGTTGTTGAGACGAACATTAAAATCCAAGTTCATCTCAATCTCACCATTCTTCCCATTTCCTGCACATGGATGCTTGCAAACAAACTGCGGATTGTTCGGCTCTCCCTCCCTGCCGCATTCAAAAATAAGATTAACAGTACATCTGTCAGAAGCGGTTAATGATTTCCATCCATTAGTGGCCCGTTTTCACCCGCAGCTCCGTGTTCAGGAATCTTGTCTGCTCCGAGGCCATTTTCTCAAATTAAGCATGTTCTTGTTTTGGGTTCAGAAGTCACTTGACTGTCTGACAATGTGGCCATTGTGGCAGGCTGCTGCACACGCATCAAAGAGGTGATTAACCAGTTGACAGGGCTGCGGGGACAATACTGCTCTTTACGGGGGAAACAGTGCGGCCACTCAGAGCGCTGGGCTCTTACTGGGTGGGGGACCGAAACGCTGCTTCCACTGCTGACAGCATGAAACAAAAATAACTGGTGTTCAAACTGCTGCACACGGCAAATATTCACATCCAAAATCAGCTATTTGCTGCACTGAACGACCTGTACTTGTCTGTCTCACTGGCTCGTATGTCATTCAGCTTTTTTGTTATTATAATGTTTTAGGTGGGGGTGTTTGTAACGTTTTAAGATTTCTGTCAGTGCTATTGAGTCTGTCGTTTCTCGAGGGCTTCATAAATTTAGCAGAATTCTTTGCTTTAGTGTAACAACCGAGGCTTCAGCTCGAAATGACGGACAAACCGCTGATTGGTCGGGATGTTGGCCAATCACACGTCCCCATCTGGGAGGGAAATTCCCTCATCACAATAAACTACAACTTGTTCACTGTTTTCAGTTTTGCAAGTAGTCTGAGGGATGTTTGCGCTCTTATTAGGTGGTTTGAAGGAGTTGCACTTGTCCTTCACTTTGACTTGATCTGATTTTCCCTTTAATAGACACTTTTTTTTACTTTTATACCCCCATTACTGTATATTCTTTAGTCGGTTTTTTCCCCCTGAAATACATATTGGCTCTTCGGAGGACTACCTAAACCGCTTTGATATGCAGAGATCTCCGTGAACAGGCTGGACATCAGCATGGAGCAGTGGCGAGTCATTTTACTGGGAGTGATTTTGTCTTGGAGGCTTCGAACATCATCCCAAACGCATGAAGGTGAGGACGTGATTCTATATCTGAAATCCTTTCTTAGTTTGGATCTCGTGAAATTTAGACAATACCGAAATTACCAGACAAATTATAGCAATAGAATAGAATTAACTGTACTTAAAGATGTCTAGTATAAACTGATAAACCTCAGCCTCTCTTTGTTTGGTTCACAGCAAACAAAGAGAGCCTCTCTTTGTTTGGTTCACTCTTTCTTAAAAGCTTTTTTATTGTTATGATCCAGGCCCTTGCAGTGCACTTTAAAAATCTGCAGAGAACAGCAAAGGTTCACTTTAAGAACTTCTATTTACCATTAACTGATTGTCACGCTGTCAGTAAATTCTTTCTGATAAAATTTAATGTGGTTTTCTGCAGTTACAACGACATTAATGTGCAATCTTTGCCAACATTCAGATCTCCCTTTGCGATAGCTGTCAGACAATCACACTGTTTTTCTTTCCTGTCAGGAGCTTTTGTTTACTTACTAATTTCCGATCACTGAGCCCTTTCATGAATGTGCTATGCTTCATATAAATACAAAATATTAACAAATAATTTAAGTACTAATGCCTGTTTTTGAGTTATCCCAAGTATGAGTTAAATATTATTGAGTCCTCCCAGATTAGCTGAATATTTCAGGGCCAGTGTTTGCTTAAAATTGCCATATATGAATATAAGTGTGCATTAGGCAACAGTCCTTTGTCAGCATGTAACTTTCCATTGTTATTATGCAGCAGTCTTCAGGGTCCTATAGCTGTGTGTTATGTGTTCATAACGAAGACAAGAGATATGACTCGTGTTGAGCGAGTGCTGCAGGTGGCTAACATTTGCACATTAAAGGACCAGTTCCTCAGTTTTTTTGCTGGGCACTCAGAGATGGTGTGTATGTCACCTTCCGTTCACGATATTTCCCTTCCCTCTGCCAGAGAGTCCCGTTCACACACGGCCCATTGTCTTTTGGTATGATCTCAGCAATGCGCGGCTTGCAGACGCACATGCACACGCATACACAGAAGCACTGTCTGTCACTGCAGCACTCATCACTCACTGAGACACACTGTCCACATTTATAGCTTTACAACAACGAAGCACTTTATCTGAGGGAAAATTAAAAAAAGAAAAAGTCACTCTCTCTTCTGACCCCCCTGACCTCCTCTTCATCAGCCCCAGGCCTGGACTGCTCCATGTAAGCGGGTAACAGCCTGCCTGTTTCTCTCTGCTTCACATCAAAATCTGTAGCCAGCACAGGCATGAACACAGCACCAGGGAGAGTCACCAACCCTATAAATACCACAGACACAACACAGCCCACAGTACTCACTTTCCCAGTGTTATTTACGTTCATTTTCATCTTTATTCCCTATCTGTGTTAGAAGTGTGTCCAGGGACGCAGAATGGACTCAGTTCCACAGGCTCTCAGGAGAACCAGTACAATCTGATTAGAAACCGGTATTATGGCTGTGAGATTGTAATGGGAAACCTGGAGATCACACAGATTGAGAGTAACTGGGACTTCTCCTTCCTCAAGGTAAATGTCATGTTTCCTTACTCTCCAGTCGTTACATTTGGAAAAAGCGTTAAAAAGTGGAGAGCATATTGGAGAAGTAGCCTCTTATATTAATGGTCTTCTTCACTCTAGAGAATCCGTGAGGTGACTGGCTATGTCCTTATTGCTATGAACCACTTTCAAGAGATTCCTCTGGGCCAACTGCGCGTCATCAGAGGAAACAGCCTGTATGAAAGACGTTTTGCTCTATCGATCTTCCTCAACTACCCCAAGGACGGCTCCAACGGCCTACAGCAGCTGGGACTCGCAAACCTGACGGGTTAGACGAACAACAGAAAAACAGATATTAGAGAAAGAAAACGTTCAATGTTTGTTCTGTAAAAGAAAATGCTTTCTGAAACCCAAGGCGTTTGTGACAGTGGGGAGTGGTGCATTACATAAAATGGAACAATTAAACTCAACAGCTCAGGTCAAGCCTGGTCCTACTGGAAGTCCCTTCCATCACATACAGCTGTGGTCAGAAGTTTACATCCACTCAAGATAGGCATGAATGTCATGGGAACTGGTGCTGCATAAATAAAACTGAAATGAAATGACCTGAGAGATCATTCCTTTTACCTTGTTCCAAATTCTGCATCTTTTATTGGTTTTATTGTCTAATTCTTTCAAACTTTTTTAGTATTTTCTTGGAGGCTTAAAAAACCCCATGAAAAAAATTATCCTCATACTGTTTTTTAAAGTGTATATTTTGATTCGCCTCTGATCCTGATATATCTGCTGAACCGTTTTCTCTGTCTAGCTTGCGTTATGTTTCACTAATGTTTTCACAGAGATTCTGGAGGGAGGGGTGCAGATTATCAATAACAAATACCTGAGTTATGGTCCCTGGATCTTCTGGCAGGATATTGTCCGGGACAGCAGCGCTCCTATTGATATCAAATACAATGGAAAGAAAGGTCACTACTGGTCTGCTATACGTATTCCAATTCATCTCTAAATCATCTCTTTTTATAAGAAGCACTTATCTTTCTATGTCTCTCTTTTTTAGGCCCATGCCATAAATCTTGCGGAGATTATTGCTGGGGACCAAACGAAAAGCAATGCCAGATCTGTGAGCGCCCACGTTTTGTTTTTCCTTTGCCTCCTCTTCACTTCACCTCATTATATCTCTTCAAAGCTACACAGAAATACCCGGAGACAGACACGCACATAAAGATCCAACACGCATACACATTTATGTAACTTCTGATGAACTCGTCTCTCCTGTGTGTTTTAGTGACTAAGACGGTGTGCGCTCCACAGTGTAACAGCCGCTGCTTTGGCACAAGCCCGAGGGACTGCTGTCACATAGAGTGTGCAGCAGGATGTAAAGGCCCCCAAGATGTGGACTGTTTTGTAAGTGAATTATCTTTTTGTCTTTGGAGAGGTTTGCTGATGAAACAAGAAAATGGCTTTATTTTTATTTTATTTTTTGTTAATTGCATGGAGGATTTAAGTCTAAATTCCTGTGTCTCATGCTGGGAATATTTCCTTACTTCCTGGGCCCAATTCTAAATCTTGAACAGGTTTTCCAGAGTTTAAGGGAAACTAATCCTTTGTTTCCTTTGTTCTTCTGTGGTATGGATGCTCAGTCTGCCTTTAATTGTTGCCATGTGATATAGCTTGTAAATACAATAGTTCATGCAAGCACATTCTTGTACTGGAGTTTATATTCATGCTTGTGGCTCGCACAACCTTACTTTGATGAAATTAGGTTTAACATCAAGTTAAATTTGGAAGTAGTTGCACATAATATAACAGCATGCCATAAAAAAATTATCCACAGTATTCAAAAACAAAATTCTTGACCTCTTGGTGTCATTAGAAGAAAAGTAATTTATAACCAAAATCTGTATGATTCAGCCTCTGCGGGCCATGAATGTCTTTTGAATTGTGATGTACTTCAGCAGCTTCACCTTTGGGCTTTTAGTATTTCATTTTGATTCTCTTCTTTCTGTGTGTGTGTTCCTGTAAAGGCATGTCGTCATTTCAATGACTCCGGAGCCTGTGTGCCCCAGTGTCCCCGGGCTCTGATCTATAACAAGCAGACGTTTCAAATGGAAACCAACCCTAATGCCAAATACCAATACGGATCCATCTGTGTGTCTCAGTGCCCCAGTGAGTGGCCTGCATGTGTTTACAAGTCTAAAAGTTTTCTTGTTACTTTTTCTCTTTCAGTTCTAAGGTTTTAAGCTTCAGGTTGTAATGATAAAAATCATCTGGTCCATGACAGGCTAACAACAACCTCACATTAACAACAACACATGACATATTACACTGTGCCAAAATGCACAAGCAGCATGTGAAAAATAAAGTGCACTCTTTCTGTTTCCAAAAGGATAAAGAGAAAAAAGATTAAGGAAGGATTAATTAATTCACTGCCATTAATTAGTCATTAGCAAGCATGACCACATTTATGAAAACTAGGCCACTTGTAAGGCCACTTCCAAACAAGTCAATCATTCTACGACGAGAAAGATTATTCACAAGTGGAAAACTTTCAGCTCCCCGGGAGTTTGGCGACCTTTTCATATACTACACACTGAGCCTGTTCATGAAGCTGCAGTCAGCACTGATATATAGTATCAGATCTAACATAATGCTAGTTAATGTTAAAGGGTAAGACAGAAAATGTAACAAAGCCAAAAACTAAACACAACATGGGACAGGTACAGCAACTCTAACCAGGAAACAGAGGTTTTCAGGTGTTGTGTTGGATCTGGTGTGTTCATGTGTGTCCCATATTGTCAGGGAGGAGTCCAGGGTGGATAGGAGACATAGAGAATAGAGCAAAGCTGGTAAAAGCTGGTGGTAGGCTTTAAGAATGTTAGAGTCGTATCGTGAATCGTTTTATTTTATTTGCTCCTCTGCATGTGTATAATAAAACATATTCCCTGTGTTTTTCTTTTCTTCCTCCTCCTCACAGCTCATTTTGTGGTGGATGGTAGCTCCTGCGTGAGCGCCTGTCCGTCAGACAAGATGGAGGTGGAGAAAGAAGGCCAGAGGAAGTGTGAGCTCTGCAGCGGACTTTGCCCAAAAGGTTGAAATGAATACAAATGCGATTTTTCACTTCTTCCACCAAGATTATATCTCAGTAGTCAGATGTGATTGTTTCTGGTCATCCCTTTAGTGTGTGAAGGCACTGGTGCTGAAGACAGGCAGACTGTGGACTCGAGCAACATCAACAGCTTCATCAACTGCACCAAGATTCAGGGCAGCCTTCACTTCCTGGTCACGGGGATTATGGGGTAACTGTCAGTATGTATGAGTAAAGCGTCTCAGGGTATGGTGCCGTACACTTGGTATGTTTATAGTATTTTTCTGTCTTTTATCTTCACAGAGATGATTTTAGAAACATCCCACCACTGGATGCCAAAAAGCTGGAAGTGTTCCGCACAGTCAGGGAAATAACAGGTGTGCTTACGTGTTAACAGTTGACCGCTTTTTATATTAAATTTCACAATCAAGTATGCATGTTTCCTGCCTGGACCTGTAGTGCTATTCATCCATGTTTGGTGTGAGCTGCCTTTGGAAATACTGGTTGCAAAGATGTCTCCTTTCTCTCGATTATCAAAGCATAATCATGTTTGATTTGGGGTAAACTATCCATTTAAACTTCTGTGAGGTGACAGTCACAATTAACATTAAACTGCTTGCTTTTCTTGTCACATATGAGGCTGTCTTCTATCCCTTGATAACGCACACAAAGGTTGTATCCATCAAATGATATATGCTCTCCTTTGGGGGAAAACAAATATCCAAATTATCTGCGATGTGTTATGCACAGTGTCATTTTCTATCATCCTTAATATAATCACTGTGTTTTATTCTCAGACTTTTTAAACGTCCAGTCCTGGCCCAAAGAGCTGAAAGACCTGTCTGTTTTTTCGAGCCTCACTACCATTCAAGGGAGGACGCTCTACAAGTAAGACTAGACTGCAGATTATACCGTGCACGTGTCAGTGAGAGGCCAGAGCAGGATGCTTTTATCACAACAGCTGATGGATTCAAATGTGTGATTTGGCGTTATGGGCTGGGTCATTTGACCGAGCATTTTGAGTTTCATGCCCTTTTGTATTATGATGTTCCTGTTTGTAAAATTTAAGCTTTAGTCAGTTCTGTTGATATTGAGTTCTAATTCAGAATCAGAATCAGAATACTTTATTAATCCCGAAGGAAATTAGGGATTAAATTAGGGACTAAATAGGGAATTAGAAATTCCCTATTTAGCTCTCCTCTGTCTAGGTTCTTCCCATGTCTGTGTCTTCCCCACTATGTTGGCTTTGGTGTCCTGTCTTCAGTGTGTGAGTCTGTCCAGTCCCCTGTGTTTAAGTCTCCCTCACCCTTTATATGTTTCATTGATGTCTTTGTCTCCCGTCATCTCCCCCATTTGTCATGTATACTCTCCTTGTGTCTCTCTCCTCTGTGTCCCTCTCTGTGTGTCTGTGTTAATGTGCATGTGTCCCTCACTTGTTTACGTGTCCTCCCCATGTTCTGCTTCATGTCTCCCCTGTCTGTCATGTGTATCCATGTATGTTTCTGCAGCCAGTGGTGTCTAGTTTCCTCTTTCTCGTGTCCACTATGGTTATGTTTTCCTCTCTCTCGCTGTCTGGTGTCAAGCTTGGGTGTTCCAGTTAACGTCTCCAAGTTTCCTGTTTTATTTTGAAAGTCTTGTGTTCCATGTTCAGTGTGTTTAGTTTTGCTTCACCTGTGGCATCATGCTCATTTGTATCAGCTGTGTTCCCCTGCGTTTCCATTTCCCTCATCATCCTCGTGTGTATTTCTGTGCTCTGCTGTCATTCATTCTTTGTCAGGTTGCCTGTTATGTTGTGCCCCGGATAATCTTAGCTTTCTAAAACAGAGTTTGACTAAGAATTATAAAATTGACTTTTTATTAAGTATGACCCAAAATGAGGGACTAACTATGTTTGTGTGTAAGGGAAATATATTACTCTTAAACCATGCAGGCATTCGTCTTACTCAGACTAATATCTATCTATAGGACTGTCTGTTGAATTACTCATTTATTTATAAGGCTCCAGATCACAACACCAATTGCCTCAAGGCACTTTATATTGTAAGGTAAAGACTACAAACAAAGAAAGCCTCAGCTACCAGATGAACCCTGTGAGTAAGCACTTGGCAACAGTGGGAAGGAAAAACTCCTTTTTAAGGGGAAGAAACCTTCAACAGGTTCATTGTGAGACTGAATGCATTACCTAACTACTTGGAACTACAACATAATCTGTTACAGACAATCTGATGTTTTTCCATTTGAATCATCCTTTTCTCCCCTCTTCATCCTCCAACCCTCCAACGAAAGCCATTTTTCTCTGACGGTCATGCGCGTCCCCACTCTTACCTCACTGGGTCTGCGCTCTCTGAAAGAAATCAGTGACGGCAGCATGTACATCAGTCTGAACAGCAATCTCTGCTACCACCACACTGTAAACTGGACGAAGCTGTTCAGGGGCCGCCGAGTTCGAGGCAACAACCTCAGCAACAACAAGCCATTGGCAGAGTGTGGTGAGCTGATGGACTAACAGATAACCTTCACTATATTCTAAATGTTATATTTTGAGCATATTAAACTCAGAATTCACTATTGTGTTGTATGTTGTAAGCAAGTAATCAGTGCTGTTCTTACACAGTTTTGTGATGTAGTTGCAGAAGGCCACGTGTGTGATCCGCTATGTTCAGATGCAGGATGCTGGGGCCCAGGGCCTGAACAGTGTCTTTCCTGTAGGAACTACAGTCGAGACGGCACATGTGTGCACAGCTGTAATTTTTACAACGGGTCAGTGGTTGTGAGTTTACATTCTCGTGATTCATGTGTGTATGTTGAACGTATATGTAATATTTTGTTTGGCTTCTTGGATAATATTCCTGCAGGGCACCAAGGGAATTTGCAGGTCCTGATGGCGAGTGTACCGCCTGTCACCCAGAATGCAAGACTCAGAGTGGGAAAGTCACCTGCACTGGACTGGTAATCACTAGCTTTGATAATCCAGTGACACTGTAGCCCAGTAGTTTATATTTATGATTATTTACATAAAATAGATAAGCAGTAAATTTGTTAAAATCAAGATGATTAGAGACTCTCTACTTCCACTCTACACATTACCAGTGTCAGGTTGGTTGGTTTATACCAAATTCAAATCCTACCATCCGAATGTCGTAGCAGAGATCAGCACTCATTAGACCAGGCAATCTTCTTTTGAATCTTCTATTGTCCAATTTTGATGACAATTGCAGCCTCAGTTTCTTGTTCTCAGCTGACAGGAGTGGCACCTGGTGCGGTCTTCTGCTGCTGTAGTGCATTCAGGAATGCTCTTCTGCATACTTCTAAACAAACATGTGATTATTGTATTTTTTTTTTCTTTATTTTCGTATACATTGTATTCTTATAGGGCTTTGTGATACCTCGTATATTGGTGGCATCACTGTTGTGGTTCATTTCTGGTTCATTGTCACTCTAGCAGAGTTTATCTCACATAGTCTCTATTTATGATCCTCCTTTCTCTCTCTCATTGGTAGGGTTCAGATGACTGCGTGGCTTGTGCCAGTTTTCAAGATGGTCCTTTCTGCATGTCCTCTTGTCCCACTGGGATAAATGATGGACAGAAGGGACTCATTTTCAAATACCCCGACAGGAAGGGTCATTGTCAACCGTGTCACCACAACTGCACACAGGGGTGAGACTGGACTTAAAAAAGTCTATATGCCCACGTTTCCCCAAAGTGAAGTGTCCCAATTAGGTTGTTGAATCTCTGCATAATAAAGAAAACTTTGTCTTTCATTTTTCAGATGCATTGGCCCAGGATTAATGGACTGTTTAGAGACAGCCAGACTGGCAGTTAGTAGGTTAGTGTTTCCTCCTGCTGGTGAACATAAGTACACTGCAATTTGTATTGCAGTGTACTGCAAATCTAAATCACAAATCATTCCACTGTTATAACAAAAAAAATATTTGAACTCGAAAACTTTATTTCTAAAAGGGTAATTTTCAGTTTCCCCAAACGTAAGCTGGGTTATCATGACATAAAATCTTTTCTTTTTAGCTGATGTGCTCACTCTGTTATTTCTCTCTCTGCAGTGGTCAGATCACAGGCATAGCCTTGGGTGTCCCAGCTGGCTTAATCTTCTGCCTGGTGTTATTTTTCCTGGGCATGCTTTACCACAGAGGACTTGCCATCCGTCGCAAGAGGGCTATGAGGAGGTACCTGGAGAGCGGAGAGGTGAGACTTTACAAAACACCCAACTATATCTTCTGGACTGATTTAACTGCATTTGCTATGATGATGAAAATCCCCTTGGAATAACTGGTCTGTTTGTAGCAGAGCTTTGAGCTGCTGGATCCTGGAGAGAAAGGCACCAAGGTTCATGCCCGCCTTCTGAGGCCCTCAGAGCTGAAAAAAGTCAAAGCCCTTGGCGTGGGTGTTTTTGGCACTGTGCACAAGGTACTAATTGGCCTGGATTTGTTAGACTTTCACTGATTATCCACAGATTTGTGTGCAGCTCTACATTTAATTTGTTTTTAAGGGCTTTTGGACTCCAGAAGGAGAGACGGTAAAAATACCCGTGGCCATTAAGACAATCCAGGATAGCTCAGGCCGACAGACTTTCACTGAGATTACTGATGTGAGTCTCCTCTGAAATAAGGTTTAACATCACACACAGAAGTTAATGTAAAGATTGAATGCCTGTCTTTTATCATATGCCAAAAGATGCCCAGTAATCACATTATCATTGCATTGTTTGTTGTGTAGCATATGCTCTCCATGGGCAGCTTGGACCACCCTTACATCGTTAGGCTGCTGGGCATCTGCCCAGGTGCCAGTCTGCAACTGGTGACCCAGCTCAGTTCACAAGGTTCGCTGCTGGAGCACATCAGGCAAAAGAAGAACAGCCTGGATCCCCAGCTCCTGCTCAACTGGTGTGTGCAGATTGCAAAGGTGAGGACAGTTTTTTTTTATTTGCTTTTCCATGCAAATATATTAATAATCTGTGACTACAAGGACTACACATCTGTTTCTCAGGGCATGTACTATCTGGAAGAGCACTGCATGGTCCACAGGAATCTGGCTGCACGCAACATCTTACTGAAAAATGACTATCAGGTCCAGATCTCCGACTACGGCGTAGCAGACCTCCTTTACCCTGATGACAAGAAATACGTCTACACAGACACAAAGGTTGTTGTGAGTCATTGAGCTTGCGATACACACTGAATTGTTAAACAGCTTTTATTGTCTCTTCCAGTAATGCAATCAAACACAAACCAATTTGAGTGTCTGCATTTTTTTCTGTTTATTCAGACGCCAATAAAATGGATGGCACTCGAAAGCATCTTGTTTCGAAGATATACTCATCAGAGTGACGTCTGGAGTTATGGTAAGAGGATGTCAGTGTGTGTGTGTGTGTGTGTGTCTGTTTGTGGTGTATGCACTAATAAATTAACCTTCCTCTTGAAACGTCACTGTCTGTGAATTTTGGCGTGGAGCATTTAAATTGTCCTCTTTTCCTGGACAGGGGTGACAGTGTGGGAGATGATGTCATTTGGGGCAGAGCCATATGCATCCGTGTCACCTCAGGAAGTGCCGGGTCTGCTGGAGAAGGGCGAACGTCTGTCACAGCCCCACATCTGCACTATAGACGTGTACATGGTCATGGTGAAATGTTAGTCAAAACATTAGCCTCTCTCTCTCTCTCTCTCACATACTCGCACACACATATATCTCAGGAAGTAGAGCAGACTATTTCAGTCTCCATGTCGAAGTATCCCAGCGCAAGATAGTGAACCCTGAATTACCCATGATGCAACTGAAGTGTAAGAGTGTGCAGGGATGTTAAACAAGGTGCTTAGATATAAAAATAATAATAAGAGTGCTTGTATGAATGTGTGTGATTGGCTTGTAGTAAAAAGTGTTTTGAGTAATCAAGTTAAGTGATTAAAGTAGAAGAGAACTATATTTACCATTTATTCAGGTATTATTCACAAATACATTCTGATACATGATAAAAATTGGTGTTTTTCTTGTTATGTTTAGGCTGGATGATTGATGAAAACATAAGGCCCACCTTCAAAGAACTGGCCAGTGACTTCACTCGCATGGCGAGGGACCCACCGAGATACCTTGTCATCAAGGTGAGACTATGATGGCTACTCATTTTACAACTTTTAGTTCTGAAATATAGTCTTTAATCTTAGTGCCTGTTATTCCTGATTACCCTGCAGCTGGAAGGAGAAGAACCTGTCCCAGATGCAACCCATCGAAGGGAGTCAGAGCGAGGACTTCTGGATCCAGGTTTAGAAGACCAAGATGAGGAGGGACTGGAGGAAGGTTTGGCTACACCTCCTCTTCAGAACTCGCCGTCGTGGAGTGTTTCTCGTTCTCGGATTAATTCATGCAGGGTAAAGAAGGACATCCTGGATTTCTGCACTGTTGTTACAGGATAATTGCAGAATCAGCACACCAATTTTTTTTTTGCAGAGTGGCTCATATCAGCCTGGAAATATAGGATACCTGCCAATGACCACGAGCCCAGCAGACAGCTTCCGCCAGGTTTTTACAAAAACAAACTTTCACACGAATAAATGCAAAGACACATTCCTGATTTCTGATTTGCTCAAAGTTGATATGATTAGCTTCATTTCCAAAGAACTTCACTTTGAATGAGTATGTTACTGGTGTCACGGCCAGCAGGTCAACAAGATATACCTACCTACCTGCACTCCTACATACCTTCATACCTCTCTCCCTCCTCAGGAAGTAACAAACTATCCATCCCTCTTTGCTTTTCTGTCCCAGCTGTGGTTTCACAGGTCTCGTCTGAGCTCAGTCCGGACTCTGCCTGAGAGGTTAGAGGTCAGGGGGAGTGGCAGAGAGGCAGAGGTGCATGAAGAAGGCTTACGGACGGCGAGTCTTCACAGGGCCAGGATTGGCTCAGAGAGGAGTAATCGTCGTGTACCGATCAGCCAACAGAGAAAACTTTCAACAGCCTCCAGTCCACCCTCGTACAAGGTGTGGACGGCAGAGGAAGAGGAGGAGGTGGACAGCTATGGCTATGTCCTACCTGGCTCACCTAGTACACCAGAAAGAGGTAAATTATGAGCAGTAAAATAGGAACAGTGCCTTGTTGTTTTGTTACATTTTGGTTCAAATAGTTAAATCATGTATTTAACCAAAGCGTCTTTCCTAATCTTCTTCCTTCTTTGCACCCTATCACAGTTCAAATCTCCAGAATTTCTCATTCTGGCCAAAGAAACTCAAGGCCTCTTTTCATGGTGATAAATCCCACCCAGGAATATGAAATCATGAACACAGAGGAGAGCACTCCTCCTCGTTTGGCCAGCAGCGTTTCAAGACAGGAAGACGACCCCACTGTGGGGATTTGCTGCAAAACCCCACCCTTACCCTCCCCAACATTCATGGCTCTGTTACCCATAGAGGACATAGCACACGAAGAAACTCTGCCACCAGACTCAGCTGTAAGGAGGAATCCACTTCATGAGGCTTGTGAAGGAACTGCAGAAGAGCGAATAAACTCTGCAGAGAAACAGCCGCTCACTAGTGACTTCACTAGTGATATCAGAGCTGTGGATGACCCAGGAGAGCCAGCCCAAGGGAATGGCAGGTATGAATACATGGACATCAGGCACTCTGACTCTACAGAACGAGATGAATCATCACAAGAGAGACGTGGGAGTCAAACATCTGCAAAGAGTGCAGCAGAAGAACAGGAAATACACCAAACAGTGGAGGTGTTGAAAAAGGAGCACAAAGAGGAAGAGGAAAAGGAGGAAACCCAGAACACAAACAACAAAGCCACTCTAAGCAGTACGGCCATGCCCAGGCCAGATGTGCTGAAAGGTGGAGGAGAAAAGGTGGAGGAGTATGAGGAGATGAACAGATTTGGGGTGGTGCCCAGCAGATGTAAGGAAACAGAATACCAGAACCTCCCAGTAAAGGGGAGGGTTATTTGTGAGGAGATGGGCAGTGGCAGGTGTACAGAGATTGGGGAATACATCAAGGTGTGCGCTGGTGTGGGGGAACCTGCAAGCAACACATCATTCGACAACCCAGACTACTGGCACAGCAGGCTGTTCCTCAAACCAGATGCTGTGCGCACCTAATAATGCGGCCAGGGACAGAGTCACAGAAACTGCTGCAGTTGCTGTCATAAATGTGGGCTGTTTCATATTCATGTTCACCTTTTTTTTTCAATTTTTTATGGGTTCTTTTCAGGAAGAAGAAGAATATTTAAAATATTTTTGATTCTTACTTCTTTATTCGGTGAATAATAATTCATGAAAACCAACTGTGAGATGGTACAAAGCCAACAAACTGGAGGGTGTCCTCAAACATGTATTAAGTGACCTTCGTATCACAGTGAATGCAGTAACATGAGATGATTCCCTACGGTACTCCTTATAGTAACATGAATTATTATATAAATTCAAGTGACTAGTTTGCAGCTATCCTACCATTTGTCATCTATATGTGAACAGAAGCATTTTTTTACATTATGTTGACATTTTTATAATAAAACAATAAAACGTTGTTTTTGTGGTTGTTTTATTTTTTTTATTTATTTTATTGCTCAGTCATTCAATAAAATGACAGAGTTAAAGAGACTGTACTCTATAGATTTACCGGGGACACGTAAGAAAACGTAAAAGGCAAGAGACGGCACTGGTGACGCGCTCGCGCTACTTTTATTTCAGATGCAGATCAGAGATGACGGAAGTGAGAGTCAACGGTCACATTTTTCCGCTTTTGTTCAAGTAGCGAGAGAAACCGTGAAACTAATGGGCATATTTCATTTCCACCGTATTTTTCAGAGCCTGCTTTTCTTGAAATAAAAAATGTAAATCTTAACTTTATTCCTCAGATAAACTTTTTTCTTAATGTGTATTCGTGTGTGTAGATAGATAGATAGATAGATAGATAGATAGATAGATAGATAGATAGATAGATAGATAGATAGATAGATAGATAGATAGATAGATAGATAGATAGATAGATAGATAGATAGATAGAGACTAAAGGCAGCCAACATCCAAAGAAGAGCTTTGAATATCCTTCAAGAACCCTGAAAAATTATTTCTGAAGACTATTTAAAGAAATTATATGAAGAGAGTTCAAGCTGTGTTGAAGAATAACAGTGGTCATACCAAATGTTTACTTTCAAGCGCTGAAAGTTCTGTATATTATTCTGTATATTAATAAGAATAGACATCTGACTATTTTACAGAATAGACAATATAAACATATTTAAAATTAAAGGAATTTGAAATGTACATTGTTCCTTGGTTTAGTGTCTGGAAGAGTCCTGTCTCAGTCAATTATAGAGGATGTGAGAGGGCGGGTGTGTGTGTTTAGGGCACGGATGGCTTGGGGATAGAAGCTCCTCTTGAGACTCTCTGTCCTTGCCCGGATGATGCGGAACCTTCTACCAGATTGCAGAAGTTGGAACAGTTTGTTGCCAGGATGGGACGGGTCCTTCAGTATCTGCGCTGCTCTAGTCCGGCATTTCCCACTTTCTTAGCAAAATGTGAAAAAAATATAAAGTATTGTGCATGTACCAATTAAACCTGTATATATCAGAGTAGTTATATCTCCCAATTTAAATCCCTCTTATGAGCTAATTATCATGTTATTACAATGTTATTAGGGTGCAGTAAAGTAAAAGTGAACAAATATTATGTTAAAAAAAACGAATAAAATATGAACAAAAAACCCCCAAAAAAGTTAAACGTAAAGCTAACGAACAAGCTAGTAAATTTGGCAAAACCGCCAACCATCGGCCAATGCACCGAGCTGGAAGTGAACTATCTTGACTGCAGAGTGTGTCTTTGGCAGCAGGCGGGATCTGCTGATCGTGAGCTGTCGGCCGGAGTCGGGCGGGCCGGTGTGCAGAGCAGCGTGGTCCGTCCTGAGCCTGACTGAGACCCGCGGGGGGAAAAGTTACTCTCGAGTTCGCGGACACACTGCCAACATGTCTGGAGATGATGAGACGCAGGAGCAAACCATCGCCGATGACTTGGTGGTTACCAAGTACAAGATGGGCGCCGAGATTGCAAACCGTAAGTAAATACATCGCTAACGAGGCGTTTTGATCTCTTACAAGTACCAGAGCCGTGCCTGATGTTAGCTAGCAGTGCCAGCTAGTCATATGCAGGCAGCAGCTATGCCATGTGCCGCAGCAGTGCATCGATAACAAGAAGATCACATTAGGAAGCGGGGGCTTTTTTTAAATAAACAAATAAAATACGGCTTTTATGATCATTTACGCCTAGATTTCTTTTCAAAGCTATCCGCACACGTTTAGCGCCATGTAGCTGTCACAGCAGCACACCGGTAAGCTAGGAAGCTATGTGGCTGGGCTAGCTGGCTATCAGGCGTTAGCTAGCTGTAACTGCTAACGTTAACAGATAACAATGGCAAGTACAAATGACACGCAAGGGTTCAAAATAAGGCAGCTCACATTTAAACGCATGTGTGCAGTGAATTCAGATCCGTACAAATTAAGTTTAATTTAACTTTGCTGGTGACCTGATTGACTAATACGATGTAATTAAAGGTAATAACTGGCGTAAGCAGAGACCGTTTAAACCGACTTTCTCTGTGGCACTATTAATTGTGCTTTAATTCTAGGCTGCCTGTCAGACATTAACATTTATCAACATACCTGATGTTGGAAAAAAAAGAAGAAAAAAGCATTTGTTCACGATCCTTTTTTTAATACAGAGACTGGGTGTTTTTCATCCCCAGCCCTTCTCTGTATGATGCACGAGATCACATGATATGCTGGTCCTTTACATCAGTGGCAGCATGTCCTTATTATGATTTATGTATGATAAGCTGATCTTGATTTAAGACACCTAATTCACTCTCGTCAATGCGCAGATTTGGGCAGACCCACAGCTGTCAGGCAGTCTGTCAAACGTTAATCTCACAGCAAATGTGAAATGGGTTTATCTGTGCCCTCTGATGACAAGAGGAGCACTGTCTCTCCTGCTAATTCTAAACGTTTGGTGGGCCTAAACAGCTGATTGACCCAGGATTAATCAGCAATTAAAGTTATGATGAAAAGAGTATTTCAGGCACTTGTCTGCCGTCTGTTATTTAAACACCATATTAACCAGTTTAATGGCTCTCTTATCTCTTGCCCTGCAGAAGCTCTGAAGGCTGTAGTAGAGGCAGCTAAAACTGGCGTCTCCGTGCTCAGCCTGTGCGAAAAGGGAGATGCCTTCATTGTGGCAGAAACTGGAAAGATCTTCAAGAGGGAAAAGGAAATGAAGAAAGGTATTTTTTTTCTTTCTCTTGCTCTTTCTTTCTTTTGGGCTTTTCATTATTCGCCAATCTGACTCAGCACTCCCTCATTCACTCTCTTTCCTTCCCAGGTATCGCTTTTCCTACATGCGTTTCTGTTAACAACTGCGTGTGCCATTTCTCCCCTCTGAAGAGTGATCCTGAAGTCATACTGAAGGATGGCGATCTTGTCAAAATGTAAGCTTCTGATTTTATGCTCCCCATCCTACGGCAAGGTGGGAAAAAAGCACTGAAAACATAAACGAAGCCGAAATTTAACCACCTCCTGTTTGCGTGCAGTGATCTCGGTGTGCACGTCGACGGCTTCATCTCAAACGTGGCTCACAGCTTCATTGTCGGCGTGACCAAGGTATGAGGAATACACCCGCCCTGTAGCAATCAAATGCTTGATTTCCTCCAATAATCCCAATAGGTCTTTAGGTCTTTAACTTACCTCTCGTGTCTCTGCAGGACAACCCACTGACAGGACGTAAGGCGGACGTCATTAAGGCAGCTCACCTCTGTGCTGAAGCCGCTCTCCGCCTCGTCAAGCCAGGAAACCAGGTAAAGCTCTCCCACTGACCAGATCTGTGTGACCAGATAGCCGTTTAGACCTCTTCTCATAATCACCGCTGTTTGTTTTTCATCAGAACACGCAGGTCACGGAAGCCTGGAACAAGATTGCAAAGTCATTCAAGTGCTCCCCCATTGAGGGTGAGTGTTTGTGAACACTCTTTGGTTTCGGTTTCTAGATGTGATTTTGGGCCACTTGACTCATTTTAGTTTTTGAATGTCCGCAGGCATGCTCTCTCATCAGCTCAAACAGCACGTAATCGACGGGGAGAAAACGATCATCCAGAATCCATCGGACCAGCAAAAGTGAGTTCTGTCAGCTGGTGCGTATAGTGGTCGATGTGTAGTCTTTGACCAGTAGCTCACCTCATTGTGTGGTATTTGCAGAAAGGACCACGAGAAGGCCGAGTTTGAGGTGCATGAAGTATACGCAGTGGATGTGCTTGTCAGCACCGGAGAGGGAAAGGTGAGAAGGATTGAAGTGTATGGTCAACTGTTTAGTTTGGGGGGTTTTTTTCCGCTCAGTATGAAGAATTTGTTAATTTATTTATTTAAATAAGGCAAAGGATGGAGGTCAAAGGACCACAGTTTACAAACGAGACCCCAACAAGGTGTACGGCTTGAAGATGAAGACGTCTCGGACATTCTTCAGCGAGATGGAGAGACGCTTCGATACCATGCCTTTCACTCTGAGGTAGCATCTTTTAACCCCAGTTTAGAGATTTCTTGTATTTCTGCCTTTTCATTTTATTATTACAGAAATTGGTTTGCACCTTCATCCACTTATTTTTCTTTCCATTGTCTTCAGAGCGTTTGAGGATGAAGCAAAGGCCAGGTTGGGGGTGGTGGAGTGTGCCAAACATGAGCTGGTGCAGCCCTTCACTGTACTGCAAGAGAAAGAGGGTGAGCACCACTGTGTATTTAGGAGTGAGCGTGCACTATAAGTGGTCGGTCGACGTGTTCAGCGACGACACGTGAAAACATGCAGCTGTTATTTGTTTAGCCTGATTGGGTTCATGTCTTATTCTGACCCAGTATCATAATAATCCAGTCAGAATTCCTGGTATTTCAAAGGGGTGTGCAACTTTTTTCTTGCAAACTTAGCACTAGCAATACGTCTCTAATCCAACACGTAATAAAAACTTGCTGTTGCAGTTAAAGTAAATGATAACATTTTTAAAAAGAGACATAAATGGAGAGACAAAAAGTGGAAGGACTTGCTTTGGAGGTAGGCATAGACGAGCATGAGTGTTGACTGTGCAGCCCTTCTTGCAGCAGTCGGGCCCTCCACTTCACGGCCTTCACCGTTACATGTCTGAGTGCAGCGGGAGAAACTGAGGTCCAGGTGGCTGCATACTGGCTGGTCAGCTCCGAGTGATAGACTCTCTGCAGTATAGGGACAACAGGCCATAGTTTAACAGTCTTTTAGTGTGTTAGGTAAAGGAAGCCTTGTTATGACTTTTAAGTTTCTCTGCATAGATCTTGTTGACCGATTTTGCCCGTCTCCACAATAGTTCTCCCACCTCCATCTCATCCTGTCCCTGTCATCCTTCTGTCCCGCCAACCCTCCTCCCTCACTACATCTATGAATATTCTCTGTGATCTTCGCTCCTGTTCGTCCCAACCATGTCAGCCTTGCCTCTCTCACTTTGCCTCCAAATTGCTCAACCTAAGCTGATCTAATCACATCTAATCCTGCCCGTCTCGATCACGTCCAATGAAAGTCTCAGCATCCACCTCCAGTTCAGCCTCCTGTCTTTTTGTTAGTGCCACCATCTCCAAACCGTATCAGTCTCACTATCATCTTGTAAGCCGTCCCTTTCACTCTTCTGTCGCACATCAAAAATGAAAAAAAACAACCTTCTTTGGCCACTAGATGTCTCTGTTGACAAACAATGATGGAAAAACAGGAACTGTGGAGGTGTCTACTACTACTTCTATAACTGTGAACCCTCTGTGTTCAGGCGAGTTCGTTGCCCAGTTTAAGTTCACCGTGCTGCTCATGGCCAACGGACCTCTGCGGATCACCAACAGCCTCTTTGAGCCAGAACTCTACAAGTCTGAGCACGAGGTGGAGGACCCAGAGCTGAAGGTAATACATGGTTTTAATACACAGTCCTCCTCCTGAGGACGATTAGACTAATGGGACTGCTGTGTCTCGCCTGTTAGCTGACTTCGCACTTGCAAAACCATTATGTGTTGATGTATTTAATGCTGTAGCTCATCGGGTTGTGAAAGTCATATTTGTCTACTCCTCCCTCTCCCACTAAAGGCTTTACTTCAAAGCTCAGCCAGCCGTAAGACTCAGAAGAAGAAGAAAAAGAAGGTGAGATCCAGGACGCTGTGATTCTGTATCTCACTTTAATGCTGTTGACAAGTTTCTGCTCTAACGTCGATCCTTTCTTTTAAAAAAAGGCTTCAAAGACAGTGGAGAATGCAACAGGACAGCCGATGGAGACCGAGGCCGCAGAATAAATCGATGCTCCAATAAATTGTGACAGACATGATCCAAAGAACAGACGTCACGAATCCTTCTGTCCCAGCTGTGTGAGGCACTTGTGGGCAAACTGCTGCAAATACCTCTGAGTCTAACTGATGTCAGTTTGGGATGATGCTGCTCCTTAAATCTGTCACTCCCACTAGAACACACTCTCTCATACAAAACACACACTTATATCTCTAGTAAATTTTACTGCCTTTGAGACATCCTTATTCTCTTAACAGTGGTCTGCTACCAGAGAGGATATTTTGGTCAAGGGCATATTCTCACTGGAAAATGCCACCATTTGACTGACCTTGAGCCTTCCATTCATTCTCCAACTGTAGTGAAAGATGTGGAAAATAAAAAGAGTTCGACCGAGCAGCCAAGGATGGCGACTGCACAGCACTGCGTCAGTGTAATTGTGTGACATTAAGATATGAGGTCTTTGAAGTGAAGCCACGCCTCTGTCATGAGTTTAACTTGTCGTGGGCATAAATGTGGACGTCTGTCCCGATTCATCACATCATCCCCCATCGTTCAGTTTAATTGCAGCATTTATACTGCTCTTGCTTGGTTTGTGCTCCACTGTACGCTCGTAAGCCTCTGCTATAAGTTACTCCTAACAGTTTCTAAAGTCAACATTTAGGACCTCCCACATCTAACCAGTAAAAACAAATTGATTTCTTTTCCTCGGTTGTGGATGGTCTTAACTCCTGCCAAGGGTTCACCACTGAGTCTGACAGTCTGTGTTTACATAAGAAGTCCATACCTGTTAAATATATGGATGCTTTTGTAAAACAAATCCCACTTTTAGAGACTATTTTTGGAAACATTAAAAAACCACCTGACATCATTTGTGTGCGTTCTGTTTTGGTGTATTCATGAATAAAAGATTGTTTTTACATTTTAAGAAGGTTAATGGACAACCGCTCTGAGTAGTTCTGCTCATTATTCCATCTTCTTTATCGAGGGTCTGATCCCAGAGGGTTGGGACGCGAGCCACTGGCCATGCTGGAGGATCGGGATTAAATTACGCCCACATGATTGAGAGATCTTGTGTTTGGTTCACAGTAGCTGCATGAAAAAGTTGAGGGAACAATTTAATCACATTTAATTTTGATGGATCAAATATACAAGCTGAATATCTTTACTGGTATATATTGTGTAATTTGTCGAGAGAATCTCCACGTCTTTGAGGGCTGGATTCAAAGTCACTCCTATAATGATGCTCAGGAGTGTGTGGCCCCATGTGCCTGTGTGCACTATGTTAACACCTAGATATGCTCCTCTTGAGACAGCAGATGGTGTCCTGGGCCTTATGTCCTAGACTTGGATCTGAATATGTGAACTTCCAGTGACTTCGTCATCCAAGAACTGTGAGGCTGGGTCTTACCCTATACCAGGAGGATTACTGCGACTGGAACAACAGAAGCCTGAGTTTGGTACAGATTAGCATGTGGACGTTTGTGCAACCTTCCAAGGATGCCTTTTCACACTATCACCCTCTGACCCTCTACCAAACTGGTCATGCTTGATGATGTCGCAGGCAGACTCTTTCATGCCTGTCACACATGCTCAAGTGTTTCATATGTGAAGTGAACGGGCAGTTCTGGTGACTCCATAGTGCTGGGGTCCGGGCACAGAACTCCTATGCCTCTTCATGGAGTATACACACACTACCCTCCAGTTATTTATTGCAATTCAAGTCGTTCAAGTCCACTGATAGCTTAAAATGGTACAAAGGTAAGTGGTGAACTGCCAGAGGTTAAAAAAGGTAATGTTACCCAAAATTGAAAATGTACAATTCAGAATTATACAAAAAGGCCTTTTTCAGGTAACACAAAATAGGATAACAATGTAAAGCTGTTCTGCAGCAATGGAGTTTGATAAAGCCTTGAAGGCTGGTGCTACAAATTCCTGCAGGGGTTCCACATTTTCTGGATTTCTTACAAACCCCCTCTGTCTGCATAAAACTCTGTGAAAAACACTGCGGTACCTCGTGATCAGTTGAACAGTATTGTACTGCAGAAATTAGTGTGTTGCTACAGAATTGGCAAGAAAAAGGCAATTAACAATGGAAGAGAGACAGACCATCATGACACTTACAAATGTAGGTCTTTCCTGCAGAGAAATTGCAAAGAAAGTCAACGTGTCAATGAGTACAGTTTCCTTTACCATCAAAAGTCACTCAGAAACTGGGGCAAACTGACAGAGGAAGAGGTCTGGCAAACCCAAAACCACAAATGAATCAGAGGACAAGTTTCTGAGAGTTAACAGCTTCCGTGATATGTTATCGAGCTGGTTTGGGATGAACTGAACACGTTTATGGCAGCTTCAGCTGTTATATCTGCCAAAGGTGGCTACTTTGATGAGTCAAAAGTTTAGATTACACTTTGGTTTATAAATTTATTCCATGATATCGTTTTTCAGTCCAGTTGCTTATTTGTGCTATACTTTCATTTCAGAGTGCAATGAGACATTAAACTCCATAATTTCCAATTAAAAAATGGAAAGATTGGGGTGTTCTAAAACTTTTGACCGGTGTAAGTAGCCCACTGGAGGTCATTTTGAAGAGATCTGGCAGTACACCTGTTCCTCCATGTACAAAGCAGCAGATACAGATCCATTTGATCGATCTGCAGGAGAAAGAACAAACCTTCCAGTGACTGCACATAAAAATCTGTAAATCCTCAAGAATGAGATCTCCATACTGGATCAACCAAGGCAAGGTTTTCCAATGATGCCTACCAGCGCAATAAAGCAGCAGGTTGTAGGAGGAAAATATGCTACTGTTGGGAAAGACGGAGGAGAAAAGGGGGAAGGTACGTTCAGTGGCAGAGTTTAAATGTAGGAATATCGTGGACGGGTGGAGAGGTGGGAGTGAGTCTATTATAAGTAAGATTTGATGCGATCTCTCGCACATGCGCGGTGTGTAAGTATTATTTAAAAATAAATGGTCCAATAATAAAATCATTTGAAGAGCGTTGCCATCTTGAAAACTCAATTTCCCACGTCTCGCTGGCGTCCATTGAGAATGACGTAGGAGGCCATATAAATCGGACGTCTCAACGTTATGACGTCCTTCGTGGAGACGATTCCTTAGCGATCGGTGAGTGGGAATAGTCGGTGTAAGAATCCAAGTTAATCGTCTTAATATGAAATCAATCGAAAGTATCCGTAACATTTTCTTTCTGTTTGCAGCGTCCCCTCGTCGACATGAGAGCTAAGGTTGGTGTTTGGTGTCTCTGTGTGGGATAAATACACTTCCCAGCGGGGCTACATTTGTTAGCTAGTCAGCAAGCTTGTGCAGTTTGACGGTTAGCATAGCCATCAGAATTTAAAGTCCTGCTTAAACAGATGTTGGCAGCTGCAGCCCATTATGAAATATTTTGGCCAATTTCTATGAATGTGTTATAGCTAATTGAACATTGTCTCTTTTCCGTAGTGGCGAAAGAAGCGCATGCGCAGGTAAGAGTTATCCCTTTTGCATTCACACCCGTTTATATATTTACTTTTTTATAGCACCTGAAGTGTGACTGAACTTTGTGACGTCTTCTGTACAGGCTGAAGCGCAAAAGGAGAAAGATGAGGCAGAGGTCCAAGTGAACCGTGCTCTCCGCCATGGCTGTGACGTCACATGCCGACAACAACGGGATGGGTGAGCACAGCTGGAGACCCAGGACCCTCCCAAGTCAAGTCTGAGACCTGGAGCATCCACTTCTACCAGAGGCAGCAGCTGCCGGCTCACGCTTGGAGCTGTGATTGAACATCTGCTGGACGACAGCTTTTCCTCTGGGACATTCTGAACTCTTTGTTCTTAACTCCTCAGCTTTTGTCATATGTTTTTGTTTATACTGTGATTAAAGGTTTTGGTTAAAAAAGAAGACTTGAATAATGTTCTTTCTTTATATTTAAGCAATCTTTTCAAAGGGGAACTAAGTCAGTAAACCTATAAACTGCACTGACTGATCAACCTGTAGTATTCAAGTACAGTATGGCAAGGCATCTTAATACCATATGACCTCCTTACTAATGTTTCATACTTTGGAGCATTGCTTGTGCATTTTAAGGTTTGGGACCGGCATTAAAAGTGGGAACGAAGTGTGCTAGGTTCACATCTACCCCCCTTTTTATATAGACATTTTCCTTATTAGATTTTGCCAAATAGAAACCTTCAAACTGAGAACATTTAAAAAAAAAAAAAGCTAAAATCCAGCCTGAACTTAACCATATGAGAATGGTGGGGGTTAAGATAATGTAGGTAAAAAGAGGTTATATATAGAAAGTGGTGGGATTTTTCTAGTGCTTGGGCAAATTTATCAAAAATTTAAATTTCTTTGTAAATATGTCTGTCATCACTCTTTAAAACCTGAGGATCCTGTATATATGTGTTTGTCTATGAATAACAAGATAACTGATCTAACAAAGATATTTGAATTTTATCTCCTCTAATTCTAATATTTTCACGAGTAAGAGAAATAAGTCACTTGCAGTTAGATATTAATATCCTCACTTAGTGGTTCTAAAGCTATGACATAAGAGAGGTGGCGCTCAGAATGCAGAATGGAAATGTATGGAAGATTTTGCAACAGCAAAGACAGGGACAGAAGTACAACTCTGGAAATTATTTTAAAACCTTATTGAAGCAAAATAGATTTTAAACAACTGAAAGGCTTTTTAAAAGATGTGACACGTGACTCTGTACATGCACTTTTTACCCAGTGGCCACTGAAATAAGTGCCTGGGGATGTTCAAGATGATGAGGGCCGTGCTTCTAGAATGACTTTCTTCTCAGTTTTGCAGTTCAGATCATGTGGCAGGTCCATATCTAGGGACCTGACTTGCTTACAGACAGGCCTGTAATGCAAAGCTACAGATAAATAAAATAGAAAGTAAATCATTTTAGATGCTGTCCAGAAACCATGATTTAAGTGGGTGGGTGTGTGAATGTTTTAACCTTTAGACAAAGCTGACTCAAAGGACAAGCTTGTGAAATATGTCTGTAATGTTTTTACCCTTGAAGCCGGTCCATCAATTCATTCTCTCCTTGGCTACAAGGTGAAGTATAATGAGGCCATTGCTGGAGAATGCAAATGACAATAGTATGGAGTAAATGTAATTGGAGAAGCACTCACTGCTTACAGTCCTGATCACAAAATTGTAGGGAGGTAAAGCTCTTTCCCCCAATAAAGATGAGATTTGACGACCATATTGATGAGGTTTGTTCTGAGTTTTTCCAAGGGTAGCCCTGGTAGCTGTATAAGCACTCCCACTGTTGATGCACGCTCTGTCATTTTGTTTGTAACAGATCTGAAATATGACAGAAACCACTCAGCTCACAGTAGAGAAACAATGTCTGCCCCCAGCAGGAGGAAGGAAATGAACATGTTTAGTGAGGTTGTGAGAAGAGAACAGGCAGTTTTCATTCTTTTAACAACTAAATTAAGAAGATAAGACATGTATGTGCAGTATCCTCATTAAAGATTCCTGAAACCCTTCTTTACAAATCTACAAATTATTATTAAAGATAATGACCTTAAAACTAAATGGCATCTTCTGTATTAGGAAATTTCCTGTATAGGGGAAAATATTGATTACACAAGCTCGAATATTACTTGAACAACAACATGCAACATGCCTGTTCTCACGCTGGTAGGTAAATCAATGTTGATAAGTACTTGGCAAAGCCAAATAGACGATCAGATCACATGTGTGCTGGCTTTAACTTTGACACTTCTTGCATTTCTCTGCCCACATTATTTCCTCACAGATCACTCATCACCCTGTGACCACTATTTCTGCTTCTGCTGTAGAGCTAGAGAGCACTTTTTGGTTTTTGTCTTACGTTACCGAGACGCAAACATAACTTGTTTTCTTTAATGTGTTTGGACGACTTGAGGACATTTTGATGATTTTTACATTCAGCTGTGAACATAGGAAACACTGTTTGAAACAAATAACATTGACATTCACGTATACATTTCACTTAGCGGTACATTACACCGTATATAATAAGTAAATACACAGGCCTACAAACATGAAATAAACACTCCTAAATACACATGCAGAAAAGAATGTTGTATGTGTGCGCTGAACATTGCTCTATGATTACAGTATGCAATGCAAGCTGCTTTATCTTCAACACTGGAGTTGAGCAATAAAAAAAAGTCTGAAACTATTTTGAACTTTGACACTCTGAATTTGTGCTTTGTATTTAGGAAAATCAAAATCTTTGGAGGGGAAAAGCAAACAGGGTTTAAATATCAAGCTATAACATGCCAAAATCGAAATGTAAGCGATGATGGGTTTGTGGCGGTTATAAGAACAGAAATTGTGGCTCTAATAAAACTCTGCAAATTCTGAGAATAACAAGCTTCATAAAACATGAGCTCCACATTTCGTGGACTCTCACAGTGAAATTTTGTTGCTTTATAGGACTTGGCTGTTTATTGACAGCGTGTTCTTCCTGTCTATGTACACAAAGGATCATCAAACCCGTAAAATCCCTCCAAGCAAATACTGATAACTGGCTGTATCCAAGGCAACAAGGGGGCTATTTAAAACCTGGCCTGTTTTTCTAGCCATAAATGAAGCTATTAAGAAAAAAGGGAGTGGGAGTTGAAAAACACATGACATGAACATTTTATTATTAATTATTCTTATTCTTATTGTTTTGTTTTGTTTTTTTAAACAGGTGCGTAATGTTTACGCCAGAGTCAGATGGCGCAGATCCCTTAGGTGTCGCGACTGTGCCTCCTGGACCCAGTCTGGAAAAAACAAACAAAAAAATAAAAACAACAACAACAACAACACTTCCTGCAGCTGATACAGACCTGTCGATAAAGAAACCGAGCACATGTTTATCAGTTGTTGGTGCCTTCATGATCATCTGTTAAAGCTGCTGCTGCATACTGCAGTGGGGATGAGCGCTTGCGCGAGCAGGAGGATTTATTCCGGTCATGCAAAGAAAGATAACGGGGTGAGCAGCCTGTGCATTAGACATACCACTGTGCTCTGGTAGTAGTGTGTCGTTTGGATTAACTGCTACTCTGAATCAAAAGTGTCCCGTGGTGTCTTCCTACACGATAATCATTCGTTCGCTTTGCGTATCCGTAATACGCTCCGCCTGAGCAGTGCATGACGCTACAAGTAAATTCTAGGGTCTGGGTTTCTACTGGATGTGAAGGAGGGCTTGAAGCCAAGCCCGCCCTCTCGAGACTTAGTTCGTGCTTGCACTGCCTTCTCAAGAGCTTTACACGTAAATTCAAGACGGAATAACCCTCAGTGCCCTGCGGAACTGCGCGGTGCACGTCGAAGAAAAGTGACCATGAAGTGACAGTCCGACGCTTGCCGATTATCGCCGACCTGTCCATGGTTATCACGGTGAGTGTTCCCCAACCCTTGCCACTCAAGAAGAAGACGCAGAAGCCGAAAAGCTGAAGACCAGAACGAGGTAGTGAAGTCGGATCTTGCCATGCCAACCGCGGATGCAGAGCCGGGCATCGGCACGGAGCCTCTAGCCCCGGTCTCAGAGAACCAACCCCAGGGTGAACGCGCAGTGAGTGTGCTGTGGTCGTTTGGGAAATGCCTGGGTGCTCTGCTACCAGTGTACCTGGCCGGATATTACGGCCTCAGCGTCAGCATTGTTCTATTCGGTCTGGTGATCTACATGGGATGGAAACACGGGCGACAAGAGAAAGTGATGAGGCTCAAGTCTGCCATGTACCTCCTGGAGAACGAGAGGGAATTCACCACTCAAACGGTTTTCAGAGCCAAAAGAGATTTGCCTCCCTGGGTGAGTACTGACACCCCCCTCTGTTAGGGTCATTCTCTGCAGAGTGCATCACACGCCACATCTGCCACAAATGTCAGGCTGATGCTTCTGGCAATATTATTCATTTTTATAGTTCTTCGAGTGAAAACACGAAGTCAGGTCGACTTTTACTTCATGGCACTCTGACGAATAGAAGCGATAGTTAATAATGTTGATATGTGCAGGAGAATCCTTCTGATTAATTTCCCTATATTTAGATATTCCTCATGTGAACTGCCTGGGGAAGTAGTCTGAACTGCTGCCTTCTCACCGAGTGTGAACTAATATGTCACGATGTTTACTTTAGAGGAACTTGTGAAACAGCAACAGCAATCTGTGATCTAGTGAAAAAAATCATTTCATCCAGTGGTATGAGAAATTATCCGTGGGCTTTCCTCTTCCCGTTTCGCTACTGTTGACCTTATCTGGCTCCTAAAAACCTGATGAGTCATAAACAACATTCACAGCAGAAGCAAAGACCACCATATCTGGAAAGAGAGCCGGAGGGTCTGTGCGTGTGCGTGTCCTTGTGATGTTAAATGTGCATCATGCGGTTTATGGTTTCCTGAAATATTTTTAGTGACAATATTAGTGCTACTTGTTGTTTTTCCTCTTTTTTAGCTTTAACATATATGTACACACTCTTAGTAGAAATAAGATGATGTAACAAAGAAAAAGTGCATTGAAATTAAACTCTTTGCATCAATTTCTGTTCAAATAAAAAAGTAAACAAAAACAATAATATTTTATTTACACTGTTGTTCACAGGTCAACTTTCCAGATGTGGAAAAAGTTGAGTGGGTCAATAAGGTATGTTGTTTTTTATTTCCTGCATAACTTTGCATGTGTTGATTTCTATGAGAAATTCATATTTTTTTTAAATATCTGGTTCAACATGCAACTCTTTGCATGATTTCTTCATTTGATGTCTCAGCAAAGCAAAGGAAGCTGCAAAAAAACCAAACTGAAGATAAGGCATTCACGATTCACTTGATTAACTTGTATATTAGCTTCAGTGTCTCCAATTTAATATTAAGATAAAGAGCGCTTGTGTGGACTTTGAGGGACCCGGCTCCAGTTGCATGCTCTCCATCAGTGCAGATAATCTGCTGGTGTGATTAAGAGGCAGTGAGAGTGGCCGGGATCATATCGCAGCTTCTTTGTCTCTGTCAGTGCAGCAGCTTCACGTAGGCACAGAGAAAGCGTGGATGTGAATACTAATAATACAAAACACCCATTTGGAGGGAGAAAAATACAATGAACTCGATGACAGAAGCCCAGACTGTGGGATAGCAATTTGCTGGACTCATCTGTCACCCGGCCCACGTCTCTCGCCTGCAGGTTTCCTGACACATGACCTAGCAACTCACTTCCAGCTGTAAAGAAGCCGAGGCAGCCTCAAAATGTTCTCACCTTTTGTTGCATGTGTGAATTTTAAAAAGTAGTGCATGTGCATATGAAAAACAATGTACAGAGTTGCACTGTTATAAGCATGTCCACGAGTGTAACGTAAATAATGCACAGGTGAGCTGCAAAATGGTAGTAATGACTAGTGACAGTGTAGTCACAGTGTAGAGGTCAGAGGATTGGTAAACTGTAAAGGGTTTGGCACCACTGCTGCACTTCTCTCACTGTCATGCTGAAGATAACACCAGTGTGATGCTCTGTGGACTGATAAGACTGGTGAAAGTAAGGCATCACACAGACTCCCTGTAAATATATTAAATTAAATTTACTGCACTAATGTTTTACTCTACAGACCAATAATTTATTAATTATTCTCTTAAGACTTGGGTGGCTCTCAATCAGAAAGTCCTGGATGTAAATACCTGGAGTTTGCATGTTCTCCCCATGTCTGCACAGGTTCTCTCTCTCTCTAGTCAACCTCTTGTCCCATTACAGCTGAAATACACTTTTTTCTCATTTTGCTCCCATCAATTTTCTTTGAAATTATTTTACGAACAGACAAACCAAACCTATTACATAACCTCCCTGACAGAGTTAATAAAATTAGAATGCAACCCACATCCTCATTTGAACTTGTTACATTGATATGGATTGCATTCTAATCTGATTAACAAGGAGGTTGTGCAATTGGTGTGGTTTGTCTGTTAGCAGAGATGGGGCTCGATCTAGAATTGTGTTTTCATAATTGCAAGGATGGGCTCTATTGGACATTTTGCCTAATATCTACATAAATGCATATCAGACAGAAATGTGAAGAAATGAAAAATAGGAAACATTGTTTGATGTCTTGTTGGGAAAATATAAAATAATCTTAATCCAGATGTCCTTCAATGTATGCAATCCTCGGTGCGTGGTGTGAAGGGAGCTTTGTTTTTTCCTCAGTGTAGGTATGCAATCTCATGCTGCTCTTTTAGAGGTACAGTGGGGCAAAAAAGTATTTAGTCAGCCACCGATTGTGCAAGTTCCCCCACTTAAAATGATGACAGAGGTCAGTAATTTGCACCAGAGGTACACTTCAACTGTGAGAGACAGAATGTGAAAAAAAAATCCATGAATCCACATGGTAGGATTTGTAAAGAATTTATTCATAAATCAGGGTGGAAAATAAGTATTTGGTCACCTCAAACAAGGAAAATCTCTGGCTCTCACAGACCTGTAACGTCTTCTGTAAGAAGCTTTTCTGTCCCCCACTCGTTACCTGTATGAATGGCACCTGTTTGAACTCATCATCTGTATAAAAGACACCTGTCCACAGCCTCAAACAGTCAGACTCCAAACTCCGCCATGGCCGAGACCAAAGAGCTTTCGAAGGACACCAGGAAAAGTATTGTAGACCTGCACCAGACTGGGAAGAGTGAATCTACAATAGGCAAGCAGCTTGGTGTGAAAAAATCAACTGTGGGAGCAATCATCAGAAAATGGAAGACATACAAGACCACTGATAATCTCCCTCGATCTGGGGCTCCACGCAAGATCTCATCCCGTGGGGTCAAAATGATCATGAGAACGGTGAGCAAAGATCCCAGAACCACACGGGGGGACCTGGTGAATGACCTGCAGAGAGCTGGGACCAAAGTAACAAAGGTCACCATCAGTAACACACTACAACGGCAGGGAATCAAATCCCGCAGTGCCAGACGTGTTCCGCTGCTGAAGCCAGTGCATGTCCAGGCCCGTCTGAAGTTTGCCAGAGAGCACATGGATGATACAGCAGAGGATTGGGAGAATGTCATGTGGTCAGATGAAACCAAAGTAGAACTTTTTGGTATAAACTCAACTCGTCGTGTTTGGAGGAAGAAGAATACTGAGTTGCATCCCAAGAACACCATACCTACTGTGAAGCATGGGGGTGGAAACATCATGCTATGGGGCTGTTTTTCTGCCAAGGGGACTGGACGACTGATCCGTGTTAAGGACAGAATGAATGGGGCCATGTATCGTGAGATTTTGAGCCAAAACCTCCTTCCATCAGTGAGAACTTTGAAGATGAAACGAGGCTGGGTCTTCCAACATGACAATGATCCAAAACACACCGCCCGGGCAACAAAGGAGTGGCTCCGTAAGAAGCATTTGAAAGTCCTGTTGAAAGTCCTGGAGTGGCCTAGCCAGTCTCCAGACCTAAACCCCATAGAAAATCTGTGGCGGGAGTTGAAAGTCCGTGTTGCTCGGCGACAGCCCCAAAACATCACTGCTCTCGAGAAGATCTGCATGGAGGAATGGGCCAAAATACCAGCTACTGTGTGTGCAAACCTGGTAAAGACCTATAGTAAACGTTTGACCTCTGTTATTGCCAACAAAGGTTATGTTACAAAGTATTGAGTTGTATTTTTGTTATTGACCAAATACTTATTTTCCATCCTAATTTACGAATAAATTCTTTACAAATCCTACCATGTGGATTCATGGATTTTTTTTTTTCACATTCTGTCTCTCACAGTTGAAGTGTACCTCTGGTGCAAATTACTGACCTTTGTCATCATTTTAAGTGGGGGAACTTGCACAATCGGTGGCTGACTAAATACTTTTTTGCCCCACTGTAGGTTTTCTTTTCCTTATTAATACATAAAAACCTTCCCAGTGGCCATGTGTTGTGCTCTGCAGATCCTGCAGCAGGCTTGGCCCTTTATTGGCCAGTATCTGGAGAAGTTACTTGTGGAAATCATTGCTCCTGCCATCCGTACTTCTAGCATTCATCTGCAGACTCTGAGCTTCACCAAGGTTAACATAGGCGACAAGGTATCTGAGCGGCCTGTCACACACACACCCCCACACAGCAATTTCAGTTTGTTACAGTTGACTTTATCTGCTAATGCTGTGTCATCAAGTCTCTGTCAGTCTTGTTTGCTTTGTTTAATAGCAGCTGCTGTGTTCACAGGCGCTGAAGGTGGCTGGCGTAAAGGCTCATACGGAAAATGATAAGAGACAAGTTATGTTGGATTTGTACTTAAGGTAATCCAACACATCTGTGATTAGTTTCATGTGTTATCCCTCTGTCTACCTGCCTAAATAGGTCGGTCAAGTCAAATGCTAAAATGTTCTTGAAGTGTTCTAAAGCTTCTTGCAAGGGCTTGGCCCTGTCTTGAACAACAGAACAGTGTTTACTTAATACAGAATAAGAAAACAGCTCCGTCATAACTCGCACAAGCTGTTTCCTTTGTTTAAACACTTATCTTTAGATCTGTCACTTCCCTTCTGTTACAGCTATGCCGGTGATGTTGAGATCAATGTTGAAATCAAAAAGTACTTTTGCAAAGCTGGAGTAAAAGGAGTCCAGGTACGAGAAGAATCACTGGGATACTCTCACATTGCTGCTGTAATTAAGTGGCCTGAAAACACATTTTCAGAATCTAATTTTCTCTTTGCAGCTTCACGGGATGCTGCGTGTGATCCTCGAGCCTCTGATTGGAAACATACCGCTGGTTGGAGCTGTCACAATGTTCTTCATTCGCAGGCCTGTGAGTGTTTTTTTGTTTAATGGCTTTGCACTTTGCAGTAATGCAAGGCCTTTTACTTATTCATGTCTATTTGTCTGTATCATATGTGTAGAAACTGGACATCAACTGGACCGGACTTACCAACCTCTTGGATATCCCTGGATTGAAGTGAGTCTATATGATGGAGTTGATCTTTATGCTCACTCGAGTTGTGCAACCTGCCGAAAAAGTTGGAGTTGCATGTTATGGATCTTATTTACACGTTTCAGAGAGGTTATTGTTTATTTAGCTGCTGGTAGTACAGAGGCTTTTCTTGGAATTGAACTGAACTCCAAAACAAACAGATCAGAGCTGAAGAGCCCATCTGTTCACTGGCAGCTCTGTGTGGTCGCATCCTTAAAGGATAGTGTTGGTAACAGCTTCAGTTTTTATTCTTGTCAGCAAACTCTATGAAATTACAAGGAAAAAAAGAGTAAATTATCCAATTTTTCATCTGTTTCTATGCATATCCATTGCTATCCAAAAACTCTTAAAAAACAGTGTGTGTAGTTCTTGGGTAGGTTGACATGTTACTCCTCTAAAACAAACAGTGCATCTTATTATAAGTAATTCTAAGACGTTCCTGGTGCAGTATTGAAAAGAGCATTCAAAAGTACTTATTCATTAACAAACTACACAATGCATCAATAAAGATTTTCAACTACTAGTGCCTTCATTTATATTTGGGGGATTTCAAGTCTTGTTCTGGGAATTCTTCAGCAACAATCAGACAAAAATGTGGACAATAACAACCTCATTATTTATGTTTCTAGAATTTAATCATAATGTACTGTGTATAGTTTTATATAGAAGGCATAGTCTCACCAGTGGGATAGATTGTCAGTTCATATTCAGTGTGCTTATGTGTATGCTGGCTTATTCTACTCTGTGTGGAATAAACAGCAAAGTGTACTTTTGCAGAAAAACCAAACAATAAAAGTAAACATAGAATTAAAGCATTATCAGAGGCATAAATGTATTTCTGATACAGCATCAGTATTCCCTTTGGCAATGCTTTTAATCCTTCAGTCTACATAACTTTAAGAAATCTCCTCGTCTTTAACCAGTGGGTGTTTCTGTTTAGTTCTGTTGCTGGTTTTCATGCTTTCTTTTTATGCATGGACAGATGCACATAACCTGTGTGTGTGTCTGTATGTGCCTCCCTGTGCGTGCCCAACATCATCCTTGCATTCATTTGCAGTGCCATGTCGGACACTATGATAATGGATGCAATTGCCTCCCACCTGGTGCTCCCCAATCGTCTCACTATTCCCTTGGTGGCCGACCTGCACGTTGCGCAACTCCGCTCCCCTCTCCCAAGGGTAACTGTCTCAGTGACGAATGACCTTTCAAATTACGTAGACTGATGCAGATGTGTGTGTGTGATCGTCATATTAGCTGCAAACACATAGACTTAAGGCCGTACAGTAAATATGACGCATGCAATCGAATTTTGTGGCGATACCAGTCGACAAACCTTTTGATTTTATTTTTGTATCCCTGTTTTGTTTTTTGTTTTTTTGCATGTTTACGCACATGCTAGGGAGTTGTGCGTATTCACCTGCTGGAGGCTGAGGACCTGACCGCCAAGGACACGGTCATCAAGGGCTTAATCGATGGGAAGTCAGACCCATACGCTGTGCTGCGTGTTGGAACCCAGATTTTCACCTCTCATCACGTCGACAGCAACCTGAACCCGCAGTGGAGGGAGATGTATGAGGTGAGAGGGCTGCGAGTACGGAATAGATACCCTGTGTAAAGAAACAGGAGATATATGGCTTTGCCTTGACATTGGAGTACAGCTCCTCCAACCAATTTATGTGCCAAAAGCTATAGGTTCATATTGGTGTCCTTGCTTCGTAGGGATTGCAGTAAGTCCTTGATAGTAAGTATGTCCCTGGTGCTTCTAAGATAAACAGCTTTGTGGAGATTTTATCTAGTTCTGCAGGAAGCTGCTGTGTCACAGATAAGCAAGAATTGTGAAAACTGCTTGCTCAGAACATGTTTATCTTTTCAATTCAAGCCATGAACTAAATAGATATGAAATTATATACATATATTTGCCTACCACAGTAGTGAAGAGTTCTTGCCATTGTGTTGTTTGCATGCTCTTTTGTATGCCGTATGTGGTTTTATCTACGCCATTCTTGTACAAGATCAGAACTACCAGCTTAATATTGTGCACTTTCCCCATGTGCTGCATAAAGAGCTCTAACTAGGACATTGGACACTAGACCTTTGTAGGTGGCACTGGGACATTGGCTGCAGATCCTTTGGAATATGGGGTTTAAGGGTGGCGGCTGGATTTGTCCTGGAACAGCTTGATCGGAGTGGGATATGGGGAGTTTAGAGGCCCTAATTTTACTTGTTTTTTGACCATTTTTGAGCAGCTTTTGTGGTGTGGCAGTAATCATTATCCTGCTCGGGAATACCACCACTGCTGGAGACTACCATTGGCACTGGCTGGGGGGTGGGACCCGTTTAAGAGGGTAGCACATATTAAAGTAACCCAAGGTTTCCCAGTAGAACCTTGTGTTGTAATGAAATGATGGTCGCTGTTACGCACTTCGCTTGCTTGTGGTTTTAATGTTGTGGCTGATTGGTGTATATATTTGTGTATCTGTTGTGTGTGTTGTGTATTTGTCCATTTATGTGTGTGTGTGTATGTGTGTCAGGTGATTGTCCATGAAGTACCTGGTCAGGAGTTGGAAGTGGAAGTATTTGACAAAGACCCAGACCAGGATGACTTCCTGGGGAGGTAGCTTATTCATTTTCATTCATTTACTCTGTCTCTATGTGCTCCTCGTGCCATTTCCATAACTGCTTTTGCGATGTCGGGCCACGATTCTGCTGAAATTTGAACAGCTTGGTCTCATTTATTCTGGGATTGATCAATTTTCTTCTCTGTGTCTTTCTATCTGTTTCTCTTCCAGGGTCAAAATTGATCTTGATATTGTAAAGAAGGCCAGAGTTGTGGATGATGTGAGTAGCGACGCTTGGGAGGTTTCTGACTTAAAAGTTGCATTTTTTTCTCTGTCTCAGTAAACAAATTGTGAAAATGGGATGAAACAGTGCAGCATAACGGTTAGCATGTGACACAGGAGACACCCATGTGCCTCCTCGTGATCTGCTCTTGTTACGCCACCTTCAGTTCTGCCATCCTGCTCAGGCTCAAGAATTCAGCCAGATAAAAAAAATGTTTGTGTAATGAGCCCTCTGTTTTTTTTACACAGTGGTTCGATCTGAGGGACGTCACATCTGGCAGTGTTCACCTCCGGCTTGAGTGGCTCTCTCTGCTGTCTTCTGCTGACAGACTGAGTGAGGTGAGGCTAGAGCAGAGTCTAACGCTCTTGTTTCCTCAGTGCTGTGCAGTGTCAGTGATCATTGTTTTTTCCGTCTTCTTATATTCTTGCCATGTAATCTTTGGTTTTATTTCATAATATGAGAATAAACTGGAAATACAGACCGGAAAGGACAATCAGCCTGAGAACTCTCAGGTTAGATGGTTCATGTCGTAAACAGGACCAGCGGCCTCTGCTATCAAAAGATCCATTTTTGAGCAGTTTGACTGTAGCCACAAAACACAAACGTTAGCCATAGGCATGCATGTGTGTGTCTGTTTCTATGTGTGAGCCATGCAACAGACTGGTGACATGTCTAGGATGTACGCTGCCTCTCAACCAATGACATCTGGGATAAGCTGTTAGTGAGTGCAAAGAGTCATGGCAGAATCTACTGCATGCATGGAGAAGAGATGTGAACGATAACTGACCAATGGAAGAGCTTGTTCTTTAGTTCAATCCCAAACTGTGAACACACATTGTAAATGACTGCAGTATAAATGAATCACATTGCTCTGACTTATATCCCCAAAGCTTATATTAAATGTAACTACTAGAAGGGTTCTCTGTTCTGTTGTATGTGGAAAGAGACTTCACATACATATATGTGAAGTCAGATCACTGGTGAAGAGATGGCTCTTAAACCTAATTTGAACTTGGTGAATATTTGTGCAGAGGGTTTGTGATGCCAGGACTTTACTTGCCACATTGTGTATAGCTTTCCCATGAAAGAAACAAACAACTTGTGTAATTTCACACTTGCTTAAGGAAATAACCGAAGTGATTGCACAAAACCGCACAAAAAAACAAGCTAGAAAAAATCTGTAATTTTCTGAAGAAGAATAATAGTGAAGTAGGTCAGTGGCAGGAAGACCTGAATTCTTATCTTAATCTAATTTTTTAAACGATTTTTTTATTATTCACTCTGTACGTGTCACCTAGCTATGCTGAATGCACCTTCTTGTTGTTTCTACTGTCAAATTCAAAATACTAATAATTGAATAATAGAATAATGTTTGAAAAAACAAATGGAGAATGGAAAGAACCACAATCATAGATAAAAGTGTAAAAAAACCTTGCTGATTTCCCTTTATTATCATTTTTTAAATCTGTCAAAGGAGCCACCAGAGACGAGCGCAGATGAGTCGTCTGCTGTCTTAAACTGCACGTTTACTACAACTACAAGAATCCAAGCATCCAGTTATTTATTGATTAACCATCATGGATCACAAAATGAAAAGTTTAACTTGTATTCATACTCACTACAACAAAATACTGTGACACATCAAACACCCATATAATAATAGGAAGGATGTTTTGAAAAATAACTACTGGTAGGACACTGGACTTGTACATAATTTTGCTCACATGTTTTTCTTTTATTCTTCTACCAGGTGATTGCGAAGAACCAGAATTTGACCAGTAAGGTGGCTGAACCTCCGTCTGCTGCCATCCTAGCTGTCTATCTCGATCAGGCTTATCAGCTGCCTGTAAGAGCATCACAGTTTGATTTATGTGGGATTCAGTTTTGTTCTGTTACCCAAACTGATCTGTTTCAAATGTCATAGATGAGAAAAGGTAATAAGGACCCAAGCCCGATGGTACAGATTTCTGTTCAGGATAAAACTAAAGAGAGCAAGGTAAGAGTGATGAGATGAAGAGTAACTAGTGATGAATACCTCCCTCCGGCCTCTGGACATTATTAATGATTTATTCTTGCATTTGCAGACTTGCTACGGTACAACCAGCCCAGTGTGGGAAGATGCTTTTACCTTCTTCATTAAGGATCCTCACAAACAAAATATCGACATTCAGGTGAGTCATCCTCAGAAGCAACTGAACTCACTCATTAAGCTAGCTGCTGAGAGTTTAGGTATAGCTATACACCTAATACCTAAAAACCTCCCTATAGCTTACCTTTCCATCTGTTTAAATTCAGACTTGATGTATTTTCTATAAACTGCCCTCTCCTCCTTACTTTGCCTTTCTTATAACCCTAACTCGACCTTTTTTGTTGTGTTTCAATCAGGTCAAAGATGACGACCGAGCTCTGTCCTTGGGCAGTCTAAAAATCCCTCTGGCCCGTCTTGTCGGGATGCCCGAGCTCACCATGGATCAGTGGTTCCAGTTGGAGAATTCGGGTTCAGCCAGCCGCATCTTCATCAAAATTGTGCTGAGGGTTGGTATTTCACATACACAAATACTTAAACACTTATTTTGTGCACAGACTTTAATGGGTAGTTTGCTTTAATAAATTAATACCTGAAGATGCCTTCAGCAGTGAGATACGAACTCCAATGTTCATATCAAATGTCCAAAGCAAATTCCCACCATAAGTCAGAATTTTGGGTTATTATCTAAAAATGTTGAAATTCTTATCTGTTTTTTATGAGAAAATAACTTGAAATTGAGAAAACAACATGAAATTGTGATATAATAAGCCAAATCTTTGACTTATGGAAGCAGAAAAACGTTTTTTCAGTGGCAGAAATTCTATATAAAGCTGTGAACCTCTTTTTTGATTATCACAGGGAATAAAACATCACTGTTTGGTTCTCACTGTTGCTCATATTTCTTGTTTCCTGCTAGGTTTTGTGGCTAAGTGATGATGCCAGTCCTACAACTCCTTCTCCTCGCCCCACAGACCCTGGGTCTACATCAAGTCAGGGGGGAACTACATCAAACCAGAACCCTTCAGGACCCGGTGGGTTGACTAAACCTCAGCCAACACGACCACAGCACACCACCCCCGATCCAGAGTTTGGAACTGAGGTAATAAAGTGAAAAAGCTGCAGACAGCACTTTAATACACATCCTCCAAAAACAGCCACACCACTGTCTGCCTGCAGGGAGTGTTGCGAATCCATCTGATGGAGGCCCAAAACCTGATTGCCAAAGACAACTTTATGGGTGGCATGATGAAGGGGAAGAGCGACCCCTACGTGAAGATTCGTGTCGGTGGTATAACCTTCCGCAGCCACACCATCAAAGAGAACCTCAACCCTGTCTGGAACGAACTCTATGAGGTGCTATCACTTTTAAAAGTTTCACTTAGATATTCTATCCATCTGATCAGATCATTCAATTTTAGATTACAAATACTTGATTTCTTTTTTCCTGTTTAGGTTATTTTGACCCAGCTTCCAGGTCAAGAAATCCAGTTTGAGTTGTTTGATAAGGACATTGATCAGGATGACTTCCTGGGAAGGTGAGTCCTTACATCACACAAAAAAACGTGAACATTTCTGACTAGTTTGTTTTTAAACCTGCTGACAAATGAAGGATAAAATTTTGTGCCTTTTTTTGCAGGTTCAAACTTAGCCTACGAGACATCATCAGCGCACGATACACCGATACGGTGTGTGCCATTATTAAAAAGACGTGACCAAATAATATAGCAAATATTTACATTTGTATTCTTATCATAACTTAAATTTTTTGTAACACTTTTGTTTCAGTGGTACACTCTAAATGATGTGAAGTCTGGTCGAGTTCACCTAATGCTGGAGTGGCTGCCGAGGGTCTCTGACCTCTCCAGACTGGAGCAGGTTCAGTATTTCTATTTTCCATTGTCTAATGACCTGGACGCGCCCAGCTAAATACACTTACAGTTAAATAAAATACACAAAAGATTTTGTGTCCTAAACTTAAAGCTAGTGCTGCAAAGGAAACATGAACTGCTAGTTTCCTATTTCAAGTGTCTTCCTGAAACGCTCTCTCTCTCCTGTCTTTGCCCCTCTTTTCTACAGATCCTGCAGTACCAGTCCCTGCAGTCTTTCCAAAACAAGGTGGTGCCGTCAGCCGCTCTGGTGTTCGTGTACGTGGAGCGTGCCCACGGCCTTCCGGTGAGACCATATCGATGAGTGTTTATGGTCATTTTTTTAATATTTTGCTTCCAATGAGCCAGACTTTCCAATGAGCAATAGTTCTAGAGACTTTCTGGAGGTCTTAAAAAGTCTTTCTTTGGACATTGGCGGGTTTTTTTTTTAGACTTTTTCAGCTTGCTGTGCCTGGTCATTTCAGAAGAATGCCTTTTTGTGTTTGTTTAGCCACAAACACTTGTCTATGTTTTACCTATTTCAAGGATGAAGCAGTATTATAAATGGTAAACTGACTGGTGCTTTTATAGCTCTTTTCTACTCTGCCTGTGCACTCAAAGGGCCATATACAACTAGTCTCAGTGACACCCATTCACATGCTTTTTCAAAACCAAGTGCTTTCTCTCTAACAGTCACGCATATTCATAGAGGAAACTGGGGTTAGTATCTTGGCCAAGAATATTTGGCAAGCAGTTGGCACCAAATTACAAACTGGTAGGTGACCTGCTCTAACTCCTGAGCTACAGCCCCGCAGTTGTGTCTACACGTACTATAACAGATAACAATTTGCTTTAACAGAACCGATTTTAAATTGTATCTGTGGGAACTATTTGACTAGCAGCCCATTTATTTTACTCTAAGAAAAACGGTTATAAGATCGTTTTTTACATCAACAAGGTCATTCCCAAAGAGCTATTAGCTTCACATGGTGGCGCGACATCTCCTTAAAAACATCTGAGGAAACTGGACAAGTGGAGGACAAAAGAGGAAGTGGCATGCTAAAATCATGCACAGTGTTGCTCAGCAGAGCGGTACAACAGTGAGTGTCTACAGTTGTCTTTAAACACAGTGGTGGAATTATGAATGCAGAAATGCACCAACAGAGAACAGAACAAAAGGCAGCCAACATCCAAAGAAGAGCTTTGAACGTCCTTTAAGAAGCCTGGAGAACCATTCCTGCAGTCTACTTAAAGACATGACAAGAAAGCCTAAGAGTGTTCAAGCTGTGTCACATCAAATATTGACTTTCAAGCTGGTTAGACAGAGTACAAACTGTTTCTGTCTTATATTTCCACGCTGATGCTGTTGCTTACAGTTCCTGTAGTGCCGTGTAATCATTTGTACGTTATTTCAGCTGAAGAAGAATGGAAAGGAGCCAAAAGTTGGAGCCGAGATTATCCTTAAAAATGTTTCATACAAAACCAAGGTAGGCTCTTAACTCACTAAAGATGTTCACTGAAAATAAAGGGAAAAAATGGTGTTTCACAAAAGTCACATTTATTGTTTGTTTTTTCTAAAGGTCTCTGAGCGATCCACGTCCCCTCGATGGGATGAAGGCTTTCACTTTTTGACTAGTGACCCCAGAAGTGAAATACTCACGGTCAAGGTGCGAGTCATTATCTATATTTATCTGAATCATGAGGATGCAAAGTAGATGCATTTGATTCACACCATTTGTCAAAACTAAAACATTTTACACCAATAAAAGAAGTAGAAGATGTGTGCGTTTATTTATGTCTTTGTTTCCTTGTAGCTTTCCCACAGCTGGGGCCAGGCTCTCGGCTCTTTGACACTTCCTCTGAAGGAGGTGCTGGCTGAGACAGACTTGGTTCTGGACCGCTGGCTCAATCTGGATGGAGCGCTGCCAGAGAGCCAGATACTGTTGATGGTCATACTGAAGGTACTGCAGACAGGCTGCTTATTTTCACTGTGCTGTAGTAGCTTTTCTTGGAGCAATGCTATACTAAGTGCTTACTGACTGTGTGCCATTATCTAAACTAGTCCATGATGTTTATTAAGTCATAATTATTGAGTCATGATTTTTATTCAGTGATTATTTTTAATATACCTTGCAGATCCTAGACACTCAGCTGGCAGTGTGTCGTGGGGCTGTAGGGGAGGGAGGTGTCGATGGCGTCATCCCTAAATGGGATCCTTCTCATCTGGACCTCAGACACAGACCTGGATTCTCCATGTGAGTCACACATAGGGGTATAGTAGTCCTGCTGTGTGGTGCATACCTGCACTGTAAGCGCAGTAATATACTTAAGTGACTGTCCAAATGACACCCAAATGTAAATAAACATCATTTCTCATCTGTGTCTTTAGGGTGAGTGACAACCCAAACTCAGCAGGACAGGTGAAGCTTACCATCGGTTACTCCATGGAGGAAAACCGGCTTTTCATCACTGTTCACTCCTGCAGGTTTCTATAAGCCATACGTTACCCATCCCATCATCATCATCATCATCATCATCATCATCATCATCACACTTTAAGCAGAAAAACCATCAAATGTTGTGGATGTGATCTCTTTATACTGACAGAGCATTGGTAGCGCGTTCCAAGGATGGCGCAGACCCGTATGTTTCCTTCATCCTGTTGCCTGACAAGAAGGCTACCACCAAGAGGAAAACTGCGACCAAGAAGAAAGACCTCAGCCCAGAATTTAATGAGAGGCAAGACAAACAAATAGGGCTGTGATTATAGCGACTGACCTCTCCCACATTAACCTTGCTTGTTTCTGTAGGTTTGACTTTGACTTATCAGTCGAGGAATCCTCTCAGAGAAGACTGGACCTGTCTGTGAAGAACAGTGTCTCTTTCATCAGCCGAGAGAGGGAGCTTATCGGCAAGGTATTTGTAATCGGTCACGTCTGAAATTCAGCTCGTCTTTGCCCAAGGTTGTGTAAAATACTTGGCTTTAATCTCAAGACTCTTCTTCTCTCTCTCTCGTTGCCTTCAGTTGCAGCTGGACCTGGACCAAATTGACCTCAAGACGGGTGTCACACAGTGGTAACTATTTAACCCTTTCATGCATCAATTATAAGAACCACAGTGAAGTGTTTTTATTCTTCTTTAAGCATGACAAAAAACAATCCATTGTCTTTTCTTTCTTTTTATTTTCAGGTACGACTTGGCAGCAGAGACCAACTAAAAGAATCAATGCCTGATCCTCAGGCATCTACTTTCAAACATAAGCATTGCTTCTGTGATCTGTGATTTGTGCGTGTGTATATTCAGCTTAAATGGAAATTTCCACCATCACTGAAGAAAAAAAAACGATGACATATCTGCTCCAGAAAAACACAGTCCATCAGTATTTATGAGCAAAACTTTACTTGTCGCTAAATATTCGTGAAGTGATAACTGTGCTGAATCCATTCTGTCTCAGGCAGATATTTAAGCTGAATAAATATTTGATAATAATGCAACTATGTTGCACGACAAACCAAGGTTATGTGTGTTTAAAGCATGCAAAAAGTCCTCTTGCATTTTAGCTTTAAAAGGGCTTATATATTTGTCCAATTTCCAAAGGTACGACAACATTTTATGGATTTTCAGCATCCAACAAAACGGGAAAACATTTGTTTGAATTTTATTTGTTACAGTCTCCAAACAGTTCCTGTTATGGCTTTGTTTATGTGGGTTTATATTACTGCCATAAGTATTTCAAAACTGTGCACAGTTTGTCAGTGTTTATGAAATATGTTCCAGATGAAGTTTTATATGTTTTAACCAGAACTTTCTGAATGTTAATTTTTTTTAAATCAAAGTGTTACAAGCCTTCAAGCCCAAATTTCCACTGAGAACAGAGGTACGATGCTGTACAGTCTTAATCACTGTGCTTTTACCAAGAGAAAACTTTGTAGATGTTTTGTCCAGAGCTCCTTTGTGTTTTTATGTGTTTGTAGTCCTAAATGCAAATGGCTGATGGCTTACAGTCATGTTTATGCTTTATTTTTACACGCAAAACCCTTTTTGACCTCATGAGAAGCAGATTATTGTATACCTGTTCCGGGACAACTTCCATGTCCCATCATGTCTCACCTCACTGCAGACACTTAGACACTGATTTGTGGTAAAGGGTGGGGAAAAAACAGAGTGTCAGAAGTAAAAAGGAAAACTGCTGTGCTTTGATAATTTCAACATATCATCATGCATCTGCTAAAGCTGTTGATTAAACTTTGCACTCCTGTGAATCCAACCAGCTTTGTCATCTATTTATTTCTCTGATCTTTCTTGTCATGGCCATTTCTTGCCAGCAGGTCGCGATAAAGTGCTGACAATCGGCTTTTCCGTCCAGCTGTATGCAGGCTCACTGCTTACAGATGTGAGGGGCGGGAGGGAGGGAGACAGATTGCAATGACTGACATGCAGTCAGACCAACAGGAGGCATGCCACCCCCAATGCGGGCAGGACTCTAGAAGAAAACCCTGAGCTCTGAGTGGAGGCAACAGAAAAGACCTTAATCAGGATCACACAACAATAATGAATGGAAACACGTCGGAGCCAAGAAAGTTGAGCAGCACCTAAAAGTAACTGTCGGTCGGGTTTTGAAAGTTATCTGTCATTGGGGAAAATTCGCTGTAAGTAATGGATTGGCCAGGCAAGACAGAGGCTACTTTCTGGAAGATGAAGCAGCTGCACTCTTACTTTTAAAAAAGAGACTAGAGTCAAACACTGTCAACTTAAACGCGTGATTAGGGGTAAATGGCATTTAGGGACTACTGCAGTGTCAGCTTTTTTCTTCTTCTTTTTTCTTCAATAATCTGTTTTTGGAGAGAAGTGGATTATTCGGATTAAATCGCGGATGAGACTCTCGGAATACTTTGGAGATTCTTTCTTTTTGCTTCTTTTACTTGGATTATTCTTGTCGCCGTAAGAAGCTGAGGCAAGTTTCAAGTCGACGGCAGGATAAGGCATTAAAATGGGTAATATAGAGAGTGTGGACGGCCAGTCGGAGATGAAGCAGCACATCATGCCTCTGAAGGTGCCCATGCCTGACCCCACCGAGCTGGAGGAGAAATTTGCCATTGTTTTGGTAAGTTAACGGGCTAATAACCGCACTTTTGCCACGGTGCGGTCGAATAATCGAGTAGTAGCTGTCTGTGTTTTGCTTTTAAACTTGTTGAGCTTTTAAACTTGTCGGTAGTGGGTTTATTTTCCCTTAAAGCACTGGATCACAGTTATAAACAACCCATATAGTGGACTGTCTTGTTCTTTCTATATATGAAAAAAAGTTTATTTCTTGCTCTTTTTTGTTTATTTGTTATTTATTGTTTATTTGTTTATTTATTTGGACTATTATGGACCATTATGAGCTGCTGATGTATTAAATGAACCGTCCCGCCCCTCATTCTCTCCCCACTCCTGCGGTTCTTTTGTCTCTCCAAAAGTCAGACAACTCAGCGTTTGGCTGAAGTGGCACATACTGAGCGCGGCATGGCGAGAGTGGTGGAGGTGGTGGTGTTTGGTAGGGGGAGAGGTAAACGGGATTTCCCCCCCTCTCCTCTACAGGATGGAGGACATTTTCCTGCATATCCTTGACGGAGAACATCACAGCATTCTGCGTTTATTTAGTTTAGCCCCTCTCGCTGCAGGCGACTCATCTAAAAAACAACATTTTCTGAATTCCCCCAAAACTCCCACACCCGAAGTATCCTCCCCTTTCCTACCTCCCTACACCCTCCACATCAGGCCCGAGTTTAGGCGTTTAGACGCTTTGTAATAGCGAGCGCACCGTCGACACCCACCTCCCTGTCGATCAGCGGAGTCGAACAAGGATGACAGGGTGTCATTTATGCGTCAGAGGGGGCATTTCAGCGTTCAGCACATCACAAAGCGGGACTTTACGGCTACTTTCTCTTTCAAGCACGATCGCGTGTCTAGATTCCTTCATTATTCATGCGCTGAAGCGAAGAGGAGATGCTTTAATGAAAATTTGGGTTTTGTTTGGGGGTTTTTTCCACTTAGGTGGGCGGAATGTAATCAGCCAGCAGCTCGACTTTGACTATACAGTTTTAATTTGGGGATTCCACAAAAAGTCTCGTATTGTTCTGATGAAAAAATAAGAAAACATATGTTTCCATCCGTCCATCTTTTTTTTTTAATTCAATTTTCTTTTTATGTAAAGCCTCTTACTCTTAAAAGTTTTCCAAATTGTCAGAGAATCCCCCTTAATCTCTTTCACGGCATTTACTTAACGTTTTAATTCAGTTTAACAAACTCAAAGAGTAGTGGCAACAAGTTGTGGTTTTATCAGGGTTAATGTGCAAAACTTGGTCTGAAACTTTCGTTTCCTGCATGCATCTTGTGAGATTGCTGTTCAACCATGTCAGACTTAAACATTGTCGTGCTTGAGTGGTGACAGCCCTCTCATCTTAACAAGGAAGCCAGTAAACGCGTGCCAGGAAACTTTGAGTTTAGATGGGACAGCCCGGGTGTGCTGGTCGCAAATCATGTCAACATGCAGTCCTTATAGTATGATATAATATTGAGGCCGTGATGAGGGTTCAAATGAAGATTTTACTTCAGTCCACTTTTGTCATAGTAACACAGTAAAAGTCTCGAGCCATCTCTAATTTTTGTATATTTTGCTTCCAAGTAACCTGACGTTGTTGCCATTTTTAAAGCTGTCTTGAACAATATTTCTCCAGGTTGGTTCATTGGTTGAATCTATAAAAAATGCCAAACATAACAGTCTCACAGGCATAAAACAGTATTTTTGCATCATTAAGGTGATCCCAAAAGAGCTAAAAGCTGAAAACATTCACCATAATGTGCAACGTGATCTTAGAAAAATTGAGAAAACAGGTGGAAAAGTTGCAGGCCTAAAAACTCTCTGAAACATGTGGAAGTCACGTGTTTGAGTCGTGACCTGAGAGATGCACCTGGGCTTTCAGCTCAGCCAAATTGCACAAGAAGTGGACTGAAAATCAGCTGCAACAGGTCTTTACAGCGGTGTCTACAGCCACTGTTAACACACTGGAGAGTTCTGTCATGGAATAAAAACAAAAAGCAGCCAACAACCAAAGAAGAGCTTTGAAACAACCAGGAAGACGCCTGGATAAATATTCATGAAGACAACTTACCAATATTGACTTTCAAACTCTTTAGAATTGCACAAAATCTTTTGCCTTATATACTGCATTCTCATTTATGTCCGTTTCCTATGTTCCTAGCCATTTATAAAGAAGTAAGGGGTGGCTCAAGACTTCTGCACAGCACTGTATCTGAGACAACATTTGACGGGAACTTTGGTACTGGAACGATCACCAGGACATGTTTCCTTCCTAACTGTTTTAGTCACAGTGTATTACTCACAGGACTTCTTTAAACTGCTTGTTTGAATACTTCTTCCACCTCTGCCTGGCTCCTTGCCTATCATACTGACACATAACAGCATTCAGCTGAAATCTGAGTAATCCAAGATCTAAAATTTAGACTTTTTTCTGTTTCTATTTATTTTCCTTGTCAAACAGTAGCATCCTAATTTCCCATGGGTGCTTATTTTGTGCTCCTCACTCCACATTTTCAACATTACCACACCCAGCTCTGACTTTCAGCTGTCTAAGGCCCTAATTACAGCATCAAGCACCGAAAATGTGAGTGGATCCTCGCAGCATCACTCAGACGGTCTCTTTCTTGGACCTTCCATGTTTCTGGAATGAAGCCATTATTTGCTTGCCAGAGCAATCAGCAGCCACGGAGCGAAGCTCTCGTATGAGGAGACTAACGCAGCAAGAAGCCATTCAGCCCCTGATTTTGAATGCTGTGCTATATCTCAGCTATTACGACAATTACACACTGTGCTATGCTACAAGCTCTACTACGACAGCCCACGGCATGTCCCTTTGATGCAGATAACTTCTTTATGAAGTGAGTGGCTGTAAAAAAAAAAAAAAAAAGTCAGAATAAAAAGAACTTCACTCGTCTTTCACATATAAAAACACTTTTTGGGTATTTTTTTTATCAACACATCCTGCCTAGGAAAAGTCTAGCTGTTTGAAAGTACTGCAGCACAAATCGGTCCCTGTTATTATGTTCTGCCGTGCAGAGCAGATGATTTCTATGCATGGAGCAGTAGACTCAACATTTCAGTTGTGTTTTCGAGTGGGAAAAGTTTTCAACCTCTCCAGCCTCCACCTCACTCTGGCCCATAATAGCTCCACATTTCCTTTACTTTGTGGGAAAGTGCAACGTTCTTCTATATATTCAAGTCCTTATCAGACAGTGCTTTTCTCTCGGCCCTGCTAGCTGTTTGTTGTGAGATAGCGCTACATCAAAGGCTCCTGATTTTGCAGTTAGAGCTCTTCTGGAAGGCAACCTCATGGCTTGGCTGTCTGGGGCTGGATCCCAAGGTGCACTTCCCATACTATCATACCGCATGTGCCAAGCATCTGAGACACTTCACATCACTCTTTCTAAGCTGAGCTGATTTCTTTCTTCAGCATTTGTTTGCAGAGACATAACTGGCTTCGCTTCAGCTTCAGCGCTCCATAAATGGATATTTTGAAATGGGTAATTTCTCCTCCTCTGGACCACTGTGTTTTCTATGCTTCATGATGGCATGCTGGTGCAAATGGTTGGGACTGCCCAACTCTCTCTCAGACAGAGCTCACAGACATCCCACTGGAATGACAGCAGCCCATAATGATGTCATGGGCTCAGCAGCCTTTGCGAGCGTAGTAATATGCGTGGGCTAATGACTTTAACAGAATTTCTCTACTGTAGATTGTTGAAGGCGGTGGAGGAGGGGCGAGACCCCTGGGTTGGCCTCGACTAGTTCATGCCGTCTGCTAATAAAATGCCTGGGTCAGGTTTAACCGGCTGCATGTGTTAAAAGCATCTTCTCATTCCATCTCCTCTCTTTTGTCCAGCATCTTCAGAAACAGTTTCAGCCCAGTTTTGTGCGGCTGGAAACAGCTGCCTGGTATTTTCTTCCTGTATTTTACAGGGGAAATTGCATTGTAGCCAGTGGTAGTTGTGGTTGGTTTGCCTTACAATGAGAACTGTGTTCCCTCCATGCTGCTACTGGTGCATAACGTTGCCATTAAGTTAAGCTTGCGATACAGATCTTTGTAGACCCCACAGACAGACAAGTGTAAATACATCAAAGCCATATTTGTAAAATTATATCTTGGTCATTGGTAGAATTCTTTTAATAGTTTTGGCTCCTTTTACCCCCTCTTTGTCCTTGGTAACTCTCACTTATCCTTGGTTTTGTGCAATTCCAGATGGATATGGAGCCTCTCATTCACTCACCCAGTCAGTGTTTCCTACCTTCCCGTTCCCCAAACTCACTCTCGGTGTGGCTTTGCCCTGCACAGTAACTTTCTCCATATGACTCTGTCTTTATAAAAATAATGTGAGATGAGTGAGTGGCATTTCAAAGCCTGGGATCTTTTAAGGTTCCAGGTTTGTGCACCAATCCACTGCTGGATTCCTGTGGCCTGGTCTAGGCTGAGGCCACAGGAGACCTCAAAAGGAGGAAAATTCCCTTTGAACTGGCGGCCTGCCACTGTTCTTGGTTATAATGGCTTTACCAACATCTTTAAACGCCGCACACATCTTTAAGAGCTGTTACAGGAGCAGTGCAGGATTATTTTCACTTCTTGATTGCGCTGGAAACCGCCCTAAACCATTCATCTTGCTCCGCTCAGCTCCCCGTGTCTATTAAATGCTGACATCAAGTTGCGTCATGCGTGGATGTGCTGTTGCAGTTTTTCTTTCGTCTTTTGATTGCTCATGAAAGAGGTTTTGAGATTAAGCAGCAGCAAATGTTGGGAAAACTAAAGAGAAGGTTAGATCTGTGTCATTTGTCAGATGTAGTGAAATGCTGACAATGTAACTCCAGTGCCATGTCTTACATCACTGTTTCTTGATGGGGAAGATCTAAGGGAAGCCGTAGTGTCTGCTGGATTCCACTTAAGAGGAACTAATAGATTCAAGCTGATTGATGTGTTTATCAGACATAAAACCTAAATCATTTTAATGTGTTTGATGATAATTTGAGTTTTTTTATTTGCCTGATATCCCAATTCCACATTGCTTCTTTTCTCAGAAGGAAAAGCTGCATTAATTATATACATCTGGCTCAGCCACCCACCACTCTGTCTCAGAAAGAAAGGGATTATGGGAATTGAGTACACACTAATAACTTAGTCCTAGTGCAGCCAAGCAGGTGGGGTGGGGGGATCAGCACAAGGCTATCCACCTGGCTCTCTGCACCCTGAGGCTACAGTTCTCCAGTCTGGTTCAGGGCTTTACTGCTTCACTTATTCTCTCCTTGTAGTTATTTTGGAAAGCAAGGGTTAAGTTACAGCTGGGTGATATAATATGTACATATAGATCAGATCAGATTTTTTAAGAAAAAGTTGGCATTTTGGTCACTTGGCTCAATGCTTGCTTAGAGCTATATGTGAATACTGACCCCACAGATAAGGGTTGTTAGCATAAATACCATAAAAAGGATTAAGTCTAAGAGGTTATTTTGTTTTAAAGCATGTACAGTACTGTGAAAAAGGCTGTTAACTAGCTTACGTAATTAGAAAAAAAGGTCTGGCTCCCTGGAAACAAAATATACAGACACGAGGGGTGGCTCAAGACTTTTGCACAGTACAAGTCTCTATAAAGTCAAAAGGCGTTGAGGTTTTCTTATTAATGTGTTACACGAATAAAAATGAAGTGTTGTGGTGACAGAACCACGTTAGCTATTTGGTTACGTCAAGCTAACCCTCTGCTCGCTTCAGCTTCACATTTAGCTAACTTACTGATAGTTCAAATAAGTATTGCCCCAAAATACTATACTATTCTGTACAAGCAGTTTACTTATTAATTTTTTTATTTAAATGTTTTTTTTTGGGGGAGGGGGGGGATTGCATGTGCCGCTAACGCAGCTGCACCAGGGCTGTAGGTTGAAGAAGTGGTTTCCTTTTCAGTACAGTGGGAACCCTGACCTTGCAGCTATACTTTTTTTTAAACAGATGCTAGGAAGTACAGCTTGATGCTGTCTCTGGTATAGACCTGCCTTAGTAACATGATGAATAATGTCTCATGCTCAGCTTCAGTGTCATTTAGTAATCTTCCTTAATGTGCTCATTTCTTACGATCACAGTTCTGTTTTTATGTTACGTCTGAACTTAATGAAGTCATATTGAGAAACAATGGGAAACTTTCTTAATAGTTACGGTTATTGATGGGAGTCTTGATTTTGTATTGGTTTTGCTTCTGCTTTATTTTATTTGCACCACTTCTTCTTAAAACATAACCTTCCCTTTGAGGAAGCAATTCCTCCAAGTATTGGTCTGATTCAGAAAACTTTGAAATGTTTCTCCATAGCTCAGGCTCAGATTTGGGCTGGGCATTGTGTTTAAAGGCCACACTGGCATGAGTTATTGAAGCCTTCATGCACCTGCATTCCTGGCATTCACTGTGTATATACCCTGTTGGCTGGTGTGCTCACAGCTCTTGCATGAACTCACAGGGTGAACTAACAGGATATTTTCTCCACAGCAATAATCTCCTGCTTCCGATTAATGGCTAATTGCTGTATTTTTTTTTGTGTCTTCTTACATCACTCATATCTTTGTGGTCGCATTTCCTAGATACGGTAAATAAACTGTACAATATCGGTGCTGCTGCAGTCATTTTACATCACTGTTGTTTTGGAACACAACAACTTCCTGGAGACCTGTAAACAAGTTTGCGTTGCACATGAGGTCATATTTGAACCGTTTGGAACATCTGTCTTTAAGATGACCTTGAGCTCAGGACATTTTTGCTGTTATCTCAGGCTCTGACTGTGAATCAGCCTTCAAAGAAGTCTGTGATGATAAAGGCCTTTCATTTCAACCCAGCTATCACTGCTGTCGATCACCGCTGCACCACTGCTTAAATAATCAGGTTAACAAAGGGGTTCTGGGAGGTAGCTCTGGGTTTATGAACTGGAAATGGCATTTCTCCAATTTCCTGTTATTTTGTTGAGTGTTGTGAAAAGCAGATTGGAGGGAAAGTTATATCTCTCAGCAGACTGAGCCAGAGGTCAATGACGAAGAAGGGAGGGTTTGGAGAGTGTTCGGGCTAAAGATGGGAAGGCCGGTGACTAGAATGAGGACAGATAAGTGCGAAAGAGGCTGAAAATATTACACCACAGCTGCAAACTGTTGCCTTTAAGTCTTCATCTAATGGGGATTTAACACAATGCTTTTCAGCCAGTGAATCTGTCTGCTCTTATGTGCCTTATGTGTGTAGAAATAGAGAAATCAAGAATCAATCTGATAATAATTTAATTGTTTTTTGTCATTTATCAAATTGAAATGGCGTCTACTTCTATTTCCAGCCTAACACATAAATGAGAATCAGCTGCTTTTCTCGGTTTTGTGGCGTTATAGATGAATGGGTTTTGAGATTAGGCTTTAATCTTCTCGAACTAGTTATACATAAAGGGGAATTAAGAAGAGAAGGTTCTAACTGTATTGATTAAGTGTTGGAAAATCGAAAGCAGTTGCAGGTGATTTCCGTATTTGTGTCTTCACTTAAAATACACGCTCTAGGTTTTGCATAGTGAGAATGTGGTTTGCCTGTCGAGACCGTGTTTCCACATAAACGAGGTGCTTTGCCCTACCTGTTACATTAATGTCTTAATAAGAAGCTTGTGACTGTGCCTGCTCATATTTACTTTGTAAACACAAACCACCATCATGAGCGGCGAGCAGGGAGGGGCACTGACCCCAAGAACTTTTGCTGCCCTGCCTTCAAGAAAATGCATCTCCCCCTCTCCACTCTTTGTCCCTCCTCTTTTCAGTGTGTGTTTGGTAGAACTGGTAGCAGCTGGTTTGTTGGCCCCTCTGTCTTTCAGGATCTTTGTGCAGGACCTACGCATTGTTGCGCTTGCCCGGTTTGGGTTACCTTGCAAAAAGAGCGACAGGTGATCAGATATCTCGTAGACAAAGGGGGGCAGTGTTTTCTCACACTCTGCTCCTCTTCCTGTCAAATCAGTTAAGCTTTACCTGCATACGTAAATACATTGTTTGAGTGAATATGCAATAGAAGACAAATGTTTGTTTTACATGTAGACCAAGACCGACCGATATATTGGATGAGTACCGGCCAATCAGAAATATCGGCATTTGTGATATGTCCTGCTGAAAGATGCTGAAACCAAAAGGTTACTTTTATAAAAAAAAAAAAATTGTGCAGAATACAATGCAGAAAAAATACTTAATGTAAATTTAAGAGTGTTTCAGCAGCGCTAATCTGACTCCAGTTTATGTAGACGAGTAAGCTGACATTGATGCAGTCAAGCGGGATCTTCACATTAAGTCGCAAAGTAGTTTTTAAACAGATTGCTGGAAAGTAATTAAATGATTTCCCTTCATGATCTCTTTTCAATAGAACATATACATTTTTTTTTAAACCCATTATATTGATCGTGGAATTGTTTTTACTTCCCCAAATATTGCTACTAGCTCCAAACATTACATACTGGTCAGGCTCCAATTACACAGCTACACAACAAATTTAAAAATACCCAGGGCAGTTTTTGATTTCCTGAAGAGTTGAGGAAGTGTCTGCAGCCCAGTGACGACAACAGCTGAGCCACTCATCCTGTCTCCTCTTATTGTGCTTCCCTACCAAGAAAAAGGGAGGACTTCAACAATAGCCCAGGCAGCGACATTCATTAATAAAAAGCTACAGGCTGTGTCACAAACAGCCAGTCTGGTTTATGCTTTTACCACATGTCTTATAAACAATTCTGGCTTGTAGAACTCTATTTCATGTGTATGACAAGTATAATATGTTAGGCAATTATCCATTTGGTTCTGTATGTTCGCGTTCACTTCGGATGTAGTCAGGTTTTTTTAAACCTCTGAAGGAGACATTTATCTTGAACTGTGTCCAGCATATTCTGGTACAGTAGGATTCCGAGTATCACTTTAAATCTAAGCTATGCATTTAATAAGCTTAAGGGAAACACTCTTGTGCCAGGTTCTTTATTCATTGTGCTTTCTTTGCCCCCTTGCTGGATGTAACAGTCAGTAGTTTGCCTGTTACCACCCTCCTCACACAGCACCTTTTAATAATGAGGACCAGGTCTTATCTTACCCTTATTGGCTGTTTCATTATCTTCCTTGTGTTACTGGATTATTGAAGGATGTCTCTTGTTCATATACAGCTGTGTTGCTTGGGAGCAAGAGTTTGCACAGAGAAAACTGAAGAATAAGACAACAAGAATGCACATATGAAGTAAAGTGCATGATTTAATGATCGATGGCTTCATGAACAGTAAGAGTAAGTAGCTGATTAGTTTTAGTAGAATCTGTTGAAGGTCATTGACTGGCCGTTGTGAAACAACTGTTATGCAGAGACATATTTTTAAAAAGTCCTTGCTTTGTCCTGCAATAGGGTCAGTGTGTCGTCGGCCCTGATTATGGTAGCAATTGAGTTAAGCCACAGATCCCGTTTTCCTGGACCCCACCCTGATGACCAGACAGACAGGTTGGGGGGAACGAGGGCCATCTGGGCCTCCATGTTTGAACTACGACAGTGAGCTCCTTAGCCACCCACTCATTTTCCTGTGAGATGATGATAACTGTCTGCTCTGTGTAAACCTATCAAAGCAGATAAAAGACACAGACTCTGCATTTCCATCCCACCGACAGACCACAAAAGAAAGAATCACACTGAATGTATCTTCTTAGTAAGTCACTTATTTAAGTTAAAAAAGTATAAAGCGCCAAATCACAACAACAGTCATCTCAGGGTGTTTTACACCATAAGATAAAGACCCTACAGTACAGACAGAAAGGTAAAACTGTCTTTTAACAGGGAGAAACCTCCAGCAGAACCACAGTCAGGGAGGTGCAACCATCTGCCACGACTGGCTGGGGGGTGAAGGGAAAGAGAAGAGACAGAAGAGAAGCGAAAAGAAAAAAAAGAGCATAGGGAGACAGGACAAAACACAGACTAAGGGAAAGAGATGACAAAAATGTAATGACATGCTGCCATGATATATAAACATGTGGGGAGTGGAGAAGAAGTGTTCAGTCCATCACATCAAGTCTTGCAGCAGTCTGAACCTATAGCAGTGTAACTAAAGGATGGTTCAGGGCCACCTGGTCCAGCCTTAACTATAACCTTTATTAAAAATGAGGAAATTTTTGGGGCTAATCTCAAAACTAGAGAGGGTGTCTGTCTCCTGAATCCTGAAGAGCTGGTTCCACAGGACCGAGGCCTGATAGCTGAAGGCTTGGCCTCCCATTCTACTTTTAGAAACTCTAGGAACCACAAGTAAGCCTGAGAGCTGGCAGTCTTGCTCTCAAACTGCAGGGTTGCTAATTTAAATCCATATTATCAGACAACTCAAAAAAAAAAAAAAAAGAGCAGTTTATCCTGCACCATGTTTTTAGCACCAGTGACTTACAGAGTAAATGTCTGTTGCGTACCTGGGAACAACTTATGAGCAGCATGTTGTCCTCTGCAAGAACAAACAAGTTGAGGAAATTCCACAAGCAGAGCTCTCCAATTAAAAATCTTTTAGTTTTGTGCACACTGGTGTGACGCGCTATCCCAACTGAAAGTGTGAGAGAAACTGAGAAAAGCTGTGGAGGAAACATCTTGTCCTGCTTTCAGACTGGTATCTCTGGGGACTTCTGGTGGGACTTGCAGGTCAATAACGTAACATCGGGCCGATTGTAAATCATTTGGATTAGGAAGCTGTCCAGCGTAGGGCAGGACGGAGTTGCCCTGGCGACTCTAATTTCTCAAAGGTCCATGGGCTCTTCAAAACATCCCCTCACTTGTGGGGGTCTGTGTGTGACTTGAGCGCTCTGCTTAGGACTTCCTGGACTCTTCTTAACCAGAAACATGACCCCATGAACTACTTTAACTGTTGACGCTTTAAAACCTCTGTCATCCTTTGTTAATGACGGAAATGCCTGTTTCAGAATTTATCCCCTCACGGCTGACCTCTGCTCTGCACCATCGAGTTTTCCGTCTTTATTTGTTCACTTTAAAGTCATGTACACTAAAGAAAACCAAAAGAAATGTTTTAAAGACAGAACTTTTGCACATCTATGTTATGGTGTCTGCATTTCACTTTTTTTTTTTTACCATTTAACTGATTTAACCTCAGTAAATTAACAGTTTAATGCACTGAGATCAAAATGGCTGTGTTTGCAATCTCCACCCTTTGCTCACATTTGGGACCTAACGATTTGTCAGATAGCAGTGACAATAGAACTAGTTCATCTGGTTGTGAAGTGTATCGGTGTTGTGTTCAGCTGGATTTTGCTTTACACAGCACCAGAGGGCATACACTGACCCTGCCCACCAGCCATTGTTAGCGGTTTTCTGTGAGAGGAAAAAAGTTGGCTCAAATGTCAAAGGATGGGAATGGCACAGCACCGAATCAAAACAAAGCTCCACACTGAATCCTTTGTCATGCCAGTCTCAGGTCAAACAAGAAAGGCCATGCTGGAGGAGAGAATATGTGGGCAACGAGCGCCAAAACATTTTTGGCATAGCTGTAGTATTTTCCCTTTAAAACATTCCAGTGATTTCGAAATTATAAAAGGCTCCTGCCCCCTCTCCTTTAGCTTCTTTTAGCTTCTTCTAAACACAGGAAGCGAGCGATAATATCACTGTGGGAGAAAGTGAAATGAAATTAGCTAAATTGGGTTACTTGGCTCAAATTACCCAAATCTGGTCAGAAAGGAAACTTTCCCTCCGCCTTTTGCCCCTCTGTCGCTCACACTGCTATTTATTTATAGTACCCGAGGCTTCAGGTGACAGTTGAACATCATTAAACAGCAGTACGTGATGTGTCCTCATTGCTCAGAATAGCTTTTCGGTGAGTTGAGGGATTCTGGTCATTAATTTGTCTTTAGCGAAACTATACTTTCTTTTTTTTAACTATAATCAATTATGTTCCTATTTTTATTTTTTCATTACTAAAAGAAGTATCTGTGCATACATCTGGTCTGCATGTTTTCCAGTAAATCAGAATTAAATTAGTACAAAAAGGAGACCCTGCTCTTAGCCTGTCTCTACTTTCATGTGCACTGACTGAGAAACCAAAGGCGGCTTTGGGGCCGGGGTACAACCCGAAGCGTGCGACCATAGAAAAGTCGTGACTATTTCGCTTAACTCTTTACCTTACCTTCACAGAAGAGTGTACGATAAAGGAAATTAGGGCTGCTGCTTATGATTGTGTTCGTCAATTATTCATTTGATAGCTATCCTGTCAATCATATGTGTTTATTTGTCTAAGAAAATCACAAAAACGTTCCAAAATAAGAAGCTAATGTTTGTCATCTCTACGATTATCAAAATAAATTTCAATTCATCCTCTGACCAGCAAATATAAATATATACAAATACGTATTTCTCTTGCCCCATGATGACCAGCTGTAGATTATTATTCAAAAATATACAACGGTTTTTAATCAGTGAACAGTGATAGGAGGCAATTTGGAACAACCGTCTTATTAAAAATTAAAAATTATTGATCTGTTTTTTGGAAAAACCCAAAAAGTTCAGACAAACCATTTATTAAAGACACGTGGAAGATCTATGACCTTCCTAAAGATGGTCTTGTAGGTAAATCTTGTCCCAGGAGAGGCAAAGGAGGAGAGAGCAGCTTGGGGGTCAGACATGAGAGAAGTTTACTACTATAAACTACTACTACAAACAGGACACATTCCTCTTGTAATTCTGAACATCTGGTACCCATGTTACTTCTTTTTTCTCTCCAGCGTGGGTATTTTGGGTTAGTCAAAATAAGCCATATGTGAAATCTTCACACTGCTTTCCACTCTGGTGATAGCCTGTTATAGCTCTGCCCTGCATTTTCTTAGTTTACCTTGTTTATAGCTATTCTTGGGCATCCACTGCCAGCTCAAAGTTGTTTCGCTTATTTTTGAATGTGTGCTGCAATCTGTGATCACAAAGCTGTGAACGTGTATAGAAATTATTAGCTCTTTATGGTCCTGGCAGGACCATATTTGCCTCCATATTTGGCGCTTGCAAGGACAAAATGATTCATGACGCTGTGATGGAGTGAGCAATGATTTGGAAAAGTCATTTTAATATATTCTCGTGCGATATTTCCACCACTTCTGGTGACTGAGTTGCTACCATAGAAACAAGTATGTGTTGTTTTCCACACTGGAACATGCCAGCGTGAACATCACATCTGGCCTGGTGGGATGGGTTAAAAAGGCAAGCTGTTGCATTTTAGACAGCAGTCTGAGTTATAGCTGCAGGTTAAAAGTCAAGCTGACGGGCCATTTGTGGCTGAGCTTTGGGATACTGTTGACACTGTTGGAAATGAGGGGTCTGAGTGCAAAAACAATCGCACATTTCTTCAAAGAGAATCAGTGAGGCAGTCGGTTTCAGTGACTAGTTTGCTCCTTATTGTTGCACTTCCTCCTATCTAAGATTTCCATGTCAACCTCTGTTTATAAGCATTTGTGTCATTGGAGGAAGTAATTAGTCAAACACTAGTGTCATTCAGCTTGCGTTATTTTTTTAAAGCAGTCATGAGGACATGAGATCCTAAATTTGTGCTTAGTTTCTAAATACAGATTACATAATATGGGGTTTAAATTGAGCCCAGAAAAACGGCTGCATCAGGTCATCTCGTGTGGCATTCAAGTGTTGCTGGTTTACATAACAAGTCTGATGACAGGTCCGGTAATAGGCCGGTACCCTGATAGCAGCATGTTGTGTTATGAAGAAATGTGCTGCCTGAACAATACTGAGACCAAAGAGTGAGAAGGAGATGCACGTCGTCTCCTTCAACAGGATGCCAAATGTCAACACAGGAAGTGAGGTCACGGTATAAGTCTTGAAAACGTTGTCATCAGTTTGCTGATGGCGCCAGAGACTCATAAAGACACTATGAATGAAACGAATGCTTACATTATTTGTTTTTTTCTGTTTCCCAGAACTCTATGAACCTGCCTCCAGACAAAGCCCGGCTCCTCAGACAGTATGACAATGAGAAGAAGTGGGACCTGATCTGCGACCAGGTGAATTTGTGAACTTTGTATCATTAATTAGTAAACCTGCTGTAAGACTACACACACCTGTCCACATTTTGGTGTGGCTGACTGCAGCAACTTACATCACGCCGCTCTTTTGTGTATCTTCAGGAGAGGTTTCAGGTGAAGAATCCTCCTCACACCTACATCCAGAAGCTTCGCGGGTACTTAGATCCTGGAGTAACACGAAAGGTGGGACCGTACAAAAATCATAAAGTAGAACCCGGCTGATTGATGCGTGTCAAAGTCTACTTACAGGTTACACACACAACTTCTGTGACAGCTCTGATGCACCTTCTCCTTATCTCTGCTTGAGGCATTATCAGCTGTTACCAGCTTAAAGTATCAGAAGTTCATTGGTCAGGTTGCAGGGTGTTTGACTTCTCTGGTTCTCCTTTATTCATCCTCTATTTTACAGTTCAGCCTGAAGATGAGGGCAACACTAAACCTGCTGAGTAGGATTATTGTTGTTTTTGAGGAACTGAAAAGTTCTCATGAAAACTGCCTAGAAAGCACAGCTTCAATGTAACCTGTAATAACCAGCATTCGTTGTGTCTTACAGAAGTTTCGCAGGCGTGTGCAGGAATCTACAAAAGTCCTGAGGGAACTGGAGATTTCACTGAGGACAAATCACATTGGGTAATCATGTCTTAGCTTCTATTTTTCTGGTGAATTATGCAGGTCTATTCATCTAAAGCTCAAGGAAACCACATTATTGTTTTGCCCGGTAAAGAATATTCTATTGTGTGTCCCTGCTGCTGCTGCTGCTGCTGCAGGGACCCAGAGCTTTTTCTGGTGCCCAGATTCCCCCCTCCTATTGTTCCAACTGCCAAGCTCTGCAGCTCCACTTCATAGAGCTGGTGCTCATAATGCCCAGATGGTAGCCATTGTATGGCCTTGTCCACTCCCCCATAGAAGGCAGCAGGAAGCTTTGTTGTATGCCAGAGGGACAGGAAGCCCGGCTGACCATTGCTGAGCCCAGTGAAAAGCACAAGAACAAACACAAGGATACATGTATGTTTACAGAAGTCTCGCATAGTAAAGCAAACCACATTTTTGCATTGCAGACTCAAAAGCAGTACATTTTCCTCCTCATCCATCACACACGTGGATGCTATTTTATCGATTCGTAGCCTTCAGTGTTGCAGACATGATCTATGTAATCCGTAGTCATGGAGGTGCTGCAGTGACTTGCCACTTAATCCGTGAACCAAAGTAAAACATACCTTCATTTTTTATGGACTTCATTGAGCCACGTGAATAACTCTTATACAATTTGCCTTCATCAATAAAGGACTTTTTCTTTTTCAATGCAGTTTCCAGAAAGGCTCACAGGCAAAGGAAAAGGAGATCTATTTTCAGAAGACTTTTGTGGGTGGGATTAAGTGTAACAGATGCCGGTTTATTGTGTGTCTGAATCCTCAGCCCTGTCTGGTGTGTTATTCCTGAGATTGCCAAGAAAATCTGAAATAGCAACTGGTTGGAGAGAAGTACAGGGAGGAAAGAGTGAGGGTTCACAGCAACGAGGGAGGGGGGCAGGAAGCTGATGATCAAGCCCACCTCCTCGTCCCCCCTCCTCCCTCCTGGACCCGGTCTAGTTGCTTTGTTCGCTTTCCTCTGCTCCTCTGCTCACCTCTCTTCCTTTTCCCTCTTCCTCCTTCCCTCCGCTGTCAGGGTCCTGATTGGTTTCCTGCCTAACTTGCCATTGGCTGACCAGCAATCTGTCATCACAGCCATCATTTCAAGACTATTTTAAGAACCTTTTACCTCATTCCATCTCCCCCTGGAGTTCCCTCAAAATGTGGGGAGGAGGTAAAGGGGTCTGTGGGGGAGGCAGACTAAATACTGTTGAGTGTCAGGGGTTCTTCCTGAGCCCAGCTCTCTTAGCCATATGCCCTCCACATTCTTTCTCTAGCTGCAATGGGAATTCCTTTGTTTGGAGAAAACTGGAGTGAGGAAAACTGAAGCCTTGCTCTGCTTTACTTTCCATGGAATTTTTTCCACTTTCTTTTAGAGCTATTGAAGAGCCGTCATCCCAAATAATTCTCATTTATTACAACTTTCGTCTCATTTTTTTGTAATTATGTTGCCTATAATAGTTACCGAAGTATCATTACCTGGATATATGGTAGATCTGTATAACTACAAATCAGATGAACAAGTAGCATGATGTGTCCGAAAATTCAGCTGGATGTGAATGAAGCGGAATATGAAAGCTTAAATGCCTCTAAAAACTTCCAGCATTACTTAAATAACAACTATGAAAAGTTCAGCCAAAGTTGAACCAGTGTATGAATAATTTGTTTAAACCTGCCTGCTAGTCTATCCATGATTTACAATTACATTTAAAGCTACAATAAAGAGATCCACTAAAGAATAAATAGCAATAAGAAAAAGAAAGACAATATAAAGAATCTTCCTTTCACTTATGTAATTTATTAATTTATTAGAACAGTTGCTTAAAAACTCATTGATATTCGTTGCGGTTGAGAGAAGTACTGGGGCTCTACATCTAGTTACATTATCACACAGCCTTTCCTTATATACATCTGTACACATCTGTTTTATCAGTTGCTATTGTGATTCCACGTCACACAGTACAGTGATAAATGTTCCCTCAGCATTTTAAAGTTCATTCTTCTGTCACGTGCTCTGCTAGCTGTCCTTATTTCAGTTATTATTTGTTCTTTTTATAAATTAAAAAAGAAAAGCAAAACAAAGCAAACCCAAAAGGACAAATAACTGGTATTACAATTGATCAGCAGAAAAGCCAAAACTAGACCTGAGTTGTTCTAAACCAGTTCTTTAAGTACAAAAGGATTTATGAGAAGGCTTCAGAATAAGAAGAATCCTAGTTTTCTTTATGTCTCTCTCTCTCTGTTAGTCGGTAACGGGCTGTCCGAAAGGATAAGGGTGTACTCTGGATCTGGCGCCCCGCTAACCTCTCTCTGCTTTCATGCGTCACAGGTGGGTCAGGGAGTTCCTCAATGATGAAAACAGAGGTCTTGATGTCCTTGTTGAATACCTCTCCTTTGCTCAGTGTGCAGTCATGTAAGTACACACACACACACACACACACACACACACACACACACACACACACACACACACACACACACACACACCTCTTGACCAAACCTTTCCTTAGGAACTGGGTTGGGCTGTGAATCCAGCTGCTGAGTCTTTTAGAGCCTGTGATATTAGTACATTGCATTCATTGGATGTATTTCCTGTGTCTTGTTGCATACTTTGTAACGTGAATGCATTTCTGGACGGATGCTACCTGGTTGAGTGCTGAGCTATACTTTGGGACAGAATCTGTGTGCTGAGCTTTATCGTGCAGCTTGATGACAGTTCTTGTGATAATGCCTGGCTCTCTACTAAGCTGCCTTGCAAACCTAACCTCCCCCATGCCTCTCATCTACACCCCTGTGCCTCTGTGTTGGCTTCTCTGTTTGTCTATGGCCCAGGTTGGATTTTGAGGGGCTGGAAAATTGGGAGGATAGCTTCTTGGACAAGTCTAAATCTTGGAGCAGGTCCATAGAGGATCTGCACCATACGAACGCCCAACCCTTCTGCAACACTCTGGTGCGCTCTGCCCGCCAGTCTGTTCTTCGGTACGTATTGCTAAGCAAGCTTCCCGCTATTAGCTTCCTCTGTTACTGCCTTGCTCTGCTAACCTTGAATGCTATATTTGCATGCAAGCCCATTGTCTTAGTACTGGTTTGTTAAAAAGTCTCTGACCTTTAGTGCTATCTGTCTCTCTTTGTTAACCGTTCTCCTTCATCTGCCCAGATGTGCATCTGCACTGTCCACAGATGAGATCCAGCTGTGAGCAGCAACATATGTTGGACAGTTGTGATTCTCCTCTTCACCACTGTAGAGACATGACTTAAAGACAGATAGGGTGTAAAGTCTGATCGGAAAAACAGATATTATATAAGGGTGCACAAAAATAGTCCACAAGGACAGACTCTAGACTTATAAATATTATATAAATATATTGTCAGATAAATTACTACTGAACTGTTATTGGTAGAAGGTATAAAAAGTTTTTCCGCCCACATTTGTAACAAAGTATGGAAAAAAAAACATATTCTTGATGTATGGTTATCCCGATCATAAACCTTACCAGAACAGTTACCATGAAATGACTGTGCAATACAGTTACATAATAGCAGTCTGTGAACAGAATTCGGTCTGTTAACAGCAACAAGGAAACCAGGCATTTCCCATAATGCATCTGTAACCTCAAAAGCCATCTAAGTTTTTTTCTGTCAGACCTCATTCTCTGTAATTTTCTCTTTCTGTCTCTCGCTGCGACACACTTAAAACAAAAATCATAGAAAATAGTAGATACACTTCAGAGCTCTGTTTGACTAACAGAATAGAAGCCAGAACATGAATTTCATTGCTGAATTTGCTTTAATGTGCTGAATCTGTTGCAGCTACGGCTCAGTCGCGAATAGCAAAACCATCAAGAACTCCCGCCTCGTGAGTCAAAAGGATGATGTGCATGTGTGCATCATGTGCCTGAGAGCAATCATGAACTACCAGGTACCAGGAACCACCTACGACCCACAATCAGATATGTCTCATAAACTTGGAGCATGATATGCTTCCTGTGCAGTCAAGTGCTGAACCTTTATGCAGGTTTTCTGACCACATCCTCTCTGTCTCTCTGTCTCTCTCCATGCAGTACGGTTTCAATATGGTCATGTCTCATGCACATGCAGTCAATGAAATTGCTCTCAGCTTGAACAATAAGAACCCACGGTAAGAACTCAGGACCCCTCCTCCATAAAAGCAGGGCCGGGCCAAACAAAAGGGGAAACCCTGCAGCCAATTCATACGATATGCTTCTCCGTGGGCCTCTGCTTCTCTCTGAAGTCGAGGATCAGAGGTGTATACACGGGTCGTTAAGGGAATGTTTTCTAAAGGGAGATTTGTGGTAAACCACTGAGACTGATTACTTCATAATAAAGTCTATGAGGGTAAACACGTAAAAACCATGGAAACACCCACCAAAGCTTCAGACATTAATGCAGATTATGACTTTTGAGCCCTGTATGTTAATATCTACACCAATTTTGAGGATGCTTGAATTTTGTGATAGAACATATAAAACTGTACTTTTTAAAAAAATGTAGTTGTATTGATGAAAGTTTGGTGCATTTTCAGGACAAAAGCTTTGGTCCTTGAGCTGCTGGCTGCTGTTTGTCTTGTCCGAGGAGGTCATGAGATCATCCTTTCAGCATTTGACAACTTCAAAGAGGTGCCTATTGCAACTTTTTAATGAATTTTTAACAAGCTCTCAAGTTGTTATGTTCAGGATTAAGTTGTAACATATCGCTGGCCTAGCTATGTCTGAATATACTAATCAAAATTTAAGTAACATCAATATAATTGCCCTAATTTCCCACATCACTGGCGTGCATAAAGGCATAAAGGTCAAGTGTAGCGGGCCGAAAACTGAGAAGCTCTGAGAGATTTTATCTATCTGAGGTTGCAAGCAAAGCTCTATGGTGGCGTGTCTGAGATTATTGGACTCATTAAGACATCAGATGTTAAGTAACCTTGAACAATAATCAGAGGATCACTTCCCAGTGGGAGCCAGTGAACCAGAAAGATTTGCTTAGCCTTTTTGCTTTTTGCTCGTACAGTCACCTAAACTCCGGAACCAGACAAAATGCCTTACAGTCCAAAGCCTCAGCGAGACCCAAGAGCTAATCAACTCTCTAGTGGAAACAACATAGTACTGCTGTTTTTCCAAAATGATGCATTAACACAAAGTGACAGGTGTCTGAGATCTCACAGGGAGAAGGTCACGTTTGCTATTCATTCTATGTTTTTATTCATTTCATTTATTCAACCTTTATTTAACCAGGAATTCTCTTGAGATTAACATCTCTTTGTCAAGGTGGACCTGGCCAAGATCGATAGCAGTTGCTGTTCATTTGCAGAAGTCTTTATGAGAGCTCTGAACTCTCCCAAGAAAAAAAAGCATTCAGCTGTAATGTGCTCTGACTGTTATTCTATGACTGAGGTGCCAAATAAGAGAATGCTGTTCTATAAAGCTCAGAGAAAAATCATAGCAGCTGTACTGGTCGTCAAATTTTAGATCCACAGCTACAGTGTTTGTGTGCAAGGAAAAGGATTTTTATTTCATCAACTTAAGAAACAACGTAAGTCAAACACTGAGATTATGTTGTTTGCAAGTAGAAAAACAGAATAAAAGAAATAGTTGATTTACCCTGATTATGCTTTTGTTGATAGAGCTGTAACACATCAGTGAAAGCAGCAGTTTATCAGATATTTGTTATGTCCACAGCACAACATTATGAAGCCATTGGCTTCATTGATTTTGCTGCATACTTCATGAACACCTCAGCATTGTGGTTTGCTCCAAAGGCATGATTTTTTTTCTTAATTAATAAATAAATAATTTGTAAAGTGCCATGGACAAAAAAAAACATGTAGTATGGTTGATTTTAGGTGATAAATATAGGTAATATTTCCCTAAGGTACCACTTTGACATTCAATAAAAAACGTCCTTTCCCGGGTCTCTTATTTTTTGTCTACATCGGACAAAGTTTTTGTTCTACTTTGTAAACCAGAGAAAAAAATCTTTATTTTGCTTCACCTGGTGTGTTTCAGGTTTGCAAAGAGAAGCATCGCTTCGAGAGACTGATGGATTACTTCCGCAGTGAAGAGGGAAACATTGACTTCATGGTAAGACAAGCGTTTAGTTACATACAGATGTGTCTTTTTTGTGTGAGAGTACATCCATCAGTACAAATAAAAATGTCTGGCTCAAATGCCAAAGGTATTTTTTATTATTATCTGTATAAAGGAAAACACACTTTTATACAAGGTGCAAATGCAAAATCCAGTGGACTATATGTCAGTTTTAAGATAAAATATCCTGATACAGATTATACGTATCAAGTATATAAAGAATATTAATGAGCTGGTGTCTGTTTGCATTTGTTCTCCAGGTTGCTTGCATGCAGTTCATCAACATTGTGGTCCACTCAGTTGAAGACATGAACTTCAGAGTGCATCTGCAGTATGAATTCACCAAACTGGGACTAGATGACTTCCTGGAGGTAAAGAAATAATGTTGTGCTTAAACTGGGCCAATCGCTCTCATTGTCCACGTGGAGACTATTCGCGGAGTGTCACTAATGTTGAATTTATTCTCTCTCGTGCCAGAAATCTAAACACACGGAGAGCGACAAGCTGTCGGTTCAGATCCAGGCTTACCTTGATAACGTATTTGATGTGGGTGGCCTGCTAGAAGATGCCGAAACCAAGAATGCAGCGCTGGAGAAGGTGGAGGAACTGGAGGAGCACCTGTCCCACGTAAGTGCACCACCCAGTCTGGACCACCAACACTGCTCTCTATACACATTTATGAGATTGTTGTGGTTCACCAGCTATGTACTTAAGTTGGCTGTTTCTACATGGCAATTAGAAATCTACTCGGTGTTTGCACTTCACAAGTGGTTCAGGATAATAATTGGGTGGGGAATGCTGGAAAATGGAGTGCGTGAAACAATCTTATTATTGTTCTCGTGTTGGCTCGGTCTTTCTGGGCTATTGCCTTTGTATCCCACGCTGCTTTGCAAAGACCTTCTTCACATGGAAAGGTCGTAGGCAGCCCCTGACATCATTCTTGGAATTTGAAAACAAACTCTGCTCTCAGAGGTCAGAAATGATGGGGGAGGAAGAGGGTGAAGATTCTCTCTGAATTCCTTAGCAAAGATGTGTAATGTAAAATCAAAACTGAGAGCTGTGTCATGTTATTGCTGCATCATGCTGCTCGCTGTATCTTATTTCTTAGTGATGATGCAGTGTATGGGGAGGAGGGATGGGGAAGTGGAGCTGGGAAAGATGCCCACTGTGTGGATCAATTCTTTCCTTCTCTCATCTCAGTGTTGCTCCATCTTCTCTTCTAGGTGACTGAGAAGCTTCTGGAGGTTGAGAATGAAACAATGATGAAAGTAGCCGATCTGGAGAAGCTGCTCATTCAGAAAGACAAGGAGCTGAACGTAATACGGGTAAGCCACAGTCCTATCGACGTGATATTTCTTGCTCTCCTCGCATCATAAAGGCTTCAGATTCCGTGCCTGTTAGCAGAGATCAGGTTCATATGCTTGTGGCTAAATTGCTGTATTAGCAAATTAGGTCACAAAGAGACAGGATGTTTGTTTAGCTTGTGGAGTCACTGTGCATTATGCTCTTTATCACCCCCTGGTGACTGCTCAGGAGACATACGAGTCAACCAGCACTCAGGTTAACACCCTGAGGAGGATGATCAAGGAGAAGGATGCTGCATTTCAGAGGCACTTCAACATTGAGAAGCGTCTGCTGGAGCTCGAACAGCAGGGCACCATCCGCTTGCACAAGAAACCTGATGGAGACATCGCCATCGAGCCGCTGGGCGTCGGCAGTGCCGGGATACCCTTGGGAAACATCGGAAAGCTGTCTTTGGGTTCAACGGCAGGGCTGACAGAACTAGGAGGACCCGACACAAGTTTACCACCAGCCAGCGAAGCACCTCCGCCTCCACCGCCTCCTCCCCCTCCCCCTCCCCTGCCATCTGCTTCAGGTGATGACAACACTGTGACTCGCAGTCTAGTGATTCATGTATATGTATGTGAAAGTTGACTTTCTCATCTGTGGACCCTCAGAGCAGATTTATTTTCAGTTCCCTATATTTGTTCATTCGTGCCAAACCAAGTGATGGGTCACAGCAGTGTTCTTCTAAGCCAGACAGGAAAGGGAAACATAAGGCTGGTTTCCTTTGTCTCCGGAAAGGCCGCACTGACTGTTGGAGCACTTTCCAGCCTTTTATCCAAACTAGACTTTATCAGGTTTCACTAACTTTAAAAATCCGTTTTCAGCGATTGTCAGGCCGAGGTGGCAGCTCACGTAGAACACGAAGCTGTTGCTAAACATGCAATAAAAATACTCTTCTGCATTAATTACAGGACACACTGCGCCAGTCCCACCACCACCACCTCCTCCCCTTGCTCCTCCTCTGCCAGAAGCTTCCCCCTCTGTCATCTTGAGCGTAGGTCTGTCAGGTGAGCGTGCACACAAAATTAAACTTGGTTGTCTTTGCCTTCGATTTTGATGTTCAAGGTTGACTAGATCAGAGGATTGTGGGTGGCAGGAGGTAGAGTGGATTACTAATCTGAAGGTCGGTAGGTTGATCCCTGGCTCCTCTAGTCTGTGCGCTGAAGTGTCCAGAACTCTAAGATGCATCCGTCGGAGTATAAGTGTGTGAACGATAGGCGAAAATCACTTAGCCATAGAAAAAGATGGTTGTATGAATGTGTGTAAGTGGCTGAATAAAGCTTCGCGTTGAAAAGTGGTATATAAGTACCGTTCATTCTGAATTCAACGAACACTTTCTTCACCACAGCTATCAGGATCAAGAAGCCTATAAAGACCAAGTTCCGTTTGCCTGTGTTTAACTGGACGGCCTTGAAGCCCAATCAGATCAATGGCACAGTCTTCAACGAGATCGATGATGAACGTGTGCTAGAGGTAAATCAAGAAGATAAAACCTCTTTCATGTTAAGATGTAGGTCTTGGTTAATATGTGTCAAATTTGAATTTATGGTAAATTAGTATTAATCTCAGTAAAACTTTTCCATAGTCAAAAGCTCAGGTTTCTCTAGTCTCTTCCAGTTGAGTTCAAACCTTAATAAGAGGAAAAAGTAAAGCAAAACTAAACTTAAATGATAAGAGCAGTGTGTCGCGAAATAACCAGCTTCATACCAACACCATAACACTTATGTGTTCAGGACTTTTAACATCAATTTAGAGCAAGTAAAAGTTGAGTTGTTATTCACATGCAGGAGCTGGAGCTGGAGAGGTTTGAGGAGCTATTTAAGACGAGAGCCCAGGGTCCAGTTGTGGATCTTTCCTGCACAAAGAGCAAAGTAGCCAATAAGGTGGCAAACAAAGTCACACTTCTGGACGCCAATCGCTCCAAGAACTTAGCCATCACACTGCGAAAGGCTAACAAGACAACAGAAGAGATCTGCAAAGCCATAGAGAAGTATGCACCTGTCTTTTACGTAAACTTTACATACTTACATAATTTTCTGTGGAACAAGTTACAGGTAACGTGTTATCTTCACTCAGGTTTGACCTCAAGGCCTTACCTGTCGACTTTGTGGAGTGCCTGATGCGTTTCCTGCCCACCGAGGCAGAAGTGAAGGTGATGCGTCAGTACGAGCGCGAGCGGCGTCCGCTGGATCAGTTAGCAGAGGAGGATCGCTTCATGTTGTTATTCAGCAAGATCGAGAGGCTGACGCAGAGAATGAACATTATCACCTTTGTTGGAAACTTTGCCGACAACGTGAGCATGCTCACGCCACAGCTCAACGCCATCATTGCTGCTTCTGGCTCAATCAAGTCGGCACCAAAGCTCAAGAGGATGCTTGAAGTGAGATGTGTTTGTTGACTTTCACAGCAGCAGCGTTTGTATTTTTTAATGCATATATTCACTCGGTGCTTTTGGTTTACTCGTAGATCATCTTAGCCCTAGGAAACTACATGAACAGCAGCAAACGAGGCTGCGTTTATGGTTTCAAATTACAAAGCCTTGATCTGGTGAGTAATCAGTAGTGAAGTTTACTGGAATTCCAGTCAGCACAAAAGTGTGCTGCAGAGTTTATTATTAAATTGCTTTTCCTAACAATGTTTTTTACACAGCTTCTGGACACTAAGTCTACAGACAGAAAGATGACATTGCTCCACTACATAGCTCTTATTGTGAAAGAGAAGTACCCTGAACTGACCAACTTCTACAATGAATTGCACTTTGTGGACAAAGCTGCAGCAGGTGAGCGTGCACCAAATATTAAACTCTGTCAGCAACCTCGTGGAGATGCAGTATTTTCACAGAAAGGTCAGGTGTTAACATCTGGATAAAACGCTACGTAATATACTTAAAATATGCTCTGATGTCTGCGTGCAAAGTGTCTCTGGAAAACGTCCTGCTGGATGTTCGAGAGCTGGGGAAAGGCATGGACCTCATCCGGAGAGAGTGCAGTCTCCACGACCACTCAGTCCTGAAAGGTTTTGTCCAGGCTAGTGACTCACAGCTGGACAAGCTACAGAAGGACGCCAAGATGGCAGAGGTATCCGACAGCGTCTTCACCTCCAAAACCTCAAATTATCCGCTGGAACAAATGAAAATGAAACCTTTTTCGTTCATTCATCTCACTGACATCTGATGCGCAGCCACTAACTCGACAGTGTTTACAAACATTCTCTTTCCCAATTCCAGGAAGCCTTTAACAGTGTGGTGAGCTACTTTGGAGAAAGTGCCAAGACGGCTCCACCCTCCGTGTTCTTCCCTGTGTTTGTGCGCTTCATCAAGGCGTACAAGGTGAGGACGCCAAGCAGAAGCTACATCTCTGTAGCTTTCCTCACTTCCTCAGCTGGTCATTTGGGAAGTTCCCTGGTTATCTGTCAGCCTTGCTGAGAGCAGAGCGGGGCAGAGCTTTGGCTGCTTTTGTGGCACAGGACGTGGCGTATACTCCCAGGCCAAATAACAGGAAAGGCCAGCTGGGTCTGACTTTAGAAGCTGCAGCTGTGGTGTTTAGACTCGTCCCCCCCCTTTACCTCCGGACTGCCTCGCCCTGCCCCAACACACAGCACGCATCCTGAGATTGTTCTCCATCTAGATTTATGGGATCTGCTCAAGGAAATGTGCAACACAAGGATTTCATGTGTCTGTTTGAGTGTGCGCATGTGCTCTAAAGGAACTGTTTAACAAACACTTGTTGCCTCGAGTAATAGAATATAGTTTTCTACAGTTTTTAAGGCCTCTTATTGTCAGACATAGAAGCTTTAATTTAACTTAAGTGAGAGCCCAAATAAACAGAACAGCCAGGAGTTGCCGTAAAGCCACAATACTAAACAAACTAACGAGAAAGAGAAGGTTACAATTTCAAGCCCAAACTTCAAATTAACACGAGAAAAACTGGAAGAAAATGGGCTGAAAATGTTCTGTGTCCCGTAGAGCTTACTGTCAGTCAGTTAAAGACGTTAAAGAAGAAAGAGTATCTTTAAATAATTTGTTGCTAACTGTGAAATCACCTGCTTTTTCTTAGTGGCCTAGGAACAAGTTATCGCTGAGATTCTTTGTGTTCTTGGAGAGAAACTATTGTTCCTGTCATCCACAGCAAATCAGCTCAGATTATCTGGTTTAAAAAAAAACAAAACGAAACACATTGTCAGATTTTGTTCATTTTGATTCAAGTCAGGGAAGCTGTTGCCTTGTTTTTAATATTTCTGCCCAGCTTGGCTGATTTATAATTATCTAAAGTGTCATATTCACCATACTTATTGATCCCTTTGTTTATCTTTCTCCGTATGTCAAACTGTTCATTTAAGCGCGTGCGTGGTCCTGGTCATGTTTAGTAAAGCGTGGCTTTCCTGTTTATGCCCAGCTTTTCAACTGTTTTTTCTTTGCTTCACATGGCCACACAAAAGCACGTTGTTGGATTTATTTCCACTGAAGTTTCTTGTCACAGATGTGTCATCTATTTCTCTTCTCAACAGGATGCAGTGGAAGAAAATGAACAGAGGAAAAAGCAAGAGGAAGCAATGAGAGAAAAGTTACTGGCTCAGGAGGCGAAGCAGCATGACCCTAAGGTGCAGCCCCGCTGGATGAACTCTATCACGTATTTACTCAGTGCTAAATAAAGCTTTTTCGTAGGCCAAGAATCACAGTGAAAACGAACAAATATCCTTTCCACTGGTTCAGGTTCAGGCCCAGAAGAAGAGGCACCAGCAGCAGGAGCTGATCGCAGAGCTGCGCAGGCGGCAAGCCAAAGACCACCGGCCTGTGTACGAGGGCAAGGATGGCACTATTGAAGACATTATCACAGGTGGGCCAGACAGGACTGTTAAAAGAACCCATGTGCGTGCCAGCAGCCCCGGTGTTCCCAGGCTGAGGATGACTGTGGTCATCGACTGCTCAGCTCCTTTGAAGTGCACCTTGTGCTACGTGCTTCAGACACCAGCACATCTGGAGCACAGCAAATAGCAAGCGTTGTTCCATGCCATGCTGTCTAGTCTGTTAGGGGAAATGCTGCTGGGTATCAAAGTGTGTGTTTTCAGAAAGGCCGGGTCTCAAGAAGTAAATTGAGGTACTAATAATTAGGATCCACGACAGCCTCAAGCAGCTGTTCCTGGAGGGATCATGTTTTTGGCTTTCTATACCTCCATACCTCTTTAATGTCCTCTAATCTGGCACAAAAAAGTCACTTGTACTATAATTTCAAAGATCGCCGTGACCTCATAACAAAATTTTTGCTCAAAACTAAAGTCTAACTATGACAAAATTGGAGGAAAAATGATAAAATGATGACATGTTGTATCCAAAAGATCAAAAGGTTAACTTAGCTGTGATTGAGCAACATTATAATGTTGGGCTAACATACTTTTTTGCCCACTGTTTGAATGTCGTAAGACAGAAGTGGAGATTGGGAGGTAGGTAGGTGCCTGTCTTCACTGCTCGTACTATACCAGTCTGGACAGACGTGGATATAAACTGCACACGAGCAGAATAGCAGAATATTCTGTTTGCAAAGAGCGGACAGTGATTGGGCAGTGTGCAATTTCGTTTCCTACATTAAATTTTTGGAGATGCCAAAGTTAAATCATCTTGCAACACACCTACGTATTTTAAGCCTTTATTGGGAGAAAACCCTGCATCTACAGCCTCAGCGTAGCACATAACCTAACTGATGTTTTTGTGATGATCATTAATAACTGTCTAAAGTGTAAATAATATGAATGTTGCTTCATTATACTTTAGTGTTAATAATAGGAATAATTGTGTGTCACTACTATCAGAGCTCTAACTGTGTTTTATCCAGTGGACGGCTTTCAGGACATGTCCTTAACCTTATTAAGAACGTTAGGCTTTCACAAGGTTTGCCCCTCCCCCTTAGGGCAGTGTTTCAGGTGTGACATGTTTTCTCTTCCTCCGCCTCCTCCCCCCAGTACTGAAGAGCGTGCCCTTCACGGCCCGCACTGCTAAACGCGGCTCACGTTTCTTCTGTGAAGCCAACCTCTGTGACGACGCCAACTGCTAGCCCTTCCCCTTTAATGCCAAGGTTGACCAGGTTTCTCTCATACGCATTTTGAACCCCCCACCCTCCCTCGCAACCCACTACCACTACCTCCATGTGCATGCAGCATGATTTCTGTCATCCCACCCCACCCTCAACTATGACTACTGATGACTAACTCGGGCCGTCACTGGTTGTTTGTGTTGAGAAGACTCCTATCAGGTGTCTGGTGATAGGAGTCAGCCAAACCTCTTTGCCTGGAGCTGAGAAAGTTGCATTGAGTGTCAATATGTTTGTGTGTAAAATATGTTGACACGCTTGCAGTACAGTCCTGACTGTGATCACGTGTAGGACATCATGCATGACACAGTAGGCTTTTGCGTTATTATGCCATATTTCTTTCAAATTATCCGATACCAACGGACTGAATCTAAAGAGGTTTGGCTAGCAGACTGTTTTATTTTATCAGCACTGCCTTGTTCCATGAGACTAACTTGTTTGGTGTTGGTTTTTCCGGCTAACATGTGACTCTTCTTTCCTCAACCACCACTGTTTATTCTGCCCCCCTCCAGCTGAAAAGAAGATTAATGACAGTATTTCCCACTCCTAGGAGAGGGTAAGAAAGGTAGCCTGGCTGAAAGCCGGCCTGCTTGGCCCTCCAGCTCCTGTGTGCTGCTACAGTGATGTCAGCTGCTTCAGCTAGTGCTTCAGTTGCAAGCAAAGAAACACACACACACACACACACACACACACACACACACACACAAGTTTTAGAACACTATAAAATTTGCTAGCAAACAACACAAAGTTGAACTTGTAAAAAGAAGAAGTCAGCATAGTATTAAAAAGAAACAACTTACCTGCTTTTAAAACAGCCATTAAAATATGAACTCAGGTGTTTAAGTGTCTACAAAGCCCACCTCAGAAGCAACACCAGTGGCATTTTTCTTTTAGTATTAATGTCAAATTTATTCCTTAGAAATGAGTATCATCCTCACCCCTTCCTGTTACGTGTTGCATGTTGTCCATTGTTTATTTACCTCTCACCAGTCGGCAGCGTCCGCCATGTTTGTCTGTGCTAAATGTCATCTGCGGTGTGCTCAACAGCTATTTGGTCAACAGGCTCTAGAAGAAAACAGAATCAAACTTACGTGAACACAGTCTGTATCCACACTTTTGTTTCCTCTGTGACAGCCATCCTGTTTGGTAATCTGCAAACTCAAGAGCTTGTTGACCACTGTATCGTAACCAGAGTGGTTACTTTGTAACGTCATCATTGTTTAGTGTTACTGATTTGCCAAAATCACCGTCTCAAAGCCTTGAATTTCTCCGTTTTGAAGCACAACTTCTAGCAGTTGAAATACAAGGCTATGGGAATGTGGCATTCCTGCCACATTTGCTAATTTTGTAGCTCTTATGGACAATTTCAGCTTTAACCCAAAGTTTTAACTGCACAAGTGTTTCCAGATTTTCTGGATTTGAAAATTATAACAATAAACACTCAGTTGTCAGTTTATTAGGGAGCTCAAACTAATGCAGACTAACAACAGTCCTGCAATAAAGGCAACTTTTCATAGTTTCATCTTCATTGTAAAAAAGAGGAAATATGGTTTGTGGTGCTGTTTTCATGTACTGCATTATACAGTAAGGTGTTCCTATTTGCTTTTCTTTTTTTAGCTTAACCTCATTTACAGAAATGAGGGAACAACTGATATAAATTAGGTGTACCTAATAAAGTGAGAACTGAGTGTACATCCTCTGCTCTTCTTGCTTAAAAACACTCTTAAGAAATTGAGATGTAAACAGAAGCAAATGTCCAGATTGACCTCTTGGTCGTCTAACATGTGTGTCCCCCTGTCTCTCACCCCCCCTCTCCATGCCTACTCACAGATCTCCGAAACCAGCCTTTCCTGCGAGCGGACGCGTTGATCCGGAGCGGTTGGAAGAGACCCTAAACCACTTATTCGTCACTTATAGTCCCCTCCCTATTGTAACCCTTCCCTTTGTCCCAGTGGCGCATCTCAACCCTGAGGCTGCAGATCACAAAGACTGAAAAGCGAGGACAGGACAAAGCCCTTGTTTTAGCCCGGTAATTTATTTATTTATGGATGCCCTTTTACAACCACTTTAAATGAGCAGGCATGATTACAGAAGCACAACGCGCTACTACTCCTTCGTCACCGCGAGCAGAAGGCTTTCCCTGCTCTGTCGGCACTGACCTTTGGGAGGATGACCAGAGCACAGGTGAGGCCATCTGAGGACTGGAGGAGGAATTGTGCTTTCACTAACAAGTGCCTGCTAGCATGTGGATCTTAATGTGGACATTCCTAAAACCCATTAATATCCGAAGGTTACGCAGTCATAGCAGGATTTAAACTGGGAGGCAGCCAAGATAAATTGCCGACTCTTCTGCTGCTGCTGGGACGCCTGCCTTTAAGACACCTGCAAAAGCCTCCTGCAAATAACAGAGGAGGTGCGATGTTATAACAGACATTCGTGGACTGTTTCGCAGCGTTACGCCAAGTCTTCGAGACGCCTTCAATCAGACTTAATATTGTTTATTTTGATTGTATCTGGGAGCAAAGACCATCACTGTACTGGTTCTTCTTGTCAAGCTAGACAAACCAAATTAATCCAAAGTTTGATGTTCCGCTTAAGAAGTGCCTTTTTGTGTTATTTCTCGTCAGTCAGCCATAATTTGTTTATTTTACATCTTTCATTTGGTAAAGATTGTATTTTTTACCGCCTTGTAATATAACATTAGCCTTATAATCCTGACAACAATATGCAAGTTGAAGGCACAAAAAAAGCTTAAAGGTATGTTAGTTCCTTTTTACCTCTAGTACATCAGAACAGCTGACACGAGAGTCCCCAGAGTTTTGTGCCTTGACCAAGTGGTGGTTAAAAACAGAATATTACGTGCCTTGACAACACTTCCTGTCACACCGTGCGTGACAGTTAGGAGGTGACAGACGCATGAAGGAGACTCCAGGTGGACTACTGTTTCAAAGGCACACTTGCTGTTTGGTTAGCCTGCTCTAAATGTATTATTAACAGATGAAGGATGAAGTGCATTTAAAGCTTCTTTTTCTTATCCGTTTTAATACAGATTATTCCTCCTAACAGCTTTAGAGACTTGCATGACATTGGCACAAAGGGAGCAATACATCTTAACACTACTTAAATTTGGCTCAAGATTGTATAAAACACTATTCTTGTGTGTACTGAAATCAAAAGAAACATACTTTTTTTTTTAAGAAAAAGCTATTCTTGGGATTGTCTGTTGACTGAAAGACAACACTTCCTGTTTAATAAATATGATGATTTATGTAACAAGACCAAAGACTTTCATTACAATTCAGAAGCCTTTCCAGATTAAGCAACATCCAAACAAGTGCTTTCTACATGTTTGTGTTTTATTTCTTCATTCTTTAATGATAAGTGAGGCTATTTCCTAATGTACTGAAGTATGAAGTAGACTGCTTCTCCTCTCCATCTTTCCAAATGACAGACACGGCCATCGTACATTTCTACTATAAAAATCCATTTAATTCCTTATATCAAAAAGAAATCGAATTATAACAAAACAATCAGAACCACAAACGTGGGTTTTTGCCAGTTAAAGAAATTCTCCAAATGAAATATGATTGTTCCAACTTACATGGCGATTTAACAGAGCAGGATGTTAAAAGCAAATAAGCAAGAAAAAAAAACAGAATTTAAAGAAAAAATGTGATGAATACTGTTAACATTTGAGGACTAAAGCCAGAGTTTCCTCTTGGTTAAGTGTGTCTGTGTGTGTGTGAGCACCATGCAGTGATATGGTAGGTATGGCTGACAAGCTGAGGTGATTAAAAGCAATACGGTGAGCAGTGAGACATACAGCCACACTTCCCAGACTAAAAATCCGGATGGTTAGCAGCAAAGCAAAGGAATGGAGAAAGGAATGCTTATCAGGAAGCCGATCAGTCTCCTTCCTGAGAATGCACTTAACAATGAGCATTAACCTAAATTACATGTCCATGTAATTACATACAGTGAAGGAAAGAAAAAAAAAATCCAACCTCCCACAGAAGTACGTACCATCAGACGGTCTCCCTGGCCTTTCCTGAAAGTATGTTTACAATCAAAAGACGAGGAACAAAAGTTGAAAGCAACCGTTCTCGGCTAATTACTGGTCGCAGGTTCTTTTTTTTTTTTAGAGGATGACCGGAAATTCACAGACGCTTGTCTCTACTCCAGAAGAGTTTCAGAACAAAGCCCCAGCTCCTGTCCAGGGTGTCCTGCAGTAGGCTAATCCAAGGCCACGGATATCATCCCAGGCTTTTTCATCCTGGAATGTGGACTTAATTACAATCATCTTCATCCAGCGCACACTAACACACTGCCATGATTCATTCATCGGTGACACAAAGTATGTCAATTATACAATGACTTAAAAAAAACAAAAGAAAAACATTAAAAAGTACAGACTGCTATTTGTTACTGATGTTTGTATTCCTGGGTATATTTTCAAGACACTTTGTTAATAGGTTCATATATATGGAAATATATATATATTTATAATATATATATATATGTAACTTTAGTCTGTGCAAGGAGGTAAAAGACAATCACTTGAATGTAGCTCTTTGCAACAACAGATCAGATGCCGAGTCTCTTGTGCATACACGTGCAGTTAAACATCACCTCGCCTTTCCCTCTAAGACCTCCAGTAGCAAACATACATATACACAAAATGTGAACCAGCATCCAGGAAGCATTCGTGGTGAGCACTGACGCATCGCCTCTCTTTCATGAACAACGAAGACTTGGCAACATTTTCTAGGATGGAACAAAAATGGTTTTTTTCTCTTTTCCCCTACACAATTTATACAAAAATAAAAAAATTAAAATTGTTCCACTGCCATTTGTATCTTTTACATTTGCACAGAGGTAGTGGCTGAATGCGTGAGAAAGGTGTGTGTGTGTGTGTGTGTGTGTGTGTGTGTGTGTGTGTGTGTGTGTGTGTGTGTGTGTGTGTGTGTGTGTGAGAGAGAGAGAGAAGTTGTGAGGAAGTGAGCAAAATGAAAAAGAACTGGATAAAATGTCTATAAAATGGTTTCTTTTCCGTCACCAGAGGATTTGTTTTCCTTTTTGTCAAAGAACAAAATATAATACTGCAATCACTTAAAAAAAGTAGTTCTTCATTTTATACATTTTATACAGTGTTCTCGTTTTTATGTTTTTTTGTTGCTTTTCTTTTCAGTTGGTAAAGGCATAAAATGAGAGAGCTCGCTGGCTCTAGGTTGGGCGAGGCAGGGCAATGTTGGCAGAGTTCAGTCCATGCCGAGGTCTATGCCAGGGGGTCGCTCATGTCCTCGTCAACCTGGGAGAGGAGCTCCTTCTTTTCATCAGTGCTCGCCAGAGAATTGCGGCTGTTGTGGGCACCCATGTACAGGGTGGCATACACTGGGTTCGTGAAGTTGGTGGGCTGCGGAGTGAAGAAAATTTCTCAGTGACTCAGGCAAAAGAAATGAAAAGATTTGGTATATTGTGAAAGAAGCAGTATTTTTCTTATTCAAATAGGCTCAGCTCGCATAAATAACAAGATGTTTCCCAGCTCAGTGCTGAAACCCTGGCAGACATTTGTGGTTTGTTATGTTTTCTGTGTTTGGTTATTTGTTTCTGAAAGTCTGGGCACTAATCATCTGCCCCCAACAAACCAGTAGGTGTATTTCCAGTGAAGAACTTGCAACTTCTTTTTAAGCACTCAGGACTTTATGGACAATTCCTCATTTGATGTTTTATGATTGTGGTGAAAAGTGTTTGAATATAGTGACCATGAGGGCTCCAGCATAAAAGCTTTATTCAGCTGCTCCCCTTATTCACAGTGGATTTCCGTTCCTGACACCCCCAAGGGATTTTTGTCTCCAGCTGGGATTAAACTGGAGATTTTTTCACTTCTTAGGTGAATGTAAAAGAAATGGTATTTATATAGTGCCTTGTGCTTTTATCTGCTGAATGCATTCACACACACAGAGGTAACTCAGGGTTCAGTATCTTGCCCAAGCATTGATCTGTATACAAACCACTCGAGCCACAACGTGTAAACCATGAGACTATGGAGCCACTCATCAGAACTAAAGTATATGATTCACATAATTCTAACAATATTCATTCCAAAATTCATTACAGATGCCAGAAGTAAATACCATAACGACACCCACTGGTTTCCTAAGTCTTGCTTTAAAGCTTTTGCATTTGGACTGTGGTGATCTCGATGGCAAAAAACTGGATATAAATGTAGAAAAGTGATTACAGATCAGTCAAGACAGAAAACTGTTTTTCACTAGACGTCCAAAGGACAGGAATATATTGAGAAACCCAGCTACTTTCATCCAGTGTTCTTTAGATCACAAAGAAGGGTCTATTTACTGTCTATAATGACTCCACAACCAAAACCAATTCATTAAAAAAAAAAAAAAAAACTCACAAAAGGACTCATAAATGTGGAAATATCTGCATGGTTAGACACTACCAGGCATTTTCAGATATTTTGTAATGAAACTGCTTTTTTAAGCTTTGTTACCTTGTCTGGGTCTAAAGCAAAGTCGGAGTCCAGAAGTTCCCCAGCATCATCATCAGGATCTCCTTCATAGATCTTATAGGCAGGGTTTCCAATCTCAACATTCATGGCCCCGTTGGTCATTCGGTGGTGCTGGAAGCCCTTGGCACTGCAGAGAAACAGATCAACAATTATCTTAGAAGCAGATTCAGACCCTTGTTTAAAAGAATTGATGTGCTAACCTCAGAAGAAAGCTAGAGTGACTAAAAGGTGTCTTATCATAAACCCATATCATAAATTCACTCAGCACTGGCTATGTACAATTGACAAGAACAAGACAACATATATCAAAGGTTTTCAAATGAGCTTTTGTGTCAAAAGGCCATTTGATCAAACCTATCGAATATACTGCAGCATGTCCATTGCGGAGAATGCTGGATTAGATTGCAAATATTCGGCTGTTTGCAAGCATATAAACATTTTTCAGAGATGCACAGTTATACATTTTACTCTGCAAGCACATTGCCTGAGCCTAATATTTACAAATGTAAACAGGGAAAGGCATGGAGGACAATGGGAGGACGTCAAAAGTTCAACTACTCGTGCATCACCAGAGCTATTCCAGAGTGAGTAGGCCCCCTGTGTTGTTGGGTGGGAAACCCCATGGAAGCCAAACAGAAGATGGCAAGCGAGGACAATGGAAAGATTTCGGCACTGAACGACAGAATGGACAAAAGGATAGACAAAAGCATAGCAAAGGCAGTCTGACTGTATTTTAGGGAAAGGAGAGGAGAGGAATTGGGGGTCAACAGGTGAATTATGTAACCCTATCAAGTTACCGCGAGCACTGAGAACGAGATTTGCCCGGGCATAGAGACCTGGGAGACAGGGAAATAGATGGTTATCAAAAGGTAAGAGAGAAAGAAAGACCAGAACGGTGAGGACCAGATGACAAATGGAGTTTGAATTTTTTAAAGATGAAAAAGCGTCCCGAACTAGTACTCACCCACGCATTCTCTGCTTGTACCACAAGATGGCACCAACCACCAGCAATGCCAGCAACAGCAGCAGCAGCACTGGGACGATGATTGACGCAGTACCTATGAGTGAACAAATAATGATAAGCAAATAGGACCAAAGTGCATGTTCTATGAACAAACTTTGATTTGGTCAGGGAGTGGCTGACTTACTACCACTAGAAGTATGAGACTCTATAGGAGCTGTGATATCACATCTGTATCCCCTCCATCCAACAGCACACCTGGTTATAGAGGTACACAGTGGATATGTGGGTAAGTGTGCTAAGCGGACATTAAAACAATAAAATATTATATATATGCCTGTTAATGTCTACTGGGATCTTACGTGCACTGTGGCAGCAGTGTGCGATTGTCTACTGAACACTGTCCATGTGCGCAGTAGTTTGAACAGGTATAGCAGCTGGGTTGGATCTGACCATTTGGACAGCTTCAAACATACAGGAAAAAAATATTAAAGAAGATCCTAATGCAGCAGAATAACAATAATAATAATGATTCCCACGATTTCAGAATGATATATTCCATGCTGTGCACTGTTAGGAAGCACAAAATCCACAGATTGCTGGGTGACCTTGGGTGAAGAATATTCTGGCAGTTCAAAATAAAAGCCAGCAAATATTTACAAATCCAAGTCTAATCGATGTAGCACAGTAACCACGTCCCACACGATACTCACCTGCAGGAAACCTCCCCTGAGGCTGACGTCAAACATTTGCCCGTTCCGCAGAACTGACATTTGTCCAGCTCACACTGGTGCCCGACGTACTTGGTGGGGCACAGACAAAGTTTGGTGCCGTTGGAGGTCTGTAAGCAGGTTCCACCATTCTCGCAGAAGCCTTAAGACAGCAAAGAAAGAGAAGAGTGGCAACGGACCGGTAACCCATAACAACGCATGTAAACGCATGGCAACGGACAGTTAACCCATAACAACGCATGTAAACGCATGGCAACGGACAGTTAACCCATAACAACACATGTAAACGCATGGCAACGGACAGTTAACGCATGGCAACGGACAGTTAACCCATGGCAACGGTCAGGTAACCCATGGCAACAGACCGGTTACCATGGCAACGGACCGGTTACCATGGCAGCGGACCGGTTACCATGGCAACGGACCGGTAACCCATGGCAACGGACCGGTTACCATGGCAACGGACCGGTTACCCATGGCAACGGACAGTTAACCCATAACAACGCATGTAAACGCATGGCAACGGACAGTTAATGCACGGCAACGGACAGTTAACCCATGGCAACGGTCATATAACCCATGGCAACGGACAGTTAACCCATAACAACGCATGTAAACGCATGGCAACGGACAGTTAACCCATAACAACGCATGTAAATGCATGGCAACGGACAGTTAACGCATGGCAACGGACAGTTAACCCATGGCAACGGTCATATAACCCATGGCAACGGACAGTTAACCCATAACAACGCATGTAAACGCATGGCAACGGACAGTTAACCAATAACAACACATGTAAACGCATGGCAACGGACAGTTAACCCATAACAACGCATGTAAACGCATGGCAACGGACAGTTAACCAATAACAACACATGTAAACGCATGGCAACGGACAGTTAACGCATGGCAACGGACAGTTAACCCATGGCAACGGTCAGGTAACCCATGGCAACGGACCGGTTACCATGGCAACGGACCGGTTGCCATGGCAACGGACCGGTTACCATGGCAACGGACCGGTAACCCATGGCAACGGTCATATAACCCATGGCAACGGACAGTTAACCAATAACAACACATGTAAACGCATGGCAACGGAGAGTTAACGCATGGCAACGGACAGTTAACCCATGGCAACGGTCAGGTAACCCATGGCAACGGACAGGTTGCCATGGCAACGGACCGGTAGCCATGGCAACGGACCGGTTACCATGGCAACGGACCGGTAACCCATGGCAACGGTCATATAACCCATGGCAACGGACAGTTAACCAATAACAACACATGTAAACGCATGGCAACGGACAGTTAACGCATGGCAACGGACAGTTAACCCATAACAACGCATGTAAACGCATGGCAACGGACAATTAACCCATAACAACGCATGTAAACGCATGGCAACGGACAGTTAACGCATGGCAACGGACAGTTAACCCATGGCAACGGTCATATAACCCATGGCAACGGACAGTTAACCCATAACAACGCATGTAAACGCATGGCAACGGACATTTAACCCATAACAACACATGTAAACACATGGCAACGGACAGTTAACGCATGGCAACGGACAGTTAACCCATGGCAACGGTCAGGTAACCCATGGCAACGGACAGGTTGCCATGGCAACGGACCGGTTGCCATGGCAACGGACCGGTTACCATGGCAACGGACCGGTAACCCATGGCAACGGACCGGTTACCATGGCAACGGACCGGTAACCCATGGCAACGGACAGTTAACCCATAACAACGCATGTAAACGCATGGCAACGGACAGTTAACCCATAACAACGCATGTAAACGCATGGCAACGGACAGTTAACGCATGGCAACGGACAGTTAACCCATGGCAACGGTCATATAACCCATGGCAACGGACAGTTAACCCATAACAACGCATGTAAACACATGGCAACGGACAGTTAACCCATAACAACGCATGTAAACGCATGGCAACGGACAGTTAACCAATAACAACACATGTAAACGCATGGCAACGGACAGTTAACGCATGGCAACGGACAGTTAACCCATGGCAACGGTCAGGTAACCCATGGCAACGGACCGGTTACCATGGCAACGGACCGGTTGCCATGGCAACGGACTGGTTACCATGGCAACGGACCGGTAACCCATGGCAACGGACCGGTTACCATGGCAACGGACCGGTAACCCATGGCAACGGACAGTTAACCCATAACAACGCATGTAAACGCATGGCAACGGACAGTTAACCCATGGCAACGGTCATATAACCCATGGCAACGGACAGTTAACCCATAACAACGCATGTTAACGCATGGCAACGGACATTTAACCCATAACAACACATGTAAACGCATGGCAACGGACAGTTAACGCATGGCAACGGACAGTTAACCCATGGCAACGGACAGTTAACCCATGGCAACGGTCATATAACCCATGGCAACGGACAGTTAACCCATAACAACGTATGTTAACGCATGGCAACGGACATTTAACCTATAACAACGCATGTAAACCCATGGCAACGGACAGTTAACCCATGGCAACGGACAGTTAACCCATAACAACGCATGTAAACGCATGGCAACGGACAGTCAACCAATAACAACACATGTAAACGCATGGCAACGGACAGTTAACCCATGGCAACGGTCAGGTAACCCATGGCAACGGACCGGTTACTATGGCAACGGACCGGTTGCCATGGCAACGGACCGGTAACCCATGGCAACGGACCGGTTACCATGGCAACGGACCGGTAACCCCTGGCAACGGACAGTGAACCCATAACAATGCATGTAAACGCATGGCAACAGACAGTTAACCCATAACAACGCATGTAAACGCATGGCAACGGACAGTTAACCCATAACAACGCATGTAAACGCATGGCAACGGACAGATAACCCATGGCAACGGACAGTTAACCCATAACAACGCATGTAAACGCATGGCAACGGACAGTTAACGCATGGCAACGGTCATATAACCCATGGCAACGGACAGTTAACCCATAACAACGCATGTAAACGCATGGCAACGGACAGTTAACCAATAACAACACATGTAAACTCATGGCAACGGACAGTTAACGCATGGCAACGGACAGTTAACCCATGGCAACGGTCAGGTAACCCATGGCAATGGACCGGTTACCATGGCAACGGACCGGTTGCCATGGCAACGGACCGGTTACCATGGCAACGGACCGGTAACCCATGGCAACGGACCGGTTACCATGGCAACGGACCGGTAACCCATGGCAACGGACAGTTAACCCATAACAACGCATGTAAACGCATGGCAACGGACAGTTAACCCATAACAACGCATGTAAACGCATGGCAACGGACAGATAACCCATGGCAACGGACAGTAAACCCATAACAACGCATGTAAACGCATGGCAACGGACAGTTAACGCATGGCAACGGACAGTTAACCCATGGCAACGGTCATATAACCCATGGCAACGGACAGTTAACCCATAACAACGCATGTAAACGCATGGCAACGGACAGTTAACCCATAACAACGCATGTAAACGCATGGCAACGGACAGATAACCCATGGCAACGGACAGTAAACCCATAACAACGCATGTAAACGCATGGCAACGGACAGTTAACGCATGGCAACGGACAGTTAACCCATGGCAACGGTCATATAACCCATGGCAACGGACAGTTAACCCATAACAACGCATGTTAACGCATGGCAACGGACATTTAACCCATAACAACGCATGTAAACGCATGGCAACGGACAGTTAACGCATGGCAACGGACAGTTAACCCATGGCAACGGTCAGGTAACCCATGGCAACGGACCGGTTACCATGGCAACGGACCGGTAACCCATGGCAACGGACCGGTTTCCATGGCATCGGACCGGTTACCATGGCAACGGACCGGTAACCCATGGCAACGGACAGTTAACCCATAACAACGCATGTAAACGCATGGCAACGGACAGTTAACCCATAACAACGCATGTAAACGCATGGCAAAGGACAGTTAACCAATAACAACACATGTAAACGCATGGCAACGGACAGTTAACGCATGGCAACGGACAGTTAACCCATGGCAACGGTCAGGTAACCCATGGCAACGGACCGGTTACCATGGCAACGGACCGGTTGCCATGGCAACGGACCGGTAACCCATGGCAACGGACCGGTTACCATGGCAACGGACCGGTAACCCATGGCAACGGACAGTTAACCCATAACAACGCATGTAAACGCATGGCAACGGACAGTTAACCCATAACAACGCATGTAAACGCATGGCAACGGACAGTTAACCCATAACAACGCATGTAAACGCATGGCAACGGACAGATAACCCATGGCAACGGACAGTTAACCCATAACAACGCATGTAAACGCATGGCAACGGACAGTTAACCCATGGCAACGGTCATATAACCCATGGCAACGGACAGTTAACCCATAACAACGCATGTAAACGCATGGCAACGGACAGTTAACCAATAACAACGCATGTTAACCCATGGCAACGGACAGTTAACCCATGGCAACGGACCGGTTACCATGGCAACGGACCGGTTACCCATGGCAACGGACAGTTAACCCATAACAACGCATGTAAACGCATGGCAACGGACAGATAACCCATGGCAACGGACAGTTAACCCATAACAACGCATGTAAACGCATGGCAACGGACAGTTAACGCATGGCAACGGACAGTTAACCCATGGCAACGGTCATATAACCCATGGCAACGGACCGTTAACCCATAACAACGCATGTAAACGCATGGCAACGGACAGTTAACCCATAACAACGTATGTAAACGCATGGCAACGGACAGTTAACCCATAACAACGCATGTAAACGCATGGCAACGCATGGCAACGGACAGTTAACCCATAACAACACATGTAAACGCATGGCAACAGACAGGTAACCCATGGCAACGGACCGGTTACCATGGCAACGGACCGGTAACCCATGGCATCCTCACCCCTTCCTGTTACGTGTTGCATGTTGTCCATTGTTTATTTACCTCTCACCAGTCGGCAGCGTCCGCCATGTTTGTCTGTGCTAAATGTCATCTGCGGTGTGCTCAACAGCTATTTGGTCAACAGGCTCTAGAAGAAAACAGAATCAAACTTACGTGAACACAGTCTGTATCCACACTTTTGTTTCCTCTGTGACAGCCATCCTGTTTGGTAATCTGCAAACTCAAGAGCTTGTTGACCACTGTATCGTAACCAGAGTGGTTACTTTGTAACGTCATCATTGTTTAGTGTTACTGATTTGCCAAAATCACCGTCTCAAAGCCTTGAATTTCTCCGTTTTGAAGCACAACTTCTAGCAGTTGAAATACAAGGCTATGGGAATGTGGCATTCCTGCCACATTTGCTAATTTTGTAGCTCTTATGGACAATTTCAGCTTTAACCCAAAGTTTTAACTGCACAAGTGTTTCCAGATTTTCTGGATTTGAAAATTATAACAATAAACACTCAGTTGTCAGTTTATTAGGGAGCTCAAACTAATGCAGACTAACAACAGTCCTGCAATAAAGGCAACTTTTCATAGTTTCATCTTCATTGTAAAAAAGAGGAAATATGGTTTGTGGTGCTGTTTTCATGTACTGCGTTATACAGTAAGGTGTTCCTATTTGCTTTTCTTTTTTTAGCTTAACCTCATTTACAGAAATGAGGGAACAACTGATATAAATTAGGTGTACCTAATAAAGTGAGAACTGAGTGTACATCCTCTGCTCTTCTTGCTTAAAAACACTCTTAAGAAATTGAGATGTAAACAGAAGCAAATGTCCAGATTGACCTCTTGGTCGTCTAACATGTGTGTCCCCCTGTCTCTCACCCCCCCTCTCCATGCCTACTCACAGATCTCCGAAACCAGCCTTTCCTGCGAGCGGACGCGTTGATCCGGAGCGGTTGGAAGAGACCCTAAACCACTTATTCGTCACTTATAGTCCCCTCCCTATTGTAACCCTTCCCTTTGTCCCAGTGGCGCATCTCAACCCTGAGGCTGCAGATCACAAAGACTGAAAAGCGAGGACAGGACAAAGCCCTTGTTTTAGCCCGGTAATTTATTTATTTATGGATGCCCTTTTACAACCACTTTAAATGAGCAGGCATGATTACAGAAGCACAACGCGCTACTACTCCTTCGTCACCGCGAGCAGAAGGCTTTCCCTGCTCTGTCGGCACTGACCTTTGGGAGGATGACCAGAGCACAGGTGAGGCCATCTGAGGACTGGAGGAGGAATTGTGCTTTCACTAACAAGTGCCTGCTAGCATGTGGATCTTAATGTGGACATTCCTAAAACCCATTAATATCCGAAGGTTACGCAGTCATAGCAGGATTTAAACTGGGAGGCAGCCAAGATAAATTGCCGACTCTTCTGCTGCTGCTGGGACGCCTGCCTTTAAGACACCTGCAAAAGCCTCCTGCAAATAACAGAGGAGGTGCGATGTTATAACAGACATTCGTGGACTGTTTCGCAGCGTTACGCCAAGTCTTCGAGACGCCTTCAATCAGACTTAATATTGTTTATTTTGATTGTATCTGGGAGCAAAGACCATCACTGTACTGGTTCTTCTTGTCAAGCTAGACAAACCAAATTAATCCAAAGTTTGATGTTCCGCTTAAGAAGTGCCTTTTTGTGTTATTTCTCGTCAGTCAGCCATAATTTGTTTATTTTACATCTTTCATTTGGTAAAGATTGTATTTTTTACCGCCTTGTAATATAACATTAGCCTTATAATCCTGACAACAATATGCAAGTTGAAGGCACAAAAAAAGCTTAAAGGTATGTTAGTTCCTTTTTACCTCTAGTACATCAGAACAGCTGACACGAGAGTCCCCAGAGTTTTGTGCCTTGACCAAGTGGTGGTTAAAAACAGAATATTACGTGCCTTGATAACACTTCCTGTCACACCGTGCGTGACAGTTAGGAGGTGACAGACGCATGAAGGAGACTCCAGGTGGACTACTGTTTCAAAGGCACACTTGCTGTTTGGTTAGCCTGCTCTAAATGTATTATTAACAGATGAAGGATGAAGTGCATTTAAAGCTTCTTTTTCTTATCCGTTTTAATACAGATTATTCCTCCTAACAGCTTTAGAGACTTGCATGACATTGGCACAAAGGGAGCAATACATCTTAACACTACTTAAATTTGGCTCAAGATTGTATAAAACACTATTCTTGTGTGTACTGAAATCAAAAGAAACATACTTTTTTTTTTTAAGAAAAAGCTATTCTTGGGATTGTCTGTTGACTGAAAGACAACACTTCCTGTTTAATAAATATGATGATTTATGTAACAAGACCAAAGACTTTCATTACAATTCAGAAGCCTTTCCAGATTAAGCAACATCCAAACAAGTGCTTTCTACATGTTTGTGTTTTATTTCTTCATTCTTTAATGATAAGTGAGGCTATTTCCTAATGTACTGAAGTATGAAGTAGACTGCTTCTCCTCTCCATCTTTCCAAATGACAGACACGGCCATCGTACATTTCTACTATAAAAATCCATTTAATTCCTTATATCAAAAAGAAATCGAATTATAACAAAACAATCAGAACCACAAACGTGGGTTTTTGCCAGTTAAAGAAATTCTCCAAATGAAATATGATTGTTCCAACTTACATGGCGATTTAACAGAGCAGGATGTTAAAAGCAAATAAGCAAGAAAAAAAAACAGAATTTAAAGAAAAAATGTGATGAATACTGTTAACATTTGAGGACTAAAGCCAGAGTTTCCTCTTGGTTAAGTGTGTCTGTGTGTGTGTGAGCACCATGCAGTGATATGGTAGGTATGGCTGACAAGCTGAGGTGATTAAAAGCAATACGGTGAGCAGTGAGACATACAGCCACACTTCCCAGACTAAAAATCCGGATGGTTAGCAGCAAAGCAAAGGAATGGAGAAAGGAATGCTTATCAGGAAGCCGATCAGTCTCCTTCCTGAGAATGCACTTAACAATGAGCATTAACCTAAATTACATGTCCATGTAATTACATACAGTGAAGGAAAGAAAAAAAAAAATCCAACCTCCCACAGAAGTACGTACCATCAGACGGTCTCCCTGGCCTTTCCTGAAAGTATGTTTACAATCAAAAGACGAGGAACAAAAGTTGAAAGCAACCGTTCTCGGCTAATTACTGGTCGCAGGTTCTTTTTTTTTTTAGAGGATGACCGGAAATTCACAGAAGCTTGTCTCTACTCCAGAAGAGTTTCAGAACAAAGCCCCAGCTCCTGTCCAGGGTGTCCTGCAGTAGGCTAATCCAAGGCCACGGATATCATCCCAGGCTTTTTCATCCTGGAATGTGGACTTAATTACAATCATCTTCATCCAGCGCACACTAACACACTGCCATGATTCATTCATCGGTGACACAAAGTATGTCAATTATACAATGACTTAAAAAAAACAAAAGAAAAACATTAAAAAGTACAGACTGCTATTTGTTACTGATGTTTGTATTCCTGGGTATATTTTCAAGACACTTTGTTAATAGGTTCATATATATGGAAATATATATATTTATAATATATATATATATGTAACTTTAGTCTGTGCAAGGAGGTAAAAGACAATCACTTGAATGTAGCTCTTTGCAACAACAGATCAGATGCCGAGTCTCTTGTGCATACACGTGCAGTTAAACATCACCTCGCCTTTCCCTCTAAGACCTCCAGTAGCAAACATACATATACACAAAATGTGAACCAGCATCCAGGAAGCATTCGTGGTGAGCACTGACGCATCGCCTCTCTTTCATGAACAACAAAGACTTGGCAACATTTTCTAGGATGGAACAAAAATGGTTTTTTTCTCTTTTCCCCTACACAATTTATACAAAAATAAAAAAATTAAAATTGTTCCACTGCCATTTGTATCTTTTACATTTGCACAGAGGTAGTGGCTGAATGCGTGAGAAAGGTGTGTGTGTGTGTGTGTGTGTGTGTGTGTGTGTGTGTGTGTGTGTGTGAGAGAGAGAGAAGTTGTGAGGAAGTGAGCAAAATGAAAAAGAACTGGATAAAATGTCTATAAAATGGTTTCTTTTCCGTCACCAGAGGATTTGTTTTCCTTTTTGTCAAAGAACAAAATATAATACTGCAATCACTTAAAAAAAGTAGTTCTTCATTTTATACATTTTATACAGTGTTCTCGTTTTTATGTTTTTTTGTTGCTTTTCTTTTCAGTTGGTAAAGGCATAAAATGAGAGAGCTCGCTGGCTCTAGGTTGGGCGAGGCAGGGCAATGTTGGCAGAGTTCAGTCCATGCCGAGGTCTATGCCAGGGGGTCGCTCATGTCCTCGTCAACCTGGGAGAGGAGCTCCTTCTTTTCATCAGTGCTCGCCAGAGAATTGCGGCTGTTGTGGGCACCCATGTACAGGGTGGCATACACTGGGTTCGTGAAGTTGGTGGGCTGCGGAGTGAAGAAAATTTCTCAGTGACTCAGGCAAAAGAAATGAAAAGATTTGGTATATTGTGAAAGAAGCAGTATTTTTCTTATTCAAATAGGCTCAGCTCGCATAAATAACAAGATGTTTCCCAGCTCAGTGCTGAAACCCTGGCAGACATTTGTGGTTTGTTATGTTTTCTGTGTTTGGTTATTTGTTTCTGAAAGTCTGGGCACTAATCATCTGCCCCCAACAAACCAGTAGGTGTATTTCCAGTGAAGAACTTGCAACTTCTTTTTAAGCACTCAGGACTTTATGGACAATTCCTCATTTGATGTTTTATGATTGTGGTGAAAAGTGTTTGAATATAGTGACCATGAGGGCTCCAGCATAAAAGCTTTATTCAGCTGCTCCCCTTATTCACAGTGGATTTCCGTTCCTGACACCCCCAAGGGATTTTTGTCTCCAGCTGGGATTAAACTGGAGATTTTTTCACTTCTTAGGTGAATGTAAAAGAAATGGTATTTATATAGTGCCTTGTGCTTTTATCTGCTGAATGCATTCACACACACAGAGGTAACTCAGGGTTCAGTATCTTGCCCAAGCATTGATCTGTATACAAACCACTCGAGCCACAACGTGTAAACCATGAGACTATGGAGCCACTCATCAGAACTAAAGTATATGATTCACATAATTCTAACAATATTCATTCCAAAATTCATTACAGATGCCAGAAGTAAATACCATAACGACACCCACTGGTTTCCTAAGTCTTGCTTTAAAGCTTTTGCATTTGGACTGTGGTGATCTCGATGGCAAAAAACTGGATATAAATGTAGAAAAGTGATTACAGATCAGTCAAGACAGAAAACTGTTTTTCACTAGACGTCCAAAGGACAGGAATATATTGAGAAACCCAGCTACTTTCATCCAGTGTTCTTTAGATCACAAAGAAGGGTCTATTTACTGTCTATAATGACTCCACAACCAAAACCAATTCATTAAAAAAAAAAAAAAAAACTCACAAAAGGACTCATAAATGTGGAAATATCTGCATGGTTAGCCACTACCAGGCATTTTCAGATATTTTGTAATGAAACTGCTTTTTTAAGCTTTGTTACCTTGTCTGGGTCTAAAGCAAAGTCGGAGTCCAGAAGTTCCCCAGCATCATCATCAGGATCTCCTTCATAGATCTTATAGGCAGGGTTTCCAATCTCAACATTCATGGCCCCGTTGGTCATTCGGTGGTGCTGGAAGCCCTTGGCACTGCAGAGAAACAGATCAACAATTATCTTAGAAGCAGATTCAGACCCTTGTTTAAAAGAATTGATGTGCTAACCTCAGAAGAAAGCTAGAGTGACTAAAAGGTGTCTTATCATAAACCCATATCATAAATTCACTCAGCACTGGCTATGTACAATTGACAAGAACAAGACAACATATATCAAAGGTTTTCAAATGAGCTTTTGTGTCAAAAGGCCATTTGATCAAACCTATCGAATATACTGCAGCATGTCCATTGCGGAGAATGCTGGATTAGATTGCAAATATTCGGCTGTTTGCAAGCATATAAACATTTTTCAGAGATGCACAGTTATACATTTTACTCTGCAAGCACATTGCCTGAGCCTAATATTTACAAATGTAAACAGGGAAAGGCATGGAGGACAATGGGAGGACGTCAAAAGTTCAACTACTCGTGCATCACCAGAGCTATTCCAGAGTGAGTAGGCCCCCTGTGTTGTTGGGTGGGAAACCCCATGGAAGCCAAACAGAAGATGGCAAGCGAGGACAATGGAAAGATTTCGGCACTGAACGACAGAATGGACAAAAGGATAGACAAAAGCATAGCAAAGGCAGTCTGACTGTATTTTAGGGAAAGGAGAGGAGAGGAATTGGGGGTCAACAGGTGAATTATGTAACCCTATCAAGTTACCGCGAGCACTGAGAACGAGATTTGCCCGGGCATAGAGACCTGGGAGACAGGGAAATAGATGGTTATCAAAAGGTAAGAGAGAAAGAAAGACCAGAACGGTGAGGACCAGATGACAAATGGAGTTTGAATTTTTTAAAGATGAAAAAGCGTCCCGAACTAGTACTCACCCACGCATTCTCTGCTTGTACCACAAGATGGCACCAACCACCAGCAATGCCAGCAACAGCAGCAGCAGCACTGGGACGATGATTGACGCAGTACCTATGAGTGAACAAATAATGATAAGCAAATAGGACCAAAGTGCATGTTCTATGAACAAACTTTGATTTGGTCAGGGAGTGGCTGACTTACTACCACTAGAAGTATGAGACTCTATAGGAGCTGTGATATCACATCTGTATCCCCTCCATCCAACAGCACACCTGGTTATAGAGGTACACAGTGGATATGTGGGTAAGTGTGCTAAGCGGACATTAAAACAATAAAATATTATATATATGCCTGTTAATGTCTACTGGGATCTTACGTGCACTGTGGCAGCAGTGTGCGATTGTCTACTGAACACTGTCCATGTGCGCAGTAGTTTGAACAGGTATAGCAGCTGGGTTGGATCTGACCATTTGGACAGCTTCAAACATACAGGAAAAAAATATTAAAGAAGATCCTAATGCAGCAGAATAACAATAATAATAATGATTCCCACGATTTCAGAATGATATATTCCATGCTGTGCACTGTTAGGAAGCACAAAATCCACAGATTGCTGGGTGACCTTGGGTGAAGAATATTCTGGCAGTTCAAAATAAAAGCCAGCAAATATTTACAAATCCAAGTCTAATCGATGTAGCACAGTAACCACGTCCCACACGATACTCACCTGCAGGAAACCTCCCCTGAGGCTGACGTCAAACATTTGCCCGTTCCGCAGAACTGACATTTGTCCAGCTCACACTGGTGCCCGACGTACTTGGTGGGGCACAGACAAAGTTTGGTGCCGTTGGAGGTCTGTAAGCAGGTTCCACCATTCTCGCAGAAGCCTTCACATTTACCTTAAGACAGCAAAGAAAGAGAAGAGGGTCACATACTGTTGATGCAAAATACCCTGCTTAGCAATCTATTAAAGAAACAGAAACATCCTCAGGTGCTTTTACTTACTGTACTGACACTGGTCTCCCAGGTACTCTGGCAGGCAACTGCAGGTTGGCTGGTTGCCTCTACTGACCAAGCACGTGCCTCCATTCAGGCAGTTGTCCTGACAAGTGTGGCGATTGCAGTTTGGCCCTGTGAAGCCTTTAGGACATCTGCAAGTTGGCAACCCTAGAATACACAATTAAAATATATAAAGATATAAATGTTGAATAAAACTGAAATTTTAAGTATTACATTTCATTTAACATTTGACAAAAACACAACCAAAACTGCTGACTCAGTTCCTTCTCAGGTTTCTTAAACTAGAAATTCCACTGGTTTGCACACATGACAGAACCAGTGAAGTGCCAGTGAGACAAAGGTTTGGAAATATGTGGAATTCATGCCTTCTGCTGCAGCCTGTAATTGCTATCACTAATGAGTACTGAAGACAGACATCAAAAGAGTGGATTTTTTTTAATGATTTAAACAATTCTTGGAATAGGGGCGGGAAAAAAAGCTTCTTTCCTGTAATCAAAAGCCTTGGCACGTCAAATTCAACCTGATTAGCACAGTAACGTTTGCTAATCAGCAGTAAACTCAGGGTACAGCTCAGGCTGATGATCGTCAGCCAAAGCACTGGATCAACTGAAAATTTTTTTTTTTTAGCCTGAAGAAGGATAATGTCAAAGGATTGTGTTATTAAGGTCTAGAAGAAACTTTATGGCAAGCAATTCAATAGTTTGGCCAAATTCACTGTGGCACAAGAAGAAGAAAAAACAGCTCTTCCAAAGGAGAGTTTCTCCTCTGGGTATGAGAAATGTAAATGTTGATGTTATTTCATGCAAAACCTGTTGAGATACTTTGTCCTGAATAACACAAATCAGACAGACCAACATTACCATCCCCGGAGTCATCATTGGCTTAGACTGTGGCGTCTTTACCACACAGTATAAAAATGCCTTGAGGCGACCATTGTTGTGCTTTGGTGCCGTATGATAAACCTTGAATTGAATCTCTCACCGGCATGAGAAGCAGTGCAGGTGCCTCCGTTCTTACAGTAGTCCCTGCATTGGTTGATTTCACATCTCTCGCCTATGTAGCTGGGCTGGCAGCGACACTTTGCCACCTGACGGTCGTTGAAGAAGCAGCTCCCACCGTTCTGACACTGGATATCGCACGGAACTGAGGGCGGGGCTGTCAAAGGACACGGCACTTTGAATTTAGTGTGTACATGTTAACCTTGCTAGAAGGGAAGCCACTTGTTTATGTAGTGTACATACAGAACGGTGACTGGGTGGGGTTTGGTCTCTCCGCACATGTGCCGTTGTCTGCAACGTAGTTGTTAGGGCAGGTGCACACCGGCCCACTGGGGCTGAGGAGACACAGCCACTCACACTTCTTTCTGTCACACGGGTTAGTCACTGGTGCAGAGAGAAACATGACCAGTGAGAAAATCCATAAAGCGTGCATCAAAACAAGGTGTGTGGTGTCCATTTTAAATTAAGACTGAAGCAGACTATGTGTGAAGAAAAATCCTTGGACAAATCAACCAGCAATATGTGCTGCCTCTTGGCCAGGACTCCCTTGAAAAAGAGGTCTTTGATCTCAACGGGACATTCCTGGTTAAATAAAGGTTAAATAAAAATAAAAAATATGTTTGATACTCACTCTCTGGCTGCTTGTAACGGTGATACAGGACTATGTCTGTAGCATGGTTGATGCCTGTGGTGAGATTCTCCATAGGGCCTTTACCAAACTTGTTGACCCGGAAGACAAAGTTGTTAATATATGTGACCCCATAAATGTAGTCCTCAAAGATATCTATGCTGAATGGATGGAGCAAATCTAGAGGGGAAAAAAGTGCAAAATACATATGGGCGGGCAAGTGTTAATGTCACATTAGCAAACTTGCATGTAGTCTGGAAAGTTGCAGAATAAACTCAACTGTTTTTGATGCCAGAGACAGCAACGATAGGGTCAGAGCCATCCAGACGAACACTGCCGATGACTGATAGTTTAGCATCTGCCCAGTAAAGACGCTCATTGAAGTAGTCCACAGCTAAGCCTGCAGAGGCACAATTAGAGAGCCTTAATGAGAATGTTACACTGTGTGGATGAATAATTATGCGTATCTGGATTCAAATAAATTCAGACTCGGAGCAGTACTTACCTGTCGGCCACTGGATGTTCTCCTGGACGAGTGTTTGTCTTAGAGTGCCGTCCATGGCGGCCGTCTCAATTTTAGGGTGGTTGCCCCAGTCTGCCCAGTACATGGTACTAATAAAAAATCCAGAGTCAGAACACATATGTGCAAAATATAAGACAACAGAAAAAGAAATCCTTAAAAGAATGATCCATTTACCCTCTCTGTGGATTCACTACAATGGCATAAGGCTCGTCTATCATGCCGTAGATGAGGGTCTTGGAATGCTGGCCTGACAACTGAGCCACTTCAATTACATCTCGGCCTGAGTCAGTCCAGTACAGGTTACCAGCCACCCAGTCCACAGCAATACCACGGGGCATCTTCAGGTCTTTGATCTGGATAAAAGCACAAAGTTGAGGTGTTTGAATGATGGCGTGTATATTGGTGCTCTAGAGATTTTGCATTATTTGACCAGCATTACCTGCAGGTTGTTGATGCTAGAAGATGACGATGAGGATGATCCTGGAAGCTCGTAGGAGGAGATGCGCCCCGTGTGCCAGTTGGTCCAGAAGATGCGGTTGGTCTTGACGTGCAGGTCCATCGCATCAATGCGCACACTGGCATCACCCTGGAAGGTCTGCTCATAGCGCCAGTTGGGCATGCCGGGGTCAAGGCTTCGGATTTCATTGTCGTCAGCGATGTATAGAATCTGCCGACTGCTGTTCATGTCTGGAAGGAAAGAGAGAAACCGTTGCAGTGACGCTCACCTTGAAGTGAACAATTATTACAAGACTTGATAAAATACTTAATAAAATAAGCAGCGCATTTACTGTCAGCCTTGCAGGTGTCATTTATCCTGGTGAAGTACTTGTGGCAGCTGCATTTGTAGGAGCCTTTGGTGTTATTGCAGATGTGGGAACAGACTCCAAACTGCAGACACTCGTTCTTATCTTAAAAATATGAGAAAAGAAAAAGAAAGTCACATGAAATGTAAAAATATTGCCCAGCCCTTACCCTCTACATTGAGGGTTAAGAGCTGTCATGATGCACTTTCTGCGTGTACCTCCACAGGTGTGGTGTCCTATCTTTTGGAAGCCTGGTTTGCAGGAGCAGAAGGAGTCTGTGCCATTGGTGACACAGTGGGCCTCATCTCCATCACCACACTGAGTTGTGTTACTCCGACAGTCGTTTAGCTTTGTGTCTATAGGACAAAAAACACAAGTGAAAGATAAGCCTGTGGATTTAAAGGGTAAAACTTTCAGACCTTAGGTCCATGGTCAGTTATGCAGAAGTGAGTGAAGATCTACCCGTTTTGCAGTTGATCTCATCAGAGCCATAGTCTTCGCAATCATTAAAGAAGTTACAGCGCAGACTGGAGCTGATGCATCTGCCATTGGAGCACAAGAACTCGTCTTTCTCACACGTGGGAACAGATGGAGGAGCCTCTGTTGACAAAAACGCAGACATAAGTCAGCATCTCCTCAATCAAAGATGAGGAAGTAGGAGATTTTATAACCAGAACAACTTCCTAACTTACGGCAGTTCAGTTCATCGCTGTTGTCTCCACAATTATTAACGCCGTCACACCTCCTTGACACTTGCAGACACACACGGTCATTTTGGCAGCGGAACGCTCTTGTCGGCGGACACTGGAACTTCCCTAAGAGTTGGACGGAAAGAGAAGGGAAGAGGAAAGAAAAATAGGTGAGAAGAAAAAAATGCAATAGGAATTCAACATGATTTTGATCAGCAAGACGGCAAAACTCACTGCATTCTTCGGGTTTCTCATCAGAGTTGTCCCCACAGTCATCCTCTCCATCACACTTCCAGGCGAGGGGCTTGCACAGAGTGTTGTTACACTGGAACTCATCCAGAGGGCAGTGACGGCCAGCTGCAGGAAGAAACTGATTTTTACTACCGGTATGTGCTCGTGTAAAACCTGATACAAGCTCATTTGTTGCGAGTCAGCTTTAAGGCATCTGGGATCTACTTTTCTCTTAAAAATGACACACCCACAGAAATATGCTTACCAGCACTGCCACAGTTTTCCTCATCGCTGCCGTCCATGCAGTCAGGATCAGCATCACACCGCCAGCGGATCGGAATACAGTGTCCATTCTTACACGAGAACTGGTCCTGGTCACACTTCAGATCACAGCCATGCTAAAGAAACATCATAGTCCATCATAAACACAGACATAACAGGAAGTGCAAAAAGGATTTTTTTCTTTTCCAAACAATTTCAACAGATCCAACCTCATCAGATCCGTCCGCACAGTCATGGTCTCCATCGCACTTCCACCTCCCAGCAATGCAACGGCCGTTGGTGCAGGCAAACTCGCTTTCTGAACACTGTCGAGGCACTACAGAAGAACACAAGGCTTGTGTCACTGACAACATGAGCACAGTTGCGGTGAGCTATGGCCGTTTTACCCTTCAGCACAAGACAAAGAGTGTAACAATTACATGAGGATGACTATAGACACTAATGTGAGAGAGTGAAAGGAGCTGTTTTATTACAATTTATTGTCAATATAACTGGTTTTATAACTGTTGGCTTTCTGTGGTTATATTTGCTGCGATAGCCAATTAGCACTGACGATGAAATCTGTACAGAGCTCAGCTTGCAGACTCTCACAGGTCAGAGGGACAGTGAATGAAGACACTATTTAATAACAGATACAGAGAGGTGCTCAAAATGGGAGTGGTTCTCTTATGGAGATGAAGTAACTTACCTCTGGCTCATGCCAACAGGACAGTATGAAATGAAACAAATAATCAGATGAGAAATGGGCAATGAATTAGCACCAAACAAACGCTGTAGCAGTTAAGAGTTAAAAAGGTGCAAAGTGACTGTTACCAGTGAAAAAGACACGGGCATGAGTGTAAATGACAGTGGACAAGGTAAAATGACATATGGAGGGACTGTTTCCAAGCTCAAAGTGATACTTACTGCAGTTGTCTTCATCAGAGTTGTCCCCGCAGTCATTGTCATAGTCACACTGCCAGCGGCCCGGCACACAGCGGTTGTTCTTACATCTGAACTGGTATGGCTCACACGTCCTCTCAGCTGTCCAAGACACAAAATTATTATTGCCAATGAAATCAAAAAAAGAGAAAAAAATAGAGAGAGAATTTTTACTTAAAAAAGAAAACACAATATTTACCACACTCCTCTTTCGGTTCATCTGATGCATCGCCGCAGTCATCCTCGCCGTCACACTTCCAGCGAGCGGGAATGCAGCGGCCAGAGTCTTTGCATCGGAACTCGTCCACACCACAGGTCATCTGGGCTGCAAAGGGAAACATATGGGGGGCAGTTACACTTAAAGCTAATTAGGATGACTCAGAATAAACAACATGCAGAGTAAAGTGCGAGTCCTACTGCAATTGGCGGGCTCATCTGATCCGTCCACACAATCGTTGTCACGGTCGCACACCCAGACACGAGGTATGCAGCGTTTGGTGATGGCACACTGGAACTGAGTGGGCGCACATGTGACTTCAGCTGTGGGGTGGAGATGGGGGGGAATAACAGGTTTGCAGTAAGTGTGGAGTAAAAGAGAGAGAAGAAGGGGGGAAAAAAACCCTGAAAACGTAGGTATACTCACGGCAGTCCTTCTCATCCTCGCCTTCTCCACAGTTGACCTGGCCGTTACAGCGGAAGATGCCTGGAATGCAGCGGCTGGGGTGGGAACATTTGAACTGGCTGGGCAGGCAAACATGAATGTCTGCGGTGAGATAAGAAAGAGATTAAAAATGAATGAGCAAATAACATTAAGGTAATTTTTTCCAGTTTATTTGCTGTTAAATTCTGAAGGTTGGTTCCTCATGTAGCTTTCTTTATTTTTCACTGACTTCACATGTGCCTCGTGTGTATAAAGTGTGAGTCTTTGTCAAATCATCACATGATCTCAACTCCCTCATGTTCCAGACTTTCTCTTGTTCTCTCCTTTTGTCAATGTTGATTTTAGACTCCTGCTGCTCCACGTTATCTATTTATCAAAATTTCTTGTTTTTCCTGTCAGTCCCTGTTCTGTCTTATACTGGGTCCTCTTGTGAAAATTTCAAATAAAACAGTGACAATTTTTGTACATAAATGAACATATATTACAAAAAAACAGGCACATACCACAGTTGGCCTCGTCTGAATTATCCTGGCAGTCGTTGTCTCCATCACAGATGTATGCAGGGTTGGTGCAGATGCCTGTGCCACACTGAAACTGCCCTGGTCTGCAATTGAATTCGGCTGTCGTGGAAGAAGTAGAAGTCACGCGGTGTTTCAAGATCATACCGACAAACATTTCACTGTTAAATTGTGGGCTAAGGTGAGATCAAAAGGTATAGCATGCATAAAGCATGCTAGATGACTGCCATACTCCATCACGTCCTAATTATCTTCTTCAAAGACTTACGGCAGTTTTCTGGCTCATCTGAACGATCTCCACAGTCATCTTCTGTGTCACATTTCCACCAGAAAGGAATGCATTTGTCATTCTTGCACACAAACTGCAACAGGAAGAGAAGTGAATCAAAGTGATGATAGGGCATTACATCAGGGCTTCACTGGCTCATTTGTCGTTGACAAAAGCGTAAGCTAGGTATTGTATCACCGGGCAGCCAGCCAACTGTCAATAAGCAATGACCAGGCATGAGTAGTTTGTCAAATAGGCCACAGCGGGGAACTGAGATATGAAAAGCCAGTTATCAATGGGCCATTTTTCCATTAATGATGTTTACATCATTACCTGGCTGGCTGTGCAGTTGGACATGCAAGTGCGCTGATCGTTTGCCAGATAGAAGTTGGTGGGACAGGCACACTTATAACCCCCACCAGGAGAAAGGAGGCAGAGATTACTGCAGCCACCGTTGTTTATCTGGCACGGGTGGTTGAGCACTGGAAAAGATAAAAAGAGGGAAAATGTTTTCACCACATGGTTCACTTATTTTTCCACCCCCAACCCTTAGGTTTTAGATCTGAATTAATGTAGGGAATATATTTGAATATACTGAAAATAAGTTATTACACCACAGACAGAAACTAAATCAATACTGAAATGTTACTTAACAGCAGTAAACAGTTTGCGCACTAAGACTGTAAACTTGTTCAAAAGACCACATTTACTCCTCCTACCCGGAGGTTGGCGGTAAGGATGGTAAATGTGGATGTCCATGGGTCGGTGCAGGGTGCTGATCAGGGTCGTCTTGTTGGTACCCAGAGTCTTATGAGCTCTGTTGATGGACTTTGTTTCCCAGTCGGTCCAGTAGATGTATTCTTCAAACAGTGTCATGGCAAATATGTGAGGGATGTCTTGGCTGAGAACTGTGAGGATACACAAGAATAAACAAATCGCACTCTATATTTGAAGACAAATCACTCTGGATGTTTCCTAGTGCAGCCTTCAGTAGGCTGATTGGAGGAAATGCCTTAAAACAACATATAATACAGTCACCAAAAAAATACGTGAATGTTTTTTGTATCTCAAATATACATGTGAATATGTCAACATATTCAGAATGTGAAGCTCTTGCTGCTCCTGTGTTGCTGTTTTGCAAAGAGAAACCTTTGATAAAATCCTGCACTGTTAATGGCAAACTGAGGCAGGGTGGGGCGCGGACATGCACCATATCTCTGTGTTATATAATAGGTTCTACACCTCATTAGGTGTTACACTATTAACCACTTTTCCTGCTCTTGTATAATACGTTTTATTCTCACTCTCAGTGTTTGTGTGTTATGGAAGCACACCATAGCAATGCATCACATGCTGACAAATTTGCAAATGCTGTGTGTGTGGCACAAGTTCAAAATACCTCGACGGCGAGAGACCGTAGCTTCAGCGCTGACTTTAAAGAATAATGCACCTTAAACGACTGACGTTGTGATGTAATAGCGGTTTTTATAGCATCAAGTTGAGCTGAGGTATTGGTGAGATTAACATTAATTGCCCTTTGATCCATTCTTATCTCAATTCAAACAGGCCAAGTCTTGTTGCACAAAGACACACAGAGGCACACTGGTGTTTTATGGCATATGTGTATCCAGGGATGGGTGAATAATAATTTATAGGATGCATTAAATCTAGAGCGCTGAGCTGAAAGAAGTCAGTGACATTTTATGATGACTTCTTAATGCCAAATAGCTTCAATTCATCTTGATAGATCAAAAATGTTCATGAAGCACAACACTCTGCTGGAAGTCTATTCTGTAAGTTGTAAACTATCCCATAATTTAATGCATATGCCTAAACAAAGAAAAAAGGATTCTATCCCTATGCTATCTATAAGTTTTAAGCACAACTTATAAAATGTGGGAAGTATTAATGCAGATGACCAATGCACTCCAGAATTCCTGCATGCTAAGCCGTTTAACAATTCCAGCTATTGTAGTACATGTACTAAACAACTGAGCCCTATGCAGATATCGCACACGCTCAGAGGCCTCTCCTACCAGAACAATCTGTCCTATTCACAGTTTGTGTCTTCTGGACTTGAGTTGCAGGACTCCAGAATAGCAGACAGCCATGTAACCTGCCTGCTCATGCCTGGTGTCTCTCAAGTGTGTGTGTGTGTGTGTGTGTGTGTGTGTGTACGGAAGAAAGTCACTCAGATTTCAACTCCATGTGAACCTGCAAAATTTTCTCACAGGAAAACCTAACCCCTCTTTAATCACCACTATGGTCTTGTCATAAACGGTTTATCCTGTTAAATGAGTTATGATCTATAAACCACTTAAAGCTCCTCAGCTCCCTGACACATTTATTTAAAAGATTAAATCAGTTCATGGACAGAAACTGTGACACTTAATAGCACACTGCTGCCTTTTACTGAGAGGTTTTACATAATTAGTCTTTGACAAAAAAAAGGCACTAAAGATGAGAGTATTTTGACTCTCACATGCTGTACTTTCCAAAAGTCTTGAAACAACCCGTATTTCTTTGAGGGAAAACTGGAAATAAATGCTGTGATTTATTGAAACATGCAAACACGTCTGGAAACAAAAATTGAGTTTGTATATTTACTTTCAAGACAACTCTGAAAAATTACAAGAAGCAGAATACAAAGAAATGACGAGTGGGTTCAGAGCCGGTGTTTCTTCAGACAGATACAACAATCAAAAACAAACAATTGAAATCTCAGAACTTTAGAAGATATGGCACCACCAGTCAAACAGTTTAAAAAAGTGAATGTGTTTACTGGTCTGTTTACCTGTGTGTCTGTTCTTGCCATCCAGGCTGGCAAACTCAATGTAGTCCTCCCTGGCATCAGCCCAGTATATACGGTCATTGATGAAGTCCAGGGTTAATCCATTGGGCCAGGTGATCTTATCCTCTATGATGACACTTCTGTTAGTGCCATCCATCCCAATTCTCCCAATGTGAGGGCTGTCACCCCAGTCAGACCAGTAAAGATAACTAAGATTGGAGAAAGACAATCTTGAAATTACAGTTGTACATTCAAATCTAAATCAGCTTAAGATGAGAAATAATTAGGAAATTATACATTTAAGTTATATAAACAGTGAGTGTAGCTGGTGCTGATCTGCAGTGTAACTTCTCACCCATAGCGTACATCCAAAGCCACTGCACGAGGTTCCCTCAGGCCACTGTTGACCAGCACCGTTCGGTAAGCCCCATTAAGTTTTGACACCTCAATGGTGTCTCGGCCTTTGTCGCACCAGTACAGGTTTCCACCGACCCAGTCTACCGCCAAGCCATCGGGATTACTCAGAGAGGTTCGGTGCAAAACCTGCCAGGTTTATCAATCAATACGTAAGATGATGATGATGTAGTTCCCAATCAGGGACTCACGGGTTCGCTGCATCAATAATCCAGCATTCCACAATAAATATTGCTCGACTATTAAATCAAAACGAAAGGATTTCAGATGTTCTCACTCACCTCCATGTTGCTGCCGTTCATATGCATGCGTCGAATCATGCTGCCCTGAGTGGTCACATCCGTCCAGTAGATCATCTGCTCTGCATAGTGGAAGTCCAGTGCTACTGCATTATTAAGACCCTGAGGGGGGGAAAAGGAAGGAGCAATATTAAAAATGAAAAACACAGAAGAAAAACACTGAATGTTTCTTTAAACTGTCATCTGTGTGTCTTACCTGCTTTATAAGAGTGTAGTTGGTACCATCCAGGTTCAGTTTTCTCAGGTAGTACCGATTGGCAAAGATCAAGTAGGGCTCTTCATCTACACGCATACATCACATAGAAAACGTACTTTACTGCTTTAGGCGTGCATTTGCTGTGAAGACGCACTGAAACTCACGTATGTGTGCCTTACCCGATGTGGACTTGCAAACAGTGGGGTCATTGGGGCTGAGCTCAAAGCCGTCGACGCAGAGACAGTGGAAGCTGCCGTGTGTGTTGATACAACGTTGGGAACAGGGGTAGGTGGTTGTGCACTCATCTATATCCACACATGTCTTCCCATCACGCTTCAGCTGGAAACCAGGATGACACCTGCACTGAAGGTGCCAAAAGCACAGGAGATGTGTCAAAATCTCACAGCCTACGGATCTGGCCGCTTCTCACATTTAGCCTGGACCGGTTACAAAGGCGTGCCAGCGTGTCTCAATCAGCTCTCAATCGGCCACAGACATGTGCGCTTTACCTTCACCAAAAGCTTTATTTCTGCTCACTTTCTGAAAAAGAAATCCAGCTGCTGCTGTCAAAAGTGCTGCGTAAATAGCTGCAAATCTCATTTGCAAAGTCGTCTTCCAACAGAGTACGGGGGTAAAGGATAAGCTGACATTAATATGTGTTTAAAATAAATATGGCATGAACATCATCGCAGCATAAGGAACGGTTAGAACACGTATTCATTACTAGTCGGAATCGTTGTAACTGTCACTTCCAATAAACACATCTATGTTTCGAAAGAACACGCACACAAATTCTGCTCTGCCATCCAGAATACACAGAGGAAGCCACATTTGTGAAAAGTCTCTGATGGCAAAGTTTCAATATATACAATTAAGTTTTGTGCAATCATAATTAGTCAGTTTGCAATACTTCTGAAATCCCAGACCAGGATTCTTGAGGTGAACAAAATCTTATCATTTTCAAATTAAGCCCTGACCACAACCTCGCCACCACAGACACAGGAGTTCACGCAGAGTTCAACCTGTTCCAGGACTGGCCTCCTACTTTCAAGGACAAGGCAAAACATGTTTTTTCGTCTTGCATAACTTTTTTTTTTTTTTTTTTTTTTTCCTTTTGGCCTGTCCCGTTTGGCTCTTTTTCATCAGAATTGTTGTCTAAAGGCAAAGAAAGATGCCCAACGGATTTACTTTACCAAACTGACCATCCCAGCCTTGCCGTAATGGTCCATTTGATTCACCTTTTATTGTTTATTTTATTTTCACTTACTGAATACGGGACAGACTTGACTGGGGGAAAGAAGGGGAGAAAGAAAGAGGGAAAGAGAAACAGCTGAGAAGAGGGACGGGGGAGAAGGGCAAAAGACAAAAACCAACAGAACGGGCAGAGAAAAAAAAATGCATATATCAATCACCTGGATCACCTGCTGAGAAAGAAAAAAGAAAGCAAGCAGAAGAGAACAAGAGTAATAGAATAAACAGCATCACAATGATATATGGGAATATGACAGTAAATACTAAATATTAAACATTATTGTGCAGCACATAAGATCAACAGAACACAGTGTGCTTTGAGGTAGGAGCCAAAAAGGGTGTAGTTTGTGGGTGTGATCACCCGTGTGTACACCTGTGAGCATGGACGCGCTTGTTTTTTTTAAAAGGTTCCTTCATGTAATGATCTGCTAGAGGGTGTGGGGGGGCCACAGCCCCGTCCTCCAGGGCGTGAAGCAGGTGTGGAGGAGATCAAAACTCCAGACATCCAGAGGCCCCCAGAACACAAGAGACCAAGGAAGACCAACAGAGGGGCAGCTGCGCCACTGTCCCAGAAAGAGCTGAGGAGAGTCCCAGATGAGGGCTCACTCAGCAGCCGCGGAGCAGAAGCCAGGGGGAGTTGCAGTGACGCGCCCGTGAGCTCCGCCGGCAGCCAGCTGCGCCTGAGTGACCGAGCCCCAGGCCGAGAGGCCGGGGGCACCCCACCTCCGAAGTGGCCCGAGCGAGCCCCAGGCTCCAGGCCCCGATAAGCGGCCGCCAAGGAGTGAGCCGGTGTGTACCTGGACGCCCATCCCCGGACACAAAGAACCACCAACGCACCGATGTCTGAGGGAGTCCGCCACTGGCAGGGGAAGTGGTGGTGGGGGGAGATAGGCCTCCAAACCTTGGAGGGCCTGAGATGTCCCCAGAGAGGTGGCGCCTGACACCCAACCTGACATATAGACACATACATACAGGCACACACAGATACAAACATCCATTCCCACCCTCATGCTCTCATATGCACTTACTCCACACTCAACCAACGTGGAGACAGACATAAAGAGACGTTGTACACATGATCACACTCCCCAAGCGTACTCTACAAACCGGGTCTAGGTGCCCTCGCCCCTGGAGGGGGGAACTGCACCCAGACCCAGGTGGTGTTTCCCTTTTCCCTGCGGTGGGGGGAGGCAGACCGCCCCGACTCCGCAGCAGCAGGAAGGCTCCACACTCCAGACCGCAGTCGGACGGCCAACTCCTCCTCCTAGCCCCCCCGCTCCAGCAGGTCGCAGAGAACGGGGGTGAGAGAAGACTCCAAACCTCCCTCCACCCGCTCATTGTAGTGTTGATGCATGTGTGTTCTAAGGTGCATTTAAAACCCAGGAGGGCATGGAGCTACCTGCCATTCTGAAATCCCAGACCAGGATTCTTGAGGTGAACAAAATCTTATCATTTTCAAATTAAGCCCTGACCACAACCTCGCCACCACAGACACAGGAGTTCACGCAGAGTTCAACCTGTTCCAGGACTGGCCTCCTACTTTCAAGGACGAGGCAAAACATGTTTTTTCGTCTTGCATAACTGCGTGCCTGAAGTGAGTGGATCCCAACCTTTTAAAATCAGCTCCTCGTTGACTCATCGTTACTGGCATATACATTGTTTTTCCTGTGTTGACTCCATGAATTTTAGTAAAACTTTTTGGCCCAATGAAGCCTGTGCAATAATTTCATTAGTCATGATATTTGTTTTTGACAACAAACAATGAATTAGTTACCTTGAAGCCGATCTTGAGGTCATCACAGAGCTGTGTGCAGCCGCTCAGCTTGCTGTTGAGACACTCGTTGATGAAGCAGTTGAGTTCATCGGAGCCATCACCACAGTCGTCGTTGCGGTCGCACAGCAGTGTCTCATTCAAGCATTTTTTATTATGGCACATGAAAGCTGAGTCATTGCACGTCCTCTCTGAAATCATAGACAAATAGCAGGTTATATCAGAGTGTGAAGCGGGATGTGGCTACGTCTTTATGAGCAAGAAATTTAACATATGATTCACACCTTATTATGCTGGCAGAGAAATAAAAGATGTAGCGAAAGAGAGGAAATGAATACCAGAGTCTGTGCAGCGAGGGTTCTTGGGAGCTTCGTCGGAACGATCCTGACAGTCAAACTCTCCGTCGCACTCCCACTTCTTCTGGTTAAGGCAGCGGCCATTGGCGCAGCGGAACTCATCGGGACCGCACGGCGGATATTCTACATCAAAACGCATTTGTTATTAATCTCAATTTTAGTTGGTGGTTTAGCAAAAAACAACATTCATTTTCAAGCAAAAGGCTAAATAAGCTTCCAGGATTGAAAGCTCACCACATTCGAGGGATTCGTCCGACTTATCGACACAATCAAAGTCATGATCGCACACAAAGTGCTTGGGGATGCACTGCCTGTTCTGGCACATGAACTCGTTTTCAGGATCACACGTGTTGTTGGTGTACACTGGAAGCAGATGGAAACATTTGTTTTTAATGCATGGGGAACTGTATCGCTTCTCTGCACTTTTTCTTCAATCTGCTAACTGTGTCACTCACTGCAGCCAGCCTTCACACTCTCATCAGCTCCATCAGGACAGTCGTTGTCTCCATCACACTTCCAGCGCTGCGGCACACACATATGGGAGCCTGGACACTGGAAAGCCTCAGGACTGCAGGTTTTGGATTCTGTAACGACATCATGTAGAAGTCATACATGGATAGGACGTCAGGAATTGTCATGGAGTTTAAGGTCTCCTTTGAATGTGAGAAGAGAAGTAGCGAGAAAAATGTCACATACTGCAATTCTGGTCCTCATCAGAACCATCGCCGCAGTCGTCGGAGCCGTCACACACCCAGTGGCTGGAAATGCAGCGATGGTTCCCGCATTCAAACTGGGTGGATGTACAAAACTTGTCTGCAAGAGAGGGTGGGGAGCATTTTACAGTCATTATTACATTTAAGCTGTGTTTTTCCATCTGCAGTGGGAAGCCCAAAGAAAAACAGTCTGGCTTTCTTTTCGTTTTCTTTTTGCTATGATTTGTGTGTTTTCAAGATAAAGATAGGGGTATTAGAGGACAACTTCGCAGAAGACTGACCACAGTGTGTCTCATCAGCCCCGTTCTCACAGTCATTCTCTTTATCGCAGGTCCAACTCATAGGAATGCACCGACCGCTGGGGCAAGCAAAGAAGTTGACTGGACATTTAAGCTTCCTCTTATCTGCAACACAACAGAGAAAAAAAGAAAACATAATCAAGAACCTCTGGTAGGTTCAGAAAAGCTGAATGTCTTTTGGTAGTGAAAGATAACACTTACCTGGACAGTTTCTTTCATCAGAAAAGTCACCACAGTCATTGTTGCCGTCACACACCCACGAGGGCAGATAACACAGAGTGGTTTTCTCACAGCTTTGGAAAGAGGCTCCTTTAACTCCAAGCCGGAAAAAACGGGAGCAATCAGTGGGTTCTGAGAAAAAACAGGAACAAGTTTCAGGAGCTGCCCTTTAAATTCTGCAAAATAAATCTTAGACCGTTTCACACGAATTGCACTGAAGTACATAGTCAAGTCTATATTAATATACTGATTAAGAAGTGCACTTGTGAAAAAGAAGAAGAAATATTGTTGAAAATCGTGGCAGTTACATACGGCAGTTCATTTCATCGCTTGCATCCTCGCAGTTGACCACCTGGTCACAGCGGCTGTAGTTGGAGATGCAGCTTCCATCTTTGCACTGGAACTCTCCTGCTTTGCAAAGTGTCACTGCAAGCACATACAGCAGTTTCACAAATGACAAGCGGAGAGAAAATACATCCTCAAAACCACACACAAACTCTCCGTTAAGCACATTTTATGATTTCCTTAAACATGCAGGCAGAACAGAGGTGTCATGAAAAATGTCGACACTATTCAAACTATGAGAATGTTTAGACTGTTATCCTTTGTGCAGCTGCTACTTTGGAAACAAACCACTTACTGTTGCAGGGCAGTTCATCTGAATGATCACCACAGTCATCTGTGCCATCACACCAGAAGTGGTGACCAATGCAGCGGCCGTTCATGCAGCGCCTGTAGCCTTTCTTACATAGTCGATTGGCTGTGAAGGAGGACCAGCTGACTTAGCTCAGGCACAGAGGGGTTTTTTTTTTTTAAACATCTCTTGCAGCTACTTATTCATTAACTGAAATTCACCACCTAACTGCTCTGTAAAAACTCACCACAATAGGACTGCTTCTCATCAGACTTGTCCTTGCAGTGGGCCATGCCGTCACAGGTCAGACTGTAGTTGATGCAATCACCATTCCCGCACTCAAAGCCATCGACACTTCCGCATGATACGTTCAGGGCTGGTGAGGGAGAAACGTTTGAATTCAGAAACATTTATCCATTCTGATGAAGACGGCAACGTTATGAAGTTTAATTCTTCCTCTTTCTTACGAGAACAGGTGTTGTCTTCGAGGAGTTGCCGGTCTCCACGGCAGCTGCAGTTGACCCGGCCGTCGGACGTAGGCAGGCACAGGTCCTGGCAACCTCCGTTGTTTGTTCGGCAAGGAGAAAATTCACCTGAGGAATTTTTTTAGAAGCTCTTTAAACTGCACGTCGAATGACTGACAAGCATGCTGATATTACATTTCTTGCAGTTATGAACATTTGCATGAACTCTCTAGCTTGGCAATATTTAAAAGCCTGTGGAAGTTGGGTTTTTATTATATACATGGCAGCAGCTCTGTATACCTCCACTTACAGCTAAGTGTTAGCAGCCTGGCAACGTGTGCACATGCAGGTATAATGCAGACAGTAAACATGATACCTGCCACAGTGTCGTACACTAAACAAACTACAGCCGAATTTCATTCATTTTGCAGTTATATAAACATAAATCAAATTACTGGGCAAATTAAAATGTTGACCTGATGGCAATGGGGCCAAATTGCAGCAGTGGTGATACTCACAGCTGTTGGTGTCATTAGCTACAGCAACGATGCCCATTGGTTGCTGAGGGATGTCAGCACGCAGCACTTTCATGTCTCCTCCAGTGTACTTGTCAGCTCTGAGGACAGCCCTCCTCACCCAGTCAGTCCAGAAGATGTAATCTCCGTACACAGCGAGACCGAACGGATGGACGGGCTCGTTTTTCAGCAGCACCTGAGGCATAAAAAACAGCAGGTGTAATTCCATAAACACGAGGCGCAAGTCCATGTTTTAGGGAAAGTTCAAAAAACAACAAACAAAAAGGAAAGCGCTGCCTTACGTAACGGTTGCTTCCATCATATTCACAGCGCTCGATCTTGTCCAGCGTGGCGTCAGAGAAGTAGAGTTTCTCGGCGCGGTGATCTATGGCCAGGCCGTTGGGAGTTTTAATGTCGCTGCCGATGATCACGATCACGTTGGCTCCATTCAAAGAGGCCCTCATAATGCTCGGAGCCTGCTCATTCCAGTTTGTCCAGAACATGAGACTACGGTGGGAACAAACAGAAAACAAGAATTAAGAGCAGTGGGAGCTCCCAAAACGTCTTGGTAAAAGAAAAAGAAAGTTACACTTGACTGAGCCAAAAATAAATCCAGTGCTTAAGAGAAAAAGAATAATTGTATTGGAACTGGGCCCTGATTTAGTGCAGAGCAGCAAATTTCAATATTAATGACTCACTCTTGACACTCGTCCAACACAAAGGCTCGAGGGTGGTCTTCTCCAGACATGGTGACTACGGTGTTGCGGTTGTAGGCCACAGAACGGCTCTGGTCCACAGTGTGGCGAGTGATGGTGGACGTTGTATAACTGGTCCAGTAGAGTGTATCCCAGCCGCGATGGTATGCCAGGCCCTCAACTGACCCAACATCTGTGATAGGAAATATAATATATGATTTTTCAGATTTGAGTTCTTTCCTGGTGTCGGGCCAACACTTTGAGAAGTAAAAGGCTTAACAAATGCTTTAGATTACACTAAAAAAATATCACCTCTTAGAGGCATTAGTGGGAGTTTTACAGAGAATTCAACACATCATAAATCACTGTCAGGGTGTTACCACGGAGCACCTATGAGACTAAAGAGGAAGTGGAGCTTTTAAGGTTTCCCCATCCACATGCATCATCTAATAAACTGTGAAACATGGACGAAGATTGAGATAGAGGGGAAGCAGCGGCCACTGAAACAGGGAACAGTAAAATGGAAGTGATGCCATACAGAACCGAGTGTGCGTCACAGCTGTTGTTCTTGGACAGAGTTTAAAGAGTCTGTCTCATCGTGTCATTTTATGGCGACCCGCCTGCACATACAAACACAGCTTCATGTGGATACTCTCATTCAAGCTCTGAACTCTTGTTCTGGGAAGAAAATTGCAACTGGGACAGGTTGAGTCACTTTAGGGATAAAGGCCAGGGTAAAGACAAAGCAGCTTCCCCCTGCATCGATTTTTCCTCTTTTTCCCCCCCCTCTCGGTACCCACGCGACACACATCATCATGGAAAAGAATACCGTGCTGCAGCCTTGCAGGCTCCACGGTGTGCATTCATCTCTGCTTAGTTACATTAGCAACCACATTTATGACCACTTACAGCCGACAATAAAAAAAAAAGGATACTCTACATAACTGTTTGCTCTCAGCTGAAAGCCTTTAATTGCCTTTTAATAGACAAATGTCGAAGTGCCATAATCAGCAGTAATGCAGGACAATTTTGAGGCTGAACACATTGTTAACAGACTTAAATAAATCCAAAAGAGCAGCTTGGGGCCAAATACAGTCACACAAACAAGTAAGAGTGATGAGTAAAGCTGATTCAAGCCAGGATTACGTAATAAGGATCACCAGGGCCCACCCTCCCACTGGGTAATTCAGCTCAGCCCCCTGACTGTGCAAACAACAGAGAAAACCTGACAGGAAGATGATTACCTCTCAGAACAGAGTCTTTCAAACACTCACGAGGGAGAACAAGAGCAGGGCGAGTGGCGCCTGAGAATTACTAAGCGTTAGTTACCATCATTTTCATCACGCCTCATCTTTTTTTTTTCCTTAACGGATTTAGCACCGCATTAGATGCAGAGCAACTCTTCTTCCGGCAGAGTCTACAGGTTGAAGAGCTTTCACATGGACAATGAGTCTCCGGTTGATGGGAATACTTAAGTCAAGTGCATTGACTGCCTTTAGAGAGGAATGCCAACTAGCAGCTACTGGGATGGATTCGTCCACTGTTGCTTGGTTTCAAGAATCAATACAGCCACAGAGTAACTACATTATAAAGGACGAGCTGATGCAGCTAAGGAAATGCAACTCTGCAAAGACCGCCCTTTAAGGTCATCCTTTCATGTTTTCTGGAAAAGAAAAGCTTGATAACAACAGTGCATTTTTCTGATCCATTTTCCCAGAAATGGGGAATACCATATCCAACCATCGTTAAGTGATTTACATTTCTTCAAGTGGCTCGGAAACCATAAGAGTCACAGTGTGAAAAAGACTCTGCAAGTGCCAGATATAGTCAAGTCTGTTTCTTCTCCCCTTTTCCTGTGAGTCGGTGAGAAAGCCAGCTGACCAGTGTGATCTTATCTGCTTAACTAATACTATCATCATGAAACCACTAACTGCCTCGGCGGAGTCTTTTTTTCCTCTGGAAACTGGATCCAACAGCTGTAACACCCAGAGACTACATGAACAAGCTGTTCTGCTGCTTAACATTAACAAGATATTAAATTAATTGCTTAGCAGACTTACGGCGGGGATTGCATGGAGAGTTTGGGGCAGCAGATGAACAGAAGCAATCTGGGCAAAATGACTGGAACAGATGAGGTTTTGATTAAATGTTTAGTCCCCATCTTGGATGGGCTGATTCTGTTGACTGGGCTCATAGGGCAAACTCTGGTCATCATCATTCTTACTAGGAGGAGGAGGAAACAGAACCAGCCCCCACACAGCACAGACATCCTACTTCTGGTTCTGAGCGCTGCTGACCTGCTGCTGTTACTCTGCCTGCCCTTCCACACCTCCGCTATCACCCTGGGCTTCTGGCCTTTCGGCGGCTTCCTGTGCAAAGCTATCAGTTTCCTGGGCGTGACCTGCTCGGTTGCCTCCGTATTTACCATGGCAGCTTTGGCTGTGACTCGCTACCTTACAGTGGTACACCCCACCTGGGCCTTCCGCTTGCGAATGCACAGGCGCATTAAACTGACAGTAGCTCTGCTCTGGGTGCCTGCCTCAGCTCTGGCAGCACCGCAGTTTGCATTTCGCACAGTCACCGTGTCCAGTGTTGTGCAGTGCTTTGCCTTCCTGTCTGACTTCAGCCAGCTGGTCTACAGCATCGCCCTTTTCCTGTTTGGCTTCGCTCTGCCACTAGGCATCATTATAATGATGTATGCAAAGATTTATTGTTTTCTTCGATATGCACGCCAGGTGGGGAATGCCTCTCAGCTAGAACGCTACCAGAGACAAGTCACTCACACTTCAGCCCTATTGGTTGCCGTCTTCACCATCCTGTGGCTGCCCTCCTATGTCCTCATGTTTTCCTTAATTGGAGGACATTTAAAAGACTCATCTGGCAACAAAGTATTTGCCATCGTGGCCAGGCTGCTGGCAACCTCAGTGGGTGTGGTAAACCCTGTACTCTACAGCTTTGTGTCTCAGAAGTTTAGGCGAGACTTACTAGAGCTTGGAAGAAGGCAATGGGCACGGTGCAGAAACTGTGTGAGTGGCTGCCCTTATGCAATGAGCAGAGACATGGTACGGCCTTTTGAGGAGGACAGTACCTCAGGGAGAGGCCAAAACTGACTTTACAGAAGGAGATCTGGAATTAAGACTAGTTAATACCTCCAAACAGGCTGAAATATTACATAAGAAACTCTCAGTGACGTTAAATATAATAAAATTAATTCCAGATGTAAGAGATTTACTGCAGATTGCCAAAGTGATCACTTTCTTGATGTTTTTCCACATTCGTTTTTCATCCAGCAATGACTGACTTTATTCCATTAGCACATGTGGAAACAGGACTAGTCTTGGTTTCATTAACAGTGCGTTTTAGTTAATAACTTGGACAACAGACGTCTCTAAAACATGACAGAATGGGATTATGTAATCATGTCAAAAGTTAATAAAATACACTCCTCTAACCTGAGCTGGAGCTTATTTGGAGCTCAATAAGTTCTACATTCAGTACACGATGTAAGACGTCTTTCTTAAAACTGCTTCAAACCCTTGTTCTCAATGCAAAATGAGTAAAAACACAAACCCTGTGCACCTTCCTTGTTCTCCTGCTGTACTTAACAAAATAATTCATTTTTTGAATCTTGTTAGATGTGAACAGCTCTGGTCCAGGGCTTTTAAATATGATACTTCACTCTTGAATTATTTAAAGAGAGCGGGATTTAAAAGGCTCTTCAGTGGTGAAACAAGCAAAAACCAGGGCGTGGGTGTTGGTGTGCGCAAGCAGTAGCAGCTCTGAAGTGATGTCAGTCTCTACTGGTTGAGTTACAGCTGCGTGTTCATTACACCGGATCCTCCCGGATGCTTGTATTGTGTCTGCTGACACCGTAGAGGGGACAACATTCAATTATTAATGGACAGGATTTAAAAAAATATGGCAGCAAAGAGCAACGCAGCAGAAATATTTGTCAACAGAGGTGGGGAAGTCTTAAAAGCAGCAAAACGTAAGGTTTTCCCGACGCTTTGACAGAAACGCGAAATGCATCTGATGACCCCGCACTTACTTTCCACCACGATCTTGCGGTCTGTGCCGTCGTCATTGATCTGCTGGATGTTGCCAAAGTGAATGTCGCTGAAGAAGACGCGGTTGGCTCCCCTCCCTCCCCCGCCATGGTAGTCAAAGCTGAGAGCGATGACATTCTTCATGTGATCGGGATCCTCGAACGGCTTAATGGGCGCGTTGAGGTTTGTCTCGTCGGACAGGTGGATGCTTTTCAGGATGGTGCGCTCGGAGTACAGCAGGTAGCCGTCGTAGTCACGGCAACTTTGGTTGTCCTCTGCCAGCATGCCATGAGCACAGGCGCAGGTGCGCTCCCCATTCCCACGGAAAAGACACAGCTGTTCACAGCCGCCGTTGTTGTTTTTGCAGACGTTCGAGCCTGTGGAGAGAGTCACACAGTTTATTAGCATTGCTGTTACACGAACACTGAACACGGTTAAATGCTAAAGGTGGCGATTCATTTTGTCATTGTTAGGCAGCTGCCATCTTATTAGGACATTTTCAACAGTAAAAGCAACTTTTTTAAGCTTATGATAATATGTGTTTGTTTTTACCTGTCTGTCTGGCTCTATTGAAGACTTTAATATCTTTGAGCTGTACACCGATGCCTGTCCTGAGCTGCACAGCATCTGTGGCGTTGTCTTTGCTGCCTCTCTTAATGGAGCCATTAGCATGGGTCCTAAAAAAACAGAACAAGAATAAAACAGTCAGTAAATGAACACTCTTACAATATGAAGTATTGTTCAAAACAACATAAAGACTGACCTGTCACTCCAGTAGATGTACTCCTCAAATACAGATACAGCAAACATGTCCATGTTGTTGTTGCCCAGAACCAGCTCCCTGTTTTTTCCAGTCTCCAGGTTGATGCGCTCGATCTTGTCTGTCCTGGCATCGCACCAATAAAGCAGACCCTCCTGAGCACAGGAAGTAAAAAAACAACAACTGTGATTATTCAGGACAGACCAAAATCCTAAGATTTCAGTTCAATTGAACCTGTATTTGGGAAACCAGTTAGCTGATAACCAGTTTGTAATGTAAGCTTTTAGTGAATATCAAGTGAATTTAGGTGAGTCCGATTTAAAAATAAATTCTCATTATTCTTAAAATATTATTACCATTTACATTAAGAAATGTTTAAATTATAATTTTAAATATCTAACAGCTTTTAGGCTTTTAATAAAACTCCCAGACTGGATAAGACGCTCCAAAGAATAAAAAAGGTTTAAAGATCCTTTTTTAACTTTATTTAAAAAATGAATCCAAGAGAAAGTCCTTTCAAAATCTAAAGAATGTTTTGGATAGATATGGATTAGAAATGATCAAATGAGAATGTTGTCTCACTGTATTTTAATTTTTACCACTTTAATATTCAAAATAAACAAAGACCTTTTTGGCATAAGAAAGAGCATCCATTTAAAGATCAGCTGATCAACAGTCCAGTCTCTGGAAGTATCTATCACAGTATAAATTAGCACACTAGATGTTGGAAACACCCTCTATTAATAAAGCCAAGTGTGTGAAAGATTTTAAGTGCGGTCAGTTGTTGTTCACACCTCATAATCAATGGAGATTCCATTTGGCCAGCTTATGCTCGCATTGACCATGACCAGCCTCTGGGAGCCATCCAGTCGTGAGCGTTCAATACGAGGATACTGACCCCACTCAGTCCAGAACAAATACCTGCAGCCAAAGAAGCAGGGGAGTATTTGAAACTTTAGTCAGAGGAAGAAGTATGCTTAGGAATACACGCCAAGTAACTTAAAGCAGCATTATTACAGAAAGCAAAATGAATCTTCTGGCGAGGAGCCTTACCCTTTCACTGGGTGGACAGCTATGGCTCTGGGTTTGTCCAAGCCCTGGGAAATGACAACATAGCGGAAGGAGCCGTTCAGCCTGGCCACCTCGATCACATCAAAGCCCTGGTCAGTCCAGTAGATATTTCCTGTAAAAGAACACGTCCATCAATCAGTCTGCATCTTTTATCTCTACTCAAGCAGTTTAATTTTGATTGTCATTTTGCATGACCACACCTGCTATCCAGTCAACAGTGATGCCCTCCACCCTGCCAATACCGTTGGTTACCACATCTTCCCTCCACGTCTGATCCCTCTTGGCTCTGCTGATGGTACTCAGACCCATGTCCACCCAGTAGATTGTGTCATTCTCTGAAGACCACACAAAAACGGGTTTAAAAATATCACTCAAGCTGGGTTATCTATTCGACGTCCCTTAGAGTCACTCACCAGCGTGGAAGTCGATGCCAACAGCCAGAGAGGTTCCAGAAACCGGCACCAAGGCATCCGATTTGTCTGCTGGGTCGAGAGGAATTCCTCTGATTCCCTCGTGAACAGAGTAAAGCAGGAAAGAGCCCATGCCTGCTCAGAGAGATTAGGTTATTGATTTCTCGCCTCACGATGCACTTCTCCCAGTTTTCCTACTCTAGTTACTGTAGCTGTGTCTTACCTTCACAGGACTGTTGGCCCGTCTTGAGGCTGTATCCGGCAGTGCACATGCAGGCCCTGGTTGTCGGAGAGGTGGGCAAACACAGCTGTGAGCAGTCACCATTGTTGTTACTGCACAGGTTGACACCGGCTAAAGAAAAGATCAGAGGAACAAAGACAAACATTTTCTTTACTAGTATTTGCATTAAATGCAGGAGACTTTACATCCACTTCAGAACATGTAACTCTTTTTCTGTTACCTTTCTGCACATCCTCATCATAGATCCTCATGTGCATCATTGGGGAGGTGTTGTTTCGCAAAACTTTCCAGTTTCCTCCATCCTTCTTGTCACATGTTCCTATCTGGTCAGTTCCCTGATCGGCCCACCACAGCTTGTCTCCTACATAATTGATGTAACCAGAATATAAGCCAACAGAAAAATGATAAATATACAGAGGACAAGGATGATAAACTTAAAGTATTACACTTTTCTTCTTACCCATAATAGCCAGCGCAGTCGCTTTGGTCAATTTGCCTTTAACACCTTCAAGGATCTCGAGTTTAGAGCCATCCAGCTGACAGCGGTTAATGGTGCTGTTTCCTGAGCTGATCCAGTACAGCTGCTCCTTTTCATAGTCAATAGAGAGGCCTGAAAGCAAATAAAAATCATGCTGTTATTTATGTATAGTACATGTGCTACACTAACATGTTTGTTCTGGGCTTTTACTCTGTAGAGAATCTGTATTATTTACTGATAGGGGTACATCTGCTCACCTACTGGTCCTTTCTGGTTGGTGAAAAGTGTGGTGCGGTTGCTGCCATCCATGTTAGCCATGCTTATACTGTCACCGTCAGTCCAGTAAAGCTTCCTGTGATGGGAGTGTGAATATTATGAAATATGGAGAGAGGCAAGAAGAGTACAGTACTAAACAAGGATAAAGTAGATCAAAGATTAAGACTAAACTTGAAGGGAATAAAAAAAAATAACCTAGAAGTAAACAACAAAAGAAAAACCTTTCAATCTTTAAGTGAGTAATATTAGGAGAAATAACTGACATATTAAACTGAATGCAGACATATTAAGTGCCGGGAACACTCACCCAAGCAGAGGGTGGACCACTAGACAGTGGGGCTTGTCCAGTCCCTGGATGACGGCATTCTTGAAAGATCCATCCAGTCTGGCCACATTGATCTGCTTCTTATTGGCATCGTAGCTGGTCCAGAAGAGGTTCCTGGACACCCAGTCTACTGCCAGGCCATGGGCATTAGGAAGGTCTGCCAAATTTCAGAAGCAAAATGAAGCTTTGCAGATTTTTAGAATATGCAGCGTGCTAACAAAAACTGTTTTTATTTATCTTCCCAAACCCTCTTATTATACTTTACAGCGAATATTAAATTATGAGCCTTATTTTTAAAAAAAAAACAAAGAAAAGCAAAGAAGTAAATAAATCACGGACTGACGGATATTCCTGAGACTGTTCTTACCAGCAGAGACCACAGTCTCCACCCCTGTGCCATTGATGAAAGCTCTCTTGATGGTCTGTGTTCGCACATCTGACCAGTAGATCCGATGCTCCACAGCATCATAATCCACCACTGTCGCGTTGTCTACATCCGGCACGGTGAAGGAGATTATGTAGTTATAGTAGGGGTTGTCAATGTCAACACCTCGGATCTCGATCTGACGAGCGTAAAGAAGGAACTTGCGAGACTCTGGAAAAGAGAAACAAACACTGGATGAGATGAGATCTACTAAAGCACGTTATTCTAGCAGGAATGCAAAACTAGAAAGAGAGGAATAAAATGCATATTTCAGGCTGTTTTTTTTTAACATGTAAAATTAGACATGTCAGTTTTTCCAACTCCAATGTTGGAAATGAAGACGTCAGGAAAGATTTAGAATGACTTGAAGTTGAAATTTCATATTAGGCATAAACACCCCTTTTTCAGCTACATACATTCTAAATAAGGAATTAGGCAGGGTTAGGTTTTTACTTCTTATACTTAAGAGAGATAAAATATCACCTGCTAAACTGAAAATCTGCATAATCAGCATAAACAACAAATGATTTTAAGCACTGAATTAGAAAGTTTGGTCCAAACTTATTTTATTTGGTTCAGAGTGGAATATAAGTGCTTAATTAAAGTTCTCGTTTTAATGTGCATCCAATTATTTTTACATCTAAATGGCTCATGTTTGGATCATTTTTGGAGAAATGCAAAAATATGAGGTGATGAAAAAGAGAGCGTCTGCACACATGTACAAAAATTCCCCACAGCTACCCTTCGAAACCATCATGAAACCCACTCGTGCAATCAAACTGCAACGAATGAAGACTTCCCTTCATCTTCAGTGACAGGATTTTATATGAAATTACATGGAACTGAAAGCTAAGAAGGGAATATGGAGCAAGCGGAGGCGACGTAATCAGATCTTCTATCAGAAAAGATATCCTGTTCAGCAACACGGCTCACCGTAGCAGTCAAAACAATTGCATGAAAAGATTCCAGCAAACACAAAGCCCCTCTCTCCCTCCTTGATGAAATGGATTATATGTGACAGCGCTGTCTGTATATCCTCCATCACAGCAGATTTGAAAAGGTAAGGGGAAAAAGAATGTGGGTGATGTGCGCTTTTCTGCTGTGAAACAACGGGTCTGTCCTTACCTTTGCAGGTGTACTTGTCGGGCTGCAGCTTCATGAGGTGAGGACAGGCGCAGGAGAAGGTCTGGTTAAAGTTGATGAGACACAAGTGGGAGCAAAGGGGTTTACCGTCAGCGGGGGCACATGGGTTGGGGGCTGAAAGGAAGGAAAGGAAAAACATTAATTTGGATGTTTCAAGAAAGCAAGAGAGACAAAAATGCAGATGAGATGTGTTTTGTGAGAAACACAGGAAGAGGAGGCTCACAGTGAGCTTTGAAGATTTCAGTGAATATAATACTAATAACTCTGCATTGTGGTGTTACACCGAGACATGCTGGAGCCTGCTTGTGTCAGAGGAATTAAATTAACCTTTTACTCTTTATTTATTGGCCTTTAAGGTAATTAAGTGGGGGGGGGGGAGATTTGTGCCTTAAGGAGTCCACAGACTGCGTGACTATAACAAACGTATAAATTCATTACAATGTGCATCATTCAACTTGTGCAGGACATGAAGTTAGATGCATGGAGACTGTACAGTGTAAGAGTGAGATCGTGGGTTGCACAGCTGCAGCTCCTCCACTATTTGCTTCTGAGCTACTTCCTCTTGACAGGATTGTGATAACAGCTGGAGAACTCATTGTACAAACAAGGCTTCTTCTGCTACAACTCAGCTACACATTCTTCTGCATTGGAATTCCAAATATTTTGTTTTCCATTTTTATTTTAGTTTAGGTTTTAGTTTAGCTTTTTTCCCCCACAATAGCACCATAGATATGGTCAGATTGCCATTTCATGCTGCAGTCATTTCATTCACATAGGCAGCAGCAACAGTCATGGTGTGAGACGGTCATCCTAAATTCTGGGCTCAGGCTATCATTCAACATAAAACAATTGCAAATTTCAAACTGTGACCAGTGTATGAAGCAATATCATCACAGTTATTTTACACTGGCTATTATTTATCAAGGACAGCCGAAACAGACATAGTTTAAGACAATAGAAATACCCCCAACCCTCCAAGGGCCAAGAGCAGAGTATAAATGTGTGTGTGAAAGGGTAAAGGTGGCCTGCAGTGTAAAGTACTTTCCCATTTCCTTTGTCTTCCAGGTCTGTCAACCCAGCTTGCTGCTTCGTCACTGTCATAGTTATTGGTTGCAACTGTCAATCAACAGTTTTGTCAGATCCCTCTTTCCCTGTCACCAATTACAGACCCAGTGCCTCTCTACTGCCCACATACCCTTGGGATCCCCTAACCACTGGCTACTAAACAAGGTGACAGTGCGACATGGCAAAACGCTCAAAAATAAATCCGACGACCCTTTTGCAATCTTGTCAATCATGCGTGTCTGTGAGATCAGATCAACATATGACATTTAAGTTGCAGGGGGAGGATTTTATTTCCTACCCGGCCCGTGGGAAATGCCAAACAGTGAGGTGACTTTTTGATCAACAAGGCAAAAGCGGGAGGTGTCCAAAACGCTCACAGTGTGAGGAGACAAGAAGTCTCGCAGGTCTAAAAGGTCAGCTGTCTTGGGGGAACAGGAGCCATGAATAACATGGTGAGCAATGAACTGTGAGCTCGCCACCCTTCTCCTTAGAGTTACAGCCCAAAAACATTCAGCCATGCTGACAAGCAGGGGTAAATGTGTGACACGGTCGCTCTGCCTATGCAAGCATGTGTTTCTCTGTGAATGTCTATGCCTCTTTATCTGGTATGCTACATACCCTGGGGTTGCCTGGATGGGTGATAGACCTGCAAGTCAAAGGGCTGCGTGTTGGTGCGCTGCACCACAGTAACGTTGTGTCCTGTCCATTTATTGGCTTTGGCCAGAGTGTTAGTCCTCCAGTCAGTCCAGTAGACCTCGCCTCCGTACATAGTGACAGCAAAGGGGTGGGACAAATACTCATGACCCCGCAACACTTCAATCAGCCCCGAGCCATCGTACATTGCTGAGTAGATAGCATCCGACCTTGAGAAACAACAGAGAGATGTATAGTATGTAAGAGCAGAGACATATCAGGTTAAGTATGTTCATGTTATTTATTTGCTCTTTAAATGTAGTTTGTTGTAAGCAAAGAACAAAACACTGGTGTAGCAGCCAGAGATGAAGAAAACTGAGCGAGTGGGTGATGGAATAAGCAAGTGGGTAGATGCGGTGCAACCTGAGCCGTATATTTAGAATCTAGTGGCAGATGCTACCTGGCATCAATCCAGACAATGCGTCTTTCCATGTAGTCCACAGTGAGTCCGTTGGGCCACCCACCACTGCCGGTCTCCCTGTGGATGGTGCGTCTGCCTTCACCGCTCATGGATGCTGCCTCAATTCTGGGCAGACTTGCATCCCAGTCAGTCCAAAACAGGATACTGGTGACAGAAAATGATCAATGTGAGGAGGGATTTTACAGATGTGTACAGCATCATCGCATGAGAACTGGTTAATGAAAGAAACAGTAGGATGAATATATCCATCAGATATATATCCAAGTTTGGAATCCATCCATATATGGTTCTTACCCATCTCGAGGATCTAGGGCGATGGCCCGGGGATGCTCCACTTCGCCGGCTAGCAGGGTCGTTCTCATGGTCCCATCCAGTTTGGCCACCTCAATCTGGTCCAGATTGCTCTCCACCCAGTAAATGTTTCCTGCTATCCAGTCCACAGCTAGGCCTTCTGGAGTAGCCAGCCCATACTGGATCACCACCTCAAAACTGGTCAGGGCTGACCGGAGCAGAGAAAATCCGTACGGAAAATTTGAAGATTTTTATTTTAAAGCTACACATCAAACATGACAATTTTATAGCATGTGAAATTTTAATGCTAGCAAAGTTTTAAGAATGGGGGGGAGCATGGTTTGTGTTACTTTGACTAAAAGAGAGAATCTCAAGATGGCACATTTATCACAAACACCCCTGAAGACAAATCAAACCCCACATCTAAGAAAACACACAAGACCTCAAACATTTGGCTTTAGTGCAAACTAAGTGCAAAACCACAACTTGTGATCAATCTTTGGCTCCGGGTTAAAGCACACATGTCTTAAAATGCCTTCCAGTAGTAATTAGAGCGAGACGGGTATGTCTTTGCAGTGTGCTTGAAAGAACAGTGGAGTGATATCTGCCTTTATGTGTCTTTGTGTGGGCCAGGGTTCCTTTATTAAGGCGCTGGCACTACCCAGTTTATGCCCACTACTTTGGAGCTGCTGAAATGACCTACTTAACAAGCAGCAGGAGGTGATCTATGAGCTGGTCACAATGTTCCTGCTCAGGAGCCTTGTTTTAATGTTAAACTTGGAGGGCTGGGAACTGGAACAGCAGTGTGTTGTGCCTCCTACGCTACATCAGTGTTTTGGCTGCAGTCAGGCACAGCAAGTACTGAGACAAATAGGAAGAGACAAAGCCTTCCGTGTGCCCCCTTAGTGCTGTGCTGAGAACACAATTTGATTGGCGAGCAGACCTGGGTTTTTGGAGCACGAAAGGCTGACCATGACCTGCGGGATTTATTCAGGGTCACAGACCACCACTGCTGACCACAGCCTCTTTGAAAAAACAATTGGCTCTGAGAAATTAGAGCGTATTTGTTCAGCGGAAGTTAATTTCCACGAAATGCTCGGTCAAAAATCACGATTTGCTTATGTAATCACCACCTTGCAAGATTTTTGTTTTACTTTACCAAAAAGATTATAAGATACAAAATCAGAGCAAAAAAAAAAAAAAGAACACAACAAGCTAACTCACCTCCATTTTCAGACAGTTTCCCACGATAGATCTTGTCCTCCACAACATCAGTCCAGTACAGGGTGCTCTGGTTGAGGTGGAAGTCTAAAGCAATGGTGTTTCTAAGGCCTGGTACAAGCACACTGAACTCTCCTTTATGAAGGTCAATCCTTCTGATCTCATGGCGATTGGAGAAGATGATGAAAGGCTTGAAGGGATCTGAAGGAGAAAAGAAATCTCACTCAGCAAAGCGTACGGAAAAACCAAATCCCAAATTCACGAAAACCCCACGTTGGTCATGGATCAAATCCTGTCACATCTCACACATTTGCTCCATATAACATTTCTAGTTATAAATATGTCAAAATGCTGGCTGCTCAGCCTTCTGAAGAAACATTATTAGTGGAGTAAATCCTCTAATAGTTTAAAGCAAAGTGAGACAAAAATCTCTACAAGACAAAAGTCCCTGTTTCTTGGGGGGTGGCGTGGGGGGGCTTACCGGTGCTTTTGCAGCTCTCCATGTCAGACTCCAGCTCCCAGCCCTCATAGCAGGAGCACTTGACACTAGATTTCTCCTGTTCACACTTCTGGCTACACTTGAGATGTTTGGCGCAAAAGCTCTGGATGTGGCAGGTCTTGTTGTCAGCTCCCAGCTCCATGCCCAGCGGACAAGAACACATGAAGCCTTCCCCAGGAATAATGCTGCAGTTGTGACTACAACCCCCATTGCCCAGCGAACACAAGTCTGCAGGCAAGAAATAAAATGAAAGGGTTGGCGTTTATCCAGAAAGGTGTTTTGAATGTTAAATTGTAAGTTAAATCACAACATAACATTGAACAGATGTTGTGCTTTCTGAGTTCAAAGTTTTTCCAGAATATTCTCACCACAAAGTTTCTCATCGGAACCATCCGGACAATCGTCTGTGCCGTCACACAGCTTCTCGGGAGGCAGACAGATGGAGTCGTTGGTAGCGCACACGTGGTGAGACAACTTGCACACCAATGCCTCGCAGTTGTCCTCATCCGAGTTGTCCTCACAGTCACTGTCACCGTCACACACCCAGGCTTTGCTGATGCAGCGAGCTGAAAAACACCACAAAATACTCATTTTTAAGCTTGTGTCATTTAGTTAGCGCACCGTTCAAAAATACATTTTGGCCAATGCTGCTTCGGCACTGAGTGGACAGAATGATGATCTTCTTTTAAACTTGTACATTTTGTTTGAGCACACTAAACGTCACATCTGGAAGCTGTATTTGTGACATCGCAGCTGCTTTGACAGCGAATCGTGGTCTAACTTGCAACTTGTCTACAAAGTAAAGAGTAAGTCTTTTAGATATTTAGGACAAATCTTATATGTAGCAGTTTTGAAATAAATAAAAAAAACAGTTAATAAATTATGTTTATAATAAATTTTAAGAATCTCTATTTAACTCACATTTCTTGTAGGAAAATCCAAAAATCATTTATGAGTGAAAGCACTGCTATTTTACATCACTGCGTACGTCTGGAGGCAATCTCTATTATATTCCTCTATTAAATACAGTTTACAGTTAAATACAGTCACATCATTATATTGACACAAGCACAAAAAACAGTGATTTCCAAGTTCCAGTTTTTATGTAATCCTGATGACAAAATGGAAACCAGTGGCAACAGTCGAACATTATCCATGACAGTCAGTAAATCTTCCACTTTCTCTTCCTCCTGCGATAAAGCATTTCATTGCTTTCTTGCACAACAAATAATCACATCTTTTATTCATACTGTCCAAAAAGTTCACCCTTAACTAGCATCTGGCAAATTCCTCACCAGAGTCCCTGCAGCTGAACTTGACCGCAGGGTCACAAGTCTGAGTGAAGCCCTCGCAGTTGCTCTCATCGCTCAGGTCCATACAGTCTGTGTCGCCATCGCAACGCCAGCGCTTGGGAATGCACAGGCCGTCCATGCGACACTGGAACTCGTCTCCGTGGCAGCCACCTGGAGGTCGGGTTGCTAGAGAGACAAAATGTCATAGTTAGCCAGCAAAAGTGATGATGTGTGCAGAGAAGCAATCAAACACGAACAAAACAGAAATCACAGCTCACAGCTACAAAGACCACACAAACAGATGCCCAAAAAACAAAAGCAAAAAAACTGGGATGAGAAAGAAAAGGCCGTTACAGTCATTAGTTATTGTGCAGGTATCCTGGGATGCTGGGTGACAACCTGACTCTGAGCCAACCCAAATAACAATAATACACATGGCTCACTGACTGTAGCGGAGAGATTAAATGCATCGCTGCAGAAACGGCACAGTGACATCTCCTTATGACAGCGTTCGGCACAGCTAAATAAAACTGGACTCCTCGCGGCACAGGACCACAATATATAATAGGGGAAAGTGATGAAACCGTTTTATTTTATTTCACTTAATAACTTCCAGATGGCAGCCAAGAGAACTCGCAAACACACGCAGCCGGGCACACACAACAGAGCACAGATTGCTCATTAGACCAGCAGGTCACGCTGGGCCCGGATTTTGCATGCTGGGACTTAACAGCATTTCGGCATGGATCAAACGGTACATACAACATCGGACACTCACAGTTCACAGGAGCTTCTAGGCAGAGCAAGGCTAAAGGTAATTGTGCAACACTGAGATGTGATGTCGTTCATATGAAAAAGCAGCACACCCCGAGGAAACACTCCAAACATGTAAGTTCATATCGCTACAGCACAGTCAAAACATCTGTGCTAGTTGCACGACACCATGAAAGAGTTATGAGATTTGTTGTCTAACCACAAAACATAGCAACAGAAATGGATCAGAGGAAGCTGGAGAGCATGTAGGGGCATGTGGAGTACAGGAAGTGGGATAGGGAGAAGCTAAACATGTTGTGACGTTGTGACAACCCCTTTATGAGTGCAAATAGCAACCTGTAAATATAATGATAGCATCTTTGATAAATGACAACGAGAACCTGACTCAGCTACAAGACACGAGAGCAGACGCTACCATAACAAAAACAAGTTAGAGCAGGGCTATTTCAGTTTGAGCTAAATTACCTTGGTTGGTACAGTTGGCATGAGTCTCGTCACTGTAGTCTCCACAGTCATTGTCGCCGTCGCAGGTCCAGTATTCTGGGATGCAGCGGCCGCTGTTACATTTGAACTGGACGCTGGAACAAGAGTGGCTGCAGCCTGCTTCGTCGCTGCTGTCTCCACAGTCATTGTCTGTACATCAGCGCACACACGCAAGATTTTTAGATTGGATTCTACAGTACAGCGTGACAAGTGGGGAAGGGAGGGATGATACTCACCGTTGTCACAGCGCCAATTTATATTGATGCAGCGGCCATTGGCGCAGGTGAACTGGGTGAGAGGGAAACAGGTTGGATACGCTGCGGAAAGGGAGCAAAAGAGGAGTGTATTTAAAAAATATTTATAGAGAAAAATGTGATATTCAAGGAAGAGCAACAAAATGAAAGAGCAATAAAGACTCACCACAGGAATCAGGTTCATCTGAGCGATCTCCACAGTCATCATCAAGGTCGCATGTCCAGGAGATGGGGATGCATCGCCCACTGGCACAGGGGTATTGGTTGGGTGGACATGTGCGAGCTGAAAGGGGAAATTATACATTTGTTCTCTGCTTATTTTTTAGGGTCTGCGCTGTTACAGAATCAAACCATGCGAAATTGCCTCAAAAAGTACTTCCAGTCGCTTTCAATCTATCTGACACACTCAGAGAGCTTTAACTAATGGTGCTAAAGATTTATACATCTTCCTGAACTCTTTGTAGATTGTTGCTGGCATCTGCTGCATGACTAAATGAAAACTAACAGATCACTTTGGATCGCTTTACTCTTACATGCTTCCTCCAATTAAAACAGTTTTAAAGCGGAGTCATCCTCTGATGACTGCATCATTTCTTTTCCGATATGAGCACAGCTGTATGGTCTGGAATTTACTCTCTTTCTCCCTCTCTGTATGCTCTCCGAACTAGATGCAACTCAGCTTGTATATACCAGAGCAGGTGGTGTTCGATTCATCCTCATCGTTTCCACAGTCATTGTCACCATCACACAGCCATCGCAGGGGGATGCAACGATTGTTTTGGCACTTAAATCGCTCGGCTGAGCAGGTGTGCTGGTCTGGGGGAAGAAACAGAAAAGAACAAAATCTTAGAAAACGGTTCAAAGTCTGTCAAAGTAGCAAATGAAGAACATTCTAGTCGAATGTGACCCTTTGCTTTTCGGTATCGACTCATGATGTCAGAGTTAGCAGCCACGTAAACGCCGCATGGAAAGAGACAGATGTTGGAAACTTTAGTTTGCCCTCTGTCGGGTTGCGTTAGCTAAGACCCTTAAACACCCTTTTGTTTATCTTTGTGTTGCTGTGTAACCATGACAATGATGCGGCACACTTACAGCAGAGCTCAGGGGCTTCATCGCTGTTGTCCAGACAATCGTTGTCCCCGTCACACTTCCAGCGCTCTTGGATGCAGCGGTTGTTCTTGCAAGCAAACTCCCCAGGCTGGCACTGGGGCGGGGGAACGTAGGCGGGGTTGGCTAGAGAGGAGATCAGGGGTAGGAGCAGAAACAGATGAGCCATTGAGACAAGAAGCGAGCATGTGAACAAAAGCTTTTTAGTGACCAAGTTAGCTTTTGTTAGTCAGCTCTTAAAGTTATAAAAATATTGACGGAGCTTAGTTAGAATTTCTGCACACATTTGGAAACACTAACATTTAAAATATCTTGCAAATTGAAAGCAAAGTGTTGATTTTGTTTTAAACTCATCTCTTGTACTGCCAAGCAATATCATCTTCTACTGGTAAGACAGCTAAGTACCTCTGCAAGTAACGTTATTGCCATCAAGGATCTGATCATCAGCACAGGCGCAGGATCTGCCATTAGGAATGGCGAGGCACAGACTGCTGCAGCCGCCATTGTTGACTCGACACGCGTTGGTTCCTACACGAAGTCAAAGTGGGAAGAGACGCAAAACAGTGTCACGTCATCTTATGTTTAATGGGAAAAGGGAAAAAATAAGTAGAAGGATACGTACCTTGCTGCTGGTGTGCATCGTACACTCTGATCTCAAATATGGGCGGCCTCTCATTGCGGAGTAGAGTGACTGTTTTAGTGACTTGGTCCAGTTTGTAGATGCTGCCACCGCGGTACTCGTTCCAAAACAGAAATTGTTTGTAGTGGCATAAGCCAAAGGCATGGTTAAGCTCCTGCCCCTCATACACCACCTGTTAAATCGAGAATGCATCTCAAATTCTAGTAGGATAAAATTGTAATCAGACAACAAATACGACATAGTCCCAGAGTTTCACCAACCTTTCGCTCAGTGGTGTTTAGGTAAACCATCTCAATGCGGTCGTAGTAAGCATCCACCCAGTACAGGATTCCCTGGGGAATGTCCAGACTCAACCCATTGGGCCACAGGACAGTTTTGCTAGTGAGGAACACTTGGTGATGCGAACCATCCATCCAAGCTTTCTTGATCTTGCCTCTGTTGCTCTCTGTGGGATCCTCCTCCCAGTCAGTCCAGTACATCCATCTGGGAGACAAGGTGAGGTATTACCACATTCGAAAGGTGAGACATTTCTGGATCTGAACTGCAGAACCTGTTAAATATAGCTTTACGCTGTGATGCTCTTTGATGCAACATCCCACAACAAAGCAAATGAGGGAGTATCTAAAAGAAAAGAATCTCTTGAAAACCTGCCAGCTCCTACACATAAATGTGACCAGCGAGTCAAACAAAAACCTACCGTGTAAGCAGCCCACACAACTGCAAGGCACTCAAAACATACTTCATCTCAACTGAATGCTGATGGAAAGAAGATTCATTAAGTTAACAGCCCCTCCCTCAAGTCTCACCCGTGCTGGGGGTCCACAACAATGGCTCTAGGGTGGCTCATCTTGCCCTCAATGAGAATCTTGCGGGTCCGTGAAGCCTTCTCCAGCCTGGCAACACTGATAGTCTTCTTTGGTCCATCGTCTGTCCAGTAAAGATTATTTCCCATCCAGTCTACTGCTATTCCCTCTACCGTGTGGATACCTGAGATAAGCAAAAGTAGTCAGTGTGAAAAAGCTACTGGCTGTCCAATCCAAAAGAATAAATAGAACTGAATCTGAAATAAGCTGACTTCATTATTTTTTTTTTTATCCACAAATTCTTTTTAGTAGCCTGAATTTTCAGTCTTTACCATCCTTCAGTATGACGTCTCTATCTGTGCCATCTATCTTCTGCCGCCCGATGATGTAGCTTGTGGCATCAGCAAAGTATATGAATTCATTGGTGGCGTGGAAATCCAATGCTCGGGGGTTCATTAGGTTCTCGATCGGAATCATGTACTCATCGGGCACTTTAGCGTTCATGTCCATGCCCCTGATGACTCCAGGACGACCCTTGCCATACACCAAGAACAACTCGTGGTCCGGCTCTGCAGAGAAGCATCATAAATGAACAATTATTCTGTCAGAGATTTTCAAACCACTATTACTTCATTCCCATCTCCCATCATCAAGTCAAAAGGTTTTCATCTTTGTCAAATCAATTTCTTCACTCACTCTTGCAGGATTTGCCATCGCTGCCGAGGCTGAAGCCCGAGCGGCAGCGGCAGGTTCGGGTCTTGTGGCTGTTGCTCAGCAGACATATGTCAGAGCAGCCCCCAGCTTTTCCGAACTGATCCAAAGCACACGCGTGACTACGCACTGAGCGAGGAAACAAGCGCACAACAGTTATGTAACGATTTGCTTTGAAAACACATTTGCCTGGCAGTAACTGTTATTTGTGGACGTTTATAAAAGTCTCACTGCGCACCTTGAGGTTGACGTCTCTGATGGTACACGTGCAGCGCAGCTCCCCGATCTAACCGGGTCACCACCTGGAAGTCGGAGCTGTTGAAGCGGTTTACTCGAATCACGGTCGTTTTGGAGTTGAGGTTGCCTTCGTTCGAGTTTGTTGCATAGAGATAGTTCTCAAATACAGTCAGCCCATACAGATGCTCGATCTGAAATAAGATAAAGGAGAAAAACATTGAGGGGAAAAAAGAGATGTTGCATGTCAGACATAATATCTCTGCATTCTTAGCAAAAGGGTTTGCTCAAGCTGGCTGACTAATAGTTTGGGCAATATTGTTTGTGCACATTTTATCTTCAACACTGTCCTGCAAATCCAGCTTAATTCAACTTGTCTATTGAGCAATTGATCGGTTTAAATTTAAGAATGTGAATAATCTCTGTAAGACAGAGAAAACTAGAGAAACACAGACAGACAGACAGACAGATAAAGAGCGAGTGTCTGAGTAAACTTGGCACGGAGAAGCACAAAGGCTTCACTCCTCATCTGCTGTAAAGGAGAGAGGGGTCTTACTTTTATAAGGGTCTATTCTGTGCAGCTCTCCTCTGCTGTCAGAAAGATGTATGGGCTGAGATCACATTACCTCCCTCCACCTCTCACACAAACACACACCACCACCACAGTCCTGATTTCATTAAGATCATTACTTCCCTATAAGTTTGAGCCAAGCTCCACTAGGGCCAGACTAATATGTTTAGCGAGGCACTAGCCAGGAAAATCACACACTCTTTAAGTAATATCAATCAAGGCAATAAAAAGGACCTATCCCCAGGAGAGGCATGCACTCTTTGCGGGAAACGGGAAAAGAGCTTTTTCTCCAAACATACGATTAAATCAGAGATATGGAAAACAGATGTTTTGTGAGTACCAAGCTGGGTTGATAAGATGCATGCCTTTATTCTTGAGTGCGTTTGCGTGTGATTAGGTGTATTTCTTATGGTTACACTGATCCTCAAATCCTCACCATCAGACCCTGGATGATGGTGTGCCGATTCTTGCCCTCATAGTCCACCACTTCGATGTAATCCAGGTAAGCGTCAGCCCAGTACACCAACCTGTTCACCAGGTCCAAAGTGATACCGTGGGGGAAGACAATCTTACTGTCGACCAGCTTAGTGCGGTTTTGCCCGTCCATGTCACAACGCTCCACCCTCGGTGTAGACCCATAGTCTGTGAAGAACACTTTTCTGTAGCAGGGGGAAGAGGATAGATTTCAATTACAGAAGGTTTCACAGAAAAGGAAATGGACTAGATAAATTTAGTTGACCACAACTAGGACAACTGTATTAGACATCGGAATTAAATAAAATTATTTAAAGACAATCGCAAAAAAGAGAAATGATCCTTTTAAAAGGAACTACCAGATAACAGATTGTCAGTATCAGGAACTTGAAACAACCAACATGGAAGTATTTATGTCGGAAAGAAGGATCCCGTCTAGGTCCGTGTCTTGAGAAAGTGCTCTGATTTTCGCCTGGCTGCTTGGTCAGCATGTCGCCTGATCATAAGACAGCATTTTCCTGTTGAGCAGTGCTAAAACAAGATGAGGGCAATCTTAAGTCAAGGAGCCTGGAGGCAAATACAGACCCCATCACTGGGTCCAGGGCGATGCCTTTAGGGTTGTACAGCTCTTGGTCCAGCAGGGTCACACAAGTTTTGCCGTTCTTGTTGCAGACAAACACCCGGTCGTCCACGTCATCCACAAAGTAGAAGTTGCCAGTCAGCCAGTCTATAGCCATCTGCTCCACATCTGATGGACGCAGAGGAGAGAAAGGGAGAGAAGAGGATGAAACAACAGGATAAAGAAAGAAAGAAAGAAAAAACAGGGTTGTGGGAGTACAGTCATATAACTCTTAGTCATAAACCACAATGAATCCAAATACTCTTTTTTAATTTTATGATATCAGGAACCATTCCAAGAATACTTATACTTACTGCTATCTTGATACAAAAAAAATAGCAGCAATGAATTAATGTTATTTATTGTGTAATCTTGCAGGTTGTCCATTACAAACATTCCACTTGTGTTTGATTAAGGCATGTAGAGTGCGGGGAAGGAAAGGAAAAGAAAAAGGTGTTGTGTTAAGAGTTAGAGGTGAAGTCCAGCACTTTCTAAACTTTGTAAACTCTTATCAGTGAGTAAGACAGAATTCCCTCGCAGACCTCATGTCTGAAGACATGCTCTTGAGTAAGATTATTAAGTATTAAGCTGACACTGACCCATTAATTGCATGTGTGCAGTGCAGAAGGGTCTACATGATTGCTAATATGAGTCAAACTGACCCGAAACTCTTGCGACACCTTCATGAAGGATGTCAACATTTTGTATCCACTTTAAGTCAGTTTAAGGAAGAAACTTTGCAGATGGATGCACTGATGGGAAGAGATGGTTGTTTTAACAGATTCCACTGCATATTCTTTAAAAGCAAACCAGATCACTGCACACACACACACACACACACGCACACACACTATCAAAGTGACCACACACACACACACACGCTCTTGTTTACATATGCCTCCATTAACCATTTCAAGTGTGTTAACCTGAGGTGCCTTTCCAAACCTCTGCTAAAATTTCCAACTCTTCATTATATGCATTTAGATTATAATATAAACTCTGATAAGAATTTTTTTTTAAAAAGGATGTAAACAGATCAAATCTAATGGCTCTCTTACACTAGACCGAAAGTAGGGTGGCAATATCCTCGCTAGGTAGAGTTAAATAAATAAATAGGTGGCTACCCGCTGATGGCACTGAATTTTTTCCACAATCACCACAGCTACTTGCAATCAGACTGCAGGTACTGTGGTGATCAACTGGTTGTCCATTTGGGGCATTGCTGGTCACCGCGTGCAACGTGCAACACTCTTGAGCAACACATTCAACCACTCACAATCATACAGTGGTCACCTGGTTCCCTCCCTCTCAGACAGATTGGCAGGTTTATAAAGAACTGTTGTCCAATTTGTAAATGCAGACAGTTTGTCAGTATGTTGCAATCAGTTTGACTCAATCAGTAGTTTTTGCCAATCTATCACAGTTAATTGTTTGTAATTGCCAACGTGTCCCCATTTAATCATCTTAGACACCAAAAACTGTTTTTGGATGGAGACCACATCGGGACCAAAATCAGAAAGCGCCAACTTTAATTTGGGCTGCATGCGTTAACACATCTGAAAGTGAGCCAGTAACCTCTCCCCAAGCTTTGAGCATTTAGAGAAATAACTGCACTGGAACGCTGCAGCAATGCTTCGATCAAAGCGGCACAGAACTTCAAAATGCAAGGACTACATGAGATTTGAAGTTTGCTTGATGAAATGCCATAAATAACACATTTTTATGCGATTGAGGAGAAGATTGATAACTCTGACCATCTCACATCAAAACTGACTATACATTAACTAAACTAAAAAACAACATGGCCAAAACTATATAGGCAAGTAGCAAATGTTCAGCAGTCCTGGGTGTTTCAAAAACACCAGGATCAGAATTCTGACAAAAGAAAAAGTTTCTCATGAAGTTAAAAGGGATAGTGATATTCCCATTGGTATCTCTCCTAAAACCCAACTCCTCTACAAAAATCCAGCTGGAAGCACGCCTGCACAAGGCATTGATTAGATTCATATACAGAGTACAGAGACAGTTGTGCAACCCAGTGACTGCTGCGTTGTGTAACAACCTACGGAGCCCCTTACTCCAGAGAGCCAGGCAGTCTGTTGACGTCTCCACTGATGCAGCTTCTGGTAAGTGGAAAGTTTGCTGGGAAACTGAATGAACCCACCTCTTTCTTCTCATCTAACCACTCTACCCTCCAACCCCCTTTTTCTCTTCCTGCCTGTTACACCTACAGCTTAAAGCACTTGGAGGAAAGGTTTAAAAAAAAAAAATAGGAAGCATACAAGGCCACAGCCTTAGCAGTTCTTCAAACTAGACAAATGTCTTCTTATATTTACATGTCAGTACAAAGCAGGAAAGATGGTGATTTTTCAGCTTCCATAATCCTCTTTGTGCCAAGAAGATCCTATTAATCTGCACAAAAACGTCACTGACCCCTAAAGAGCAGAGTTTTGGGAGTACTGCGATTATGCTTGTCTACAGGGATGTGACATTTGACCTCTATTTAAGAGGCAGTTATACTATGGCAAATCTCCCCCTGGAACAAGTAAAAAGGAGATGTAATTACCTAGATAAGAAGATCTGATGAAAGACAAAAACCTTACATGAAACCTTCTGAAAAAGATGCCCAAAAAGGACAACATCAGAAAGACAGACATGGTGAGATGTGCTGGTCCCTGCTGTGGAGCTCCGCTTAGAGGGTGGAGAGGATGGGACGGGTCAGCTCTGCTCTCCTTTTATCTTCACAGTAGGAGAATTAAACATGCAGACAGAGCTGGCCACATCTGGAACCTTTGTACACTTATCTGCGCTTCTCTTTCAGGCTCCCAAAAGCTATAAATCAACCAGTTCATGTGAACCCTGCATCAACCCTACACCTATCCCTAAGTCTGCCCAGCGTGCTATTACTAGAGCACCTGATCCCTGCTTCTATTAAACAGAACAGACATAAGCAGTTTATACACATGAATGTCCAGTGAATCAGGTCCAGACATTGTCTGCAGCTTCCTTTTCACACATGTAGCGGACAGCAGGAGATTATCCATGTCAGAGAGATGCTTACTACCTGAAATACTATGTTTGGTTTAGGCGACGGTTGCTGCCAGGTTTCACAGGATATGACACAAAGCAGCACGCTCACGTCCTTACTGTCTATTCTCTGGACAATCACCTCCTTTATTAAGCCTAATGTACATTACACAGACGCCGCACTAAGGGACCTGGAATGATAAAATTTGTTTAAAGCCTGGTCCGACACATTCGCCTATTTTAATTGTCACAAAAAATTCCTCTGGGTAGCATCTGGAAAAGTTCAGGGCAGAAGCGAATATGTTAAAACCTCTGTAGCGAACAGGTTTGGACCAGTTTTATGAGCAGATTTTGAGTTGAAGGAGGTTGTACGGGTGCACTCTTATCTCAAAATGCTTTCTTTTTTAAGCGTCGCAGTAAAAAGGATACAGAGGAAAACAATATATAATGAAAAAATCCAACAAAAGAATGGATGAAAGTGTCAAATCTCACTTCATGAAACATAATGTTACTAAGTAATGGCTGAACGACTCAAAGGTATTTGGGTTTGTGTGCGTGCGCATGCTGAAGTGACCTGACTGGACATGACTTGAGACGGCTCGAGGAATGTAAGTGAGCATTCAGGCTGACATAAACCAACAGAGGAATGTGAATACCATTGATATGACCACTCACATATACATATTGCTTCAAGGTGTATCATATAACTACCTTCGGTTTCGCATTCTCAATTTCATCCTTCCCTTTAAATTTCATTTGGTGTTTCTCCCGATTCCACACCTCACAATAATTTATCCCTTAGACCACTTAAAAGAGCACACTATCAGGGAACGTGGACTCGGGTTTGCATACCAGAAATAGAAAAATCGGTGATTAAATTAAATTAAATTAAACCTATATATTGCCAAATCATAACCGCAGTCACCTCAATGCATTTTATATTGTAAGGTAAAGACCCTAACAGAGAGAAAACCCCAAATCAGATGATCCCACATGAGCAAGCAGTTGGCGAGAGTGGGAAGGAAAAACTCCCTTTTAACAGGAAGAAACCCGGACAACCAGGATCAGGAATAAGGAGCCATCTGCCACGACCAGTTGTGAGTTTTGACTCTTTTATTAAAATGATAATAATATTCCGTGTGACTGTGGACATTTTCTATATCAAATCAGATCACGGATTCCTAATTTAGGCGAGAGCTGCAGTGAGTATGCCACAGGTATCTTCAGTATGATATCTGATATCTGACACTCGCCAAATACATTTATCAGCAGTGCTTCTTCAGGTTGATAGAAATGTTTTTCCCCGAAATATAACTGCGCTGTGCTTTCAAGAAGACGCGGTTCAAAAGAGCACTGGACCAAAAAGCAACAGCAAAAAGCCAACACAATAAGGGAGAGACGGGATATGAGGGACTCATGACTGAATCAATAGACTGGAAAAACCCCAGAGTTTCTAAAGCTTCTAGCCTCTGCCCCGGCTGTCAACAGTGACGACTATTACACAAGCTTCATTTGAAGTGGATATGAGCCAAGGCACTTTCAATCATGACACAGGTTTTGTGTCCCACACTTCAGGGTCTACACACCCCAGATACTCCACTTGTTTTCTTCCTGTCTGCTGTTCTTCGCCTGGGGCCAGGTTCTCAAGGGAAAACTTCTCACATGCATGTATGTGTTTACGAGCATGCAAACCATGCCCTTGCTTTTTGTGTTTTGTCTGCAAATTCTGCCCCCATTCTTAGAGAGTAACGGCTCTGTCAGCCAGGTGAATAAAAACAGACCTTGGCAGGCTTGCAATCACAGATAATTCATTTCAGCATTATATGAGTAAGTCTCTCAATAGGAAGTAATCATATACTGTGCACATCCATTTGTGTGCATCTGGTTGTTACTCGGAGCCTGTGAGTTCAGACAATGCACAATGACAATGCTACCTTCACAAAACAGATGTGCTGCCTATCCACCACATCTCAGAGGACAAAATGTACAGTCCTGGGAAAGACTTAGAAAAAGGCAGAGAGCACTTTTGTCTGGCAAACCCTAGTGCCAAATACCATCACATAAGAGACCAGTGTCTGATCATACTAGCATGGGTCAAACAAAAGCAGCGGAAAAATACTTTTCCAGGCTTCTGAAAAGCTCCGCACAGTCAGTGCATGAATCAAACTTCCCAGCAGGTTGCTTTTACCTGTCAAGAAGTATGCAAATGAATAACTAAAGGCATGCTGGAAGCCTTGTATGTATTATATAACTGTAAGTCTGCTACACACACATTGCTTCTATGGGATAGTTTAGTGGTGTGTCAGGGTGCCCCTGTTCTTTAGAGGAAAAAAAATCTTTTGAAAAATAAAGTTGGCCTCAGCATTTCTTCTTGGCACTTTCAAGTTGGTTTGAGCTGCTTTTGGGAGACAAGCTTACAGTAGAGTTTGAGCTAGCAAACCCACAGCTGACCACTTTTAAAGAAAACAGGAAAATATAAACTATGTCAACAACTGTCTGTAAACTTCTACTCACGGTGCAAGCTGAGAGAGATGTTGATGGTGCGGTTGTTACTGACAGACTTCAGGTCTTGGATGCTGGCACACTTAAGCTGGGTGGCAGCGGGGGTATCACCCACATCTATCCAGCAAACAGTCTCCTCCGCATAGATGAAGTCCATAGCCATGGTCTGTTTGGTGGCGATGGAAGGAACCCGGGTCGCGGAGCCACTCAGGGAGGTGCATCGGATGTTGTTAAGGTTGGCGATCAACAGAACAGGCAGACGATCCACAGGCTCTGGGTGAGGTTAACAAATTTTTAAGTAGAGGAGAGAAAATATTAGGAAGGAATATGATCTCCTGCATAATGTTTTGGCCATCCATTTCCTGGTTCAGCGTGAACTATAATCATTGGGCTCTGTCGATTCCTGTCCACCCCCTCACCATTTTTGGCTTTGCAGGAGCGGTTGTCTGGCTGCAGGAGATAGCCCTCCACACAGCTGCAGGTGTAGCTGCCTTCAGTGTTTGTGCATGTCTGACTGCATGTTCCATACACACCACACTCATTGAAATCTACACAAAGAAACACAAAAGCGCATTAACACACACAGTAAATGATGAAACTTTAAGATAGTGTTCCCTTCTCTTCCAAAGGCTGGTTGAATCACCTCTACATGCTGTCCCCTGCAGTCAGCAACCAGATGGTTACTTTTTGTTTGTCTTAGGCCAAACTAAAATGAATTTGCCAAATCACCACCCACCTTTACATTTCTTTCCATCTGCAGCAACCTCGTAACCATCTCCACAGTAGCAACGAGGCCCATCATGAGTCACTGCACAGCCAATCTCGCACCCATGGGAGGCACAGTCTGGTGCGTTTGCTAAACCAGGGAAAACAGAGCAACATAGAGCGTGTTAAATACTGCTGAAACATGAATACTATTAAGGATAGCAGGGATGATCCCAGGGCAATCTTTACAGAGGCATGCTATCGTGTCCAATCCTATCCTGTCTTACAGGACTGCAAGACTGCGAGTGCATGTGAATGTGTGTATGAGACAAAAGGACTGTGGTTAAGTGTGTGTATTCATCTGTGCATGTGACAGACGCGGTGATTCGAATGTGCACACATTAGAGAGCTTCTTCTTTTCCAGCCTCAGAGGAAACTCACGGTCACATCCTTTTGGCATGAAATGAAAGAGGGGAATCCGCACATCCTCATGGCCTCTGTAGGTTGTGCATGAGCATGCAGAGGTGTGTGTCGGGCCAAGAGCATAAATAGGGTTGTGTGGCTGTGATAGATTCTTGTCACATGACACTGCTCATGAGTCTAAATACATTAAAACAGTATGTACTGTTTGTCATGGTGCTTTAAGGTGACTTTTTCCTCATTCAGTGAGGATTTCCAAAGCTCCCTCAGCAGAGACACGCATATAAATCGTTTCATATTCCAAAGTAAAGTACACAGATGAATCAGTGTTCACCATACAACTATTTGCATTAAAACAAACATTTTTGTAAAGGAACTTTCAACCACTTTAAGTCATTACTTATTTTGCTGCTCAATTACCAGATTAACAAGTCAATTCTTTTTTAAAATTGGTTTTAGGACTGATTATTAGCTAGATAAGACTTCATCTTCTAACCTCATATCAATATGAACAGCAGGACCGAGGAGAGAGAGCATAGAAAAAACAAAACTTAAGGTCAAAGCAAATTTCCCCCAAAAATAGAAAAGATAAGTAAAAAAGGAGGCTTCTAGCAGCACAAAGACATTTAGCCCAACCTCCAACAAAAACAATGTAATCGTTCATACACTATGTGTACTGCAGCTAGTCGTGGCACGGCTGTGAAGAGTGGAGACTGGACCTATTGAAGGACCCTTATTATATAAAGCCTGTGGCACTTTAGGCAATAATGACTCTTTTGTTGTGGCTCCGTTGAAAGGAAGAGTCTCCAGCAAACATTGTGGCCCATATCGAATCCACTCAGCAACGCTCACGCTGTGAGAGACCACAGGCAAGCAGAGAGCTAAAATACCCAGCATGTTTATCACAGCCCAGGTTCATGGATTCCATTTAGCAAAGGCTGGGTGAAACAAAGTGACATTATACTTAAATATTATATATTATATTAAGGAATATTCTAATATTAAGGACTATTCTGTTATATACCATAAACGCTAGTCATAAAAATCCAACAAATGAAAAATTATTAAGTGGAATCTGTAACGATCCGTTATAATAACGGTCCTATGAATTAAAAAGGATGATTTGGTTTTCATACATTTGACAGAGTTTGGTCAAAGTAGGTTCTGGATTTAAATGGAGAGCGAATTCATGTTAAAATTAAGGCTAATGTATCGCTGAACAAATGTAATATTTTACCTTAGTCACAGTTAAAAAAAAAAAAAAAAGATTCTGGGATGTGAACATGAAAAACGTACTTGATCCAACCTCAGAGGAGAACAGATGAATGGAGAAAGAACTGAAGAAACAATTAAAAAAGAAAAGAAAAACAAGAAAGTGAAGGGAGAGGAGAGGCTGGAGGTGTAAACTGCACATACAGGACTCGAGGATGAGGTTAGAACGTTCCAGCTCTAAGCAAACAAACAACAGCTGTATGTCAGACGTTTGACCAGAGCTAATGAACGAAGCAAACAAATCACACAGTGACACACTGGAGACCTTCAGTCTTAAACCAGCACGCCAGAGTCATTGATCCTGTTACTGCAAGGATGGCAACCCTCAATTTCACTATAGACCTCTATGTGGAAGAAGGGAGACATCTGATGTGAGGACTAGCAGGCTAAAGAGTTTTTAAACAACAAATTTAGTTTGAATGTCTTAAAATTCATGTAAACACTCAAGGCATCAGTGAAAATAGGATTCATGTATAGTAACGACAGAAAAGGTTGCTACTTGAACTCTGAGGTTTCAGTAAAATCCCACCAATATGTGTATTCTGACTATTTGTGCTAAATTAGGGCCTGCCTTCAATTAACACACACACACACACACACACACACACACACACACACACACACACACACACACACGAGTAAATGGTGTGATTAGCACGACACAATAGCATGAATATGATGAATAATAATAGGAGAGAGGGCGGAGATGGAAAGAAGGGAAGAACTGTCCTTGGACTCATTTCCTCAGCCCGTGAGGAAATTTATGAAAGTTGGCATTTTCCTCTAAAACCCAATCATGATGCTGACAGGCTGGCTACAGCAGTGACACAGGCTGAATGAGACAAACACATTTTGGTGTTGAGTTCATACAGTTAAAAAACAAATGAGTGACTTAATGAATGTCAGCAAAAGACAATTTATCATAATCTATCCACCAAGTGGCTTGAAAATGAATCAGCTTTATTTTATAAAAAAAAGCCTTTATTTCTATACATGATATCATAACTGTATAAAGAGGCGATTTCAGCGTGTGACATTTTAAAGAAAGGCGTTTCACAGGACATTCTTTGCGCTCTCACTGTCTGCAGACAGGTTTACACATGCTTTTGCCTTCTACATGCCACAGACGGAAGCCTCACATTATCCTACGTTGTGTCATTAAATGATGTCACGTTCACGTTTTTTGGCCCCATGTTTTGTAAAAAAAAAAAGAAAAAAAAAAAAAAAAGTTCTGGCAATCTGAAGATTTCTTTTTAAAAATGGTCTATATGTGCACCTTACATGTTTTAGCAGTTCACATTAAATATGATGTTATTGTATCTCGAGTTAAGACGCTTCATTCCCTTAAACTACTTTGTGACTGTGAGCATTACAATTGTGGATTCTATCACACACTTTATATTGTAGTAGCTGATGGCAAAAGCTAACATTACTATAAAGCTATATGTCAGTGAGCATACAATGTATCTCCTGCCAGTTGTTTGCAGGCTTGATAATCAAATAGGGCAAAGTAACCATTTGCAAACACACATAGTGCAGCTTGAGTAATGAGCAAACAGTAGCTAGCTTATTCCCAAACAGTGGCAGTATGCTGCCCACATGTCTAAATTTAAACTTGCACAAATACTCAAACACAAATGTACAACGACTCACAAAGTACACCTGCTGTAGCACATTCCCGTGCATGGCAGCAGCACAACTTGCTAAATAAATTCAATACATGCAATTTCCTTTATCTTCAGCCAATGATCATTTATGATTAGATTACAGCACTGTAGAGCCTTCACTTTTAACTGCAGCCCATAAACCAATTTAGGTCAAGACCCACTCATGAATGAAGCTTATAATGTAGTATTTCCACAGGCAGCTTCAAGTCCGATTGAAGTCCGATGACCGATTGTCATTGCACAGTTACACAATGGAACGTGAAGGACAATTAAAGCTCTGCATAAACAACAGCGATAGCTCACTACAATAATCAGGGTTCCAGTGGGGTGCCTTGAAAGAGGGGGGAGGGGGGGGGGGGGGGGGGAGACTCAATAACACTGCCATGACCCCATTTTTTCTTGCCTTGTCAATCATTCACATCTAAGAGGCAGGTCTAAAGTTGCGTCTTGAAAGAGAGGCTTCCTCACCCTCAAAGAAAAGAGAAACGCAGGCCTGCAAATCAACCACCTATACGACAGAAGGACTTCATAACTGCCAACAGTCTATTTGATTAAACAGGTTTCATTTACTTGGTTTGAACTCTCGCAAAGCCACATGGTAACTTTTCAAATGCTCTTGTCCTGAGCAAGGCACAGGGACCCATGGCCATAAAAATATTATACATCGCATTTATCTGCAATATTAACAATAAACTAGAACTACTATCTTGAGGTTGTATGCTTCAGTTCGCTAGTGAAGCTTCAGTTTACATCCATGGCTTTGCAGACTCATTGTATACATTCATGTCACAATGACACAGTGTTCATATTTTTGCTTCTGTAGGCCACCACAGCAGATTCAAAATGAAGCAAACTGTACAATGACTGAAGTGTAGTCTTCAAGAGGTTTGACAAAATAATGTCATAATTAACTTTTGGAAGTTGCAGTTATTTTCTGACCACTCAAAAATATGGATGGCCTCCTTTGCATTAAATACCTGCACATTAAGAGGTCCAATGAACAGCTAGAAACACTTGGAACCAACTCCAGATCTTTTAATAATAATAATAATGGATTGGATTTATATAGCGCTTTTCAAGGCACCCAAAGCGCTTTACAATACCACTATTCATTCACTCTCACATTCACACACTGGTGGAGGCAGCTACAGGTGTAGCCACAGCTGCCCTGGGGCAGACTGACAGAAGCGAGGCTGCCATATCGCGCCATCGGCCCCTCTGGCCAGCCCATAAACTTTTATGTTTTTAATATATGAAATAGCGAGGACACTGGATACAACTGGCCATGAACATACTTATTAGTCAATGCTCCGGTTCCTTTTGAGCTTGGATAAGTAAGTCCAACATTTTCTGAACAATATTCTGTTAAACATCCTGAATTAAAGTTGAGATGTCTTGACTGCTTTACTTCAAAGGGCATTTTTCAAATTGTGTGTCCTTGTCCAAAATCTATAAACCTGTGTGCCCATGTAGTGAAGACTCCGGCCACAGACTTTATCAGACGATATGATCACAATTACTTTATTATCTTATTAGACATTTATGCAGTTTAATAATATCAATTTAACAACTACCCTCCTTTTTGACAACCTACTTTTGTTCCTAGATTTAATATGGGATGACCAGTATATAAAGCTGGATGATATCATCTTTTTCTAATTTGCTCCAACTAGTATAATCACGCAAGATCAAACTTAAAGGTGACCAACATTAGAGTATATTCATGCATTTGTGTAATAATTTCACTGATAATTATAAATGTTTGCATACAGTCAGGTGTCAAATTAACTGTCTGATTCACATCCCATCAAAGCACTAATGTTGATTCCCTTTTATCACTCCAGTACATAAAGCGAGCTACTTAACCCCAAGGCTTTCCGCACACTGTGAAAAAACAGAAAACCTATTTTAGAAAGCTTGAAATACCGTGCAGCATTCCCCTTTCTAACCGCTTGTCAACAACTTTGACAGAATTACTCAGAAACGCTGAATGACAAAGTGTGCTTTCAAATATCAGTGGCCAGGTATACTTGCACAACCTGGCAGTTTGTACGAGCAAACACTACGAAGCTTGTGAAAGCCTTTTCCCTGAAATGAGGCGGTCTCACAAATGCCAAAAGTTCTGGACACACAGCTCATGTGTTTGGTTGCATGAGTAAGAATGTGACTTTGTAAGTGTATATTTGTGTGCACATGTGAGGGCATGCATGTATGCATTACAGGCACACACACATGCCGGTGTGTTTAAGTACTTGTGTGCGTAGAGCGCTGCCTTACTGAAAACAGCTGGACCTGTGTCCTCAGGGCAGTGCACGTTGTAACGGGATGACATCATCACCGCGTTGCATAAAAGGCTTGTGTAGCAGTGATGACCGCTGTGTGGGTTACTAACACTTTCACCCACACTGTGGTTCAACACATCTCGTTTTCTTCTGGTCTCAACTAATCACACAAACTTTTTTTTGTAATGACTCAACTCAGTGTGGAGGATTAATATTGATACAGCGTGGTTCACGATTACTCTTTGAGCACATGGAAGGAAGCAAACCGAAAATAGAGATAGAACCTTGCATCAAATGCCTAAAGCTGTAAACTGATACAAAGATAAAGCCAATAAATGATAAAGAGATCAGATCTCTGTGTTGCTGATAGTGGAACAGACATCAGACGCTTTGGTTAATATGTTTTTTTAAATGGCAAAAGATTAGCCAATGTTTGAGAGCTCAGCAGACTCACCCTTGATCCAGGTCTCTGATACTCTGAAACTTTACTGTTGATGGTAAATATCTGATTTAGATTTAGTAATTTCATATTCCAGGAAAAGAGCAGGACAATGGAAAAGGAGAGGCACAAAATTACGAACGCAGATGTCCCAGCGTTGAGTCAGACCTCTGTCAAGGCCAATACTCTTCTGCACTTCTGCAAAGAGAGTACTTGAACTAAGAGTTTACATCAAATATCAGCTCATAATAATGCATATTAGAACTCTGCCCCACTCTCTCCAAACAGCTGCTGTGCCTTGCACACCCCCCTGTGGGGCCCCTTTGGGAGCTTTTCTACTGCAATGTCATTGCAAATGGTGTATAGATAGTTTAAAGAGGAGTGGTTAAAGTTTGTCTGCCTGTATTATTGCAGGGTCTTTACCTTACAATATAAAGCACCTTGTGATTTGGCGCTATATCAATAAAACTGAATTGAATTGGCATGTCTGTTGACAGGCTGCCTGTATAACCGAATAGTGAATATAAACTGCTGCGATCCACATCCTTGATCCAGATCCTTTATTATCGCTCTGATTCACTAACAAGTTTCTTAGTCTCCAAATAATTCAGCTGACACACAAACAACCTCCCCCCCACCCCAACCAAAAAAAAACCCAAAACAAAACAAACAAACACTGTTGTTTATAATGGAGCACTGTAACAAAAAAATAATTTCCCCCAGGGATCAATAAAGTATTCTGATTCTATCCTTCTTGGCAGATGTGACAAAGACAAACTTCAGACAGTTACAGGATATCTGAGCACTACCTTGCAGAATACTGAGTCAGCTCTCAAAAGGCAGCCAGTGTTTGCTCTTTTGTCAGCTGCAACAAAGAAATACACTATGGACTCAATATGTTCCATCACTCATTCTTCTGTTGTCTCTAATTAATAGGGGAGGATGTGATGGGATTTTTCTCAGCTGCATCTGGTCTGAATGCTTATTATTCCAGCTAGGATTGGGGGAAACAGCCTCATAGCAGAGCTGATTGATAAATTAATGACTTTTTTTTCCCTTGAAAGAGAAATTCCATAGTAATTGCACAAGCTAGGACAGGCCAACTCATTAAATGGCCCAACAGAGGGGATGACTCGATAAAAATGATGGTTTGGGATGGAAAGACAAGAACATTTTGTTTATAACAGAAACTGTCTGGTTAATTTTGACCCACAACAAAGGGCAAAAGTGTCCGTATGACAGAGGAGAAGGGGTGTGTGTGTGTGTGTGTGTGTGTCACTTTGTTTCCTACCTCTGCAGTGAGGCCCCTCATCCCAGCCGTCAGTGCAATCAACGACTCCATTACAAAATCTGCTTGCATGGAGACAAACTTCCACATCCAGGCATGGATATTTATTGACAGGACACTGGTTCACTTTGTTGTGTGTGCCTGGAAAACATGCAAAAGATTTTTTAAGTAAAAGCAGATGTATAAGGCAATATTTTAAGGCAGTAAAACTCAAAGATGAAGCAGAATAATGCATGCATCTAACCTCCCCCCCCCCCCCCCCCCAAAAAAAAAAAAAAACCCCAACAACAACAAAAACAAAAACACATCGTAAATTCCCAACTGAGCTTAATGAGGCTTCATAAAACTATTAAACGCATTTTACATACTTAAAAGTGAATTCCTGGCATCAAAAGAATTACATTTCTTTATGACTCATTAAAGAACTCTTCTAATGTTGCTTAATTTTATAACATTTATTGAGGAGGCTGTCATGTGCAAAGAGAAACTGTACAGAGATTTTCCTCGGTTGTCCATTAGTTTTGCATACTACTCTGGTGAGGTCCTGGCTTATTATTTCCTAGTATTATATGGACAAAACCCTTATAGTTAAATCCGCGACCTTTAAGATCATCACAGGTGAAAGATTCCCCAAAGGGAATTGTGTCTAGGGATGGGGATTGATGAGGTTTTATTGATACCAATTCCATTATTGAATTTGCTAATCGATCCAATTCCCTTATTGATTCTTGACCCAGTTTCATATGAGAAAACAAGTATGCCTGCAGATTTCCAGTGCAGTACAACTACTTTATCATTTATTTATTTATTATTTAATCCCAAACAGACTATCGCTTAATGCTAGATGAAGAAATGAAAGAATGTCATTTATTGAAAGCTTTATTTGAAGTCAACTAAAATCATGTTAAGCATCTGTACAGACGAGCTGCTCGGCTGGTAGCACTTGTGGTGCTCATCCATATCGCATCAAATGCATGACACTTGAGCAAGTGAATCCTGTGTTGCAGGAGATGTTTCAGCATGTTTCTGGCGTTCCCACCTCAATAATGATGTTAAAGACATTACAAATAAGTCGTTATCATGTTTCTGCATGAAGCAATGCTTTGGATCGCTTCATCCTCTCTGCTGTGACCCCCTTTTTCTGATAACACTAGACATGCATGTAGCAATACTGTTGATTTGCAATCAGTGTGCATTGCCAGCACCTGCGGACACTGATAAAGGAATTGATAAGCTCCAACACCGGTTTTCAGTTCCAATCCCTATTTGTGTCTCCTGTTGGGACACAACCAGCAATATTTTTGCTTGTCAGGCAAATGTGTAAACCACTGCACAATAGAGCCATCATAAAACAACAACATATATTAAAACTATTCTGGGCTTTATATACTAATAATAGAGTTTTAAAATAGTATCACCAGTGTGCCAGAGAGGCAGAATTCAGAAAAGGGGTGCAGCAGTCGCTGGCTACATAGAAGGGCTAAAATTAAAGAGATAAGGCTAACATTAATAAACATTTGCAGATAAAAATGTTTTATCTTTTACTCTAAATGGCTCACATTACTTACTATGGTTGACTGAGTTCCAGTTGGTTTAGGTCACTTCTATTATCAGAGAATTAAACATTTAGCTTTATAAAAAGGGCCTAAAGTTATTTTTGCTGCCTGTATTTACAGGCCATAATGACTTTGTTTTGCTTTTAGATTTGCTGCTGTAGGCAACAAGTTGCACGATTGGTGCACAGTGTGTGTTTTGTTTTTCTAAGGTGCAAATTTGACACTAAAGGCTTCCTGCATGTGTTACAGCACAAGTGATACACAGCACATGCAAACATGCGGTTACCTTTAATGCGCTCACATATTAAAAGAGAGTTTGCAGCATAAGATCACTTGGCAGACACTGAAGGAAATTTTTAAAAGAAAACACTGATAAATACTGAATCTTAAGGAGTGCAGAGGACAGGGGCCATAATGTCCTCTGGCCTAGAAAATGCTGAGTTAAAAAAAAAAAGACCAAAACATACAGTAGAGGCAGCGTCTCTTCCCTCGATCTTTCCCACTCTTCTTCTCTCTCTAGCTTTCCTCTCGGCCCACACTGCAGAGTAAACAGTTTGCCTTGGCTGTTTTTCTTCTTCTTCTTCCTCCTCCTCCACCTCTCCCTCTTTCTTTCTTTCTAACATCTGCTGACCCATTTTAGAAAAACACTTGAAGCAGAACAAATAAAGTTCACCTCCTTCACAGGAAACGATCTGCAGAGTTCTGCAGAATACATGTTGTGCTGGGATACGTTTTCAGAGGACGCTATCTGAATATGCACATAGCCCGAGCAGCAAACCTGCTTCAGATGTTCGCATACACAAATTCTCAGTTTTCTGAATATTAACCAGCTGATGCAGCCAAACTGCAGTTTATCTGACACTAGTTGCAGCTTTCCTGATTGTAAACCCAGCAAAGCAAATGCAGGGGAATGAAAACATAGTTTTTAAAAACTTGCTGTGTTATATCTTTGTATAATGCATATCGTTTGAGTCTTAAAAGAAAGTTACACGTCTCTTAATGCCCAAGACAAGCCATAACATACATGTGGGAGAAAGAATATTTGCCTGCATGGTGGCATTCCCTGATGAAAACCACTAGCATTCCTTCTGAGGCTCCCTGATCCATCCAAGAGAGATTAGTAACCACACACTGAACATCACATTTAACTCTGTTAAAACAAGTGCCTTAAAGTGACACGAGCTTCCATAACGATCCCACATCAGCAGCCTGCGTGGAAAATGTGCCACATTCAAACTTAGAATTAGCTTCTCATACATCTGGCTTAGGGAGGAGAGTAGCTCTCCCGTATGGGGGATGCTAGCATATTAGCAGCCCTCCTACAGCCTTGGCCTCTAAGCCAGCCTGATTTACATGCAACACACTGCCAATGTGGGGATTTTTACATAAACGACAGTACCAGGAATAATCTGCCATGTACACTGGAAAAGAAACCCTGCCAAGGATTTAGCATTTGTCGTCAGTTCTTGGGGGAGTATAAAAGACGAGTCGGAGTGCAAGACATCTGAATTATACCAACAGCAGAAACATGCATCTTTGCAACTGTGTGTCGAGGGAGCTTTTTTCTTGAAATGTGATCTGCTGACGACTGAGCAGACAGGTAAACTCACACACTCGCTAATCAAAGTAAACCAGGAATTGGATTTCTGTGCTCTACGGCCACCGAGAGACTAAAAAGATTGATCTCTGCTTTCCATCACACCCACAACAGGCTCTTCTTCTACACACATCTCTACTTCTGCTGACAGGGCAGCAAGCAGCAGAACTTTTTGGAAAACACACTAACAACTGCTAACAATCAAAAAGACTGACTACTTTGTGTTTCATAACACAGTAATACATTGGCAGGAGCTGAATAACGACCAGCAGCAGAAAGCTAAATAGAAAAGACAATATGGAGGATTAAATAACTTGTGGGGGACAATAGACATGAACCCTGTACCGGCTGCTCCAGTTTGGGAAATTGTTGGCAGTGTATTTTACTGGAAGTAGCCTTTTTCTATTACTTTGCAAAGCTGAAGGGGAAATAAGACGTTTTAATACAGCTCTGCAGCTTTTGGTGAGCATTTTTTGCTTAGACCAGGTAAACCAGGTAGCAGGTAAAACATCTCATCAGTGGGCTGCTTTAACATTATCATTAAATATCTTTATTTCTGCAGCTGCTGAATCCTTGAAGTAAGACAACAGCAGGTGGCGTTTCTTAGCGGTTTGCTTTTGCCAGTTTGTAACAGCTGAATTTCTTCTTCTTGTATCAAATAATCTATTGTACTTAAACTGTACAATGACAAAATATAAATTATATGAACAAAAGGGGTATTTGGATCGATCCCATTCTGGTTTGAAGTACTTCAAAGTATTACACGGCCTACACGGTGCTTTCAGTGACTAATTCTATCTACTGTTCAGTTTGAATGGTTTCTAATCTCAAATCTGGTTTCCCAGGCATGACTAATTGTTAGTGACCTTTCGAAGCCGATTACGCTGACTGGTTCTCACAGATGGTTTTGACTCTGCATTGTCTTTAAAAATAATACAATTTTCAAACAAATCCTATGACAATAATAACGATGAGAATGAAATGCAATTTGTAACAGATTAAAAAATAAGTGCTCCATGACAGGAGAAAACCAAACATAGGAGACGTCTTCACTGCTCGAGCCCAGAACTGAAATGATGTCAAACAAGATGAACTTTCATTTGCACCCAGCTTTTACAGACTTATGTGGTGTCACTGATGCAAAGGTGTAAACAAGTCAGAAGTGCCGTTTCTGTGTTATAAGATCACTAAATCCATGTTGTTAGTATGTAAAGAGTTGGGCTCATTTCTTCTTTATGGTTTATTACTCTTACAATAACCAGTGTTAAAGTCTGTAGTGGTTGGGTATTTCCTTTGCCCGTGCTCAATTTTCACACATGCAATACGTCTCTGAAGTGTTTCCAGCAGCGAGAATGCCGCTGACGCACTGAGTCGGAGTAACGTAACTTGTCGTAACAATGTCCTTGTTAATTTGGGTTGAACCCAGGACTGTATAGGCGTTGGCTGAATAGCAGTGGTGTACACAGCTGACAGCCTTTCCAACAGTCCTCACCTGATTCATCATTTCAAGCGTTCACATATAAGAAGGCGAGGAGTTTCATGAAAAGCTTCCCGGCAGCGATTGTGAAAACAAAACAGGAACACAGAGAAACTTCTACGTTGAGCCCCAGGTCTTAGTTAATTTATTCATTGACTGCCAGGAGGTCGCACATAACAAAACAACTTTACCGTATCTCCGGCCTTACCTTGCATTTGATCCTGCAGTTTATATTCCACTTTATTCACATTCTCACAGCATCATTTATTTACTGCTCTCCACAGCAGCTATTTTCACGGTTATGCACATCACTGTGTCTTATGGTTGCCAACTTTCCATCAGTTTCAATCACAACACAGCTCAGAGCAAGGGACTGTTGATTGTTCTGTTTGCTTGTTGGTGAGGTCAAGCCCGACTTTTTTCTTTAAAAAAAAAAAAAAAAAAAAAAAGAATATTAACCGACAATTTATTTGTCTGGATTAAGTCCCTCATGCTTTTGTTATCCCACATAACCAACCCCCCCCCCCCCCCCCCCCCGCCAAAAAAACCCCATCTTTGCTGTCAACGTACAGAAAGAAATACCTCACTTAATTCTATGAGACCAGTTCTGCAGCTGTCATTTACATTTTATTAATTTTACTGACATTTTTACTCTTTAGCATTATTAAGCCACCTCACTCTGAGATTGCAGAGATTCTTTACTGAGGCAGAAAAAGGGAAAATTACAACTCCCACACCTATTAGCGAGCAGAATGAGGATCATTACATCGCTGCACTAAACATCAGGATCATTTAACAGTGATATAAGCATAACCTCACAGCGGCCTCCGGGATCTTTATTGTTAACTGTTCTCCGTGACTTACTTCTTTCATTCTCGACGTATCACATGTGAAAAAAATTATCTGAGATTCATCGTAAAACAAACTGAGTTGCAATGCCAAACTCGTTTAACTGTCACGGCATTTCTATTGCAGTGTGCAGTCTTTGCCAAGAGCACAGTGCACACTTTAGATAATGCATCACCTTCAAAAATAAGCACAGCTATCCCTTGTATGTCGTGGGTTCCACTAAGGTTTTACTGATGGACACCAGTGAAAGACGGTCTTTCCTAATGTGCGCTTCCCTCCTACACCTCAGGCTTCAGATCCAACCATCCCCCATCCTCAGTAGTTATGCAATTACCTTAAATTTAGATCCCCTGTCGATCTTTTGTTCTGCTCATAAAAGCCCGCGTTTCTTCCTGCTCTCTGGGTTCCATAGCAGCCCCTGACTGACTCCCATACAGTCTGCTGTCAGCTCGAATTAAAATGTCACGCAGGGTGACAGGCAGGCCTGCCCACTGATGGACTCTCCCCACTCTGGAGTCACACACTTTGCAGCGGCATACAAAATGAGCACATGACTATGGCAAACCCTACTGAGGAGAAATCCACTGGGAGCAGACGTGTGTGCTAGTTTTTACCCAATTGTAATGAAACAGTACAATAAATACAATGCCACAACTGAACTGTATTGTAGGTTTTGTGTATCTAATACCTCTGTCTTTCTCTGCATGGTACAATCAAGATACTGACAAGGATCGTGTGCAAATGACCCAAAATTCATGTTTGAGTATCATGCACACAGACATGACTACAAAAGGGTTCAGCAACGGTAAACTCATTAAATAGCAAAACATATTTGGAAAAAAACAGCACTTCTCTTCCAAAAGTTCCAATGAGCGTTAAAATGAATACACACTTTGCTTCAGTTTCACTATTTTGTTGGGAAAAGTACATTTATCCATTTCAAGCTAAACACAGACCAAGCACAGGATTTGCCTGCAGACAGAAGAAAATCATGTCAAACTAGTAGTTTGGAAAATGGTTGAAGTTTAGATTTTGTTATTCCTGCTATGGACACTTTAGCCCTATGAATATCCTAAATAAAATAATAATCAAACAACTAATCCACAGATTTAAAAACTATTTTAGCAGCCCTCCAAGCTTGTGTGGATTATTTCTCCAGGCTGAATTCTTCGAGTGAAGCAGCACATCGCATCTATTCACCTCCTTGTTTACCCAAATGTGCTGGCATAATTGATAGGTTGTTTCACTCAAACCATTACTGTATAAAAGCTGTTGCAAAAAAATATTTACAAAAAAGTCATCTCCGCAAGCAAAAGAGACTGCATAGGAACCATAACGAGTAGGGAACAGAGATGAATCTACTTAAGCCACCGGACAGGGAGGAAGACGGACAGACACGGGACAAAGAGAAAGATGTTGGGAAGGAGACAGGGTGTGTCGGAGACAGCAGAGAAAGGGAAGTGGTGTCTGCGTGGTGTGTGAAAGCCCTGCGATCGTGGTCTTTTGATAGGCTGGTGAAGCTGAGGAGGGCTCAGGGCTATAGACCAGAGGGATTTACAGGGCTTTTCTCCTTCCTCTGTGGAAGCAGTGTGTCAGCCACTGCCACTACAGACCCTCTTGCCCCTGCCTAGTGCCCCCTGTGACTACAGCTACATGACTGATTATAGGCCATGAAAGGATCCCCCCAAACCCCCCAAACATTACTGTAAAAGGCTGTTTCAACAGAAAGAGGATCAGAGCCTTAAAAAGACATTTCCATTTTCCTCCTCAGCCTAAACGCTAATCTGCTCATTTTCTCCTATACAAAGGCTTTTTCTGTAGGAATAGCTCCTTCTTCCCATGACTCCATGCCTGCATCCCATCCCACCATGACAGCGGCCGCCAAGACATGGTTGTCCTGGAGAGGCTGCTGATGCATGACAGGCAAGGGACCAGGCTGGCCAGCGTCCAGAGGGGGCGCAAGGGCAAGAGATGGACAGATAACCTTGTTGTGTGGCCTGCAGCCGCCTCAGGCAGCTGCGTGGAGATGATAGCTCAATCTCCCCATCAGACCTCCTCATTAGCTCGGCCCCAGGCCACAGCATGCACTGACATGGAGCACAGTGTTTGGGCTAGGAGGCAAGCTATATGCTGTGAGGTACTATGCGCTGTACAGCACTGTGCCACTACACCATTGCATGTTTTGTGGTCCAGATTTGGTCATAGTTTCATTAAATATCTTTAGCCTCTTTGGACAAGAGCCCCTCCGTTTCATTATGAAAGTGCATTCCAATGCATATCCCCTCAAAATTACTTTCCGCCATCAACAAGGAAAACAAATCAACGTGTGTGTCTGACTGCATCTACACAACATACTCGCCACATCAATAAGCCAATGGGGACAGTTATCATGCCAAACTGATAGTGTGAGTACAGGGAGTATCTTAATATTTACAAGAGCTAACTACTTTCAATTAAAAGGTCATTTTCTCCCCCCTGAATGGGACTTGATGATACCCTATGAGGAAAGAAAAGCTGTGTATTTGCATGACTGAGATGCAATTCAACCGCCTCTTTATAGTCATCCTGTGAACATTTTCATGTTAAATCAGAAGACTTAAAAAAACCAAACTACCAAATTAGAGGCAGACAATCGTTGAATCTGATGTTAAAAGGGATTCCTGCATGGAAAGTGCTTCTTGTGATTGAGAAAGTGCTCACATGCTAGACTTCTTCAAACATCTGTTCCCACTCTCTGGCTCAACCACACTGAATGTGGGTCATGCAAGAATCATAATTGCATACAGACTTGACATACAGAGAGGAGGAGTCTTTTTCCCTTCTTTTTAGAGCAAGTGCTTGTGACAAGGAAGCAAAGTAACTACACAGCACTTTTGATTTTACCAGCAGCATCCTCTATAAGCCCTAACCAGGACTGCTTGAAATGAAAGCTATAATTGTCATGTATAAAAAAAGATTAGTCAGTCAGTTATTGCTGTAAAATCTCAAGACCTCGGTGAAATGCTTTCCCCATCCCTCTAAAACTAAAAAAGAAAAGTGCCAAAAAAAGCTGCTGTTGCTGTTGAACGGAACCAGCAGGAATACTAATGAATGTCAGTGACAGTGCGAGTAACGATGTCTCAAAGGATTTACTTTTGTTTGTGGTACTAACTAGTTATATAAACCTTTGTATTCTAAGAAATACCGCTCGTGTGGAAGTGTGTGCACAAGCATAAAGGTAAATTGGATGGTTAATAAGCACAGCGTGATAGCAAGCTTTTATCCACATCTCTTTATCCCACACTGCATCAGTTCTATGCACTTAAAGGCCTGCATTGATATAACAGCCCAAACACCCGTCCCTGACCACTTTATATCTGCCAGATAGGGCCAATTCTGCAACGTTTTACAACTACCTATAGTAACATTTAAAAAGCAGCAGTCCTAAACAGAACACCATCGCCGAGACACACAGAGTACAAACTCCTGCCCCGAGGCCACATGTCAGGGACTTCCTGAGACCTAAGCCTGTATGTAATTGAGGTGAAATGGCCTGTCTGGACTGAACTGAAGCCACGCAGTGAGGAGGAACCAGTGCAGTCCTTGGGAGTGGCTAACAGGGTCACACTGACAGCCAGGAGTCTGTACAGGCAACCTCATGATGGATGTTTGAGAGGGAGGTGTACACTGGCCCATACACCGAAAGCCTGCGTAATTCCATGTGCAACCCCCTCCCACCCCGCCTCCAAAAACCACATGTTCATACATGGACCGCCTCACCACTCAGCTTCAATGCCCCTGCGATAAATAAGCCTTCAGACTAATAACGCTAACACACAATACTGACACCCCCACCTGGATCAAGCTAGCACCCCAGTCACAGCTAGCGCCTCATGCAGTGTTACTACCCTGCTACTGTGGGTGAAGCTCGTCTTTAGCTTCTCAACATAATTACAGCCTAGATGAGTGGCTTGGAAATGACAGGCAATTAGGCCTCCAGACAGTATGATACTGAGGAGCACCCTTACTTCCAGAAAGGATACTTGAGGTGTAGATGAAAGATCCAGACAAATACACACATTTACGACTTCCCCTCTCACACACTCTGATAACAAGTGAATTCATGATCACTGTAAGCAAAGCAGGTGTAATTTTCAGCAGAAACGACACATGCATCAGTCCAATTAGCTGGACCGGTGTCAAGAAACAAGCAAAAGGATGAGTAGAATAAACCAAGCAGATTCTTACTTGAACTTTTGAAAAGCTTCATATGTGGCTGCGTGCACTGCCTGCAGTGTCACTGTTTGATTTACAGGATGGACAGACTGTGGGGCAATCCCTTAGCGGGATAGAAGCACAGCCAAGGAGCAGATGATTAGAAAGCAAAGAAAAAGGGGAAGATTGGGAGGAAATGATTTTTTTTCTAAGCCGATATCCCTGTAAGTGTTCTCTGTAGACCAAGTGTGCAGATGGTAATTAACTTAAACGGTAGATAATGTCGTAATTATAGTAGCGTGCACCACTCTATTTCGCGTCAACATTAACACACAAAATTAGACTGTGGTTTGGAGGCATGTCGAAACGCAAGTCTAGAGAGATGGGAACTTCTCGTAATTCTCTGCCATCAACATAAGTTTGAAAGTAAAAGTTAGACTGCTTTTGTAAACGTTGAAGCTGATAAAATAAAGCAGTGGATAAACACAGGATACAGTGAACTTTTCGACATAAAAACAGTGCACCTAAACAAAGCCTCTGCAGTTAATCCAGATTTTAGCCCTTTCACATGGATCATTGCCTTCCTTTTTATCTACCATTTCCATAACAGCTCAGTTGTGAGCAGCCTTGTTTACAGCCAGCTGCACAGATCATCCTATGATGCTTTCCAGTAGGGGAGTAACCAGACCGATGACCTGCAAACTGTTTCGCCCTGTGAATGGAAAAGCCAGGATAAAGGGAAAAAGACTTTTCCATTCCTCTGAGTCAGAGGAGGATTTTAAATAACCTTTAGAGCCATACTCTTTCAGAGTCTCTGACTCCATCTCTGCTGGCTCAGGCCCATTTGCTCTGTAGCTTTATCTGCAGCCCTCCATTCTAAACACTACTCAAATTTAATGGATGGCTCAACTAAAAGACTTTGGATAAAATCACAGTCTGGCCGCCTTTCTTTGTGATACTTAAAAGGCGCCCGGCCTTTAATTTACTTATTAGACTGCAAACACAGAGCAGCACAGCGAGAACGTGCATTTACTGCAGTAACATGTTTATTAAGGATGCTTTAAAAAAAACAAATACGAGTAAAGAAGCGCCTTAACTAAAAGATAAAACGAGAGGCAGCGTGGAGCCCATGGGAAGCGGGTAATTGAGCAGAACATATCTTGATGTTCTGGTGAAACCCTGCTCTCCATCTCTCCCTGCAGAAGATGAATCACACCATTGTTTGTGTCACCAAAATTACATAAGAGCTTTGCAGACCTCACTCAGTTCAATTGCATGGTAGAAAAGGGCAGAAATTGAATAACTGCATCTTGCTAGAATGAATTAGGTGGACCACACACGTTTTGTTTTTCCAAAACGCCTTTAAAAAGAAAAAAGTAAAGTCCTTAGCTAAACTAATAAAGAAAGAGTTTGGCTGTTAGCAGTAAATTATCACGGTAAAATGTGCATGACTCTTTAAATATGGGGTCGTGACAGATGAAGTAGATGAGAGAATCCTTTCTTTTTAGTTTGAATGAGACACAGATCATCTCTTCTTTCTTTCTACTTTATAGGAAAGGAAAATGAGACTTTCTCCATTTCAGCACTTTTACATATAGGAGATCACAGCATCCTATGAGTAGTGGTGCGTTACTGCTGGGCTATATTACATCCACAGTAACTAGGACCGTTAACGCTGTGAGTCACTGCCTTGCCTTTGCATGCCAGTATACGGTGAGAATCCTATGAGAGATGTAAGGTGTGGCACAATAATATTATCATTAGCGTCTCCATATAAACAGCAGGAAGGCTTTTACCAGAGAGAGTTTATGGATGGAGAAGCTGTTAGATGTGAGTGGTTGGGACAAGAGTCTTTGGGACAGATCCCGCAAGAGTCCAGACAAGAGCAGACACATCCCTGAAGATTCAGACTAAACAAGGCCACATTAGAAGAGCCATAATTCAGCCGAGCAGCATTCTTTGCAGAAAGAGACAAACCTGCCTCCTTATTCAGTCCTAAATTTAACTGTCTGAACATTGCACTGCTTTGTCTTCAAAGCCATTTAAGGCTAGTCATTTTGATGTCTTACATCATATGCAGAAAATACACCGTGATGCATGGGCTATAAAAAAGGTCACTTTTTTCTCCAAAAGGCTCCTCATTTTGATTACAGTGCACCAGCCAAAGCTGGAAAGTACCAGTAATATGGCTGCAGGGTAAGGTTGGGTGATACGTAAGAATTTTCCAACCAACAATTGTCAGTCCAATAAACTGATGATAGGCGATATATTTACGCATGCACAGGCTTTTTGATGGGCGTAGCAATGTAATCATGCACGGACTGATTTGCGTGCTTAGAACACAAAAGAAGTCCAAACACGGACAACCTAATTGGCTTGGTGGAAAATGCATGAAAAACGTTTCCCATTGATGTCACACATGGCACGGAAATGTTGGCTGGAAGAGACATTTTGATTTTTAACTTATTTGTTGTTTGGTTGAGTGTGTAAGACAGACAAATACTGGAACAGCCTGTAAACACGGTTATACTGGAAAAAATAAGCAAGTTTCTATTTGTTTCCTTCCCCACCGTTGTGGTTTTTTTTTAATTTAAATAAAATGTTTTTGGTTTTTTTCTGAAAACAGGCGACTGTCGTCCTTTCTTTCTGTTATGAGTTTGAGTAAATGAATCGCTGCTGCACTCTCAGGAGGGTGCATTTGCTCGCAGCTGTGGAGAGCGCCGTTAAAACAGCGCTATTATTTATTTCTGTTGACTGCTTCTGTTAGCTTCAACCAACATTATAAGCAAACTTACTCATGGGCAAATAAATAAATCGCCCTTGTAAAAACGATCGATAGCCTCAGCCCATCGTCGATAGTCAATATATTTGTCCAATCGCCCAACCTTACTGCAGGTGACACACAGGTTTTGGTAGCCGTTCGTGTAGAATATTTACAGATATCTGGAGATTCATCTGAGCCATCTGGACAGTCCTTCTCCCCATCACAGCGCCAGCCTTTGGAGATACAGGTCACCTGGTCCTTACATACAAACTGTTTAGAGCTGCAAGTCTTGGGCTGCTCGTCTGCTTTGGAGCTGGGAGCTGAAAAAGAAAAGCAGGAAAGAAAGGTGATGGTCATAGAATCATAAAATTTAGAGAAAAAAATCACATTAAAAATGAATGAAATTCCAATACTGGTAGAATAGAATAGAATAGAATAGAATAGACCTTTAATTGTCCCACAAGGGGACATTTGGTTGTAACAGCAGCCAAAAAGACACATATACAAACAAACACTACACAGGACACAGAACAGAAACATACACAATTTTTCTTACATATTTGCATTAAGGACAATGGTTACTATATACAGAGAGTACTGTACAGTTAGTAAATTAAATAAAAATAACTACAGGTAAGAGGCAAACCAGGTTGTAGTCCGAATCGGTTGATTAAATTATTGCAGTTACAGCGCAGATGTAAACATCTATGTTTGTTGGGAGCAGTTCTGATTGTACAGTCTGACAGCTGCAGGGAGGAAGGACCTGCGGAAACGCTCCTTCATGCATCTAGGATGCAGCAGCCTGTCACTGAAGGAGCTCAGACTAACTTTATTTTTATAATGGATAAAAGCAGAAAAAAAACACACTCTCCTCCATACAGACTCTAATTTCCAAATTCAAACCGCATAGATCCTAACTCAGCCGGGCAAAGCAACATGAAAAAGTTACAACTGTGCTTTTTGTGTTCAAAGTTTAAAAAGAAAAGAAAAGAAAAGGCATTCAGAAAAAAAGCTCCACAACCAACAAGGTTTCTGTGTTTGTTTGCTGTTTCTCCCTTTTCTTCCGCAATAGAGGAAACAGCATGCTACTATTTTTAAATTACTATTGAAGCTGTGTTTTGTTTTGTTTTAAATTCTCACTATACAGGCTCTTTCATGTGTCGTGGCTCAAGCACAACTGGGCCACGACACATGGGTCCCCTGGGTCGCTGCCTGACCCATGGGAAACTGCAGAACACGGTAGTCCTGGGCAGCAAGTCAGCAGAGATTGCTGAGGCGTACCACACAGGCTAGCCACACCACAGCAATGCTCCTGACACATCAGCAGTCTGACAGTGCTGACATGTTTGAATTTACAAAAACCCATGTCACACAGAGCTCTACCTACAGCAAGAGGCTTGAAAACATATTTTAGTGGCATCAAGCCTCAGGAACAATTTTGATATTATATTTGGTCCTCGCTCTTCCCCAACTTAAAAGAGAAAAATAATAACTTTGCTCGGAGTGCGGGAAAGGGTTTTTTTTTTTATTTTGTACTAAACAAAAACATTTAGGTTAAATATATCACACACTATCAGTGGGATTCTCTTCACCTGGCAGTGAACAGTACAGCATAGGTAACCTAACCAAAGACAGACAGAAGGGGGTGGGGGCACCTAAGGCTTCCTAATTTCAGACACCCCTGCTACTAGTAACAGCACAAGTCCCCACCAGGGTTTAGTTTTTGTAATTTAGCTCATTTAAGCTTATAGTACTAAACTCAGTTTTCATCATTATTCTTAAATATATTAGTTAACCTTGAGAAAGCTGAAATTGTGCAAACATTTCCTCAGCATACAGAAGAGTGAAAATGGGCAGCTAGAAAAGCACAAAGCAATTGCTTTCTTTTATGCGAGTGGTCAAAAAAAAAAGAGAGACTACAATGGTTGTTGTTACTGTACTGTTGTGCAGCAATGCTCTGGGAAGGACAGCACCAACAGTCTCATTGTGATTCTCTGCAGTGACTGAGCCCTCGCTCACCCTGGATGACTTGCCTCCCTATGTACTTGGCAGGCAGGGAGGTGTTTGGGGTGAGTGGTGGAGGGGTGTACCGCAAGCGGGCAAGGATGTGACTGAAATCACAAGAGAGCGCGGAGCTAGTGTATCATTGCAATCACGTCTCTTTTGACTGTCAGACTAAAGGCTTTGGAACTGGACTTTTCTTTCTCTCCATCGGACAATGTATGTTTAAGTAAAGCAATAAGACTTCTGAGTGTCATGTTTTTGTACTACAATAAGAATCTAAAGGGCTGCAGGGATCAAACTGCAGCACTCCCATTATACAGCAACACCTTGATACTCAAGGAGATAAAGAGAGAGTGCTAGATTTTAAAATGCAGAGCTACAGCCTTGAGTTTTTTTCTCTTCTCTCTTCTTAAACAAAGGCTGGAGGAAAGCTTAAAAACAGTTTCAAGTGGTGCAGAAGAAGAAGACTTAAATGTAGCTTTAAGACATCATACTCCAGAATCTGTTAAATGTCACAAGGCTCCGATAGGAGGCTAAATCTGAGATACTGTAAGAGTGAGAAAGGGAAGCAGTATAAGAATGGACAGAGACCATGAGAGATGGAAGCTAGCCATGGCCTGAGGCCAGCCTGTTACTTTTGCTTTCTTTCAGCCTACTGATGCCCCGATGCATTCTGGATGGCGAAAAACACACATTAGCCTGTGCTCATATGTCTTGATTTACTCTATCTAGAGAGCCAACACCCCAAAAATAGCGTCACTGGTTGAGCTGAGCTGAAATGAATTGAAGTATTGAAACCTCCTCTAAGTTTAGATGCTGTGTGAAGCAGCTAAGCTGATCCAGTTATTGCCTGTGAGTTGACATGAAACTGGAAATAAAATTCTGTGGGATCTAATTTTATCATCCCTTTACACACCAGCATGAAATGACCGCAGAGGGGAGAACCTCCGAGTCTAATTGGAGGTTGTGGCTGAGGAGGGGTTGGAGAAGGAGAGGAAGACTGGCAACCCTCCCCTTCAGCAGTGCTTTTTCAAAGCCCACTGAAATATCTCAAACAGAGATGTGAATTGTTAATTCAGGCTTCAAAGTCATTGTTTTTTTCCACAGCTAATGCCAGTTTTGGGGATGGGTGGGTAGGTGAGGGTCCAAATTAAACTGGGCTGTTAAAGTACTAGTACTCACATGAAAAAAAGTCATGTGTACACCTTTTATTTAGGCTCCTGAATCAATGAATATACTCTACTTTCATGAGCTTGTACAAGGCTGGTGTTCAGAGTTCCCTCCCGATAATGCCATTCCAACTAAAGCTTTTCCTGGCAGAGCTTAACAGCAACTTCATAAAACCTCTGTGACTAAATACTAGAAAATTCAACAGCATCGAATATATTGCAACCACAAAACAAGAGGAATAAAAAAGGAAAAAAAACATCCTGTGGGTATCTGCTGAAGCAAAAACTCGTCTAATTAGAGAGAAACATGAGAAAAATAACCTTCAGAGCCTAACGTGAAATCCTCAAGAGTTTAGAACTTCATACCATTGCTCAGTTTTTGCAACTTTGGAAACTCTACAGGAAAACAAGCTTCTGCAGACAAATTACATTGTGTGCAAAAATATTTATCGGCTGTTATTTAAAGCATTTTTTAAAAAAGAAGAAAAAAAAACCTTCCACATAAACAAAGTCTATTATTTAATTATAGTTCAGTTCTGTTGCACTGACGATGTATTTTACTGAAGAAATCTTTGTAGAAAGAAAGATATTAAAAGCTTTCCATGTGAACATAAGGCTCGAAGTGAAGGTCAATATGCTACCAAAGTGTCTTTAATATGCATCCAATAGAAACAGGATTAGTTTTTTTTTTTCTTTAAAAAAACAAACAAACAATAATTTAAACCTCTTAGGCGGTGAAGGAGAACTGTACGGACACTAAATGAAGATCTTGGTTGAAATATTAGAAATTAGAGACCAATTCTACCTTGATATTTGTGATGTTGTGTGCTATGCAATTTTACTTACCAATAAAAAACAAACAAACAACAACATTCAAGAGTTTTCTTCTGGTTAATAGTCAATGAAAACTAACTGTGCAACTGAGCAAATACCACAAATTTCATTTTTCTTCATTGATATAATTTAACTGCACCTTCCTTCCTTGGTGCTGTGAGGAAAGACCAAAGGACTAAGCATGACTGTCTGACACAAAATCCTCCACACTGTTGTCACTAAAGGTTTTTGAACAAATGCTGTGTTGACACCCACAAAATGCTCTAAATCACTGAGCTACTTCCTCCTATGTGGATGCTCAGGCTCCATTTGGCTGACTGGGTTTGACTTCTAGCATACCATCACTTGTATGAGGCCACACTGTACTTCCTTATGCTGAGCAGCTAAAGCTCTGCACTGTCTAAACAGGACACACTGACTTGCCCCCAAGCACTGTACATAGGAAAAAGCATTAGATACGAGCGAATGAGCAAATACCTGAATGTATACAGAGCCTGGCTCTTCTAGAAACATCCCTCCCGAGTGCCTTACAAGAATATAGTATTTTCACTCCTTTTTTGTTTTGCTTTTTATAAAGATGAAATATACGTGTTGCTTTGTTTTTATCCAATCCAAAAACTTTAAGGTTGAGAGAAAGTTTGCTGGGTGGAACAGGATGTAGTGGTGAGTAAATGGTGCTGTGGCACCAATTCAGCTGCCAAGTGATGGAGGCCTCCAGACACTATCACCAGCTGGGGCACCACACTGACCCAATTTCGTCCCTCCCAATCTGTCTGACTCAATATGGCCATCCGTGCTGTACAGATCAACTCCAGATCCATGTAGCACATTCCAGCACCTTCTAATTGGTTTCATATGTATAGCTTTGCCTCAAAAAGACAATCAGTTACAGATGAACAGCTAGACTTTAAAGGAGCCTTACAGTTTTCATTTTGAATTCCAGAGAAAAACTGGTTGTTTCTCTTTGCTAGCCTGTTAGCAAAGGGTTAAAAAAGTTCAGTTTGACTGCTGTGTACCAGAAGCTCGGCATAGTTAAAACAGTATATCACCGCTATACGGACTGTCCTATATAGGCACAAAAAACAAACAGCTTGATATATTAAAAGGCACTTTTGTTTCACAAGCATGCATCTAAAACTGAGCACATCCCAGAGTTCAACCCGATCAATGCCCTTGTGGAATATTTTGAGGCTGAGCAATAGAGCATGGATTTTATTGTGAAAAAATTAATGGGCCTCTGGGTCTCAGTTGGGCTACTAGGTGTGATGACAGTGACATGAGAAAGTGGGAATGAAACCAGGGCTGTTCCTCATCACCCATCACTTCGGCCCTTCCCGCTCCTTCTATGTGGCGCACAAACCTTTCAGAGCAGCTTAGAGAGAAAAAAAACACACAACAACAAAAACCTCCAAAACACACACAACCCAACTACAGGCTGTAATTAGAGCCTTGAGGTCACATTTAAAGCGAGTTTTCTGTGCTTCGTTTAGCAGAAAGTCAAAGCAAGAATCCCTGCATTATGTGTAAAAAATGAAAATCAAGTAGCCAATGTTTTTTGTATTCCATTAATTATTCAGATGGAAGAGAGCATTTTCTTCTAACCAAAATCAGTGCACTTTCAGTGAGAAGAGGGTGGAAAATAAAGTACAGCCTCATATGTATAGAACAGAACAACACAACGGTGATAAACACAATCTGACCTAAGGCCCTTCACAGGCCACTGAAGCAGCAACAACTTGGCTTTGTGCTGAAGCACTTAAACTAGCTCACAGTGAATTTGTATCCACTGGCTATTCAAAATCTAAACCACACCAGGCATTTCACTGAGGCTAAACATGCACGAACAGCAGAAGCCTGAGTCAGAGTTAGCCTCTCTCTAGCGCCTAAGAGGCTTGTTGTTGTGCCACTGCACAACAAAAGTCTACAGCTTTGACCTCACATGTAACCCGATGAGGCTCTGCAGGTTTTCAAAAGCCTGCGCAGTAAAATGCAATGCAGTAGAAGACATGCATTGACTTAATTTGATTGATGGATATAAAAGAAAATGTAAGTAGGCTCAGAGTCTGCCGAACGAAAGCTCTTCTAAACCCTGTAGTCTCTGCAGAACACGGCTCCGTGAAGCCACAGAGGAAAAGTCAACCCAGATTCAGCAGTTATGAAAACAGAATCTGCGAGCTAGAAATTAATGCTGGACCACATAAATCGAGGCATTCGCTGCAAGTCAGATGCTTGCAAATCCTGAAAGGTAGGAATAAGGAACCAATTCACTATGGCCACAAACAAGAGGGCTGACATAAGTTGGAAGATGATTGTTTCTTTGATTTAATGTGACTGGATTGCTATGAATCCCTCATTAGACTAAAGGAGGCAGGAGGGGGGATGTTACTGGCTCAATAAATGCCTGGAATGAGTCACAAACAATACACAAATGAGTTGTCATCCACTTCACATCTCAACAGATGACCTCTTTGTTAGTGGTGAAATCATCAATCCGGGCTGTGAAATCCCAACTTTTTTTGTGTGTTTTCACAAAATGTTCTCAAGATGTTAAAACACAGCTAGTACCTCAGCACCAGCATCGATTAGTTAAAGCTAATGAACAGTTGTCTCTTGTAAATAAAAGTTTCAATTATAAATTTCCTTCAGAATAACAGGAGGACACAGCTTTTTAATTTTTTTAACTTGTCATAAAAAGCTATGGATCGCTGCAAAAACAGTTAAAGTCAAATACTACACTTAGCGTTCAGTCGTCGAAGTATTCTCTGAATAAACTGCAACAGGTTAAAAGAGTTACACAAGAGTTCAGCAAGACCACTGCTAATTATTTTTTCCTACAACATCATGAGAAGTGCTTGTACTTTTGCCCTTCCTGATGCAATCCTAAAGGGATTTGTGACACTTTTTGGCATTGAACCGGGAACTCTTGTAAGATCAATGTGTAATGGCAGTAAAGTGGTCGCCCCATGATCGGAAGGTCGGCGGTTCGAATCCACTTAACGGCTACCCTGAGGTACCCCTGAGCAAGGTACCGTCCCTACACACTGCTCCCCGGGCGCCTGCTTAGTGGGCTGCCCACTGCTTCACTGAGTGAATGGGTCAAATGCAGAGAAAAACAAGTAATTTCCCCATGGGGATCAATAAAGTATCCATTATTATTATTATTATTATTAAAACACCATACTATGGAACTAGCAGTAGATGTGCCTTTGCCATCTCAACACCTTCCAGTGGAAAAAACCACTGAGACTAAAGTAAACAAGTTTAATAAATTGCAGCAAGCCATGAAATTGGGACGCTATCTTCATGTATAAAGATCCGCTCCTCTTCCCAGGTGTGAAAGCAGCCGAGTGTCTCTGCGATCGATCGGATCTCTAGTCAAGCGCAAAGACAGTAACGCTGCCAACGTCTTAGCGTGCATGCCAACAATACTGACACACAAATCGGAAGTCTCTAAAAAAAACAAAAAAACAAAAGCTGACAAGCTAGGTGTTCAGCTTGTAGGATCAGTAGTCTCACAGCTGTGCCAGATGTAAAACAAAGTTTTAATCTTTTGCAGTTTTGTTCATGTTCTGCAGCTTTAAAAAATATGACATTTCTAAGAGTTATCATAGTAACACTGGACGGGAACCGAAAGCAAATTAAAACACGTTGCCTGAGTCAATTGTCACAAAAAACCCCAAAACAAAACAAAGCAAAAAAACCAGTATATCTTACAGATCTTAATTACCACAAACCCACACTTCCTATTTGGCTAAAAAAGCCAATCCGGTTCTTTTTGTGGTTTTAGAAGCCGAACAGAATAAACAGTGATGTAACTTGTAGAAAACACCAATTACAGCACATCCCTGCTATTCAAAGTCAACAAACACTGTGGTCTGACTCCTTCGATATGTGGTCAATAACAGTGAAGACAGTTGTGTTAATCTCATTTTACCTTCCAGTCACAGTTGACTGTGATGCAGCGCAGGAAGTGGGAGGATAAAAGTGGATCTTCACACCGACAACAATCAGGAACACCGCTTTCAGCTATCATCATTTCGCAAATATTTGTTGCTCAAACCAGAAGAACAAGAATGCAAAACCTCCTGCACATAAGCTTTACATTAAATTTCACATAGAAATCAAAGAATGTATACAGTCTGGACATCTGGCTTTATTTTACTCCTACTTTTTACTTTTCTTTTTTTTTTTTTATTCTCTTTGACAAGACTCTGAATGGCAGGAAATCTTTCTGGGGGATATCTACAGCAGATGGGTTTGCAGTCAACAGTCATTCTCAGGTGTACAAAGTTACAAAACCCACTCCCCAGTGACCTCCACTCAAAGGAGCTGAAGAGAGCAATCCAAGTTCTATTATCTGTTGAATTTGTACGAAGGACGCCAAATTTTTCCAGCAGATGTTTCCAGTGACAGCTCAGAGGAAAAGGTCTCGTTACGAGGGTCAGGCAAACTCACTCTAGACTCCTCAGGAATTCAACCCCTTCTGCCTCTGACCCACATTTAAACATTTCTCAATATCTTTGGCCTCACAGGAGTGTTGCTGTAAGGATACTCTATAATTGGTTCAAAATATCTAAGGTTTTATTTAACATTGTATCATTTAGCATGATGAAATCTGTTATTTTGAAACATAAAAACCCTTAAAAAAAGGAATCAGATAATGAAGTAATATCCTGTTTAATTCTAAACTACATTTACTGTAATGTCAATTACAGCTGACATGATTAGCCAATTCTCTCCCAATTAATCAGTTAGGTTTGCCACATATATTCCTGATTCATCACTTAGACTATTAAAAGGTCAGAAGATTGTTAAAAATTCTTAACACGATTTGGCAACTTTAGCTGGCTTATTTTAGATTTTTTAAAAACCACACTGATAAACAGCCCAAGAAAACCATCGATTAAAAACCTGGAGCTTCAATTTTCTTCTTCTTCTCACATCTCAACTTTCTTTTACACAAAACACAAAGCGTATGACGTTCCATCTTCTCAAATGTTAGAATTTGCTGCTTTTTTTTGCTTGTTTGCTCTGACTGAAACAGCAATGGGGTTTAGGCCTGAGACATGGACTAAACAAGCCATTTGAATGGGACATTCTGGGCTCTATAAATTGTGTAAGAGACTTCTTCTTCTTCTTCTTTTTTTAAATGCCAGATCACTAATGAAAATATCCATTTGTTACAGCCATAGCGATCACACAGTTGGAGCACGCATCAATTCAAATTCAGCCTGTATCTCCTCACACTCTCCAACAAACTCGTGGATTCATTAGAAGATCAGTAACAAAGGGATCTGTCCAGATGATTAATTGTTCATGTTTCCCCACTCACTATAAGAAAAAGGATTGAAAACTTTGCCTTAGGGCTCCCCCCCTCCCCTTGGCCCAACACAGTTCCTCAGCTAAATCAACTGCTAATAATGACATAAGACACATATAGCTCCATGGTTTCCATCCCTGATTCCCTGTGATGTAACTTTTGTGCTAACTTCAGACTATCACATTTTTCATTGTTATGTGACTCTTGGTGAAGTTTTTTTCTTTTTCCCTTTTTTTTTTTTTTTGCTACACCCTCCCAGCTCTTCAGCAACAACACCCCTCCTCCTTAGTCACATTTAAGTTGGATTAATGGTCTCCTCCCTGTGTCCAGATGTTACATAGTGATGGAGGAGGGGGAAGAGGAGCTTGCCCCCTCCTGTAACCTCAGCTATGCCTTTCCCTCTGGACAGCCTCCCTCAAAAAAATCTGATGAAACTTATATAAGAACTCCAAACAATGAGCGGACCTCTGTAGCATTAACAGATGTTAATGCCTTACTTCACTCTCGGGCACTCAAGTAAGCTTACGCTAGAGAAATAAACAGGCCAGAGGCGGATGATGGCACCACCTGTGAATGAGTTTTATATTATATGAGTGTAGTTTCAATATATAATATGAAAAGAAAGAAGAAATCTGAAAATACTTAAGAAAAAAGGGAAAGCTGTCAGCTCAACAGGTCTGCAATGCATTCTCACAAGAGCATTGGCGCATTTGATAGCTCATTATTGCCATCAGGGAAAAATGTGGGGAGTAGTAGGGGAGCTGAGACTTAACAGGATAAATGCACGTTTTGTTCGTTTCACTATCACTCAGGACCTGGCTGTCACAAACACTGTGATTTCCAGGCATCTCCAAACGCTACACGTCGGGGCAAGCCGCGCCATTAAGCAAGCAGACACAACTGTTGTTTGCGTTTGTGGCAAGTACCTGAAAACAAACATGTAAACTGACCTAAACGATGCCTCCGCACAGGTTTGATACTGAAGTCGTGCTGTACCGATTTCGTGAATTGAAGAAAAAACCCAGCCGACTTGGTTTGAATGGAAAACCGTAAGATGTAATATATATCTTTTATTTCTCTTTTTTTATTAAATGCAAGGTGGATTTGGGCATTCTGACACAGCCAGTGAGAAATCCCGTCTTCAGTGAGAAAATAGGTCGCTCGTGCCAGTGTTGTGATAGCCTTTTACCTGCTTCATATTCTAGCATGACTAACCTGACTGTCTCCTATCCTTACAGGGAGGCCCATTCTGTCTGCTCAGACAGGGGCTCTGCTTTAAAAAACGCAGCCAGATTTTAGGCCAAAAACAACCACAGCACCGCTTTATCCGTGCGCTACTTTCTCTCGTTTAAAGGCTTCCCAAAAACGATCGATCTCCCCCTCCTCCGAGGAGCCACACTGTGTTATTATCACGGCAACCTATTCATGGTGTTCGCTCCAACTCTGGTGAACGCAGGCCTGTGCGCAGATGCTTTGCAGACGGGAGGAAAAAAAGTGCTCATGCTTTTCTCGAGTATCACAATGCAAGATTAACACAACAGGCTTTCTTACCTACGGTCGCACCGTTAGGAGATGCGATCTCCAAGCAGAGTATAAATCCCAAGTAAAACAACCTCATCGCCATCTCCTGATGAACTGCCCGATGGCACTGCTGGTTAGAAAGGAATAGATGAAAAAGTTGGCCGGATTTCTAAAACCAAGCAGCCACCTCATCCGAACCCTCTCAGTGGTCCGGGTGAGATTGTCCGGCACGCTGGCCGCTTCGAGACGGGCTTCTGCAATAAAGGGAGACTTGCTACAGCCCGATGAGGCTATAGGCAATGCTGCAGCACAGTCATGTATATTTCTAATTGATTATCGGCATTCAAACATGATGCACAGTGTACCCTCTGTCTCCCTGTGCTTGCTGGGGTCTCTGTTTCACCACACCATGCCACCAGAATCGTCCGCTGGTATAGAATAAGCTCGGCAGCCGCCGACTCCGTTCAGCTCATTCCGTGCTAAACTTAAAAAAAAGAAAAGAAAAAAAAAAGAAAAATTAAATGGTAAAAATCTTTTTTCCCGACTAAGCGCCAACGTCTCCCTGTGCTTGTGGCAGCATGAGTGGATGGTCAGCCTCTCAAGCCCCAGCACTGTGGATGAGTCCGTGACGTAACGACTGACTCCTCTAAAAAAAAAAAAGGATAACTAAGAGGGAAACGACCCATCTGCGCATGCCCCAACACGACTCTTTTTTTTTTTTTTTTCCCCCTCCTGTTTCATGGGCTTTTTCATCAACCGTGGAGGTGGGATAGCGAGGTGGAGCTGCAGCTGTCCTACTGATAAAGCCATGTTGGCTCAATTTTCTTTCTCCAAAAAGTTAGAGTAACGCAGTAAGTTCTGTTTTGGTTTTTTAGAAAAACAGCAAGCTGTTTTAAAACGTGCTGAACGCAACGTCTGGGTTAAAGTATACCCCCCTCCCCAAATAACTTAAAGGTAATTAACTTTAAACAGGTAGAAGAAATAATTAAGAGTGAAATAAAACCTTGCCTTTAAATGTAAACGCGGTTTTCTCGTCATTATCCCAGTATCACATTTTTATTTAGGTTACACGTCAAAGGCGTGAAGTCTGAGTGCAATAAATCGTGTAGCCTGAGGGGGTGGGGGAGACGTCAACCTCTGGTTTCGTTACTAAATCATGCCCCCTGGTGGCACGTAAAAATGACAACTCGATGCGATTGTTATGAAATACGTGTGTGGGGGGGGTTCAGTATTTATATGTGTATGTGATATGTTTTACCAAAGTTAACAATTAAATTGCATTTAAAAACTTATATGTAGATATATATATCACCATTTTACTCAAAGAGCAATGAGACTAAACGCATTTCCAAAAACATACAGACTGGTTTTTTTTTGTTGTTTTTGTTCTTTGGGTTGTTTGTCTGTTTTTAAACAGAGCTTTTTTTTTTCTTTTTAATTATTTCAATTTGTGAAAAGACCGGATAGGTTCATTAACCATCCAAACCTACAGGGGGCACTAGAAACTTAGATTTCGAGAGAGGCATGCAGACTAACTCAGTTCACTAACAAAGCAAAATAGAGTCCAGCAGTTTATTGCAATGGTTGGTAAATTTTACCTGATAGAACATCTGAGAAATGTCCGATTAAAGAACCGCTTGTTTAAAAAGAGAATAAAATGCCTCTGAATGCGAAAAATGCTCATAAATGACTCTTTCTCTAAGTGTATGGTGGGTAATGCAGTGGATGTCTCCCACTCAGTCAGTCATGGGTACTAAAAACAACAGCTGTGCATTTCGCTGCCCAAACTGACGGTCATTTTGCTGCCACCAGTGTTAAGAATAGGAATTTCTTTTCAGGGGTGTTCAGCTTACAGATGTTTACCCAAAGCCCGAATCACACGAGAGAATGTCAAGTATGCAGAGAATCTGTGAAAAACATGCTTGAAAATTCTGGATGTCTGTTTAAAGCAAGCATATTTAATTTGAGTTCAAGCATGAAACTTGAATATAAATAAAAAGAAGGTTTGCAAGGAAATGCTGTGGTGGTAACTTAACTGTTTTGCAGCCACGCATTGCATGCATTTCAGTAATGCTCCCTTGAAGCTTTTCTGGAAAACATATTTACTGCCAGCAAATTTGTCTGCTTTTTTTTTTTTTTTTTTTAAACTTGCTGTACATCCTGTCTGTCAGTGCACTCAATTACCGCAAACCCTTGTGTCACCTCCACCTTTTGTAAAAGGAGGTTTGTGCATTGTCATTTAAAAAAAGACAGACGCCAGCATGTTGTGTGGGAGACAGGTTGAAAGAGTGCCAGCATAAACACTCCCAGACCACATGTTCTCCCAGGGCAGAAGGGCTGGCTTCTCTCCAGGCACATCTGCACACAATCCCTCAGCTCTCAGCGAGTGAGCCAAGGAGACAGAGCGGGGCAAAGGAGGGAAAGGAGAAGGGAGAGAGAAAAGCATTCCCAGACAGGGAGAACCTATCTGTTATGTGAAAAGTACCATGGTGTCAGTGATGAAAGTGATGACATCTGACTTAAAGAAACAAACAAAACAAAACAAAAAAGACAAAGAGAGCGAGAGAAATGATGAAATTTAAAATACAGACAGACAAAAATTTACTCAGTTTGAAAAAGAAGTAAAGTTTTGTGACTGAGGACTCACCACCATCATTGCAAATCTGTACATCTGTATCACACCGTTAGTTTACATGCCAAGGTCTGCTTGGCTGCAGTCATTACTTGTATCCTTGAGAGAAGATGGATTGCTGCATAGACAAAGCTGCTGACTCTCACTTAGCCACAGTCTACGTTTTTTTAATGTATGCATGCCTTATGGCTGCAGATGCATGTGATTTTCCACACATTTTTACCCCGATGTACATATTTTTTTTAAACACACACGCATCCCACTTCCTATTAAGCTTTCCTCAAGGTTTTTCTTGTTTTCTGCCCTTTGGTTTACTGGCAGAATGTGGCGCTGTGCTTTTCTTCTTCTTCGTCTTCTTTTTTTGTTGTTGCTAAAAGGTAATTACTGAGCAAGCAATGCTGACAACACCTGAGGAATGCAAAGCATGCAGCACTGGGCTGTGTTCTAACCACCCACCAACCTCTCCCCACTCACCACACCTCGCTTCTCCCCATCTGTGACCCTCCCCCATTGCAGCCAACTAGCAACTACTTTCACAGGGATCGTAGATGCAGATGTTATACGCAGCACTGACGTGATTCTACCAGGAAATATGAATCAACAATAGGTTACTGCAGATTAAACTTCTTCATTAAAAAAATCAATGAAATTATGATTTTTTTTTCTCTTAGTGTGGAGGAAAATCCTATCCAAAAAAACCCTTCCTCTTTCCCAACAGGCCCTTTTATTCCCGTTACTGGTGAATTTGCAGTGTGTGTTGGCTAGCTCGGGCACACTGCTGACTGAGTCACTCCCCAAACTGTCCTTGAGCTCTGTGGAACTCACAGCCCATCTGGCTGAGTACTTGCACAGATACACACACATCAAAACATTGCATAGATTTAAGCAGGGGAAGTAAATGACTATGGGTGACCCAGTTGTGGTCTGAAACTGGTCCAGTCGAAAAAGAATCAATATCTGGCTGGAGAGAATGATGCCATACATAGAATAATGTTATTTTGTCAACCAATGCATCAAGTTTTGACATTGCACGCGTGCACATACTTGGGAGACAGCGATAGAGGGTGGAGAGAGACACAGAGATTATGAATTCAGCTGAGCCTCTCCCGTCTGTCTGACTAGACCATCATGATGAAATCTGGATGAAATCCCTTGTGCATGTAGATCAACCTAAGTTTACGGGCTCGGTCTGAATTTTACAGTCAGAGATGTAATATTCACATACGACAGTTAGGTAAGAAACAATATAGCTGATGTTGCGTATGTTTTCTGCAAACATGAGGATTAATCAGAGTACACAAGAAAAGGCTCGGGGGTAAAAAGATTTATATGGCAAGCAGCTCGTGTTAATAAAAACAGTTATCGTGCATTGTGAAAATATATTAATAGAAGGGTGGGAGCTCATTTTCATTTTACTTAGAAAATCTTGACATCATTTTCTATTTATTTTTAATACATAAGTATGGAAACAATTAGTAGTTCCAGTTGTCCAACAAGTTTTTAATGACAATAACCTATCATTAGATCATTCCCGTTAAACACACACACACACACACACACACACACACACACACACACACACACACACACTATTTAATGACTACATTTCCCCTTTTGACACAAAAGTTGGCATAGCAACATTTTCTAATCTCAATAATCAATATTAGCCCTCCTCTCCTCTGTTGAGGGATCCCTCTGTGACTACAGTTGCATATAAATTTTGCAAATAATTTAGACATCATCTTGCCTATTTCACCTATTTTTAAATTTTTTTTAAATAAGATTTGATTTAATGAAAAAATGATTTAAGAATTGTAACCAATTGCAACCAATAGTAACCAGTTTGAACATGGTTAAAAGACTGTAAAAATCTACATATAGACAGAATGATGCAATGATGTGAAAATCATTTAACCACCATATTTAATAATAATTAAAAAAAAAGTATTAAGACAAAATATTACAATACTGCTGATATTTATTATTTCAAGAACAACATCAACACTTTAGATGTCAGCCTCATGTTTAAAAAAAATTAAGATTGGCAACTATTATATGCCAGGATCCTATACTGGCATATAATAGTGAGTATGGATTATAATGTACATAGTATGAGTATCTTACACATCAGTGAAGGTACCATGAATACCAAACATTAAACTGAGGTTTTGGAGCAAGTTGTTTTTCTCAGGGAAAGCCTTGCTTATTTCAGCAAGACAATGCTTAACCGTGCTTCTGTTCCAACAGCATGTCTCCACTGTGCAATAACCTGGTGTTTTATAGTAACCTGCTTACAGTTCAGACCTGTCACCCACTGAAAAGATCTGACACAGTAAGAAGTGACATTTCTGATGGACTCCCCTGAACTGTTTAGCAATTTATTTCAAGCAGAAAAGGAAAACGATTACACAGAAGTAAACAGATTTATATTTTACACAGGATCCCAACTTTCTTGAATATGCAGCAGTGGTTCATAGAGCTGGTAGGTAATAGTTAGCCTTAAAGAGCTGCTGGCTGTTTGTTTACTGCACCTGTACATCTTGGTGTGGTGTTGAAGTTAGGGGGTAAAATTTCAAAAGAAAAACAGAAAAAGGGCCAGATAATAAGGCAAGGATGGGACAAGTGATTGTGTAAGACAACATATTTGATGTGTGGGCTTCATTTTCCTCAGATGACAAGGGTCAACGTCTGTTAGTGAATTTGGCCTGGTGCTCTGAAAGGTTTGGAAATGCACTTGGCAAAAGTATAGAGAAAAGAAGGGATGGCTGAAAACGTTATTAGAGAGTCAATCTAGCTTTAATTATATAATTAAGGAGAATACTAATTAATGCTTCTCTTTCCATCTACATTGGCCTTAGGCAAAAACATTATCTCAACACGTCCCAGTTTTTTTCCCTTTTCTTTTTAAATCTCAGTAAGCTGCTGTATTTTAATGTCTACTTCCAACTCAGGAAATAGTAGCAGTGATCTGGTCCTCCTCATTTCATATGCACTAGAGGTACTTGACCCAGGGCTTGTGTATGGCTTGAGCAAAGAAAAAGCCAATAAAAAGTGTCTACTGTTAGGGAGATCACCTTATCTAAATCACCATTCCCATTCTTCAAAGTGCACTTTAAGCGCAGGCAGCTCTGCATTTCTTCTTCCTAATCATACTGGGTTGGAGGGATGACTTAAATGAGCACAACACTGGAAGTTAAAGCAAAAAAAAAAAAAAAAAGTCTGCTAGGTAGGTTATTTATCTCCCTGCCTAAAAGGTGTTATTATTTGGCGAGAAGGCACAACTGGAAGATGAAGTCAGTATAAATAAGCAAATAGCCCAGTGCTTTGAGCGGAGTACATGAGAGTGCTGGGAAACGCGGCTCCAATCACTACCGCTGTTCCTGGCTCAATTTCCCTGGCTGACGTCAGCTGACTGCCTTGGCTCTCTCCACTCTCCGCTCCTCCGGACACAGCGCCGAGTAAAAATGCTGCTCTCTGTGTCGCCAAGGACAGGAATCAACCCTTACAACAGCTACAACGGCAAAAACACCAAGAAGGTAAATAACGACACCACCGGCCACTTCTATCGCGTCTTTCTCAAAGTAAGTCATTTTCCCCTCTCGATGCGGTGTTGTTCGAGCTCTGGCTCTCCAGTTAAAAGCTGCTCGGCTGTTTAAGCTGCAGTGTCCTTGAAAGTGGATCACAGGCGACGTTTAAACTCGCATACTTGCCATTGCGGTGTTCGTTTCCGGCTTTTTGCTTGTTCTTCTTTAAACTGTTACACATTAAAACGGGGCCCGTTACGTTGTTGTTCGTGAAATAGTAGCAGGCTACAGTTTGCTTTCGTTTGTTCTGATACGGCGTCTGCTCGCTTCCTATACCGAGCCTGCACACAGTACAGCTTATAAATGTGTTGTGGAGGCACGCTAGGCTCAGGATAAGCTAATAAAGACGAAGCATATTTGACTTTAATATGGATTCGCCGGGTTTTAATGTCATATATTCGGCTAAGTTCTCTTCTCATTGAATTAACCACAAGTTAGCAAAGTTTTTTTTCCCCTCTTTCACGCGCACCAGCATGCCCCACCCCTTCTGTCTAATGATTACTGATGGCACTATAAGGAAAGTTACTGAGCCCACGAAAGAAGTCTAGTGTAATCGATTTTTCTCTTTTTTCCAGTAAAATGACAAATAGTTTTTAAGATAAATGTTGATTATTTTGCATACTGAGATGAGTAATTGATGAGGTGACGTGCAACCACTTTTCTGTGCAGGCTGTATGGATTTTTCTTAATTAAAATTCTGGAACTCGCACATGTGTAAAGATTATATATAACGTTTGCAGTCACGGGGAAATGTTACTTAAGTCAACGATTTGAAGTTTTCGTTGTTTGTTTTTGCTCGTGATAGTGGCAGCATTTTTAAAAAACTAATATTTAACCCCAATTTTTGGATTTATAATGTTGGTATTATAGGTATTTTGCATCACTATATATGTATATTATCTACATGGGCATATATAAAAATATGCCAACACGCTATAAAACGGCATTACGTGTGAAACAGCTGAAACGCTTCCCGTCTTTCCCTTCTTTTTCCTCGTCATTCTCTCTCCTGCCTCAAGAAGACTGGAAAGAATTCAGATTGCTCAGATTAATGATCTGGAATTCCTGGAATCCTGGATTCAGACATTGTGCTCACTTCTAGAGGTGCTTTGCAAACTGAAACCCTTTTTTTGCTGAAAGAAGACATGCACACACAGTTTTTTTTCACCCCTACACACACACCTTCACAAAGAAAGGGACTTGTAAATCCAGTGTCAAGTGGCAGCCCCTGGTCTGTGTCATTTACTACAAGAAACAGGGCAGAGAAAAGAGAGGGATTAAGAGACACCCCACCCACCCCCTCTTCCTCTGCTTTTGATTAACTCCCTGATCTTTTTTTTTTTTTACTTTCTCTCTTTTAGCCTTACAGGCTGTCTAAGTGTTAAGATGAACCCAGGTTTTAGTCAGGAAGAGAAGAGCAAATAGGTCTCACCTTCGAGCCGCAGGACATCAGGGGTTTCCTTATGTGGTTCTTTCCACCTTGCTGTTTTTCTCAGTCTTTTTTTTTTTTTTTTGCTTGAAGCAACAGAAATTTAATATAAAAAGATTGCATCTGTAATACTAAAATCGTTTCCACTGCCCCTAAGGTTTCTTTAACCTAGGAGGTAGGATGGATCTATCATTCTGTGATACAATATATCATCAATTTATAAAAGATGCTGTTGTTGCGTAGTGCAAACATGATCGACTTTGTGATGCTAGTAGTTTGTGCATAGATCGAAGGCTACTGTATGGTAATAGAAATAAGCAAATATGCATTTAATGTTAAGCAAAATGAATTTTTGCTTGTACAGTTTAATTCATCTGAGATTTTTATAGGCTACTGTGTTCTTATCTTGTGATTAATATGAACTTAAATCAAACAAAAGAACTAAATGTGGTGTCTGACCGATGTTGCATTTTGTTTTAACATGCTCTGTATCAACAGATTTAGCATTAAAGCGTCTTACAGTGAGACTCATACAGTTAAAAGCATGCGTTCTGCCTCATTTAGCACTCATTGTTCTTGCTTTGGTGAAAAAGTCCTTGAGTCACCTGCTCTCCCTACAGGAATCACCTGTGCTCCCTCCAACTGTAATCACCTCATCGGTCTTTAGCTGCTCTCTGCAACATGGTGTAGTCCCCCCCCCCCCTTTTTTTTTTTTTGTAGTTATGCTGCTTGCACAGCTGTGGTGACAACACACAGCGCTGATTTATCTTTCTTAGGCTGTAAAGAGATAATCGTATAGTAACCGGGAAGTGGGGACTGCATAGGGAAGCAACGGAGCATCAGTTGTTCATAGGCAGATAGCATTGATTAGTTAATATATAGTGAAAATAATTAAATAACATCCTCATGCATTTTTCATTCAATGTGCGTGTGTATGAATATATATATATATATATATATATATATATATATTAATTAATTAAAAAAACATTACCTCATGATCAACATTTCAAGGACGTGAATTGCACCGAACGGTGGCGTCTCTGGGAATGTAGTTCAGTTTAAAGAACTTTAATCTTGAACCCATGGTCCTCGTTACTACTTGTATTGATGTGCTGCAGAGGAATGTAAAGAATGCTGACACTGTTATGGATATAAGGAGCAGTGTAAACAGATACTGTATGTCAGCGGTTGTGGATTGACAAATAACATGCTTGCAGCTGGGAAATCAGTGGTATGCAAGGAAGTCAGGTTTTGTGCAATGATTAACTGAGAAGAAATGTAGCCTGTAAAATGAGATTTTTAATTCCTAATCATTTAAATTAAAGGTATTTGTCACAGGCTACCCTTTGCATGCATATTTTCATGTGTTTGCACCATTACATTGGAAATGACCTTACATGGGTGGCAAAACACCTGGAGCGGGACTGGGGCAGATGGGGAGTAGGTGTGGAGCTGACTCACTGCCATCCTCTTTTCAGATGGAGCCTAGCAGAGCGCTCTTAATGAGACACTACCTTCTGACTGGAGAGCACATGAGAGGGATTAGCACTTTCCGCAAACAAGCTCAGATCCCAATTAGTAAGGCTTCGCTTGCCAGAATCGGGCCCGGGCTCGGTCTCCCGTCGGATCCTGTCTCCCCAAGCCTTTGCAGGTGCATCCCTCCTGACAGCCTGTGCAGGCCGCTTATCATGAAGGCGAGGGAAAGCACCAGAAAAGACTGTGATTGTGGAAAAACAAACAGTGTACTGATGCTAAAGAAGAGAGGGAGATTAGAGAAGCAGGATAAGATGAATGGGGTCTGTGGTTTTCTCAGCTCGAATAAAAAGATAGCTTTCAAGTTCGGAAGGATGACTCCATATCGGTTTGGAAATCATAAGGCAGCTGAGTAGTGGGGAAGCATAAAAGTTTGCACATAAATCACTATATAAAGCAAGGTTTGTACTAGGAGAAACTCCATATCCTTTCATTTATTTTATATGCCTGTAGCCTGTTGTTAGCTTGACTAAAGATTTGGTTTTGATATTCATCTAGTTTGTTCAGAGGTTTCTATAAATATAGTTTAAATAAAGGCTCCACGGACAGGAAACATCTTTAAGTCTCTAATGCTGTAAAAATTCAAACTCTATATAATCAAGTTCATGTACAATGCTGTACCATTAGCCACTTACATAATGTGTCTCTGATCCTTAATAGTGTGTCATTACAGTGTAAACAAAACACAACAGAGGCCCTCCAGCCTTTCTTTCACAGCTTGGAAACCCTTTGGTTTGAATTCATGTTACATTAAAAAAATTGCTGAAATACAGAAATGGCACCAAACTAAATTTTGATATCTCCATCTTGCTTCCTGTTCCTTGTTTCCTGCTTTAAACAGCAATATTTCTGTGTTGGCTGGCATGTGACCAGTCCTAAATGTAGTGCACCCCTATTAGTCCTGTCACTGTGGTTTGTTGAAGCAGCCATTGATTGTCTGTTTTTCTGCTCTTCTTGCCCATGTGTGTAAGACTGTTTCAGTATTTCTGGGCTGGTACAGTTTACTCAAAGCTGAATTTTGAACTCCTACAAATGTAGGGATCTAACAGTTATGAAACTGAGATCTGCATACCGCAGTGTTGTCTTCCTGTATGGTAATGTTGAGCGTGGTGGTTAGCTAAGCATGTTTGTCTGGTGAAAGCTGTACGGATTCAAGATCGTTCAGGTAATGGCTAAATTCGAAGTGCATCGGAATGACAGAGTTTATGTTTGTCATCATGGGTGTGCATTAAAAATATTTTTCACTTACATCTTCAATAGATGTGCATTCATTCTTTTTTTTTTTTTTTAAACCACTGTTAAAGGTTTGGAGAGATATTAGTTGGTTGTTGAACGTTACCCTTGGTATTTAAGAAGGAAGGGAAGAAGACATGGGTCATAATTAGGCTGATTCCAGCTGTCTTTCTTCCTTTCTGTTAATAAGCCGATGGCCTGAGGGTGACCTTGTGAGGTCCAACAAGCCATTGGTGCAGGAAGATCAATCCCTTTATTGTAAAGATGCCGCATATAGCTAAAGTCTTACTTTGAGTTGGATACAAGGCCTAATCGATCCAATACATCCATCACATTCCTTCTTATTGCAGGATTGGGATCTCTGCTGCTGTCGGATGACAGAACTTTCTGATATTTAAACATGCCTGCTGTTAGGCAAGGGTTAATACACATGGCTTGTGTGTTGTTGCTTGGTAATGGATTAAAACTATATTTTGTGACTCACCCACCGCTACAAGCCACCCCATTGTTCTCTGTGGTTTGACCTTCTGACCTCAGTTAATCAAACTGTTCCTCCTCCTCCTCCAGCAGTAAGAGGGGACGCAACACCAAGGCCAAGCGTAGCTGGCGTTTGGATACATTTTACTTCACTTCCCTACTAATTTAATTTGATTGGCACAAGATGGGATCAGCTGGAGTAGCACTGTATACAGCTGTCATTCTTTGTTTGCTATCTGGCCACCGACAACACTCTGGGCATTCAAAAAAGTCATGTGTCAGTTAAATGAGTCCGCTGTGGTCTTAGAAGTTGCTTGTATAATGTTTGTTTGTTTGAAACCACTTTGCTGCTGATGGGAAGCTTAAGTATGTTTTCAGAAATGTATGCAATCACCCATTTCTGCTTAATAGAAAGCTTTAGTTTTAGCAGGTTTTTGTCAATATCCACCTAAAAGGAATGCTTTATAAAACTTCCTGAAAGAGTCTGTAATAGTATCATTCTGAGTGAACAAAGTTTGCTTCATCAAAACAGCAAAAAAATAAAATAAAATAGGGTGTCTTTTTAAGCTTTTCAGCTTTGCTTCTGTATATAGTTTCATTTTTAAACCAAGTTCTGTAGTTTTGGAGAGGTCTCTGTAGGTCCTCAAGGATTTTGATGATGGATGTTGTGCATGTAAACTCACTTTTTTAGCTGTCATTGTTCTCCAATGCACCTGTCTAGCAGCAGTCTTCTGCTAAATGAAAGGTGCTTCTGTAAAAAGTACGCAGGAAAGCAATTAAAGAATTAATGTACACAAAGTTAAGCCATTCAGTCTGATTGGCTAACTGTGGACTTTTCCACTGTTCGCTGGAGAAAGTCCTCTTTTCCATCTGTTTTTAGCAATCTTCCCAACACGAGTTGTGTGCCATCTGTGAATCCTGCGCTCTTGCGTTGATGGTTTGTAGAGATGCCTGTAGAGTTGGATCTGCACAAAGACATACTCATGCCAACCTGTCCATTCTGTTGTTCTATGGCAGCCACAGCACAGTGTGCTGAGAGGAGGCACTGGCTAGCTTTTAGAACTCGTGAACTAGCTTTAGATGCTTGTTTTGATGGAGGTTAAAAAGTCAGTTCACCAAAACGTACATGAAAATATGCAATGTACAAATAAAAACAGGCATTTTAAGATGTCTCCATATTAATTTTGCATATCCTAGTAAATGTGGCTGATTGACTGAATCTTTGTATATGAATGCAATCTGACTTTTATTATTTAGTATTTCTGTTTTTTGCAAATACTACAATGGTACATACTATTTCTTCTCATATTTTGCTTCATATAAATAGTATAAATTGTGTAATCGTAATACTTGTTATATCTTATATTTCTGTTTTTCCCCTCACAGTGACCTGTTATAATATTTATCTGACTGGCCTGACCTGTCCAGCCAGATTAAGCATTAAATTGATGCTGATATCTTGTCTGTGTCTCTCTAGCCTCAACTGGTTGGTTTTTTTATTTCCAGTTAATGACTGCATCCATGCGTACATCCAATTTCATGTACCTAAAAAGAGCCCTCTGTTTCCTCCACAGCAGACATATGTGTCCCCGTCCAATCATCAGATGGCTCCCCCAAGCCCCAACAGCAACACCACCACAATTAGCAATGGCAGCAGTAACAGCAGCAGCGGGGGAGAGCAGCTGAGCAAAACCAACCTTTATATCCGTGGCCTCCACCCAGGAACCACAGACCAGGATCTGGTCAAACTCTGTCAGCCGTAAGTCACCTAAAACACATTTACTTCAGCGTGCACTTACACCCAATAAATTTCTCTGGCTGTCTGAGGAAGCATGAACCCGGCTAGAGCAGACTAGATTATAATGGGTGATGGCTGGTCGGCTGCAAGGATGAAAGGCTTGCATCTCTACTTTTGGCAAATAAAGAAGATGTATAGTTTCTATACAACTTAAGTGCACAGGAACACTAAACCATACCATATTTGGTATTTATGTAATGTACAAGAGGGCCACATTTATCCATGCATTTTTTTTAACACATCATGTAGTGGCTTTTTGGAAAAACTAACAATCACTGGGGCTGCAAACTAAGACCTTTCAGCCTGACATAGCTGAGCACAGACTTTCCAACAACTAGGTACAGAATGTTTAGTCTCACTCTCTCATGCTAATTCATTCTGTCTCTTCGTGCTCATTCATACACTTTTAATCTATGATTATTTTTTCTCTTATGTTTTAGTCATGATACAGTATGACAGTGAGCCCTGTCATCCAGATACAGCGTCACTTCTGCACTATAAATATCATGCCATGTTGCTCATCAGTGTGGCTGTGAGTCTTCGAGAACTTTGTTGTGGACAGCATGTAGTCAGACATCAAACAGCAGCAGCATCCAATCCATCTGATATGTTTGTTAGGCCTTCAGTGGAAGACATCAAAACATGCAGGGCTGAGATGAATGATCTGCTCTTAGTTAATTGAATTATGGAGCCTGGTGATGAGAACCAGAAGAGCAGAGGAGAGTAGTGGGAGAAAAGGAGGGAAAAGAGGGCTAGAGAGATTGAACGAGGGAGGGTGAGGCCTGCTATTTTACAGCTGTCTGGAAGCTATGGCTCACATGAGGCAGCCCAACCCTACAGGAAACGGCAAGCCCAGGGGAAAGGGAAAGACAAACAAGGGCAATGGTAGTGGGGGGGTCAGAGGGGGAGGAGTGAGTGGAGTTCAGGGTTTGTGTGTCAGGTGGTGTTCTGTGGGGGTAGTTCTCATATTTCTGCTTTTACGGAGCAGATAAAAATCACTGCATGAAATGTGCCTTTTAGCAGAGCACATTAAGGCTGATGTAATTTTCAGTTAAACTAGAATGAAAGAGGATATTGTGTCCAATAATAGTTAAAGGGGTAACGGCTTGTAGATGAGGATGTAAAGCAGCAGGAAGACTACTCATGTAGGGACTCTGACTTACTTTGCTCTAGTTGGAACCGTAAATCTGCGTATACTTTGAGGACGCAGCACTTCCAGAGCTCCCCTCCCCCACACTGAGAGTTGTTGCATGCAAGCTCTGTGATGTACTGTGTACCAAGTGAGGGATGAGAGACGGGGATGGGATTGGGGGTTGGCTCTCCATTGGCCACCGGGCCCAGCATTTGTGTCTCCGGGTGCCTTGCTGCCGCTCTGGTTATGCAGCAAGTGTGCAGCATGAAGAGTTCATAACTTAAATGCTAGTTGTTGTGAGAATAAGCAGGCTGATGGCACTGCCATAGTGTATATGCAAATGTAGGAACACAATGCTGGCATATCCATCCAGTCAAGTGAGTGGCATTTTGTCACTTGGAGTCAGAAATGCATTGTGAAATTGCGGTTTTGCATATGAGGGCAAATGGCCCTCCAGCTTATACACACTGGATGGGATTGCAGAAAATAGACCAAATGAATGACTGTAACATGAAATATCTCTGTTATAGTAGATAAAATATTGTCAACACAGCCCAACATGCTCTCGTGCATGTTATAAGGACAAGGAAAACCCAAAGAACAAGCCCACATCAGCATTCAGGTTGGGATTTGCTTGCAAGGTAGAAAAGTGTTTGGGTTTTTTCCCCCTTACAGTCCTCAGAGTTTGGCACAATCAAACAGAATAATCAGATGAAGTTCTGTAATGTGAATTTATATGACTGTTTGATCTTCTTGTCCTACATCCTACACAGATGACCTTAAGCCATTTAAAAAAAGTGGGGGAAATGCTTCCAGGCTTGTGTTTTTATTTTTATTTTTTTGTTTGTTTTAAATGTGTTTTATAAAAAAAAAAGAATATGTCAGACTGTCACATTACAGCTAACAGGTCATCAGCTAATCCTTACTTACAAAAGTCAAATTATTTATGAAATTGATTTCTCAGAGTGAGGCAGTGGTGCTGTGCCACTAGATGCAAGTTGAATTATATTTCAGGGGGCACTAAGACCCAGTGGAGGGTTAAAGGCTGTCTAGAGAGAAGCTGGTTAGTAGAATGAGAGTGTGGCTGGGAGCCAGTATTGGACAGGACAGCCAAGGAGAGGCATATCAGATTACACTGCATGCACATGCCTGGAGAGATGGGGATTGATAGACCCTGCTGCACAGAACCATTCGCCCAAGTCGAACACTATCCTATGTATTTGCAGTGTCTACGGCTAGGTGGGGCGTGGGGTGTGGGTAGTTAATGTAGAATTTTCATATTTACGGTGAATTATGATGCAATCTCTGAAAAAATTGATGGGGGGATTCATATCTACCAGTTTGCCACTGCATGTTGGATTTCCCTGGAGATATGATCCCTATTGACATTTGTGTGTGAGCTAGAATGAATAAGATATGGTAAATCTATAGTCCTCCTAGAATGCAGAAGCCCACGGGACAGTATCATTTTTTTCTAACTGAATTTGCCCTGCCTTGGATTTGTTATCAGATGAGGTGATTGTGTAACTTTATTGAAATCTTTAGATGATTTACAATTTAGTCATCAAGAGTATTACATCTATACACAGTGGAAGGACTACCTCTGAGTGCAAACCTCACTGTTTTTCAGGTATGGGAAAATTGTGTCCACGAAGGCCATCTTGGACAAGACTACCAACAAATGCAAAGGTGAGGGTTTGTTGTTGTTGTTGTTGTTGTTGTTGTTGTTGTTGTTGTTTTAATTAAATGAAAAAACACAGCTGTTCCATGCTCATCCATAATATTTGTTGAAATGTGGCCTTTCAGTTCACTAACGCCTCTTCTAGTCAGCTGATCATTGTGTAGCATATCAAGTGGTAAAATTACACCACAAATATGAAACTAGTTTCTCATCATGGTTTTTGCTGAAATGTGTGGGAGGAGAAATACCTCATTTTATTTAGGTGGGATACTTTCTTGATAGAATGTGGGGGAGGCAGCACAACTGGTCCCTATTTGGTCTCCATAGGTTCACTGTCAGATCTGACTGTATCACACATTTGCATCCTGCCTTGCGTCACAGTTTTGCTTCTGTTGTTTTTTTAAAAACATGGTCCAGGCTTGCTTGCATGTGTGAAAATGCTCATAGTTACACATCGCTGCACAGAAAATGAATAAAAAACATAACCAATACGAACATGTTAGAGGGAATGGAGTTTCTGTAAAAATCCAGCAGAGAAGGAGAGGACTACTCTGAGCCCACAGCACCGTCAACCTTGGACTGGGCGAATGGGCTTGCGTGTAAATAAGAGACCGTGATCAGATGATCCGAGATGCCAAAGTTCAGAAATCTATAAAAGAGCAAGATCATGTGGGGTCTGGTGTCTGATAGTTTATAGAAATCACTCCTTTACTTCATGGGAAGCCAAAAAAAAAAATGTTGGTGCGATGTGAAATCTATGGCTGGTATCGGTAATGTGCAAGGTTACAGCATACTGCTGATAAAGTCAATAAAGCTGTTTGACAAGTGCATGAAGCCGTCAGCTTCACACTGTACCTACTGAGTAGGTGTGTGTTTATTTTTTTTTTTAATATGGGCAGCGTCCTCCATCTGTCCCCCAGAGGGACGCACATTCCAGTCCTAGCCAGCTGTCTCTTCAGATTCATACACTGTTACCACGAGTACCTCATGAGTTCAAACTGTGCACCTCTCCTGCAGTATGCACATCTCACTGTCATATATTTTGTTCCCTGCAGGCTATGGCTTTGTCGACTTTGATAGCCCAGCCTCTGCTCAGAAGGCAGTGACGGCACTGAAGGCTGGCGGAGTGCAGGCTCAGATGGCCAAGGTGAGAACTCAGCTTGAGGTATCAAAATTCGGTGGGTTAATTTATAACTGCTTGGTGTAAGTTTAATTTAGCCTGAAAGAGCACTTTATCAGTGTCTCAGCAAAAATGTTGAATAATGATTTGATTCATTAATTTCACATTAAATGTTGACTCATTAATCATAGAGGGAAAAGGTTGCTCCTTGGGTTTTTCTACCTCTTAAGAAATAACAGATCTCTCTTGCTGTTTCTAGCGCCCCATTCTTTAAAAAAATAAATAAATAAAATCAAAAATCTATCACGAGATATTCCTTTATGCTTAAATCCGCTTTTTTCATACATAAAATCGCTGGCTTCATCAGTCTGCATTATGTTGTTCAGAAACGGTCATTCTTATGTTAATTTTCCCTGCAGCTTCATCCAGACGGGGCCTCTGGTAATGCTGGAGCATATGTCATGTGCTTGACATTTGACTGTATATCAAGTGACTTAGTTAGTGTCAGATTTTTGTTACTAGTTTATGTAACAGAGAGAATGAAAGGGTTGCAGGGATTTTTAAACCAGAGAATCATCCAAACACCAATTACTAAACGGGGAGAGAGAAAAAATCATCTGCCCTGTTTTGGTGAGGATGTTCTTACCTCAGGCTTTTTGAGTTCAGCATGTTGCACAGCTTCAATGCAACATTGCTCATATGATTAAAAGGCGGCATTTGGAAACTTAAACATAAATCACCTACATGTTTAAATAACATCAGCAATGTTACAACTTCTGCAGAAAAGTAACCAGGGTGCTGTTCAGAGGTGAAGCCAGCACCCTGCAGCGCTGTCACAATAATAGTGCACTATAAGACTATTTCTGTGCACAAAGAGTCCACGGATGCTTACATGTATGTATGTGTTTATAGTGGTGATGGTGTTTGGGGAGCACGTCCCAGAGCCTGCTCTTTGAGCTCCCTGCACAAAGGACCTGTCTGTTCTCCCTAGTGGCATCTGACTCAGTGTCTGAGCAGTTCCCCAGTCAGCAGGGCACAGTGCCCAGCCACCCGCCCTGTCACACGCACGCCCACAGACACACAGAGCCCACTTGACAATCGCACACGCACTTCAGCAGCCTTGCCTCAACCGGATTATGACACGCTCTCACGGACTCGCACACCACCGGCGCCCTGGGAAAGCTGATCTCTCGTTAAGCTGGATCACTGACATTCATACGGCTTCTTGCTCGCAAAATAACTTGATTTCAGTCACCCTTTCAGCCCGGCTTTACAACAAGACTTGTGTGTTTGCGTCAGAATTCTCTCTGACTCACTGTGACTCATTCACAGATGAAATCCACAACTGGGGCTTCTCTGCTGCTCGCTCTCATGGGTTCAAGCCTCATTGCTAGTGTACACTGCGGGGAGGGAGGAAGGTGAAGGAGAAATCAGCTTCATCGCAGGTCGCAGCGATTACACATGCATTATTCATGGAATGGAAATTAACTCGCGCTGCATTTACAGGTTTTTAATCACATCTGCACTCTGAGATAATGAATATGCATAATGGTTAGAGGGCGATACAGATACCGTCGGTCACATTAAATTTGTTTTAAGCAGGGCACAAAGGAAATTGGAAGGGGAGGAGCCTACAAAACAGTTCAAGTTGCTTAGAGTGAAACTTTCTTTCAGCATGTTTTCTAATCATTTTAAATTCAGATTTGGAAGCGCTGCATATTTTCTCTGGTTTATAAAAGCCGACAGAGCCAGCATCTGTGCCTGCATTCAAGGTCAGGATTACCACATGAATATAGCTGCCTGAATGCAAGCAGTGCATTAGTAACATGATCGAGGAAACGGAACGACCACGTTTTTGGTAGCACAATGCGTGAGATGTTCTCCAGATTGTTCCCGAAGGTCTTTGTCCAAAATGTCACTGCTCTCTCTCTCTCCACCAAGCGAGAGAAAGGGAGAGCACGTAATCGCTTTAGATCATCCAGGGATGGCAAGCCATATGAAATGTAATTATGCTTTGATATCGCAGTGGCTGAATCGCCTGCTTTCATCCTCTTAAGGTCCTGGCTCTGAACAATGACCCCCTTTTTTAACCCTTTGGAAATAAAATATAAGTGATGGAAAATAAGAGAAGAGTGTAATGAAGATCTGTGCAGATTACATTTGTAATAGTGAGCTATAGAAATAGAACTGAAAATTTCACTTGACTTAAAATGAGTTGAGCTGAAATCCAGCCAGAACTTTGTTCACCGTCTCTTTTCTCTCCAGACCTCACGGTCCACGTCTCACGGGTCCAAAATGAAATCTGACTTCAGCTTCAGACCTTCTACCTTTTCTTGCTGCTTTTTTTTTTTTTTTTTTTTTTTTTCTTTTCATGTCCTCTGCCTTACATCCTCCAAATATCAGTCATCTCACACACTTCCTGTTCAAAGGTTATGTAAATTTCCCAAATGTTTGCTGGCGGCTGTATTTTCTTGGAACGCTTCTATGGTCATGCCTCAGCTGTTGTTCTGTCACAAGGAAACCAAGAGCCCCAAATCATTCACCTCCCTCTGGCCTCTCTGTGGTTAGCAACAGGAACAAGACCCCACCAACCTGTACATCTCTAACTTGCCGCCGTCAATGGACGAGCAGGAGCTGGAGAACATGCTGAAGCCCTTCAGTCAGGCCATTTCCACACGCATCCTCCGTGACGCCAATGGAACCAGTCGAGGAGTGGGCTTTGCCAGGTACACGCTGTTGTAGGACAGCTGGCTGAAGTTGACTAGTTGTGCTGTAACCTTGTGTGTATTTAAGAAAATCTCAAGTCCAATGGGAGTACTAAAGTTCAAAGCAACTTTTTTAGTATAATGTTGGGTGAGTGGGCCCTCTGGTGGTCATTGTAGGTAGAAACCTTTCAAGCAGAAACTGTCATTCAAAGAAGTGATGGATTGGCTCTCTAGTTTTATTAAGCACAAAATATGTCCCTTAGGATGGAGTCGACAGAAAAATGTGAGGCCATCATCCAGCATTTCAATGGGAAATATATCAAGACTCCACCTGGAGTTCAAGGTGAGTTTTCTGGAGGTTTTTTTTGTTGTTTTTGTTTTTAAATTTGAGGCTGAGTAGACTGTCTTTATTTATTCAGCATCAAGACAACAGTCTTATTAAAACGGTTTTAGAAAACTGAGTGTTATCTCCTGTTTGGAAAACCTCTGGTTCAGCACCGTCAGAACCCTTGCTGTGTAAATTTGCTGATGGAGGCCAGAAGAAGCGCCAGAGCCAGGGGAAATATCTGCAGAACGGTCGGCCCTGGACAAGAGATGGAGAGACTGTGAGCTTTGTTTTTTTTAGTTTATTTTTTTATGCCTGTAAGGGGGGGATCCAAACACCTCATGTTTCTCCCTCATAATGACATTGCTCTTTTGTTTTCTTCCTCCAGGGAGGAATGACCCTCACCTATGACCCAACCACAGCCTTACAGAATGGGTCAGTATGCTGGCTCATGCTAATCTCTTGTATAGCCCCAAGGAGTGGTGGTCTAAGCTGTGGTCACTAAGAAATCTGTGCCTCTTTCTGCAGGTTTTACTCCTCTCCCTATAGCATTACCCCCAATCGGATGATTGGACCAACCTCCCTTTCCCCATATATGCATCCACCTGTGTCCACCTATCAGGTACTGGGGTTGTGGTGTTTTCAATTTTATAGCTTTTTGGTTTGAAATTTGTTTTTAATATTTCAGCCATATTTTCTTCTTTATTTTCTGCAACTATTTTGTAATGTTTCTGCACGTGTGTTTTTATATTAACTGACACGTCTTCGATTTTCTTGCAGGTACACAACCCGTCCTGGCTACATCACCAGTCATACATAATGCCACCCACAGTGAGTATCCGGCAGTTTATTTGTTTTTATTTCTCTCAAGACCCTTTTAATTTAGCTTTGATTCTTGATGTTCCCCCCATAGGGAGCTGTCCTGACACCTGGGATGGACCACACCATGTCCATCCAGCCAGCATCAATGATGGGGCCTCTAACACAGCAGCTCAGTCACCTCTCTATGGGCAGCAGTGGTACAGTAAGTACAGTGCACAGTATCTGGCTATGAGAAAGGCCAGGGTAAGAATTGTGTGGTTTGTGCCTTTTGAGTTTCAGCTTCTTTTTTGTATTTGAATTCTTCTCCGGGTGCAGATTCACACAGCTAATGAACTTATTTCCATTCTCTTCCAGTATATGCCTGCAAACACATCTATGCAGGGGACCTACATACCCCAGTACACCCAAGTGCCTGCCACCAACATCTCAGTTGAGGTACTGCCCTCCACCTCTCGCCTCCCTTTGGAAACATTTACCCCTCAAACTTTTACATAACTGCAGATTAATTAAATATTTGGTGCTTCTTTCTCAGGAAAGTGCCGTCCAACAACCTGTTGCCATAGAGACACCAACAGAGCATGCAACCTACTCTTACCAGCATAACAAGTAAAGAGGTGGGTTTTGACTGATTCCCCCAAGTGACTGTGTGTGCGTGCGTGCGTTCTAATTGGCTGATCTTGTCACCCTGCGTTAGATCTTCATCTGGGGCCCGACTGACTCTTGAGGGGTCCCAAGAGCTGAGATTCCCTGTGTGAAGAACTAGACACTCCAGGAACACAAACTGTTCCACACAAAGGACAAAAACAAAGATATTTTCTATGAACTCAGATTTTAAAACAAACTCTTTTACTTCAGACAAGCAAAGCTGGAGGACAGCAGACGGTGGGGAAATGGAAGAATGGAACAATGAGCATCTATTTTGATAACGGTCAAGAAAAGTTCAAAAAGCTGTTAAATGTGTCGTGTATGACCATTGATCATATTCTTTTTTTCTCTCTTCAAAACACTACTCCGGGGGGCAAGGATGAAACCAGGAAAAGAACATTTCAACACCATGTTTTAGGTCATGTTCTGCTTTTGTAAGATATGCAGTTTTTGTTTTTTTACATTTTTCTCCTTTTTGACTGATGCTTTCAGACTTGAACCTGCCTTTTTGTAAATAGTTCTTTGGTTATTTTTTTGTGTGTTTCTAGCCTCGTCCAATTGATTGATTGGTGCAAATATTCGGAAGCAGAAAAACTGAAGTCCTTTTTAGAAAAAGCTGATGTTGTAAGACTGATATGGTGCTGACATCGATTAGCTTCTTTCTCTCACAAAGGCAGCAAGTTTGTCAGGTATGAAACCTTACCTGAAGCAGTCTCACTTAAGTTTTTTGGCACTTAAATTTATTTAAAAGAAAAAAAAAGTTTAGTTCCAACAATCTCAACAAAGCTGCAGACAATCAGAAGATTACACAGAAGAGAACATTTTAAGCTGATGTTCGTTGCCGAAATATTTCAGAGCGGACTACTTTAAAAGAGATGAATAGATTTAAAGCATTCCAGTTGTTGTTGTTACCCGAGAGTTTTAAATATTGATTCACTTTGAGCTGCTTCACGTGATGAAATCCAAAGTTGTTTAACAGGGATCACATCTCACTCAGAGCTGCCTGTAAATAGATTGAAATGTATTCACACTTTCGCTCGACTTCCTTGATACATGTGATGTAATGTGTCAGTGCCCCTCCCTTTTTTTTTTTTTTTTTCTTTTTTTTTTTTTTTTTTTTTTTTTTTTTTTTTTGTTTAAGTAAACAAGGATGCAGATTCTTCCCTGAATCCCCCAAAAAAATCAGATTTTCTGAAGCGGGAATGAAATGTTGTTATTAAAGTATAAAGATGTAATTACACAGACATGGAGATTAACTGGTGACGCATGAATCTGTCCTGTTATATCTGCAGAAAACACTACTTAGGTGATTCATAACGGCCAGGCTATGGCTTTGAAACTGGCCATTGCTGTGTGTTTGCAATCTTCTTCTGCATTTCTGGTTTTTACCGTCATGTTTTTTGTTCTTAAACATTATTTAAAGGTTTCATTTTTTTTTAAATTCAGTTTCAAAACTTTTAAGATTGATCTTATTTTTCAAAGAAGCTTTGATTTTTATTTTTGATAGTGTGTTGTGTGCTTCATAGTGAGAAATAGAGGTTTTCACTTTTTTCTTTGTGTTTTGCGTACTTGCTTTGTTGTGGTTTCAGTGTTGATGTCAAAGAGGCTTTAATATTTCAGTTCTGTCAGTGTCACCAGTGTTGGCACTTTTAGACATAACTTCTCATGATGGATGAAGCATGTATGCTAGGTTCAGATGCATTGTTACAGAGTTGCACCGCATGCAGTCGGTGTAAGAGCAATTTATGTTGAAAACCTTGACTTACCTCATCCTGCCAGAGCAATGTAGATTCAGTTTGTGTTCAATGTTCACAGGCAATAACCAACTACAGTAGGTCTCATGGCTGATCACAGCTGGTACTGTGTCCACATCCTTTAACTCTTCCGTCCAATGTTTGGAAAACATGCCCCAAGGTCTGTTGATCTATGCAATTAATTTATTGTCCTTATAAATGCAATACTACGAATATCCAAGAGACACCTCGTGTTGCGACAGTGGATCACCTCACAGTGACTTTATATTCTGGCTGACGTGGCTTTTCTCTTTTCATTTTAAATAATTTGTTTTGGTTTTTGTGACACATTTGTCTATGGTTCATTAATTGCAAGCAGAATTGCAACATCAAAAGGGAACTTTTTCATACCAAAACGCGGTTGTTTTAATATGACTGTAGGAAAAGTAAGAACTCCTAAAATAAATAAATATGGCAGATTTTTTTTTTTCTCTCTCCATATGTTTTGAAGGCACATTGCCACTTTTTGTTTAGTTTAGTTTAAACACAGGCACCATAGCATTGTTTTCATCATTCCGCTCATTTTCCACTTTTACGGTTTGGATAAATAGCATCCCATCTCGTTCTTTCTTAGCTGTTACTTGTTTTCCTCTTTAACTACAAAACCTTTTATTTCCAGGTGACAAATAAACCTCACAGAAATGCCTTAGATTTCACTGGAAGGGAGTGTGAAGTGCTACTCAGCTGTGTTGGGCTTTATCTCTGACTGGAATTGTTTTCATGCACTGCAAACTGTTGAAGTTTTTCTTTTTTTAAACTCCTTGAGATACTAGATCTATGAAGCAAAGAAATGTTTAAATGCTGATTCACTGTTGTGTGTTTACCATTCCACGATTTTAATCCAAATATATTGAAGACAAAGAAATGAATTGTGGCTTATTGCTGCTAATTTTTAAATTATTTCATCTGAAGGTCATTTAATATATCAAGTCAAAAATGGGGTCAGTTTTGTAACCATGTCCATGAATTTGTCTGTTTATTGTGCGCATCAACCTCTCCGTAAGTGTTTGTGCCATGATGCAGGGCTTTTTGTTTTTTTTTCCTTCATAGAGAAGAAATCCCTTCAGTTTTTAAACTTTCGTCCTGGTTTGATTTTTGAACTTGCCATTATTATTATTATTTTTTTTTTAAATAAAAATTTTTTTTTTTCACTGTGACAGTGCTTTTGTTTGTTTGTTACCTAAAGTCCCTTTAGCAGGTTGAAGACAACATGGGATGTGCTGACCATGACAAAACTTTACGGCATGCTGAGGAAAAACCTACACATAATCCAGGCATCTTAAATGCCATGTGGCTGAAACCCAACCAACAACCACTGATCTTCGATCAGTTGTCAATGGCCTGTTATTAGCGTTTGTTGATCAGTGGTCATGGAAATTTGCATATTAATGATCAAGGAACTGACCTCACAGCCCATTGTTCATTCAGTAGGCTAGTTTGTCATTGTGCAAAAGTACTGTTTATGGCTGGGGAAGCCTGCAGTCAGCTTAGACTGAAGAAGTCACCTGGATGAATGATGAAATGTTTCTCCCACTGAAAATGCTACATCCAGAAACGATGCTTTGGGATTTACTTACCTGGACGACTGAGCGTGCATCAAGACGACATTATGAGATATGCCATGTTTTCATCTAATCGCACTTTGGCAGGTATAAATAACTTTGCTTTTTTTTTTTTTTTTTTAACTTATGTTTAAGTTTTCAAGATTCAGCTAAAGAAATGTGAACAAATGATGTATTTTAGCAACAGGCTGCTGGTAGCAGTTTAAAATGGGTTCTTTGATGTTACATGCAGACATGCCAATGGGTCATACTTTGGGCTGAGAGGCTTTTTTATGCTTGAATTATTCAGTCAATGTAAGTGGCTTAAACATTCCTTTGAAATGGTCAGAGGAGCCAATGCCCCCCCACCAAAAAAACTTTGAAAGACCTTCAGAATGATAGAACTACTGCTCAAGAGCACTTTGAAAACATCCCTCTCCTTAGAAGTAAAATATAAAGAAATCTGTGGCGGCTCAACACCAAAGACAAGTTCATGCTTTACCTCGTGTCTTTGAAACCACAAATTAGTTTGAGTTTATGTGAAAGTATTTGGAGAAAAAAGCCACAATACATGAGAATTTATTTCTAAAACAGACTCGAGTCTAGATAAAATAGATAGGAAATACATTCTTAAAAAAAGTATTTTACATTGTTTGCTGTATATGTTTTAAGTATATACAAAGTTCAAAATATACTGAATATACCAAAAGGTTGTTGAACAAAAGAACACCGAAATACATAAAATAGACTTTTAACCTTATTTTACACAATCAAGAAAACTGGATAAACAAATGACAGAACTTTTACCGTACTCTTACGGTGTAATTGTTTGGTTACACCTGCAAACCAGCACCAAAGAGAAACAATGTTTTTTTCACTCTAAATCATACTCTGAGGTTATGTCACATTAATTTCTCAGCTTTACTGAAGTGTCATAAAGAACTGAGTGGCATTGTATCAATTTACCTGCAACAATGAGGTAATTACCTATTTTAATATTAACTTCACCTTATAACATCAAAATTCTCGTCCAAACACAGACTAAAGTAAAATCCACACATAAGCTGCAACTCTGAACTTTGTAGACATTACAGCAAAGCTGTATGCAGTAACACAAAAGTCCAAGTCAGACATCCAAATGTCTTTAAGCTCCAGATCCCTGACAGAAAACCAGTGTAAGCAGGTAACTGGAGAATGTGTAGCAAACCAATAGGTGTCAAATATCCTACATGCTTTACCCAGGTAGGCCTGCCTGAAACAAACTAAGCACTTTTAATATCAACACGATGTGTGTAATCTCATGTGTGCCACCAGATTGTGCCACCATTGTGTGGAGTTCTCATGTGTGAAGATCAGGGGGGGGAAATAGAGACTTTGACATTTGGGAATGTAATCTGCTTTTAAAACACTTTTTTTTTTTTTTACTTTTACTGATAACACAATACATGTTAATCAATGAGTGCTCAATGACAACTGATTGTGGCACAAAAACATGTAATGAACATTCCACCTCAGAGTATGATTTGCACAAGTGTAATTTCAAAAACAGTTCTGACTGGACCGTACAAATCAAAGCGTTTGAGCTGCTGTCTGACACACACACAAAAAAAAACTGTAGAAGAAGTTGGAGGCAGTGATTTGTTGCTCCAGCAACATCCTTTCAGCTACTTTTAGCCGAGGATGGAAATCGCTGAGCTGGTTCCTGATCAGACGAGCTGGTGTGAAAGTTGTTCCCAGAATTCAAGTCTCCCATCTGCGAGTCCTTTCCTGGGGAGTAAAACTCAACCATCATCAAGATGTGAGGCAACTGTACAACTTCACAATTGTCATCCTCACATCACAACAGCTTGTGGTTTACAATCTCCCAAACGATCCTTTTTCTGAAATATGGCATATGTTTCTGTCAAAAACAAAAGAGCAAAGACATTTTTAAGCCTTCATTATGACTGCTTACTGAAAAGATACTCTCACTGATGCTGTTTGAAGTTACCTGCGTGAAAGTGATTGGTTTGTCTTTGGTAATGTAATCTGCATATTTGCATGTGAACATTCCACAGTCGCTACCATTCATTTGCTGAGGGATCTCCTAAGAACAGGAAAAGAAAGAAGACAAGTTTGCACGTGCAAATCAAACCTTGATTAACCTACAGTGCAAAATGACATCTGACACTTTGACAAATTATCTATAAAATGTCTTGACAGTAAAAGCTGCTGAGAAACTAATTTGAAAATTCAGAAAACAAAAGTCACAAACATAAGAAACTGGATCTTTAAACATTTCAAATCATCCACGCTCCAATAACATGGCTTTCGTATCTTGTGGAGGCTTACAAAAGCAGCAGAACATTGTATACTTAAAATCTCAGACTGGACTACTAACGTTTGTCACCATTTTGAAACCATTTGTTACCAGAAACCTAGTGAGGGCTTTACAAAAAAACCAAAAGAACTTTATAGATCTACAGCTATCAGATTCAACTGTAGAACAGTGTCTGATAGAAAAGAGAAACAAGTAAAATGCCAAATAAATAAAACGATACTGTGAGGCAGATAATGAAATCCCATCTAAAATTCCTGAAACCATGTGATTTGAACACTTGTCACAACAACCTTGTCTGTAGAACTTACATTGCGTGTTTTGCTGTGCAGAATCCAGCCTGAGGTATCCAGTTCTTTGCCTTTTTTGTCCTTACTTTCCTGTTGCAGGTATTCACTGGAAAACAAAATTGAAGTGCAAAAGTGCAAAACTCAGTGAGTTATATTTACCTCTCAAAACACAGAACCCATTTAAACAAATATTGCACATCTGCTACAGAAACTTACAACAATATTTCACATGCTTTATCGTTGTTTCCTCCCATAGAATCAAAGTACATGATGGACTTCTTGCGGAAATCCACCACCTGAAAAAAACAAAATGCTAAATAAAATCCCAAAATATTTATATCCACATTTTAACTGACCCTTAAAACAACAATAAATTCAATAATTTTATTACACGACAGAACAGTATTATTAAGAATGCAATGGTTATTGTAATCACACTGATCCTACTGTTTCCAGTTTAAGTCCAACATTATGAAGTTTCATTATTTACTTTATCGTAAAATAATGGAAATAAAGCTGAAAGCAAAATCAAAGTCTCCATGAGTGCTTCCAAAATGGTTTTTTCCCCGATGTGTGATTCAAACATGATTTGAGAGGCACTTGTAATTTCAATGTACAAAAACGCTAAGATACTAACAGAAGATGCATTTCTGTTGCTGTGCATAAATTACTGACTAAAGACAGCATAAATCTACTATTGGTTTTTGGTTTTCAAAGGAATTGTATGCAAAAATACTATATTAAATTATACTATACTTTATTTATTGAGGGCAGGGCCAAGAGTTGTGTTCCCCTAGACTTCTACTGGGGATTTGCCTGAATAGACGTGAGCTCAGATGGGATAGGGCTTTTGCCATAGTGGCTCCCAAATTGTGGAATTTGTTGCTGTTTCACATTAGACAAGCCTCTTCCCAATTTCTAGATCTGCTTTTAAGACCCCACCTCTTCTGTTGTCATTTTAATTGTATTCATTTTTTCAATATATTTAATTTCTAATTTTGTTGCTATGTCTAGCACTTTGGTCAGTGGTTACTATTTTAAAGTGCTTTAGTTGGCTTGGCCATCTTGTGACCACCACTCATTTAGCGTCTCTCGCAGCTTCCAGAATTCACTCACCAACCACTCAGGTAATAAAGACTTTTCCCCTCACAACATCACATCACATCCATTATGCCCAACAACTTTCAAACAATCAGGCAAAAATCTGGACCAAATGTCTTTTCTGAAAAGGTGCATCTTCCATATTGGCTTCACATTTGAGACTAAGAGCCTATGTACATTTTTATACTGTGTATTATTACACAGTTAGGTCCAATAATCAAGGTGTATTTATTTGTAAAACGTTGGCTCAAAGTGAAGACTTTTAGCTTTAGATAATTCAGAAAAACCAAAACACCATTGAGGAACTACAGCCATTTTTAAACATGGTTGCCTGTGCTGTCAAAGCTTATAATCATCATATAACACTGACAAAGCAGGCCTGTTTATGCTCGCCCTTAAACCTTTAGATTACTTTCTACAACAGCCATTGGGACTTACAGAAAGGCACCAGTGCACCCCCAAGTGGACAGGAACCAACAAGATGTCTTTAGAAAAGATGTCCATCTTTTTGGTCCAGCGGCGGACAGCAGAATAGCCACTGCTGCGCAGCTTGGGATAGAAAAAAGTATTGAACGTATTGACTGTTGGCATGTTGGAATCCTTGCTGCGCTCAACCAGCAGGTTCATGTAGAAGTTGATCACCTGGGAAATTAAAGAGAGACAGTTTAGATCAAGTGGACATGTGCACTCGTTTAGTTGTGGATCATAAATCTAATCGTGTACTGTTTTTTGTTTTAAATAGAAGATGTAGAGAAACCGATAATTTCTTTTTCTCTACATCTTCTGAGGTTCTCCCCCTGGCAAACCTGGGGAGGTAGGCGGTATATTCATCAAGGCAGGACCTACACTGTTCTTCATCCATGTAGCCACATTGGAGCTGTGTTTCTTAATTGTGTCAATAAGATCTCTATTTTTCCCCCCTTCATTTCTAATACAACATTTACGCACCTCATCATTGAGCCAGTTGAGGTTGCTCAGGGTTTGCAGGTCTTTACGTGTAAGGCTGAGACCAAAACCTTCACTTAACACTTCATGAGGATTGCCCCCTCGCAGCACCCTGTTCACTTCAGCCTCCATTTCCTTAAGAGGAAGAATGAGACAGTATACATGTATAAAACCATGAAACAGTACTTACATTTTTATATATATTTTATATTAGTCTGACAATATGCAAGGACAGTAATTAAAAGTAAAAGTCCCTTCATGTTCTTAATCAGAATATTACTGATAAATGAGATTAAATGAGGAACCTTAACAAAACCAACAGAGAGCACTTAATTTTCAAAAGATTGTAGAAGAAATCTCTGCACATCTATCATCAAAATGTAGTTGCAGTTTTACTTTTTAAAAGATAAATAGTAGTTAGAAAACATACTTCCCTGCGACAGTCTGTTGTGGTCACTCATTTCAATAAATATATAATGAGCTATGCAAGTACATTAGGGTACAATTTCCATACCTCTGTAAGTTCAGGGAATTCTGGTTTCTCTTCCAAAGACGTCTCTTCTTTTATGATAGGACTCAAAGGAAGCTCTTTCTCCAAAGGAACTCGAACAAAGACTTCGACATCTGGGCTACGCTGCTCCTCGTCAGACAGGCGCTGAGAACCAGAAATTACAAAGCAAATTAACGCAAAAGGGAAAATAATGAACATGCCAAATCTTAACCCAATAAGGTTTTGTGAGTTGACCACTCACCTGCTGCAGCAACTGAGCAGCCAGAGCTTCTTGCTCTTCTATCTGTCTCCGTCTTTCCCTCGCCCGGGAGTCATACATACTTGTCCTACAGGAAGAATTTAAAAAAGGAAAAAAGTCCTTTTTGCACTATTCAAATGTCGTGTAAATTAAATAATTTAATACACTTACAATTCTTTGATCCATAACTCAGCTTGGAAACATGGCACACTGTTAAGACAGAAATGTATCGTGATGAGATATGTATAAACCTTGGTTGTGCTGAAATCTACCTAAACACTTAATACACATACACATTTATAAACAAAATAAGAAAACCACTTGAAATGTTTGGCTATATATGCCTCTGTTTGTATTATGTTTAACCAAGTTACACTTCAAATAGCAAGCCTGACCAAAAGAAATACTAACCTCGAGCTGTCTTGTTTTTTACTTTTTTGCTCATCTACAATAATTACAGAGTCGCCATCATGAGCTGTAAGAAAAGGCAAGAATAAGACCCATGAACAACCACCAAGTAACGTTTAATTCACTTACAATAATATGTTCCACGCTCTCCCCATTTCCATCAAGTACTCAGTATGATTACCTGATGACTGTGTGTCCTGAGAAGAGTTATCCTGCAGAGCTGATGGAGAAGGAGTTGATATGAGAGTAGCTCCTCTGCTGGAACTGAGGTCCCTGTCCAGGGACCATGTCTGGATCTCTGGCTTGCTGGGGCCCCCCAGTGGACTGGGAAGGTTGCTGGAGCACTGGCTAGAGACTCCCCTGGGGCTGGCGGGACTGCTGGGCCCCTCTGAAGTTCCTCCTGCTGCTGACCCAGTTGGAGAAGAGAACTGCAGCAGTCTGCGGCTGGTGGTCAGGAAGCTGGTGCTAATGGGACAATGACAAGTAGAATGGTACAATAAGTGACTGGTCTGGAAACAACATGATTACAACAACAGGATAAAGTGGGGTAGGCTGTTCTGATCCCCACATACCATAGCTACATGATAATGTGCACACCAGGAAAAAAAGAAGATCCCCTTTGAAGTCTCTGGCTCAATGCACATGAAAGCCATGTCATTCCATGCTACGCAAAATAAGAAGATATGAAAACTACCTTTCATGCTTCTCTCACGCCCCCCCCCCCCCCCAAAAAAAACAAAATTATATCTCATTACACATTTTTTGTAACAGGAACATGGCATTGATTCAATACGTACAAATCTCTGTGAGACCTCACAATAGTGTGCGAGCTGCCATTGTGAAGATAAGACGACTGACCACCAGAGACCATAGTAAGAAGCTGCCTGTAGACCTCCTTCTCCTCCTCTCGAACAGACTGTTAAACAAAGAAAAACCCCAGTATGAACACACAGACATGCAACAAATGGATATGAAGGATACACACAGTTCATTACTGCTTTCATAAATAACCTCCTGTGCTGTGCAGCGGGGCCTGGTCTTGGGTAAGCAGCCTGATGAGGTACTGTGTGTTGGGCTCTGCACCACTTTGATGGGAAAGGTCTTCTCATACATGCTGGTGCAAGAGCTGCTTGTTGCACCTACTCCACTAAACGAACTGCAGACAAAATTTTGGATTTACAAAAAAAATTATAACAATGATTGAATATTGCTTACATGTCACAATAATAAATAATTTAACAAGCAGCAACTGCTGAAAAAGAATTTTCTGTCAGACACACAAAAGATGTAAGGAATACAAGAATACCTTTGAGTTCCATGTGCTCGGAGACTTAAAGGCCTGCCCAGCCTTGGAGAAGGCTGCCATTTAGGGGTGATGGAGGGTGGCAAATTAACCGAATGCCCGTTTGTTTTTGGCACCTCACGATGCACAGGACTCATGCACACTTGTCGCCTACAAACTTTTGATCCCGTATTTGACTTCTCATTACGCAACCACTCTGGAATACAGGGAGAAAGTACAGTAAGAGTTACAGCCCAGACAGGTTTTGAAACCTTAAATGCAGATCGCATATCATGACTTACACCTGATATATGCTTCAGTGCAAAATCTACTCCATAACCTATTAAGTAACCTGATGTGCATCTTCCAAGAAACCCAACTACATGTCGGGTCAATGTAGCCCGCAATTATTGTGACTGCCCTATTCATCACCATCGAAGCCTAAATCAGCCCTTAATACTGCAATACATTCTAATACTTCTATATTTTATTATGTAACAAGGCCTGTTGTATTGTTGCTATCAAAAAATTATTCGCAATGCTGCTGAAACTAATGTCACTGTGTCACCGTCCAACTACTCTGGACCTAACGTACCTGAGATTGATGACAAATTAGTGTTTATGCAATTAAGTAGTACAAGAGCAGAACTGGGGTATGAAAATCACAAAGCCCATACAGTCTGATACAGTACATTTGCTAAAATATTTCCAATTAAAGACTGTAGAGTAAGAAGGTATTACAAACAACAAAATATAAAGGTTGTCAGACAATTTAAAAGACATACTTGGAAGCTGAAAGCTCTTACAACAGCACTGTCCTGGAAAACACTGTAATTCAACTGGTGCCACAACATCCAAAACCCAGTGAATGTTTTAAAACCTTTTAGTTTTAATCATAGTTACTTGGAGTGGACAGGCATTCCCAGAGGGTGGAATTCTGGAAATGCTGCATATGCCCATCTCTGTTCAGCTCAGTTTTGTTAATACAACAACTTTTGAAAAGTTTAAAATGTTAAGCTTACCAGATTTTGACGTTTTCCACTCCAAAGTTGTTGAGGGAGCAGCAAATGTCTCATTCTGAGAATTCCTGTCAAGGATCTAAATCCGAACACATACAAGTTAAATAAGATTCACGTGTGCCAACAGTCTTTACAGGGACACCCATAAATCTGCACCATACCAGCCTCCCTGTCCAAATTGCTGATGATGTTGAGGGGCGCGGATGAGGTTCTCCAGGTGGCAAACCAGGGGAGGTAGTCAGCATATTCCTCAAGGCAGGATTTACATTGTTCTTCATCCATGCAGCCACATTGGAGCTGTGATTCTTAACCCCTTCAGCTGCATTCTTGACTGAGTCGATAAGATCCCCTGTAGAAATTTCAAACACACAGAAAACAATGTGTGCCTATACTCTCCACAATTACATTCACAACACACATAACAAAGTGAGTTTCTACTTACCCATTCGTGATTTCTTTATCACCAAACCATCTTGGTCGATGTTATGGCCATCTTCCAAACTTAAAGAAAAACAGACGGTATCCTGTTAACAACACGCTACCTCGTTTTTGTCAAACTTAAGATAACGGCTAAATGGACAGCGAGCTAAAACACTGCGGTCACACAAACACTGCACTCATAGTTCTGTCTGGGTTTAAGCTTCTTGGCATTGATTACCAAGGGAGTTCAGATATATCTGCTCGTACCATTCAAAGGGTCTTTTCCTCCTCATCTGACCATCTCTTGGTGTGCGTTGAGCATGTGGGTGTTCGGCAGCTGGTACACCATTGCGAAGACTGGCAACGCTCGTTTCTATCCATTCGCAGATTTTATTCAACATGGCTCAAAAGTTTTGGAAATTACGGCGCTAGTTTCAAGACAAATCGCTGTCACTGATTTCAGTCAGCCTTAGTGTCAATGTAGTCAAACCCAATTAAGCTAATGTGCTTTTTTTCGACCGGGCAAAGTTAGCCGAGACTGCTTCAAACACCAACACTCCTAACAAATGCCATTTTATCACCACACGAACACTCGCAAAACCGCCTGATATTTAGCTTACAATTAGCTAGCTAGCTACCTAACTAGCAAACTAGGCTAACTACCCTGCTAGCTAACGTTGTTAGCTACACGGCTAATTTATGAAAGTATGTTTAAATTACGACGGGAATGCGATAAGTCGCAACCGACGCGTTCAGGAAAACGAAAATCATGTTGGGTTACACCCTAACTCATTTATATATCCTTAACGTGACAATAAATTGTAAATAAACTCGTTGAAGAATAACATCTCCCGCTTCTTCCTCATTCAAAACCACAACATGGCTGAACCGAGCGTCTGACCATCGTACATTGTGATTGGGTGATTGGAGGTTGTAAATTCCAGTGTACCTAAGGCTAACTGGTCGATTGCAGAATGGTGGGACGCCTTAGGGCTCTGGTTTAACGGAGGGTCTTTGACGTTTAGTCCTACGTCACAGCCGTAGGACTCGACTTGTGGATACAATCAAAGCGCACTAAATCCTGTGTATTTCTTTTACTGATCAATTGCCTTTGACCTCGATGGAAAAAGCAATGAGGTCAAGGACAATGGTGAATGAGAGTTATTTCGTTATCCATAATTTCCTTGTACATGTACAAAGATAATAAAGGGCTATTCTGTTCTATTCTTATAGGGGGGAAATGCACTTACGGAACTGTTCTTATCCCAAGTGGATGAAATGCCATAATTTCACACGTTTCACAGTACTGACCCACACATATGGTTCTTACACACACACTGGACTTTCTGGACTTTGGTTTTGCACAACACTGGTCACTATATTCTTCATTTCCGGTTAATACTTGTACAGCTGCTGTTATTGTGTATATATTTATTTAGATTTAGATTTCTTCATACATTCTTATATAGTTCTATATTGTGTATTGTGTATTTTGTTGTACAGTTATTTTATTTTCAACTTTAATTTATATATTTATCTTTATCTTATTCTTCCCAGTTAAATTTACCCTTCATTCTAATTTGTGTTGTACAGTTATTTCATTTTTAACCTTAATTTATATTTTATTCCTTCCTAGTTAAATTTACCCTTTTTAATTTTTCATATTTATTTCCTATCTTATTCATAGCCTTTTCCTTTTTTGTTCTCTTTAGGTCACGAGCAGTTGTCCAAGCATTTCACTACATATCGTACTGTGTATGACTGTGTACGTGACAAATAAAATTTGAATTTGAATTTGAATTTTTTCTTTCTTTTTTTTAATCTTAAATTAAAGTGTTGCCAGATGCTATTTTTGAAAGTTCTGCAACACACAATAAACCAATTTGTTCCATGAGAGATACACCAGTAAGGATGTTTCCTTAAAATGTATGTGTTTCTGCAGCAAATCACAAGTGAACTGTAAAAGTGGATTGTCTATTTCTGGATGACCTTGTGCTTGTACAATAAAAATGATAAATATGAGTCTTTATGAACCCATACACTCACTGGACACTTTGCTAGTATGCAGTTGAACCCCCTTTGGCTTTCAGAACTGACTTCATTTTTCAACAAAGTGCTGGAACCATTCCTCAGACAATTTGGCCTATTTTGACATGATAGGATGACACAGTAGATTCAATCTCCCATACTACCATACTGGTCACTGGATATTTTCACTTTTCTGGACCATCCTGGGTAAACCCTAGAGATGGTTGTGTAGGAAAATCCCAGTAGATCAGTAGTTTCTGAAATGCCTAAATTACCTTTCTTTCTTCATTATGATGGTCATTTACAACTTCAGCAGGTCATCTTGGCGATCTATACATGCTTAAGTGCACAATGTTGCTGTCATGTGCTTAAATGATTGGATATATACATTAACAAGGAATTGAACAGGTGTACCTAATATATTGGTAAATCAATGTATAACGTCTTTTAGCATTTGCTACTTAACCCATTCCCAGTATAGGGGATGCCCCAAACTACCAAACCCAAGAATCCCATTGTTCAGTCAAAGACTTTACTGATACAGATGAAACAACAAGATACTTTTAGCACAATTTATTTAATCAGAGAGAACCATGATGACAGTCATACACATTCACCCGATATAACATTAACATCTAGCGTGAAATGCAGGGCCCTGATAAAACGTGAAACTGCATCAATGGAATCAAATAAAGGTTATCCAAGGCCACTTTAGAAGACATATATTTATTTTAAGCATCTAGCTCGCTACACATTTTATCTCATACACTTTCTAAAATACATCTTTCTGTCTTAAAAAAATAAACTTCAAATCTTATGAAATATAGCGTTCAAATCCCTCTCTAAGTACAGGCCTTGTGAAAAATAAAAGTCAATCCATGCACATATGGCACTGTTATGTTTATATTTTACCATTTCTCACCACTTCAAACCAACTACAGAAGTGTACATACAGACCCCCCCAAAAAACTATAATGCTGAAAATGAAGGCTTCCTCAAACTAAGTACTATTCATGAAAAAACATGATTTAAAAGAGTTCAGATTCAAATGCAATGACATACCATAAACACCACAACAAGGTGAATATAGTGTAATATCTTACTGACCAAACAGTGTATAACATTAACATAAATCAACAAGTCAAGGCAGAAATCAACACCAAAATCCCACGTTGAATAAATCTTTTTTTTAGATTGTCATTCAAACTCCAGAGAACGTGTTTCCTACCCTCAAACTGTTAGACACAGTGGGGTTTCTTGTAATTCACAGTAGTAAGACAAGAATAGATACGACTGAAAACAGGCAAATTATTCAAGTCTTTTAAGCCTTTTTAAAGTTTCATTTGTGCTTCCAGTCATCCACATGAAAACCCACAGCAACAGTGCCATGATATAATGACTGAATTTGGCATAGTTAGATTTTTTTTAGAGTCATCCATAATGTATCTCCTAATGACTATCAACATCTATTATTTGCAGGAAATTTATTATACCTATGCAAGCATGACAATAAGAGACCCATATAGTTTTATATGAACACTCACAGTCTGATAACGCTACATGAAATGAAGATGATCACTGATTACTGAGTGTTTCTGGGTGATAGGCCACAGTTTGGCTCATGGCTTCACAAACATGCTAGAGACGATGGAAAGGTTATAGACATTTTATGTGTGAATACTCACATACCCCAGAAATTGGTGTTTACTTGTACAAAGTATTGACAACCTCATCTGTATAAGGCAAAATAAATAAATAAAGCTGTTAACTGGGAGCCTCATCACCACTATCAACAACAGCTTAAAAGACTCTTTTTATGTTTGACTACATTTCTGTAATTGGTGCAGCTCTTGTCGACAGGTTTACTCTCGCTTTGTTCCAAAGATCTGGAGGAAAAAGGAGAAGATGTAGACGATATCCAGGTAGATGTTGAGAGTGGCGAAGACGTATTCTTCTGGACTCATGGTGTACCGCTTGTTCCCCATAAGGAGTTGGGTATCAAATGCCAAAAACTGCAACACATATTAATAATAATTTTAAAAAAAGCAAAAACAAATAACTCAACTTTTATATTGTTTGTAGGCACCTACTGCACGTGTTCTATTAAATGTGACTGGGCCTATTAGTAATAGCTCATCTCTTTATATGCTCACCATGGTAAACAGTATAGCCCCCAACACAGCATAGACACCATCCACCCAGGGTACCTGAATGACACATATTCATTTATTAGTTGTGATTCCACTTACTAATTTACAATAAGCAATCAGCTGAAATACCATTATATTTTATTATATGTTCTCAATTTGGAGTTGAGTCTGTATTAGTTTGAAAACATGTACTCATTTGAGGGACTTTATTCATTTTTACTATTTTAAATACTGTAGATTTAAGCAAAAGCAAAACAACAACCAGCCCTATTTGACTACTGTATTAAACTGCTAAAACAAATAAAAAGAAATGTGTAGTTATTTATTGTTTTTTAAGACACAATGGTTAGGTAGTCTAAAAATACGTCGAGAAGATTTTTTACTAGAGTCAAAGGATGTCTGAGAGTTAGCTATACTGCTGAAAATAGCAGGTATCTACCTCATGCAGAAGGGTGAGGAAATGTTAACAGTGTCATAACTCCTGTCAAAGCAAAAGGTGCTTTAAAGAATCAAAAATGTGAAACTATTTTTTCTTTATTAACCACCGAATTCCACATGTTTGTAATCTCTTCAGTAGACTACTGTTCTACATGACAGAAAATAATAACAACTGAAAAAACCTTAAATGAGAAGTTGTGTCCAAATTTGTGTCTGGTGTCTTAAATCCCGGCTGTTCTGGTACAATCAGCTAACTCGTGTTTACCTGACAGAAAAATTATGCGATTATTGGATTAGTTTGATCACACTTACATATTGGAAAGGGAGGACAAGGGCCAGCACCAAGCCAGAGATGAACATCACCATGCAGAAGACAAAAAGCACACCTTGGTATGAGGTCACATCAAACTGCAAAGAAGAAAGCACATCAAACCAGACATATGTAAGTCAACATGTAGGAAAAGGTGATTCAGGGAAGTTAGATTCACAAGTGCACAGAAAGAAGAGCATTTCGGTTTTCTCACCTTGGTTTGAAAGCTAAAGACTGTGACCAGGAGACAGACTGCTGCTGTAATGCCCAGAGACATCACCACTGACTTGGTGTTATAAAAGCTGTTAAAACAGCAAACGTGTAAAATGTTATGCAATTGTTACCACAGGGTGGGGGGTTCAGGATACTTTTTTTTAGGTGGCCTAAAAAGCACTGGCACAGATCGGATTATTCTGCTAAAATAAATAAAGTATGCTAACTTTAAACTGACATGCTGTAAAGAAAATACACTGCTGGCTATAATTATTTGAATATAAAATCCATTAAGAAGACAATCTAAAGAAGGCATGCAAAATATACCTGGACAACATCCCTGTCATGTAGGAGAGCGAGAGAGTCTGTAACATAGGACAGTCAGTCGGAAAATATAGGCATTATATGCAAATAACAGCATAACAAATAACATCACCTTAAAAAAAACTCTATATATTTATTGTTAGATTTCCAGAGTTAACTTGCAAGTCAGCTTTTAAATGCACAAAATAATGAGTTATATCTTACTGCTATAAAAAAAAGTTCAGAGAATCCCATCCATGTGTAAGCAAGGTCATATTTATTAAAAAGATAACACACATCAGCGATATACTTACGAAGATGACAAGCAGAATCAGGTTCCATGGAAACTGTCTCCTGTAGGGGTAAACAAAGACCAGTGTTTCAATATTTGATGTGATGTGAACTGTTTCCATATGATGTGCATTTCCTTTTTGATAACTTCTGCCTCACCTTGGTGCAGAGCAGCAAGACAAGGTCAGATAAGTGACAAAGAAAACAGCGCTGCAAAACAACAAGAATATTGTTTGATATGTCTTTAGACAGAAGAGACACCAACACAAAATAAGTGTACACTTCTGAGGGATGGTGTTACTTACTAAGAGGCCCAGTACCACCCAGGATTAGTCTGAATGTAGTCCTTCACAGGGTCACTGTAAGAGAGTGGCTCAGGTAAGTGTGCTACCATTCGAGGCTTATACAATTCAACATGAGAGGATACTGGAAAAAAAATCTGCTTTCATCAGACGCTCACCAGAATGTGAACAGAGCCACGATCGCGAGAGTAACCAAGAGCTGGATCATCAAGATGCTGTACACCTTAAAAAAGAAAGAAAGTATTTGTTCTATGTACTGGCCTATAAAGTATATAAAAGCACTTGATCAACACATTATCAGTGATGCGCTGCATTCACAGTCACAGTGTTATCATCAGTAAGCATTTTAGGTAATTAAGCTTTTTCATACCTTTCGGATGAAGACCCTCCTGATGTTGCGATCATCCCAGTTGAATTCTGTCAGCATCTCAACATCGTTGTAGCAAGGAGCACTGACGCCTAAAGGGATCATCACAATATTTGCTTATGTAATCCCATCACTACCACATGAATTCAACAGATGGCAAATATTTAAGAGTATATGTAAGATGAAGACTCTTTAAGATGACTTGAGGGATAAAAAGCAGCCATACCTGCAGTAGCTTCCTCATAGCTCGGAGGTGCAGGCGCCACCAAGGCCTCTCCACTGGAAGAGCCGTTGGTGGTCTTGTTTGCAAGTGCCAGCTGGTTGGATACAAGATGAACACTTTGTTATCTTCAACTTAACACTTCTATTTCAACGAATAGCAAACCATTTTTTTTCTGACTATCTCCTATGTTTGGCCTCTTTATTTAATATTAAATCTTGAGTGCAAATGGTTCCATATCTGGAATCACATATGACTGGGGTAAAGGGGTTTTAATTTGTAGTTTTTAATGTCAACAAAATACATATTGATATGAAAGTGAGGACTTGTAGATTTTTGATAGGTGTTGTACTATACCAGGATGAACTGCGCCAAAGATTTGGAGTAATGACTAAAGAAATGTATAATAATAACAAAAACATAAATATTGTTTATAAAAATAGTAAACAGCTATTATCAACAGCTTATATGAGTGTAAAATGTTCACTTTCCCATTAAAGTTTAATTTGGTGCTTTAAATTTAAATGAAACCTCAGCTCATAGTACCGATGATCTAACCCTCAGCTCAAATAGCAGCTGCTCTTAATAATTGACACTTCACCGGACACGTCAGGCTGCCTTGTCACAATTTCAGTGGGGTACGTCAAGTTTTAACCCATTTTTAGTTTTAATAACTGTAATTATAACGAATTACAAAAGGTTTTGATTGACAGGTTTACGCGCATGAAGCCTTCAGCTGTCAAGATCTATATTTAAAGATAAGAAACACCCACGGGGATCATTCGTATCTATATCGTTAGTCTGGAAAACATAACAGACAGGCGATGTTAAAGAAATAAGATGCACAGTGTTAAGCTTAAAACAATAATAATCCAGAATCCTCAATGACTGATGTAACCGCCTGGATGTAACCATGCAGCCAGGTCTACACAAATAAAGGTTGTCATGGTGATGTGACGCATTTGCTAAAGTATCACTTACACAAAATGTGAAAAATACTTTGAATATGAAAAGAAAAAAATAAATTAAGTAGATTAACTTCTCACTAATGAGAAACCCCGTGCGCTCGAGTCCTGCAGAAAATGTGACGGTGCATCGCGCAAAATTAGTTATTCAAGTAATTCTATGATTACTGAAAATGACGAAAGCCAGTTTCATCTACAGGTCCGCATTGCCATTACGCACCTGATAATAATGGGACTAAATGGATTGGGTAGGCACTCACATTAACTGTTAGGAAAATATTCACAGTAAATAAATTAAAAAAATATTGATTTCGACGTCTCAATGAAGTCCTAACTGAATAACGACATTAAAGCTCATACCTTGCCCTGCGTCATGATGCCTGTGTGTTGTCCAGCAGTAGGTAGCCCCGGTGCGTATTCCAAACACACAATAGCGCGGTGGGGTCTTCTTTATTGGGATATTTCTCGGAGTCTGGCGAGACTAAGACTGACAGCTGTGAGAAAGGACTGGGACTGATGTGGTCTTCTCGCCTCTTTAGACTGAATACCCAACCTCTGACGATACAGTGATGTAATCCAAAAACAACGCTCAGACTCGAGCAGACACCCCCCTCCCTCACCCACCCAGGGATGTTCTAGCAGCATCCAGATGAAGTTGCACCATAGAGAAACGCTGGGACTGTACCACAGCACCGGGGAAAATAGGGAGTACGGATCTCTGCATGATGCGTTATGAGGACAGAAGTCCAGACGAATCGGGAAATATGGTCTGCAGCAGAACCAGGACAGCGGGGGTTTGCAGGGTACAGTGACATTTTCAGATTTTCAACACCAGTTAAGATTTTCCTTTCTTCTTCTTGCATCTGAATGCTGTCAAACATGCTTTTAGTCAACATCTGACAATGACATTCAAATCACACCATCAGTATTTTTAACAGCTAAAACGATTCTGACTGAATCTGAATTGAGATTTTTTAATGAAGAAAACTCAAATCAAAGCGGTTTCTCAAAAACATCAAAATAGACATGTTATATAATTTGTAATAATGATTTGTAAACTCCTGTTGAATAAATGTTATAAAAACAACCATATGCCACAAAATAGAACTCCCTCCCAATATAATTTAACATATTACAAACACTTTTATTTAAAAGTGTAACACAAAGAGCCATATAAAGAACATCAAAACAGAGCATTTTGCAGATGACACAGGAAAGACATTCAAAGTAAAGCTGCTGCTGCTTGCCTGGTTTAAAGGACACCCCGCCCGCCCCAAAAAAACAAAACAGATCCTGCTCAACATACAGGAACCAATGCACTGCAGAAGAAATAAAAGAAATATAGTAGACACTAACATTCATTTGCTAGTCTACTTACTAGCCATCACCTAATTTCAAATATCCATTCAGGTCTCTTAAGTAAAATCTTTTCAGATTTGTCTTTAAGCATTAGGTGAAGGCTCAGCATCACCAAATCTTCTTGGGATTCTGGCAGGTGAAATCCCTACAGACAGAAACACTTCATCTGGAATAATTAGTGGACTGATACAAAAAGTATCAGCCAAGTTTTCAACAGTTTCATTGACAAATGTTCCCAAAGACATTAACAAAAGTCTGTAACCAATAAACAATAAGGAATCAACATGACATAAAATGTTAAACATTTTTACCAAAACACCCCACAATTTCATTCAACTCTGCTTTTGGCAAAATGTGCACCTAAAAGTAGTCTGGTTGAATATGATGTCTCTAGGTTCAGTTAGACAAAACTGAGATAAAACATTTTAAACCAGACAAGCAAAAGTGGACATGTGGCTGATCGACTTGTTACATTTCCCATTCTGCTCTGTTTCCCTCCAGTCTCAGATCTGTGTCATTTCTACCCAGGGTGAAAAGACTGACCACAGCCATCAGAGCTGCCAGCATCATGACGGCACAGCCTCCAAACATGTGTCTGGTGCCCCCACCACCCTCCCCTCCACCTGTTCCTGATACCTCCCCGTGGAGGGCCAGCAGCCCTAAGCAGGCCAGCAGGTGCAGCGGCAACCGGAACCAGGCCAGCACACCGGCCCGCTTCTCCTCTGGGATCACCCTGCCCTGAAGAAAGCTGAAGGCAGGGAAATAGAGACCACAGGCCAGCTCCAGGAGCAGGAAGGCCAGAAAGGATTCATGAGGTCTAGGTTGTCCTGGGGCAGTGGAAAAGGTTAGCATAAAGAAAGAGAAGAAGGCCATCAGCACAGCAAGGCAGAGTACGTGCCCAGGCTGTAGACGGTATTGGGTTGAGGTGGCTAGGCGGTATAGCGAGGACCCAACCATGCTGGCAGCCATCAGGCAAGAGAAGACTATTCCTAAAGGAGGCCCATGAGGGTCCAGTACTGGGGTCCACAGAAAAACAAAAATGTAGAGGACACTTTCAAACAGAGCCTGGACTCCCCCCAAGAGCATGACTCTCCTGTCTGACAGTAGGCAGTGCAGCCCCTCGTGGCAGCTGCGCGAGAACCGTGCTTTTGCAGACAAATGGGTCACACCTCCATTTGGAGTGCCAGTGAGCAGAGTCTGTTTGTCTACTTCAGGAACCCCTTGAGCCTCTTCTTTGCCCCAGTCAGTCAGGACTACCCAGCCACAGCAAGCCAGACAGGGGACTGCCAGGAGAAAGGGGGCTACTGGCCCAAGGTGGAGCCACTCAGCCAGTAAGTTAGCCACCAGCCCTGCACCCACTGCGAGTCCGTGGTTCCAGGTAGCAGCTTTGGTGAAGGTGCTGGGGATCCACTCCTTGGGAAAATCATGGACATCAACATGTCGGTGCACGTACCAGGCTTCAAATGTGGTTGCTAGCAGGGATGTGGACAGTCCCCCCAAGATGCGGCCCACAATCAAAACAAAGTAGTCTCTGGAAAGCTTGGTGAGACAGCAAGCAGAGTATGACAAGCAGAACAGAAGACAGGTCTGCCTGCGGCCCAAAGCCTGAGGGAGCCAGCCTGCAAAAGGAGCAAAGAGAACACAAGAGGCCAGACCACATACATACAAAATGGCTATTTGGGATTCCAGGAAGCTGTAGTGGAGGTAAAGTTTGTAGAGATAAGGACCCTGGAGCCAGTCTGCCCACAAAGCCAGAAGGTATGCCCTGAGGAATATTGTCTGGAAGCCACGGAAAGCTGGGTTGGCTACAGCTGTAGGGGTGGACTGAGGTGGGGTGACGCGGCGTGCCGTAAGCTCGAGGCCAACGCACAGGGCAAGCAGGAAAACTATGGCAAGATACGCTGTCACCAACATGCTGTCATGAAATGCTCCCACTGGAGGTCAAAGCTGAGGTCTCGGGGGATTTGCAGCACTTTTCTTTCTGTTTCTCAGCGCCTGCGGACAGACAAAGTGGCCAAAATATTACAGACAGACGAGTGTTCATGAGTCAGGAACTCGGCATCGTCATTCTTGCTTAACTTGGAAAAACCCAAAACATTTTGACAACAACAACAGGTCCAGGTAGATATGGCACCGTAACTTCAATCTTACCTACGTCAATGATTAAACCGCTAACTTACGACAGTTAAGTCGCTCAAAACAAGCAGATAATTATCAGCAAACAGATGTACCTGCATGCTATTGTTGTTTAGCTAAGGCTAGCCTGTGAGCTAACCTGCCACTAATATGAACAGCTCGTGCTGGCTTCCCCCCGTTTGCTCTATTCTATCATTTTTATGTGACAGAGCTTACCGTAACGTTTAACAGTGGTCCCATATTATTATTACTGAGGCTAAAACGATGACGGCATGTGAAGCGATTAAGTGACAGCAAATGATACGTGGAAGTGAGCACTCGCTAGCACACCATCCGCTTCCGGGATCCGCTGTACATTATTCTACCAGAAGGTGGCACCCTTACTTCACTTTGTTGGGGAGAAGGTTGTGCTTCTAGACATCTTGTATTGCAAATTTATAATCTATCTTTTCCATTGCAATTGACAGTCTACATAGGTACTATAAAGTTGCTTACAGCTAATGTAATAATAGCCTAATTTATTAATGCAGTCTGCTAGCAATAAATTATCTAACGTTCACATAATTGCACAATGTATAAACTTGGTTAACACACTCACAGCATACTGCCAGTGTACAGTGTTGCACAACTACGGGCCTAATTACTCAACATAGCCTATGTTTCTTTTCTAAACTGATATTTCCCACACAAATGTTTACAAAAAAGACACAGAGGCAGAATAATACATAATTCCAACTTTATATCATTGTATCATTTCTATTTAGGAAGAAAAATGTACAAAATGTACAAGATGTGCTCAATCAGCCATAATCAAACAAGCAAACAGTGAGATGACCAATCAAATTAGATCTCTCACCCAAAGAAAATATTTCTTGTGTTTGTATGACAAACATTGGGGCCAGAGGAAGGGTGCATGTGGAGTGAATGCTGGTGATTTCAGGGATTATGCTGGTTTGTTACATCATCTAATATAGCAGGAGGAGTGTCTAAGCTGTTTGAGAATCCCTACTACACATTCTCCTGAGCAAAGCTCCCTTGGCATAGCCAGATCCCCACCAAATACAGGAAGGTCATTACATTCTTCTTCATTACACCAAACTCATATGTCTGATCCATCATATCAGTTCAATAATCGATACATCAACATTGGGTAACATAATATTTACAGCAACAAAAAATAAACACAGGAACTACAAAACCCCATGTGCACTCCATCGGTCTAGATGTGATACGGTACAGTGACAGACATTATGTTTTTGTGAAATAATATTATAATCGTGCTGTCTTATCACGATGACACATTTAAATTCAAGGTGAGCCAAATGTTTTCTGGAAGGTTAGTCAAAACTTAGAAAGAGACTGCATCCTGTCATGTGCAGGTTAAAGCAGGGATCCCATTCCAGTACTGATGCAGATGGCATGTTTGTAAAACAGTGACACACAAGTGCCTTAACATTTCAGGTATCACTATGTATTATATACAGATTCCCTTTTTCTTAAACACAAACTGACACATGGTCAATCATTACCAGTGGTCCCTAAGTAAAAAAAATTTCATATACAACATCCATCATTTAGCGGCTGCTTAGTGATGGTCTGTTAATACTGTATGACTTGCGGAATAAACAGAAGTGAACTGGCTTTTATTCTTAAGTATACAGGATATAATGAGCAAGTGCACAAATGATTTTTTCTTTTTCCAGAACGGTGCTAGTAACTCTACACAATGATTTAATCTTTTTCTTTTTAACTGAACAATGTCTCTCAAGTGGTGTGGAGGTTTATGCGTGTACATGAGTTTGTTTTTATTGTATTGTATTTTTTCCTCTCAAAACATTGCATGACGATCAACAGCAATTCAAAATATGTATGTAGCCCTCATTTATCCTTTTCAAAACAACACTCATCAATTGCACAATTCCTTGTTCCTCAATATTGAAGGAAGTCCTGCCCTTGGAAGATAATATCTGTATGTGTGTATGTACTGTGTATTTTTCTGTGTGAAATAGTCTTTTTCCTGTGCAGTCTGTGAAAGAGGGGACTTCTTAAGGATCAATGCGAAAGGCCAACAGTTTGTCAGAGTGCAGGTTGTTGAGGGTGCGGAGGTCTGGAAGGCGCAGAAGCAGCTTGGAGAAGAGGGTGGTATCATCTGGACGACGGCGAGTGATCAGTGAACGCAGGGCGCGGATAAGGCCCTCCTGTAGCTGCTCCACGGCCCTCGTGTCCGAAATGCCGGAACGGTCTGAGGAACACAGAGCATACCGGTGTGAGTGATTTGAAACAGTTAGCACGTTGTGGATTCATTATCGAACTGTCACTGCGGTGCAGCATTTGTAACTGTTGTTCTCTAACCTGCAGAGACCAGCACCACGGCCATGAAGAGAGCCATTTCATCAGGCTCTAGTCCCAGAGAACTCAACTTCTCACTGAATTCAAACATTGCATCCAGCAGAGAGCCCATGCCCAAGGCACGCAAAGTGGGCAGCGGGTAAGTTTGGCCATTCAGGAATGTCACTGTATGCTCCCCAGCATTGAACAAGGTGCAGAACCTCACCATCAGAACCTTAACACGCAAGAAATGGTGAAAAAAGACGAAAACAAAAAGATAAACGTGAGACAAATGCTTTAGCCAAAAACACATCTGGACACATTATGATGCATTTATCATTACCAAAATGTATAACTGAAAATGTATGTCATTACCTGGAAGGTGCCTGATTTTAGCAGCATGACCTGGTCCTGTTGGCTAAGCTCTTGAAATCCTGGGATGCCTTTAGCAAATTCTACAACCTCCTTGACAGCAGGGGTGAAACACTGAGAGAAAGACTCCCATATCTCCTGACTTGTGCGTTCTGCCCCTGACACAGGGCACGCGTTGAGAGGACAGGCCTTTGAAAAGACAAAAAACATCAAGTCATAAATAGCTTGTCGAATAATGAATCATACAGCAGTCCTAATTCAGCGAGCGTCTTGTACTTACCAGCACTTTAGCTCCTGGAGCTAACTTCCATGGGCAGGAGGGCTGATTTTGGGTACTGCCTGCAATGCGGAAACTGTCATGATTGGCAGAGCTTCCCCTTTGAGGTATTGTAGCATTTGACTTGTTGTGATTCTGATTTGATGACACTAAATAGGTATACCGATTGCTGTCCATATTGTTAAATGCAGGTTGGTTGTGATTAGAGGAGACTGGGCATACACTGGCGGGGGTAACTGGGCAAGACTGATAACTCTGAGCTGAGGAGGGGTGAGATGAAACTTGAGGAAAATTGCCATCCTGAGAAAAGGGAGATGTGTTGTTGTTGTTGTTGGAGATGATGTTGCCTGACTTGGATGCTCGCTCCTGGTTGCTGCTGTTGCTGGTGAAGATGTCACGATAGGCTCTGGAAATGGCTCCAATGGCCTCTTTTGAGGTACCGTCGTCTGTGCTGGTGGGATTTTCCCTCACTGAAGGGGAGTCCATGTCCATGGCAGCCGACTCATTTAGGCTGTTCATGTAGCTCTGCATCTCATCCAGAAGTCGCTGCTTCTCTCTCTTAGGGATACGGCCAAAACGCACCGCTAAGGAAGATACAAGCAGAAGAGAAAAGGTTAGGTTCCTGTCACCGACAGCACGGGCAATCCCAGTAAATGTTTGTTTTGTGCTTTTCATTTCTCCGTTCTTGTCTTTTTCTAAATAAATGGTAATCCTTTTTCTTATTTGATCAAATACAATAATCCAAATCAGCAGCTCAACAACAACGAAAGTTACAAATGAATTCATAGATTTATTCATTTTTATCAAGAGATAAAAACTCGCAGCTTAACATGCTTAAACTGTTTACAGTGATTTCAAGGTGAATCACACAAGTGGGGAGATGAAAATTTCCTTTTCTTCATCCATACCCCCCCCCCCCCCCCCCCCCACCCCCCTTCTCACAGTAACCATCAGCTGGAGAGGCTATTTATAGACCCCCTGCTGCCATCTGCCTCATCCTCTCCTCTATCCACCACTATCGTCTTCCTCTACTGCTCCCTCCCTCCATTTGTAAGTAGGGCAGTGGGGCAACATCGGCATGATGTCACTGGCACTGAGATCGTGAGAAGGAGAAGTATGAGAGTGGTGGGCTTGAAGAGTTGAGGAGACAGAAGTGAGAGCATGAAGAAGACTGACACGAGGGATGGCAATGCTGGAAAATGACTGTGTGTGCGTGGCGCTCCTGTTGTGCAGTCATACTGTCAAACTGTGAGGACTTGCCTCCCTTTTGGGGACAAAAGTACTCATCATGTAAATCATATAATTATAAGGTCAAGATTTGACTAAGGTGAAGGGAGGATTAAGGTCTGAACCGAGCAAGTTGTGGTTATTGTATTCTCTATTCTGGGTAGTGCATGTCACCAGGAAGCGAATGCAAGTGAAGAAGTGTGTGTTAGATAAAAATGGTACATCTTCAAAGACTTGAAAGTAGAGCACACGCGATTTCTTTTATAAAGCATATAAGTGGTATAGTGGTGTATACATATATGTATTTATATATATATCAGTTGCATACTGCATACAACCACAATTTAGAATAAAAAACAGAATGACAATAACTGTGCAAAACTGAGTGATCAAGAGTAGTTGTAGTAGTAGTTTGCAGGATATACTAAAGAAGCTTTTGTAATCTGCAGAGTAACTTGATGAGGATGTGGCCAATAACGTAACATGAGCTTAATCCCTGTCATCATGGTTTAAAAAGAAGCAAATGCACACTACTGAGCTGCATATGCAAATTATGTTGAAAGGCATTTTAAAATCTAACCAGAAGGAAGAAACCTAAAGAAACTTTCCTGTATTCTGTCTGATTACGGGAAGAAAAGTGTGCCACCATGCCAACGGACTTCAATATTTGCCTATATTGCAGCGCCAGAGTCACACAGCTGCCTGGTGTGAAATCAGGGTGTACTATTTATTGTGGGCTGCAGTCAGTTGCCTGCGGTTTTCCTGTTTTCGTAATGCTTGAAACTGAGCAAAAAGGGGTTTCTAGGTTGTGGTCCTTAACGCATTCAAAAATCTCCCGTAAGAGGGTCAACCTGAATGTTCTCTCATTTGGATGCATTTTGCCACCGTCTTTTTTTTCTTTTCTTTGCTGTGCACCAAAAGTGTCAAGCACATGCAGAAATAACACTAACCTCTTTACTAGATTAGGCAATGCAGAGTACTGGAGGGTGGAGATAAGCAGAAACCATACTGAGAGGAAGAAAACAGGCAAACTACACCAAGTAGGTCATGATGTATGAGTACACTATAGGGCTGATTCTGTATTGTTTTTCTAGGTCAGCCCAACTGTTTTCTTAATTTGTGGTGATAGGTGATCAATCACTGTTCAGCTTTCAGAGCCAGAATGAGGTGAAACAAAAAAAATTCTGTCATAACGATGGTTTCTGCATCCCTTGCTTAATTGTTGCCCTGTCCCTTATTAATTGCAGTAAGATGTTCTATGGGCATACACAAGGTAATCACGTTGACCCTGTTCCAATTTCCTAAAATAATTCCTGTGTTTGCTGCAGTTTTCCCGATGATAGATAGCTTTAGGGACTTCAAGGTTCCTCTACTCATAAATCACTGTCTGAGGGAGAGATGTAAGGGGAGCTGAGGGAACATAGTGGGTACATATAAGGGGGAGGGGCTGCACTGAACAAGAGCATAGAGGTAGGTGTTGGTGGATGCTGCAAAGGGCAGCAGAAAGACACTTAGTAACTTAAAAAGAGTGATACAAAGCCAGATGGTACTTACAGGCAGTGCAGTGACAAAGTAGGAGGGCAAGACAGGTGCAAGTCTTCCTACAAACTGAGTGACTGAGCTACTGGCATGATGACCTCAAAAGTCTTCCTGCATTACATTTTTCACTCAGACCTACATATCAGTACTGCACCACTTTCTGTGTGCCCATTTCCCTGCTGCTTTGGCTAATCAGAGCACTGTGGTATTCTGGCAGAAGAGCGAGAGGAGAAATTTCAGTAAAATAAAATAAAAATATGTCAGGATGTCTCACCATCTCTTGACATGCCGACAGAGAGGCATTTCTTGAAACGGCAGTGCTGGCACCGGTTCCGATTCATCCGCATGATCAGACAGTTCTCATTCTTCACGCACATCTTGTAGTTGATGTTTTGCTGGATGCTGCGTCGGAAAAACCCCTGACACAAACAGACATGTTTACATATATACCATGTGAAACCAGGGCACAAAAAAATCAACACATATATGAAATATTCCACAGTTTTTTCACATTTCTTTCTGATTATTGCCTTACCTTGCATCCCTCGCATGCATGCACTCCATAGTGGAAACCAGATGCAATGTCGCCACAGACTTTGCAAAGCAAGACCATTCCACCTGTCTCTGAGGAAGGAAAGTGAACTGTGAGATAAGCTGCAAAAACACACACATACGTATATGAAGGAATAAATATTTATGCATATCGATAGTTAGGAAAACTTACTGGTGAAAGTTCCCGGGAATCCGCATGGCCTTTTCCCCGCAATGGGGTGTGCATAGGAATGCTGTGGAGTAGCTGCTGGTGTTGAGGGGCCACTATAGACCTCTGGGAATTGGAACACCAGTTTGGAGGATGGAGTGTTGCACCCAGCTGCCCTTTGTTTCAATGCCCCAATCTCCGTGAAGGTAACCTCCTCTGGAGATGAGGGCTGGGAGTGTGAAGAAGGTGATTGTGTCTGGTATCCACTGGAAGGGCTGCCAGGGCTGGGACTGGCACTGCCAGAGGAGCCAGCATACAGGATTACTCCTCCTGAAGAGAAAGAATGGAGATGTTCACATAAAAAGACTTTAAAAAAAATATATAGCCTTGTTTAAATTTGGCTGGATTAGATGATTTATAAATTAAAAAAAAAAAAATCTGGCTACCCATAATTGCTTAGAAAACCTGCAGGGCTACTTTATAGATGTGGATGTGTTGTGATGTAATGTTGCACAATCTGTGGACAGCGGCTCTGAGTATCTGCAGCGACGTCGCTGCACGCTGAGTGTAATAGGCGTAATGGTGCGCTCAAGAGGATAAAGTGGGCGCTAAAAAGACTGCCGATGGCACAGCAACGAATCAGAGAGACGTACACTAGAAGAATCACTTAAAAATAATTCTTGCGTCATGCAGTCTTAAAGCACCTGTAAATATTAGCGGATTCTTTTTTGTCATTCAACTGTGGCTGTTTCCGAACTTTCGTTTCTCTCTCGCTCTCTCACTTCTAGTCAGGCGTTGTGGATGAGCGGAGACACGACCTCACGTGTCTGCGGGGTCTGCTGCCTCCTCCGCTCCAATAATAGCCTCGCTCCCCTGGCACCGTGCCCAGCGCCAGCTAACAGCACGACACCTGACCGCCGCCTCACATGCGTGGACTCCTGACACGGTTACTGGCCGAACCAAATCCGCAGTCTCGTGTTGAAATCTAACACAATTTGAAGTCAGATCTGTGTTTATAAACATACGCTGAATGGGACAGCCCCCAACCGCCGCCACCCTCACTCACTGAGCGTGAGGTAGCAGCGAGCCTCTGCTACTGTCGTTCCACAGTAGAAGAATGTGAGTCACGTTTTTGTTTTCTGTTTTGTTTTCTGTTTTGTTTTTTTTTTGTGCAAAGGTAAAACCTCGATTTTGTGGTTTGGACTGCCGTAATAACAAGGCAGTGTGCAGCAGAGTCGACTAGAGACACATTCAAGATTACAAATTAGGCTCTGTACGCACTTATTTCAGTATTAAAAGCAGTCTAAAAAATATGTTTCCAACTTAAAACTCTTTTTTTTTTCAAACTTGCACATGCAGCTGAGAGTGGCACGCTGGTTTTCGCTGAATGTGCCTGGAGACCGATCCCTTTGCTGCGAACAGCATTTGTTTAGCGCAAATGTTTTGATAATCCTTCCACCAGCACGTGTTGGAGGATTTGTTGACTCATGCCAGAGTCATAGACAGATCCAGCAGACCAGACCTGAGCCTCACCTCCTTGTGAGCCTACACGCAGACAGTGAATGCCCAGCCCACGCCGACTCACTCCACCCAAACACATTGCATGTCCACCTGAAGACTCACATGTACAGTAGCCTTGTGTTTATGAATGACCCCCTCCCGAGCCACTGTACTGTGAACGCTGTTAATGAATAATCCGTTTCTGCTTTTGAATAGTGGTGCAGGAAGTGTCCAAGCAGGCTGTGAAGTGCTGCTGTAATTCATTTCTGTTCTACACATAGATTTTCGTTTAAAAGATAAAACTCTATCTTTCATCTTATGCAAATAGTCCATTAGGAGGGTTATTAAAGCTCTGTAATACATACAGGAATGTATTGATCTACTGATTGCAAACACAGGTAATGCAACTCCTGCAAGGCTACATGCCATATTAAAGCACCTGAACCAAACTCCAGTTTTGTCTGATCCTGTGCCTTGCACAGGATTTCCCACGTACTCAGAGGATTTCCATGCACCTTGCTACAACGTGCACAAGATTCCCACAATTCAGGTCAACGCAGACAGCATCAATTGAGGACGCGGTCACTGCCCATCTTAAGTTTAGTGTACCCGTGCAAACGCTAATCTGCCTGGGACCAGAAAGCAGGCAGAGAAACGTGAGCACTGGATCCTCCACAGGCGGTCTCTCTCTCCCTTCTGTTTCCCTCTTTATCTCTTACTTTCACTGGCTGAAGTGGATAGAAGCACAGTTAAAGTGACTACAGTCATAATTTTTCCCCTGGGGGTAAAGTTTCTAAATATAGATCCCGACTTTCTGGGAAAATATTATTTTTTTTATTAGTATTATTCTAAAACAGAAAATATGCAGGTCTCTGCGGCCAATGAAATGAGTTTGTGCTATGCTGAACACAGTTTCTACTTGGGTTGTTTGCAGAAGACTTTGTTACCTCGGGCTCGTGAAAGTAGGTCAATATCGCAGGAACTTGATAGAATTGTGTCTATGTGCCTCTAGCAGCTCTCTCGAAACTGGTGCCGCATCACACAGCAGCTCTGGCTCATGCAATTAAGAGGGCGAGCTGTATTAGAGTATCACAGTGGGTGGCTATGGCCTATTTTAGAGACCCCAAGAATATGATTCGTCGTGTAACATCCTGTCTTGTTTCAGTCTGTTCTGTGGTCTTGATAAAGCGTCGGTTTCATTGCTATGCAAGCTTTCAGCATTTTAACAGTCACGTTCCACTCCAAACGCACGATGAATGCACGAGTGCCCTGAACCGATTCGTCGGGGACAGATGTTGCAGAATCAAAATCGACTCAGCTTTGTACCACACTGCAAGCTCGCACTGATTTAAATGAAAGGAGGGGGCGGTGTTCAGTAGAAGCAAGTGGTGCATGAGGCGGGGAAACGTGACCAGAGAGAAAAGAGTTAACGTGTGGAATTGCTGACCCACTGACCAAGCTCTGCCTCACCACCACCGCAGGCGGCATCGTCAACACAGAAGCGTCCGTGAGAGCGGGGTAGCGGCAGGAGGAGGGCCCGGATATCTCACGCGTCGCACGCGGCTCTGCAAGGGAAGCCACGTGAGGAGGGCTTTTTGACAGGGCTTTCACCGGGAAGATGTGAAGCGTGCGCTCCAGCCGGGAGCCAGAGCTTCTACAGTCCGCCAGAGGCTTATAATTAAAGAGCCAAATTAAATAGAGCAGCATGTTATGCGGCAGGGTGGTCTGACCGCGCACCAGCAGCAGCAGCAGCACAGCCGGGCGGTGCAACTAAGTTTAAAACAGCAGGGCGAAAACTGTGTGTCAGTGTGTGACCAGACCAAAGTATCTCGGAGAAAATTCGCGTGAAGATAGAAACACGTTTAATTCAAAATCCATCTGTTTGTGATTAGTCATGCCCTGGGATGTTAAATGTAATTGTTTTCTTTTATTTGGCTGAGTCTTAATTTATAACCAGAGGACTGGTTCACTTGTAACTCAGGTCAGCTGCACCACTCAGCATCTTCCATTCTGAGTGGTGCAGCGATACAGGCTGCTGACAAGAAATTGGCCTATATTGTGATAGGGCTACTCATATTTTTGAGGACACAGGTGTCTTACTTTGGGATACACATTTTTTCCTGAGTTTGAAACGTCTTCTAGCCTATTTATATGGCCTATTTTCCCCCCATACTTCAAAAATAATGGGGTTGGATTACTATCTAGCAAATGTTTAAGCACTGAGGACATAATGTTGACAAAAACGGGGCTTTTTGTCTGAATGTTTGTGCCAGTTAGTCAGCCTTAGCACCAACGCACTCTTTTACAGCCAATGGCGAAAAATGGTTTGAATACTTTAATGATGCTGAAAATATTGCAGAAGATCTCCACCAGGGGTGTGCCAGAGGACGGTTTAGAGAGGAAACTAAAGTCCCTGAAGTTAAGCAGTGAAGGGCATAGAACTTCTTCTTTTTCTCCAATTTTGCTTACACCATCTGGTTATCATTTGACGGCTAAATGCGAGCAAACATTGTAGCTATGTACTATTATAGTGCTACAGAGCTGTCATTGCAGGTGTCATAAAACGTTTTCTGACTTCCACACCCTGGTCCAACTGCCTTTAAAAAAAAAAAAAGAGCTGATGTGAATACTAATGTTGATAAATACTTTCCAATGCGTTCCCAACCATTTGTATGTTATTATATGCTCCAAATATTAGTTTTTACTGATTTATATTTCCCCAATAATTGGCCCTGTGTAACCTGTTCCAGCTGACTGTAGCCTACTCCCCTACATTATGTTTACTAGTATTACATAACAAGCCTGCTAAGCTATATATCGTGAATTTGGGTCTATTATTTGAGTTATAAGATCTTTTATGTATGAATAAATTATTGCATTAACCTTTGGGTGAATGTATTGAAGTATTAAGGGCTACAAAATGAGGAAAAAGTGGGATGTCATTAAAGACATTTTATTTTATTAATTGAACAAATAAATAAGAAAAATATAAATAAACAGTTAAATAAAGATATAAAAACTTTTGGAAAAACCTTCTGCTTCACTGCTTCTGCCTCTTGGACAGACAAACAACAAAACTCAGCACCCCAATCTTTGTTTTTATCGGCTGAGTAATACTACAGCTAATATATGATTATTCATCTATTTACTCTGGCCCACTTTATCAGTGAAATCTCAAAGTCATAACACAGTTAGTGGGTTCGTTTCCAGTTCTATTGCACAGGGTGCGTCCATCACCTGTGCCAGAACGTGACCGTGGCTGTTGTAAATGATTCACCGTCAATTAGGAGAGGGAAGCAAAGAGCATGTGCACCCTTGACTGATCTCGAGAAAACGCTGCTTAATACCACTTAACGGATAAAGGTCCTTCCATTATCAGCCTTTATATTGTAGGCACTCCAGAAATGGCTTTGATAAAGGAAAACAGGCACGCCCCCTACGCCAAACAGTGTTTTTCTGCATGATATGACAGGGCTGCAGTTTAAATTCTGGCATGACAGATTATGATTACAGTGCCGGCCAACATACTGTAACTCCACGTGAGTTTGTTTTCGTGGGGAGAAACAGGAAGTGGCCAGCCTCCCTTCAGTCCCGAGCGGCTCACCTTCCCAGGCGTTGTTGCGCTCGGACATTTGAACGATGCACAGCAACGTCCTGGTAGCTTTGCATGAAGTTTTACTTTAAAATCGGGTTTTGTTTGACCTTTAAATTCACAGTCTTAATTAAAACCACTCAGCTCAGAAATGAGTAAAATACAAAACCCTCAAAATTAAAGTTCATCCACTCGTTGCTGCATGTAATGATAAAAAAATCGCCACAAGTAAAAATGAATGAATAAATAAATAAATCAGTGGTTTGCACAATTATTAAAGCAGTGGGATATCGCATTTCTGTGATGTATTCATTTAAGCTCTGCTTCATTTCAATCAAAATCAGCTCTGTTTTACACTTAATAACACATTATGATCAAATCGAGCTGAATTGCTATCGTTTATTGATCGCTGGTACCAACATGAATGAATATCCATCAGTCGTTCAGTTCTAACTTTTGTCATAATCACCATTGCTAGACATTTGCAGCACGCCAAACATAAAATAGAATCTTACCACCGCCGGGGCTGTTATCCATTTCTCTCTTGTGGATGATTAAACCTCTGGATAAACTTGATAGCAGACCTCCGTGAATGTCACGTCACTAGACTGGAGCAAAAGTCTTTTAAAGGCAGACGAGAAAGTCAAAAAAGAGTTTTGCGCAAAACACCTGCTCCATAGAGCGCAAAAATAGGAAGCACTGATTGGAAAGAGTCCAGTGCTGGTGAAGTTGTTTTTTCTTCTTCTGTAATCTGTAGGTGATTCAGTAGATGGCACCTCTTTTCTGTTAGATCTGAATTAGTCACACTGGTCTCCACCAATGATACCTGGATACCTTCTGCTCTCTGAGTACTGCACCTCTAGCTCTAGCGCGCGTGATGTTGCACGACCGAAGATTAAACTATTCTCACGAATTCCAGGAAAGTGGAGTCAGCATATCCTTGAACACACTGTCGGACTTGACACAAGCTGCACACCCACTGATACAAACACCCACATCAATCACGTTGCAGGTGAGTAGGAAATGTGACCGCCTTTTCCGTTCTCCCCAACTTGTGTTGTGGCTGTTTGTGTAGGATTTGGCTCACTCTTTGTATGTAGCGGAGTCCCGTCTCTCCCTCTCTCTCCTTCACGCTCTTGTGCGTTTTCATTGGCGGGGATCCGGGGCTGAGGGGAGTTTGATGCGCTTATTCGAGTGTGATGTGTGTTCAGTAAAGCCACGCTACATGTGCGCGGTGCATGTGCCGGAGAGAGCGCTGCCCTACTGATACACATTTTATGCAAAATACAGTGTGGTGAGGAGGGATGGAGAGATTGGAGGATGGAGCACATGGACAAGAGGCGTGGCTCACCGTGACTGCTCTGACAAGCAGCGCCGCAAACGGATGGTAAACATCGAGACATGCCAAACATCATGCAAATGCCAAGTCCAAAGCGCATGTGCCAGGGGAAAATGTAGACGCGCGAGTGGACTTATGAACAACATGCTCATTGAGGAGACCACGTGCGAACACAAAGCATTTGTCAAAATTGGAATTTCAGCAAAATGTGGATCCTGTGCGCTTGTGATATATTCGCGTTTTGTTTTTTTTTTGCCCGTGGCTTGCGTGTGAGGGTGAATTATTGCATCAATGCCTTATTATTGTTATTATTAATAGTTAAAATAAGTTTCTAAATTGGTTGGGGACAACAAATTGTCGATAGTGCAGTCGTTGAACATTAGCTTTGAACAAGCAGGCGCGTATGGAGGTAACTTGTGGAAAGCGCCCCTCGGTGGCAATTCAAAGCATTAACGCTTAACAAGTGTTTCAGATCACAAGCACAAATGCACGTGACTCCCGGTGATTCCACTGTGTAGAAAACCAGCCGTTCTACTTTAAAAAAATGCCGCAAACACGTTTTTATTATTTGCTTAAATATCTAAAGTAACCCTAGACATAGGCTAATTTTAATAAAAACAAACGAGCCATCAAGTCAAACAAACATTTACTTTATTTCTAATTTATTCTTAACAACAACAACAACAACAACAATAATAATAAACGGATTTATCATGGATTTTATTATAGGAAGAAGTGTCTTGCTTTAACATGTAATGAAAATTATTTGACTATTTTGCTAACCTAAAAAAACCCTTTAGTCTTTCTCAGCAGCCAATCTACTGAGTTAATTGTTTTAATGGCCCTATTCGACTGAATGACTCTATTAGCCCAATAAGGAGAATGTTAACGTCGGAAAACTGTATTAAATAGCCTATTATGTTTATTATAAGATTGCACGAATGTAATAGTAGTAGTAGTATAGTAGTAGGCTAATAGCAAGTTTGCATTCCTTCAAATTAGATATCATTTTAGGCAACGAGGAAAAGTTTAGTATTTATTAGCTTCTGTAAGTTCACATTGAAGTGTTCTTTATTTTATTTTGACACGTGTACTTTTTTGTTGCTCACCTTTGTGGTGGTTTCCATCGTACTGAGCGGAAGTGTTGCTGCACTCCTCCCCTCGCACACTAGGTGGCGTAGTAGTGTCATAAATCTGTCCGCACGGTGGTTCCCATCGACGCCCCTGAAGCTGCTACCGCGACAGTGACCGACTGGCAAAGGATCGTAATCTGACAAATGACTGAAAGATCCCTGAAGCAGAGCAAACACCAAAGAGGACACCTTTAAAGACTGTAACTGACTTTGCTTTGTCTCCTTCACAGAAAACCTCTGTCTTCTTAGTTTCTGTGGAATAAATAAGCTCGCGTTGGAAGCCGAAGCATAAACTTCTCAAGGCCAAGAAGAAGAAGAAGAAGGTAAGACTGTGTACTTTACATAAATCATCTACCGCCGTGATTAATTGCATGTGTCTAAGAGTAAACGGAGCTCAAACGGCGTCAACCCGGGCGTGTGTTTACTGTATGTATGCGAAGACTCACGCACTCATCATTAGAACACGTTACGGCAGGGCACGGGATAATTACAGGCTGCTGAAACTGTTCGGGGACTGAGCGAGAGAGAGAAGTCTCTGCCAACATACACACCTGCAGAGAGCACTGCTCTGCCCGGGGCTTCAAACACAGTCTTCATCACTTTCTTACAGTCTTTCTGCCTGTGCGTACCTCGTCTGTCACCCGGCTCCCCACCGCCCACTCCCTCCCTGCCTCACACACACACACGTCTTGTTGCGTGTTATGTGAATGACGCCGGGTGTGCGGTAGATGAGAAGTTTATTCCAGAATGAACCACCAAAGTAGTCTTAGATTGACGTCCAGGATGGTTGATTGAGCTCAGAAATTTCCCAGTAGCAGAATGTGCGGAATTAGCCTCATGATTAGTTTTGTTCTGTTTCCCCCTTCTGTACAGAAATGCACAAAACTAAACCTTTGTCTGACTTCAGCATACTAAACATATGCCTAAGTGCTCAAGAAAAGGAAAACTTGTACTTTTTTGTGCACTCTCCTTGTGCAGTATTTAGTGCCCACGTTTCTCACAAGGGCAGTTTTATATGCAGGGAAGGAGGCATGGAAAAGAAGACCTTTCCTTTTGAGCTCACAGATTTGCAGTAATTACAGAATCACTTCCATATGTGGCTCTCTGGCTGCCTTCTGGCTGCCCCCACCACCCTTCTCTTCCCCACTGCTCTCTCTTTCCCTCTCCCCTCTTTCATTTGCATTCTCCCCAATCGCTCTTTTTTTCCTGCTTTTATTTTTTTTATTTTATTCTTGGCTTTTCTTCGTGCACTCGGAGCATTTTCTTTTTTCTCCCTGAAAAACCACAGCTTAAACAAAGTTTATGATAATCAGAACATCCTGGCATTTTTGGCAAACAGTTGTGCATTTTGGTGATTCAATTAGATGATGCTTGCCAGAATAAAAAGAGCTTGTGTTCTTTAGTATGAGAGGAGAAGGGAGGGGGGAGAGAAAAAAAAAGAGACATGGACCAGAGAGGGGAAATGTTGAAAAATACGGAAATATGAAAAAGAAAAGGAGCTCAGTGAAGAATTTGAGAGGCAGGAGTGTGAAGGAGGGAGAGGTGGAACAGAAAATGAGGCAGGGAGAGGGAGGGCTGGAGTAATGCTTTTTGACAGAGGTGGGTTCAAGATGGGTTCATGGTGACATCATGGCTGATTTTGTATTTTTCTTTTTTTTGAGGAAAGTATAGACAGGAGAACCGTTCACCTTTCATTGGACACACATGTTGGGGATCAGGCAGAGCGCTCATGTGCTGGCACACACGCTGGTAGCTGTGTCGACAAACTCTGGATGCACCCGAAGTTATGCGCAAAAAGTGCCGACACACACACACTTTTACCCCCCCCCCCCCCTCTTATTTCTTCTGTAGTAGTAAAACAGTTTTTTTGGCTCCCTCTTGTCTCTGCTCAAAGCTTTTTGTTCATTTGTTTGTGTTAGAGGAGTTCATACTGGTATATGCCCTCCGGTCCCTTGCACATACATTTCTCCTTTGCTCATGAGTAACTCATTTTCCTGTGAGTAGTATTCCTCTGTGTATGTTTTTACTTCAAGGCTGCTGGACTCTAAATGAGCGCACTTTGCCAGGTGGGATGAATGAGCTCCTTCATTTCACAGGATGTGTGTATAAGACTCTAACCAAGAAAGAGCAGGCGTGCGTACATTTGTGTGTGCATAAATGTGTTTGTGCAAATGAGCTGCTGTGTGCCGTTGCCCCTGCGTCCCTTGCCCGTCTCAGCGCGGCACCAAACTTCTCATGACATCAATCTGGATGTGGGGAAATAGTGATCTCATCATAGGCATCTTGTTACTGATTGAAACCCGCCGCCACTGACACCGACTCCCTGCCCCCCTTCTCACCTCCCCACCGCCAATGCTCCCCTCAACCTACCCCACTCCACCACATCCATCTGTGTCTCAAACCGGCCCTCCATTTTTCTTTTTATTCCACACCTCTTTCTCTCACATTCCCTGTACTACCCCCCATATCTCACTTTAACCCCTCTAACCTCACTTCCTCCCTCTCTTGCACCCTGCATCATCCCCCCTTTCCTCTTTCCTTTCTGCCCTTACTCCCTTTCCTCTGCCGGCGAGCCCCAGGCCTCTACTTCTCTGCTCCGCAAATGCAAATACGTGGAATCTAAAGTGGAAACACACGCCCGAGTATGATGTTTCCATGAATATTTCATATCTTCATAAACACACCCGGAGAAACTGCAAAGCTATGCGCTCAACAATGCCTGTGTTTGCCGGATGACTTCCTGTGAGGAATTGCCTCTCTGTGTTTGACTTCTTGTGAGAGCACACTGTGTTAGGATTGATGTCAGGGGCAGTGTGTTATGATGTCACGGGCTGAAGTTAATGATACGAGAATGGCAAGGGCCATAGGCCATGTTTCCAGTGGTGCCCAGAGAGAGAGATAGCACCCTGATCTGTCTTCATTATCCCCCCACTCTGCAGCCTCCCAGACACAATGATCATAAATCTCAGCCTGGAGCACACTTCACTGACACTGAAACACAAACACTAGTAACCTCTGACCTTCTCACTGCTACTGCCTACACACACTCATCCATGCACGCAGACACGGGTGCCCACACACTTACTGCAACTGCACAGTGCTCAAATGCCCCCCCCCCCCCCCACAGCTCACTGTCATAATTTAATAAGGGCCACAGCATGCTCCGTGCACCGCCACACACAATGCTCTTCATGCACTTGACTACACATTCTGACACAGATGCATGGTCTAAGTCGGCCTGATGGCTGCACACATACTTGAAAAGCTCATATTAGAATTGGTGATTTTTTTAAGCATCCTATGGCTATATTTACTTTCTTGTTTTATATTACACAACTGCTGATTTAGTAGTGCTTCATAAACATTCAAGGGATTTCTATCAGCCTTAGTAGCCTCATAAGCAGCACATAAATCAAATATAAACAAGATAAAGATCAGCCAAAGTTTTTTTTTTTTTCTTTGCAGTGTGGCTTAGATCTGTGCTTCCTGAACATAAGGTTTCTGCAAAAAGGCAACAGTGCCTCTCGCCACTTATCCATTCATTCACCCTGATTTTGTACCGGCATCAGAAATGTCTGGAGGAACAGTTTGGTGGGCTACTGTAGCCCACATGTGTTCGTAAAGATCGAAAGCTCACAGGAATAACGAGAGTAAAGCCGAAAGGTTTTTTTTCCTCATTAGGATGGCTTGACTTTATCCCGCAGACATATTGGGGTCAGTGTGTTTGAGGATAAGATCTATCTCCGCATCAGGCCAGTTGCTGAGGTTTACAAACAGAATAGGCGGACGGCCGTGGATGTGCAGGTAGCTTTGGAGACAAACAGAAAAATCCACATGCTGCAATGTTTGGTAGTTCCGGTTCAGACCATGAGATTTATGAGCTTTATGAGATTCATGAAGTTCCCCAATGAAGAACAATAAAGGATATTTTTATTCTATTCTATCTTATTTAGGAGATTGTGCCGTGATGCATGGCCAACAGGCCTGAAAGTCACGACTTTAGATGAAGTTCCAGAGTAAATATTACACGTATAGGTTAGTTCTGATTTAATTTTGTTTTCAGTGTTGTACTTGCTTTGTTTAGACTAGCTGTTCCCTATCTGTTGTTTGAATGAAGTAGGCATGTAGTTACACTGACCGTATGTGGTTTGTTCTTCTTCCTTTTTTTCTCTTTGTTTTTGGGTGTGTGTGTGTGTGTGTGTGGGGGGGGGGTAAATCTGAGAAACCATAGTCGATATGAAGAGGTGCCTGTTTAGGTGCCAGTTGAGGTGTGCCTTCCCCTCCCAGTTTTGAGGTTTGAGGTGCTCCTCATAACCAAAACAACTTGAGAAACATGACATTCAGAAAAAAACAGGGCACACGCCCAGAACCACAAACACATAAACACAGATCTGAAACATATGATCTCATATGGAGAGAGGGGCACGTTCAGGGGCACACCCAGATCTGCTGCTGTCGCTGCACAGCCCTGCCATCTCACTCGTGACTTCCTTGCAGCTTATGTGCCAACGCTAGTTTCGATTCAGGAACCAAAGTGATATATTTAGAGAGATGGGTCTGCTTTTTTAAAAACACATTTTCTGCCTTAGAAAACAAAAAACAAAAAACCCAAACTATTCCTTATAAAGTTTGTCAGTAATTAGGCAAATGTCATGTATCCCCCCCTCCCCCCCCCCAAAAAAATAAAAAATAAAAATCATGCCAGTCAAGGCCCAGTTCTGTTTTTTATTTAATCCCAGTGCCAAATGTTATTATATCAATTATTTGGTGTCCAATACTGGCTTAATGGGTTTCAAAGGGCTCCTCATGCTTGCTGTTTTAATGTTAAGTGCTGTTGTTGTAGCAGCATTAGTAATAGCAATAATAGTAGTAAGTTACTGTCTCAACTGTGGGAAGATTGGCACAGAAACATTGTAAGCAGTAAAACGCAGGCCAATGCAAATATGAGTCACACAAAAGGAGCACCTTCAGTGTGGGCCTGTGCCGAGCAGACAGTCCATTAAGATTGTTCCATAAATTGATCACACCAGGGATAAATTACATAGCGAAACATCATAGAAATTCTTAGAGGGATAAACAGATTGGCTCGCTATTAAAACAGTGTCTGTGTTAAATCAAAACAATATAAAGTGGATGATCTGTGTTCTTCGGGATACTAAAACATCCTCTCCTAATAAACCTACTTAACTTATTGATGAAACACAAATGATCTAAGATCACGACATGCGGTTCAGCATGCACAAACAATTTGTAGGTAAACTGACTCTTCAGCCAAGAAGTTAAGAGGTGGGGGGAGAAAATAATTCACCCAAGAGACAAAGAAGGGAGAGAGAGAATTAAAAACAGAAACTTAAGCTCTCTGGGCCCTTTTCTTCCCTCCAGGCATTTTGTGGCTTGTGAAAAAATGTGCTGTATATTTGAAGCGTCGGGGTCACGTGACAAAGGAAGGCTTTATGAATCAGAGTATAATTATTTCTAAGTGAGTGAGAGAGTGTGTGCCTGTATTTGGAGAGTGAAAGACTGATTTTTAAAAGGTAGAGACTGGAAAAGGAGGAGGAGGGTGGCAGAGACAGGGAGGGAGAGAGAGAGACTCACTGCTGCTCTGTCTTTGCTGTTAGAAGGACTCTGTTGAATGTGCACACATCTTTCCTCCTTTTCATTGGCTCGCTCCGGTCATCGGACCCTTTTGTCGAGTGCTTTATCTCCCCGTCTGCATCATCAGCTCGACATCTCGTAAGTAATTTGAACTTTAAAAGTTTAGAGTCGCTAACTTTCGTGGATGCTTGCTTTTTATTTTTCTCTCTCTCTCTTTTACTGCTAACAGAGTGTGTGTCTGTGTGTGTGTGTGAGAGAGTGCATTCTCTTCTGAGACTGGTTCAGCCGTTTTAATTGAAGACAGAGACCGAATGTGCGAGACACTTGAGAGACTTTGAGACAATTAATCATTGTGTTACAAAGTCCGAGCAGATTTTCATGTGTAAACACTAAAACGTCCCCACACGTGTTTGTTTGGATGCGCCTGTTTCAGTATGTTTGCTTCTTTGTGCTTCATAAACACGAGAGCGACACAGAGTTTATGTGAAAACATACTCGAGCATGTGTGTATGCCTGCATGTGCACACATGTGCTTATTAGCGAGTGTTTCAAGTGTTACCCAGTGCCTGTGGAGCTCTTTATTATTAGCATATGTGTGCGTGTGTATGTGTGTGTCAGTGTGTACACAATTGCATGTGTTTGATGTGTATTCACTAGAGGAGTCACCAGTCCTTGACCTGTTTTTTTTCTCCATTTTTTATAACCACCATATGAACACTTGGAAAACACGAGTGTTGTTTCCCATATTTTAAACAACGGAGACTAATTCCTCTGGAGTGAGGTGTGCCCGTAACCCCGGTTTTAGTTTTGTGGGATGTTTATTAATTGTGCTCCCACAGTTATTTAGCTATGATGTCAGAGAAGATTATTTATTGATGCTGGCATCTGCGCTAGGTTAACAGGTTCAGCTTGTTACAGCCATGTGTAACACAGTGCATTTAATGCTGTGTGATCTGGATATCAGATAGAGTTCAGAGTGTCCTCCACAGTGTTTGGCTTTGTCGCTCCACTGGTGAGCAACAAAGCCACGGTAAACTGCCTTCCTTGAATCCCTTGGCTTTCCACCTGCTGACACTTGGCGGTGAACTGGATGTATTTCGCATGAGGAACAGGCTAATTAAAGTGAATTGGAAATAAACAGCCACTTGGCCCAGTGAGGGAGGCCTGCTCGAAGGCCAGTGGTTTCTATGTTTCCCCTCCGCTTTGGTCTATCAGTGTGACAAGTCGTGTCATCTGGAGTGGAAGAAGCCGAGCTCATTTCTGTGGCAGAAAAATGTCACAGCACTTTTCGCCTTCAGCAAAGCGCTCTTGGGCCTTATTCAAGGACAGGGTACCCATACAGAAGCAGCTTTACCTTCATGGTGCGCAGCCACGGCAAATTGCTTGTCTTCCATGACAGTTTGGAATCAATTATTAATGTGTTTGCTGTTTTGCACACCAGATAAGTGTGTGCCTTAGCTCAGTATACCTGTGTGCAGTGTTGCATAACTGGCCTTGAAAACATCCTCTCAATATCAATGTTGCTCACATGCTGTATCATCTGTCATTACTGATTAGTAGCATATACTGGTGCAATATGCTGTATTTCAATTAAAGCAATAACTTTAAAACTAATACATAGCAGATAATACATTTTATTACCCTGTACAGCTAGTGGTAATTTCTTTAGTTCTAAGTATGGTATACAGCAATAAAAGAATATTTTATGGTAAATGGCCTGTATTTATATAGCGCCCTAAGGACCCCAAAGCGCTTTACACATCCAGTCATCCACCCATTCACACACACATTCACACACTGGTGATGGCAGCTACATTGTAGCCACAGCCACCCTGGGGCGCACTGACAGAGGCGAGGCTGCCGGACACTGGCGCCACCGGGCCCTCTGACCACCACCAGTAGGCAACGGGTGAAGTGTCTTGCCCAAGGACACAACGACCGAGACTGTCCAAGCCGGGGCTCGAACCTGCAACCTTCCAATTACAAGGCGAACTCCCAACTCTTGAGTCACGATCGCCCCTTTATCTCCTATAAATCCGTCAAAGTTTAGTAATGCCAAAGCTGTGTGTGTACGTCTCTTTGTTTGTGTGTTTCTGTGTGTAGGTGCTGTTGATAAATCCTTGGTTTTGGTGGAATTACTGAAACAGCAGTTGAGCCAGGAAATCGTCTGCATTGCAAAATCTGCTAACAATCCTTCTTTGTGACATGACTTTGAGTGGTAAATCAGGGAGTTGTTGATACCTGTCTTCGTCTGGAATTTCTTTAGCAATTAAGGCGAAGTGGTGGGGAGGGGTTAGACAGGTGGTTTAGGAAAATCGAGGGGCTCTCTGCTGCCGCACTATAATTAACCAGGAAGCTATCTGCACGCCATTTCCTATGTCTGTTTTTGCAGGTGTGCCATTCTGATGTGAGGATTTACATCTAAGCCTCCACCCAAGTTCTCGTTAAAAGACCTTGTGCCAATGGCAAAAAAAGATGAACTTGTGTGAAAGTGTGGCCTTTTGAATGCTGTGCTTGCTTGTGTGTGTGTGTGTGTGTGTGTGTGTGTGTGTGTGTGTTTGGGCCTGCATGTGTCTGACTGCTGCTTTGAGTCCTGCGGCTAAAGGCAGCAGTGGTGAAACCCATCCATTACTCTTCGCTCTACACAGAGAGGATTGTTTTCAGCGTGTGTTTAGGAAGGGAAACCCCTCCATTGTTGCCTCCGTGGATCCTTACCAGTTCTTCCTTTACGTCTTCCTACACAGACATATTAGCAGCACAGACTTTGACTTTCACACTGCTGCTATTTTAAAGTTTCTTCCCTCACCTTTTTTTTTCTCCGCCTCTCTCTATATTTGTCATGTTTGCTTACTGCCACTTGCCCTTTTCCTCATCATTGCATGTTTTCCTGTTTTGCTTGACCAACTGCTAAAAGTCTCTGTGTTGTGTACTGCAGAGAGAGGCGCATCATGGAAACGGCAAGCAGTCAGGATGACTTCATCATGTCGCAAAGCGTTTTATGTCTCACTGTGTGTTCTCACTCTTTCCATAGCTCTTCTCACAAGTGCATGTCAACTCAGATCGTTATGTGACATTATGATTAAGTGAGAGCAGAAAAATTATTTTAAAATAGTGACTAGGTGACAGTGACAGTCATGGCGCTCTTTAACAAAAAAAGAGGAAAAAACAATCCCTTTTTTAAGTGACAAACGATTACACAGAGGTGCTTCTTTGCATTGTTGCTTCAAGGAAATGGTATTTGTGTAATGCCAAGAACAGGCAGATGTCAAACAAGTTTCAGGTGATGGAATGCAACTGTGTTTGGAGCGTCTGTCATTTTGGAGCCATTAACCAGCTACTTGTTGAAAGAGTGGAAGCTGTCAGCTTTGCATCAGATAAAAGCGTCACGGCTATTGTTTTCTCAGGTAAAGTACTGCTGACGTTTGCAACAAGATCACCCGTGAACCTGTTTCAGTAGGAGCATTTAAATTTGCCTGTGCAGCTCTGAATCCATTAACGGCTTTTGAAGGCTGGATGTGGGCATGTCAAGCAGTGATTATAACAGTAAACGTGTTTTTAGCTCCGAGATGTTGAAACACTGGTCCGTTGGTGCAGTTTGGACACCTGGACTTTGAAATCATTCTTTAACAGCTTGGTGTACAAACTACTTAAAATATAACTCTTTGCAACACATCATTTCCTTTATAGAGTTAATGAACATAACTCACTTTGTGATGTCAGCAGTTTAAAGACAGTGCCTGGAAGGCATGCACAGTTTTCTGTCAAAAAACTGACAGGAGTGGGCAAGTCAGAAGTGGAAAAAGAGTGAGAGGATGTTTTCCCTGCCAGGATAGATGGCACAGTTCATTTATCTCGAGGCTGTGAATGTACAATTCAGAACTTCTGGTAAAGGCGCTGGGTTTCTGCTCTGCACAGGATAGTTCCACAGTTCCACAGTTTTTAATTTTACCTCACAGAAACATGTATATTTTGACCCTCTGCTGAGTTGATGAAGCTCGACAAAAAATCTGTGAACTCGCTCAGTTTCTGGAGAAATGAAACAAAGAGAGGTCTCTGTGTCAGTGTGGTAAGAGTGGGGAAAAGTGCCTTTATAGCCATACAAATATAAAATTCTAACTGAATATTCTTCTGTGTTCTCACTGACTGGAATAAGAACCTCAACCGGTAAACAAACCAGGAAAGTCATGGCATCCAGAGTCCTGCTCGCGTATGCCGAGTAATCACCTGTGGTTTCTTTTGCAGAGTTAAAAAAACAGCTGCCTCGCTTGGTAGTGTGGTGCAGAGCTTCCTGAGATGCTGTGATTTATTTGTTATGTTTGACTGCAGTTCTTATTGCCTGAGGGGCTCTGTCACAACAGTTAAGGCACAATTGTTGTTTTGCTCACAGAGGACTTGATACCCTTTGTCTGACAGACATTCAATCTGTGGGAACTGTTGTCTCTCTCTCTCTCTCTCGCTTTCTTTTTAACTCTTACTTGATTTTTCATTTTGCTCCGTCTTCTCCGCAAAACTCCTCAGCAAACAAGAGAATCTCCTTCTCCGCACGCATGCCTGATCTTGTTGCATTGTCTCCATATTGCCAGGTTGATTGATCCAACTTCATTTGCTACATGAAAATCATTGGATTATCTCAAGTGTAACCAATGACTTTAGTCTAACATGATGGACTGCAGTGAGCTCTGACACTATTTACAGAAACAAACCAAAGCAAATTTAAACTGCTACAGTGCACCTCTCTTAGGCAATGATGGAAAGTCCCAGCAGCAGCCGTAAACCCACCCATAGCTGGCCCTGGTGCTCCTTGCTTGCCTGGCTGCCTGCTGCCTCCTGTGTGCCCCCCAGGCTCAGGGGAAGTGGGGAGGCCCTCCATGCCCATTTGGCCCTGGCTAACAGGGGATGAGGTCACTCCAAATTCCCCTTATCCCCTTATAGCCCCAGACGGGCTGGCGAAGTGAGCCTACCACAGGACCCAACATAAAACATAAATGGCTCTGTAAAAAGCTGCTGGGCTGATGTGACTCATTAAAAAACTCTGGCGCCAACTCTTTTATTAATTCATTATTGTGTTTAGGGAGCGTAACGTTACTGGGTTCTGTTTTAAAAGGCTCTGTGCTTCAGTTCTTTTCCTTCTAAGTGTTCTTTTTCTTTCTTTTTTTAATGCCTTTGTTTTGCAACACATATTTGAATGTGGAGTGGAGCTGTGGTTTATTCTGGTAGAATTCAGCCTCTGGACTGTCTCTCAGACCGTTTTAAACTTAATTTCTGAATTAATATGCCACGCTTTCCTCCTGTCAGAATACATAATTCACACGCACTGATTTGTAAACTCCGCTGTCAGTCTTCTTTTTCTCACACAGTCACCCATTTCTTTTATCCTCCTCTCTCTTCCAGCTCTTGCAGACACATTGTGCTGCCTCTATGGGGCCTGGTCTGGTTTGAGTTCTTGAAGCAGATCTCCAAATGGCCCGAACGCTTGCCAAGTACATACTCATAACCCGCACACACATGCACATTATGAGGCTACGTGTTGCTGGCAGTCTTGTTTTTGCAGTCTGTACCTCTTCTCTCATTAGGCCCAGTGTGAAATCGTGTGATGTCTCCAGTAATGTTTTTGCGCCTTGGCTGCACAGTGGAATCACTACGCAGGGTCATGGTACAAGTTGTATAAGCAGTGGAAGGATGGAGGGATGGGGCACAGAGGATAAGACTGGGTATAAGGATATGATTATGTAGAAGAGGTGTAGGCGGGTCAGAAGTGGAAGGGGTGGGGTGGGGTCCAAGGTAGGTTGGAGGAGAAATATACTGGAAAAAGTAAAGACGTAAAACAGAGAGAAAGAAGGAAAGAAGAAGAAAGATGGCAGTATGGCTGTGTTGGCAGGATGGGGGTGGGTGCCTATCCGCGGCTGCTCCTTCCTGAAACGTGGCCACCCGAGCCTGCCTGGGCCCTGGATGCACATGTGGAACAGTTTACTGTAATGGAACTCTAAATTAGTGGTGGTTTGAAGCTGCCTGCAGCAGTAGGGTGTAATTAACTGGCTCTGTTGAAAGAGAAAGAGCCAGAAAGAGAGGCAGGGAGGGAGCCAGAGCCCTGGAAAAAGGCACGGGGTGAGAGGTGTGTGTGCGTTCATATGTGTGCGTGTGTTAGGGGATGCTCTCACACATGTGATGTGTGGAGTTTTTGAGTGCTTGATTGCGTGTGTGGCGCATATGTGTGCTTCTTGGAAAGCTCTCCCTTCTTTTTTCCCGGGCATGGCGCCACCTCTTAGTGCCCCCATGTGCCCAGACCCTGTCACTGTTCCACTGTGCTTTTTCGCTCAGTTCAGCAGTTCACTGGTTTAGCCTTAGATCTTTCCACCACCCCCACCCCACCACCCCACCCCTCCATTTCTTTGTTTATACCGAATTCATTACCAGGATTTTTTCCCTGTCTTTTCTCCCAGATTCACAAGCCACAGCAGTTCCAAATTCCTTGGCTCTGCTCTTTTTCAAAGCCACATATAAAAAACAAGCTGATCACACCACCCACTCATGAAATCACACTAAGGAAGCACAAGCAAAAGGAAAACATGAAAAAGAAAATGGGAGGCCTCTTTTATATTTCACCCCCCCTTTTTGCATTGAGAGTCGACAGAGGGGCATAACTGCAGCCTTGTCTGCACTTGAGCCTGACTTGTCTATGCCCACTGTGTGGTGTCAAAGTGACGAGAAGGCTGCAGGAGGCTACAGCCAAAATGACTCTGTGGGATGGGAGCCTGACCTCAAGAGAAGATAGTTGGAAGTGACAGCAGCAGTTAGCAATCAGTGGATCTCATTTTCCCTACTCATCGACCCCCCCTCCTCCCTTCTTCATGCTCTGGACCCCGTGTCTGGGCCCCTGGTCCTAGGGGAAAGAGGCAAAGAGGCAGGCTGCTGTGCTAGGCTGGCAGCAGGAACAGAGGAGCTCTTTATAATAGAGTTCTGGTGATTTAAATCATATGGTATAGCCTGGAATCACTGTAGAAGTCTGGAAGCTCTTCAAAACTGTACAAGAGCTCCCTCTCTCTCTCCCCCTCTCTTTTCCTCCTCCCTCCTTCCTTCCCACTCTTCACTGTTATAACTTTTTCCAAACTTCTTTCTTATTTTCTTTTCCCCTCACCCAGTCCCAGTTTTTTTCTTTTCTTTCTGGCTTTTCCCTCTCCGAGCCTACTCATTCTTTTTCTCTCTATCTGTTATGGTTCTCGCCATCTCATCCTTCCTCACTTCCTCTTTCCTTCCCATTCGCTCATACCTGTTGGTATGAAGTTTACACATCCTTCTCGCATTAAAACTGTGGATGAACTATTATCGGACCCAGATGGAATCAGAGTTGATGTGAGGTGAATCCTGTTTGTTGAATCTAGAGCAGATCTTAGCATCAAACAAAACACTAATCGTATCATCATGTTCATGCCAATCAAAAGCACTTATTCTTATATTTTATGTGGAATTAAATTAATAGGAAATTATTTACTCTTATCCTCTCATCTGCAGAAAAGAGACAGCAGGACTCTTCTAAAGTGGAGTCCACCTATCCTTCAGTACCTCCGAGGCCCCCTGTCGCCCATACGTTCTCCACGTCTTAAGACTCTTCGACGGACACACATCTCAGCCTTGTGGAGGATTCCAGGTGTCGAAAGAGCCGTTACCTTCAGCCAGCCGCCTGCTGTGGACCCTGGGTGATCCGTCGCCATGGCTACAAACAGGGAACAGCAGGTGGGTCACATGACCGGCTTCCCACCTGCTGTGTACCCCTTTCCCTTCAACTCCATGAGAAGCCACTCCCCCTTCGACCTGCTGGCCAACAGCAGCCTGTTTGGGAGATTTGGGGCTGACCTGCCCAAAGAGATGGCTGCTCTCTGTAAGTCATTTTCATTACTCTGTGTGTTTGTGCTTGACTTGCCTTTCCTCTCATTTTCCATCTCAGTTCCAAGAATGCATACGGCCATTACTTTATTTTTAGTCAGGTCGCATTAAACACCATCTACTGGAAAAGGGGAAATATGGCTTAATTTAAATTGCACTACATTATGTGTAATTTTGTGGAAATGGAAAACTTTAGCGTCTGTTTGTGATATAGGACCAGTGGTAGAAAAAAATCCCCCAAAGAGACCATGAGGAAAAAGTCTACTTTCATCAGTACAATGATTACTCTGCTCCTGTGGTTTCCTTATATGCTTTATGCTTGTAGATGGTGTGGTTATGACCGCAAGCTCTGGCTCTGGCTTCACGATGCGTGCGTGTATCCGTGCGCGTGTGCGTGCCTGGACCTCTCACAGAGCTTTTGTGAGGCAGATAATGCACAAGTCTGTAATTATAGACAAAACACATTGAATTATGTATTAAGTGATGAGTACTGAGCATCAAAATAGTTAAAATGAGTACTAATGCAGTTCAAACATTTGACTTGGACAGCGGTGACTGATCGTATAATTAAAATGAAAGGTGAGCTAGACACTGGACTTGATTCACAGCAGCGTTCCCCTGTCAACTGTGTACTTCTATGCTTGACCATAGGGGGCACTGTTACATTCTGAAGCGCTGAGACGGGGATGATGTATAGAGAACAGAGCACAAAGAGGAGATTGTTGGCAATCCAGAGTCTTTTTCTGTTGTGCAAAAACTAGCAAGATGAAACGCACGGTGCCGACGTACATTTCTCGTTGTTCAAAACACCTGCTTGTCTCAAAACCACTAATCAGCAACAGGATTCTAGGTCAGGGAGGATCCTTGTGTGGAACCACTGCGGTATAATTCACTGATGATAATAATGCCAGAAGAGAGAGCGAGAGAAAAGAATGAGCACTTTTGTTGAGGTTAAGCCATGAGGTAAAGGTAAGCAGAAGTTATTTGAAATCTGATCTGGGTGCAGTGTTAAAGGGGCGGCAGGTGGTGGTGGTGTGTGGTAGTGGAGGAGTAATAATGGGTGTGGGTGGCAACAGCTGAGCGCGGAGCCTGCCTGTGTGTGCAGCCCCCTACTCCCCCCACCACCACCGCAGCATGCCTGAGCACCTCTCCAGCCTTTCAGCCGTCAATCACTACCTCACCCCCTCTCTTCCTTCTCACTGCCACTGCCCACCTAATCCTCAAGGTATTTTCACAGAACCAGAGAGAGAGAGAGAGCGAGCACCTGGGGGTAATGTCCTGGTGTGGTGGAATCCAAGAACACACCCAGCAAAAACACACACACATATCTATACACACAGGCAAACATGCACTCGGAGACACTCTTCCCTCTCAGTTTCTTTTGCTCTCTGTCTGGTTCTCTCTCATGAAGCCACACACACACACACACACACACACACACACACACACACACACACACACACACACACACACACACACACAGCAGTTCTTTCATCTAAAAACTAGAAACATACCCCTGACGCAGAATGAAATCCCACCACGCTGACAGATGGATTCTTTATGGTTTTTATGCTGGCATGACTTAAAACAAAAACAAGTATCAAAGCACAAACAGACGCAGGCAACCACATGCACTGGGGCTTCATACACGACTGCTTGTACTGACACATCCACGCTGGCAGTAGTATCGTTCGCAGGGGTTAAGGACTGCAGTTATTTGGTTTAAGCTCCGGGTCAGAGTGTGAGAAAAGCTGGGGACAAAGATCAAGTCAGGATCACAGTGACAGTTAGCTTCAATTTGTCGAGACTGACATGTTTTTTTTAAGTGTCTCTATATTAACATAGCCGTGCTGGTTGAATGGTGTTTACTGTCACAATTTACTATTTCATTATGTTTACATTACGAGCTGCAGCTATTGCTTGAATGTCAAATAAATGCCTGTCAGTTGAATATTAAAAGAATTGCCTGCTGGACTAATTCTGCGTTTCACTGTACAAAAATACATCTTAGTTCAGTTTAAATGCTGGCAGCTCAGTGGAAAACTCTCTGTTGTTTTTTTTTATCTGCTTTTAAAACATCCTATTGGTGTATCCCTTGACAAGGAATGTTACAAGTCATTTTGCTGACAGCAGTCTCATTCCCCGCTCTCTTAAATGTTAGTGGGGAAGACAAAGGGCCTCGGTTTGGACATTCCCCAGGCCCTCTTTTTCTTCTCCTTCTACTTCTTCAGGAGTTGACTTAACAGTCCTGCTCATTGTTGTCAGGCTTGTCTGTACGCCAGACTGAGAAAATACCTTTCACATAAAGGGAGTAGCACTGTGGAAATTTCACCGTGTATCTTTGTGTGTGTGTGTGCAGTCAGTAGCTCTTCATGCTTGCACAACTTCAGAGTTTTTTGCGTAATTGTTGTAAGAAAGGTACCCTGGGTGACACCTACCTTTTGTTTAGATGTGCACACTGTGCTGACCTGCCAGAGCACCTCCCATGGCGGTGCTCTGTCTTGGCACCAGAGTTCTTTGGAAATACCTGTTTTGCAAGGAGGTGGGAAGAGACAGAAGAGGGATGGGAAGGGGTGGGCCGACTGTGTTTGCACATGTCCGCATAGTAAGCTTTTCTTTTTGCTTAATGCATAAATGGAAGATCCAGAAAACCTCAGTGCCTCTCTTCAACCTGGGTGTGCTGCAGACTCCCACTGTAGCTGCTGATATCTGAATAAGCGTGCAATGGCGTTTGTTCATCTGTGAGAAGGTCTGATGGCTCTCTGCAGTGTGTTGCTGAGGCTGTTATCAGTTGATCCCTGTCATTACGGGAGCCTTTCAAACAAACAGTTGGAAGCCCATTAAGGCCTCTTATTATGTGATAACATCGTCACTGAGCCCTGAAACACCTCGCTAAGCTTTCACCAATCAGGGCCAGAGCGCTGGCCTCAGACTCAGCCATAGGGATGTTTTGAAAAGCTAGTAGGTCATTTCCTTCAGCCCACATGGCCTGGCCGAAAAATCTAAAGTCCTCTGCTGGGCTCAAACTTTCCATTCATACCATAATTTGTAGGGTTATGCTGAGTGATGAATACAGAAAACCCATGAGAGGCCCAGCTGTGAGCTGCATCACAGTGGGATGAAATCAAAAGCACTGTAATAATAGAATGGAATGAATAGCGTGTTGAAACCTGTGTAAAAGCTGGCTCACTTTGCTCTTTTGTGCCTCTGGTGGAGAGAAGGGCAATAGCAGTTCATTTAAAGTGTCTGTTAGACATGATGGACTCGTGCACCAGCATTAGCATACAAGCAGTGTGGAACATATGCATGGATCTGCGGTTGCACACACACACACACACACACACACACACACACACACACACACACACACACACACACACACACACATATACATATGCAGTTCAACACAAAACATCTAGTTCGGCAGATTGTGAAAAAGGCCAAAATGTTCCAGCAAAACAAAAAAAACAAAAAAAAAAAACACGCAGAGTGACATAATTAAAAACACTCTTTGCATACTTACACACACACACACACACACACACACACACACACACACACACACACACACACACACACACACACACACACACACACACACACAGAAACAACATAAGGAGGTCATGTTGGCTTAGGGAGCTAAGGGAGTTGCGTAAAGGAGCCATTTTGGTGGGAAATGTGGTACGGCAGGGAACGTCAAAGCAAACCTTTAAATGGAGGCGAGGGACAAGGGAACGATGTCAGCTAGCAGAGTGAAGCTTTCTCCACTGGAGGTGAAGCAGAGCACAAACGGCACATTGAATCTCCATTTATTTTCATAAGGTTGAAGTGCTGGGTTTAAGCCTAGCCTTGGTGGTGTAGAGTAGGATTAGTAGGATTTGCCTCTGTGCACATGTGTATGCTAATGTGGGCATACTACATATCTGATGAAAGCAAGGGGCAGAGAAAAAGATGAAGTGATCTATGTATGGATATGAAAATGATGATTGCAGCCCCGCAACCCAATACTTCCTTGTAGGTACATATTTCCCTACACACACAGGAAAACCAAACGCTCATCTGTGTTTCTCATTGTTTGAACAGCTATAAATAATTGACATTACATTTTTTGCTATGTTGGGTGTCGGTTTAAAGGGAAAAACACAACACAAAATTTCCTCATTAGTAAGGCTCAACAGCTTTAGGTCACAACATATCACTATAATGCTTTTGCTTGTATTCTACAGGAAGGATGACTAACCTTTCTTCTAAAAAAACATTCTCTCTTAAACATACACACATGATTTGATTGTGGTGTTTTATCAGCTTGGTCACAAGTTAGATGTTATATTGGGTTGAAGACTACAGCATATGATTCACATCATTTTCATCCACATGAAGCCTTTCTGTGGCTCCCCACTCCCACCCCCTCTGCTTGACCATTGTCGCTCTGGAAGAATCCATTCTCATCGGCATTGAAATGTTTCTTCGTGGATACAAACTCAAGTTTGTATTCATTTGCCGTGATCTTTCCTTTGAGTGGATCCAGACAAATTCCCATAAATTGTGTTTCTTCAAACACCAAATGAAAACCATGCAAGAAACAAATACCAGATCATTTAGGTCATTGAAAGTGAGCAGGTGGATGGATATACTGAACTACACTCATTTGCCAAAGACAATAATCTTAGTTTGGCTGCAGCTTCTGAATTGTGAAAGATGTACTTTATATTGTTTGGTAAAACCTCGACAGTAATAGAGTGAAAATCGGAACAATCAGATGACGAGTAAGTACTTTGCAACAGTGGAAAGGAAAAACTAATAATGTTAAATTTCTGCTACTACTACTAATAATAACAAAAATAATTTTTCTTGTGCTTGATCATCACACTAAGTCATTATTAGCTCTTCTTCTTTCTGACTCTGGTACTAAATGCCGTGAGTGTCAACACCTAAACAAAAAAAGCTCTCATATAGCTGTTTGCTCGCTGGCATCTCTGCTCCTGTGACCATGATCTTCATAGCAAATTAGCAATGCAAGCACTGGACCATTTTGGACTATACTTGTGTGTGATGACAGCATGTGCAGCGCTGTTTGGCTTTGTCCTTCATCTGTCAGTGAGACTGGAGTCTATTGGCTGTAATAAACAACTCTGCATTGTGTGACATCCCTGCTTTTATCTCCCTAGGCGATCACAGGCCTCAAATGACAGGTGCTCCACTCCTTTTTGGCAATCAGTTGCACTTATTATTTTTTCACTAACGCTAGCCCTGATTCTGTAGTGCTGATTTTTTTGTGTAAAAAACGATCAGTTTTCCTGTAGACTCCTGGTGGAGCATAGGTCTGCAACAACACCGTAAAAAATGATAGTAAGTAGAATATCTGCTGCTCCATGATGATATCCACCTAAACCCCGCTGGCTTATGCACTTCAGAGTTCTCTCGCTCGGTTCCCTCTTTTCTCCTCTGCCTTTACCTTGGATTTCCTCTCATTATCCCACACTGCAAGTGGGAGCCAGATTGCCCTAAGTGCTGGAAACTTTCTGCAACTTTGCAGGACTTAAATGTGTGTGTGTGCATCTGAAAAGCCAGCAAAGGTTGCCGATAACAGAGGGACCACAAAGTGTACTACAGCTCTGACATGATGACAGATGAAGATAAACATGCTACTATCAAAAGTGGGAGGGTGCTGTTTTCAGACAGTCTTTGTGGGCACGTGCAGGATGAAAATTGCGCAATGGCGAGAGAGGAAGGCTGGCTTCTCTGAAGACGTGGGAGGGCACACAGGTCCAGGACGTGCCCATGAAAACAAGACGGGGGTTTGCATTTTTGGCCGAATCTCACTTTTTCTCACAAGAAAACATGGGTAGCAGAACATCATGACAGTGCAGAAAGAGCGAGAGAAAGAAGGAGGGAGAAAATGTGAAAAAGAAAGATGGCCACGAGTGTAAGACCTTAGCATGTGTCAGATCTTTGACTGGTGGAGCAATTGATGGATGAAATGGACAACAACACAAGGATTGCTCTTCTTTTTTGCCTGATGTTACTTTTTTAGTTTAAAAAAGAAGCTCTGCTCTGCTTACTGAACAACCCTTAATGGGATGTGTGCACTTTTAAGTGTGCGTGTTCTGCGTAACCTGAATCTGGCTGTGGTGGGAAGGCTTCCTGGGCTGGTGTTCAGTGTCTCTATCATCACCAGCAATCTGTTTCAGCATGTCCGCACGCTGCACACATGCCCACATCAGAAATGGAAAAGCTTTACATTCCTTTCAAAATGACTCTGTTGCGTTTAGTGCAAAGGCCTCTGTCTTTATTACCTCACACACGATTGCGTTGTTGACTGCTTGGCTAGAACCTGAATGACTGTATACAGAGGAAGTGGCAACAATGTGTTGTATACGTCTTATCTGTAATTGGCATCAGAGTGTCAGACAGTAGTAAAGCCTGACTGGGTTCCAGCACACGTGGAGCAGTAAGCAGACCAGATCCAGCTGACTGGATAAAATCATGAGACACGCACATAAAATCGTAATTAAAAAAACAAAACCTATTTCAACATTTTAAACGTGTGCTCAGATTTGTTCTAATCGCTTAAATGAAACATGATTGAAAGCAGACGTCAACATGGAGTGGCCAGTGAGTTGGCAGCCACTGAAAATGAACCATTTCCAAAACCTGAAACAAAAGCAGAAACTTTGTCAACTAAAACAAATCACGCAGTCAGGAAAAAGTGGCCATAGGGAACTTGATGAAATGGGGAGAGTATTTGGAGAAATGGGGTGGGGTGGGGGGGGGGGGGGGGGGGGGTATTATGGAGAGAGATGGAGAGACTTGTGAGCCAGTGAGTGAGGGAGAGAAGAAGGGAGGGCAGGATAAGTTTGGGGGAAAGTTAGTGGCCCAGTGGGGGTTTCTTCCAGAGTTCAGCCTCTCTGGCTGGGGAAGGAAGGGAAGGAGGGAGGGGAGAGAAGGGGAGGCAGGGACCAGCCTGGGTCAGCAGCAGTATGGAGTATGTGTAGATTAGATGTCTAAACTCACTCGGCAAACCCTCTGAAGCCCTGGAAGGCTCACAGCTCACAGTGTAGTTTGCCAATAACTGGAGAACCTGGAGTTGGTGGTCTGAATTATAGTCTCAAACACAGTAAAAAGAAATGTCAAAACCAGTGGAACCGGATAGGGTTCGTAAATCTCTAAAAACAAAAGAGTGTGAACACATGATATTTGAAATAGATTTTTTTGCAGCTTGTCAGCCCACAGAGCAGCCCTGGCAAACCGCGCTGATGTTACATAGAACATTTGAGCACCGGGGGATTAGCCAGTTCTTAGTTTCCAGGATGCTGTATGAAACTAGCAGCGAGGAAAAGAAAACAGGAAGGAGACGAAAGACGAGTGTGAGAAGAATGCTTGTGGATCATAAAAATGTGACTCTAGGCTGTGATGATTTAATCTGAAATGTATCCAGACCAAGACATTTTTTGAATTATTGTGAAAATGGGTGGAAAGCTAGAGAGAAGAAAAGTGCCCCCCCCCCTTTTTTTAACAACAAACTTCAGCTAAGCGTTGGCATCTCTGATAGATGCCAGTTTGTTGTCCCCGTGTTGTATTCTTGCCATCATAAAGCTTTCACTGTATGACCTGACAGCTGTATGAAGAAGCACATAAAAACTACTGATGTTGTTTACTATTTGATGAAATAAAAAGAGCTATTAAACGTGCGTCAGTTTGCGAGATTGAGTGTGTGAATCTCAACTCACAGGTGTGTGTGTGTGTGTCTGTGTGTGTGTGTCTGTGTGTGTGCGTGTGTGCCAGCTTAAGAAAATAAACCTGAAGTCTCCATTGGAGGAATAGCTTTTAAACCAATAAACATAGTAATGAAAATCATTCAAAATAGCCAGAAATGTGAAAGCATGGTTTCTTTCATGAGACAGGAAAAAGAGTGAAGTGTTAGACAGAGGAGGAGGAGGGAGGAGGGAGGACGCTGTGTGTTTATGGAGAGCGTAGCCAGCAGCACAGATTGACAGGAAATGGTGTCTTTTTTGCCTGCTGGGCTGTACCACTTGTACTGCTTTGACAGGGGGAGATGAATGTGAGGAGCTCACAGACTGAAGCTATTCTATTATCATATATCTCCCATTGTATCACGCTGTTTGCTTTAGCCCAGCCAGAGTCCATCCCTCTGCTGAGCAACAGTTAGGACCAGTGTCAGGCTTTTTCATTGACCTCACACTGCCCATTGATTTCCTTTGATTCACTGCCACTCTCAGGGCACTGCAATTTTTTAAGCTGAATTGTTTTTTTTAATCAGTGCACAGAAAAACCATTGTTATAATGAAGGTTAAATGTGTAGGGTATACGTTTTAACTGTGAATCCACAACCACTAAAATATTCAGCTGCCACGAGGCTTTTTTACTGCATTAAAATCATTGCTTGAACAACCTGATCGACGCTGCTTCCTTGGACGTCTTTTGCTATTTCTACGTCGAGATATAAATCACAAGCAAGGTCAAGTAAACCTGTGAGAAGTGTGTCCAGCACATGGTGTGTTTGTATATTGGAGATATTTGTCTGTGTAAATGCACTGCGGGGATTGAGCAAGGCAGCCCTCATTCATCACTGTTAAAGCACTTCCAGAGGGAGCGACAGAAAGAACTGCCCATCCTCTGTTCCCTCAAACAGACAGAGGAGAGGGAGGGATTTACCCTGGCATCTGGTTTCTGGGTTCAGCCACAGCACAATGTTCTTTCTCTTTCTCTCTCTGGCTCTCTTTTTGACACACACATACACGCCCGGGCCAGTGGCTGGACTTTAATATGGTTATGATTAGAGACGGGGGCTCAGTGAAGGGAGGGAGGGGGAAAGGGGGTCTTATTTACTGCAGGGAACTGGGGGAGGTGCAATGTAAAGAAAGCCAGAGACAGGGACCAGATCTGAATGGAAGACGGTGGGGTTGGGGTAGGTGGGGGCACTGTTTGCATTTAGGGCTGAAATATGAAAAACAAAAAATCGTGTGTTCAAAAAAACAAACAAACAAACAAACAAAAGCACAAGAAGAATGGGGAATAAAGTTTTGTGCTCCAGCCAGATCAGTTCTTACTCCAGTGCAGACTCTGCTGGACGGCCCCTTACACCTCCCCTCCTCCTGGGTTCCTCTCTCTCTGTCCCTCCCTCTCTGGCATTCTCTGTCTTTCTCTCCACCCCCTCTTGCAGCGTCATGCCAAAGCAGTTGGTTCACTCCGCCGTGTCTGGGGCTCAGCGAGAGCTGCGAGAGGCTGTTATTTAGGTCTGTTACAGCAGACTGGGAGCAGCTCACCCAGGGGCAGGGGGGAGAGGAGAGAGTCAGAGTCACGCTCAGCTCAGCCAGTCAGGAACCATATCTGCATTCCAGCTGAGAGGGAAAAAGGAAAACTCCAGCATCGAAAGGAAAAGACAGCAGAGAGAGAGTGACAGCGCGAGATAAGTGAAGGGAGGGAGAGGAAGGTAGTGAATCTAGATAGCTGTTGCTGCTGTGAGCTCTTGTCACTGCTTCAGTGAGTGACGTGAGCAGTGGAAGCAGGGTAGGACACAGGCAGGACTGAGGGCTCTCACTGATTTTTGCCGAGGGTGGGGGGTACCATGTTCGACTGTATGGAGGCTCTGGGAATGGGCCCCCGTCAGCTCTATGATGTCACCAGCCGTGGTGCATGCATGCTGCGGAAAGCGAACCCCTTTTTTGCCGGGTTGGACCCCTTTGCTTGGACGAGCACTGCCAGTGTTCAATGTAAGTGGCATCCTGTTTGGATTCTTCTATGACACAATCATGTTTCCCCCTCTCTTCTCACTCTCCTTTTCTTTCGGTCACTCCTTCCTTCATTTTCTCATTGCTGGCTTGTTTACCCCTCAGGGCTCGGCCAAGGGGGCTGCTGTCAGGGGCTACAGAGCAACACAGGAAAAGACAGAGACAATCCTCTCCTCTCCTCCTCTCCTCTCCTCTCCTCTCCTCCTCTCCTCTCCTCTCCTCTCCTAGCCCACAGCCAGTTTGAGCTGCTCAGCCATCTGAAAAAAATTCTCTGCTATGATATTATATGCACTGTGTGTTGGGTTTTTAAAAAATGTGCTTGTGTGTATTCGTCTGTGTGGTGAGTTTGTGAGTTTGAGCCCACAGAGTCAAGTTTCAGTAACAATGTTTGCCACCTGGGGTTTGACCTTGCCAGGTGCTGCATACTAGAAAAGGAAAAGGTTTTGGTGAGTGACAGGAAGAGATGACAGTGACGTGTCAGATGTACTCTATCTGGTTTATTGTCTATTCACAGCATGAGTTTAACACTAGAAGTGAGGTGTCTGATGAATTTCACATGAAAAGTTAATGACAAATGTTGCCTGTTTTTAATAATACAGTTAGTTAATAATAAGTTTTGCTGGGCCTGCTGCAGTCTTCATAGGTCAGAGGTTTGTTTATGCTGCTGGATACTAGATGGATAATGATATTCCTCCAGAGCCAAACAGCCATGAATTAGTAAGCGGATTAATTATTTAGCAGATAAATGTATGAATAAATAATAATACATACAAATCTCAAGAAAGCAGAGATATATTCTGGCCAACGTTCTCTTCTCTCTTTTGCTCGTTGCATCTATCCACTTCATTCCCCCCCCCCCCCCCCTCTCCCTTCTTCTGCCGCTGACTTCAGACAAGGCTCTGACTCTAACAACAACTGGGGTCCATTTTCATCTACTTCCAGGGGGCTGCTACTGCTGTGAGAGAGTGTGTGAGAGTGGAAAGGAGTGGGGGTGTGGGGTGTGTATGCATGGTATGGTGGGAGAAGTGTGGAGGGAGCCAAGCCAGATATGACAGTGGAAAAACAATCAAGAATATAAGAGGAGCCGGAGTGATCAGATAAGCAGCTTAACTTTGCTCTCGATTTTTCAGAGCTGCTTGAAAGTGTTTTCAATTTTTTTTCATGCTCTTCCGTTTGTTCGTCCTCCCTTCTTTTTTGTGCCTTTTTACTTCCTTGGGGGGGAGTCATCTGTCTTCATTAATCGTGAAGACACCAGCATTTCAGTGGCCGTCATGCACACTGGCTGAGCTTTAATGAAGACAGATGCCCTGTCAGTGGAGGCTGAGGCCAGAGGGGACTCCAGCCACGCCAGCCTGCTCTGCTTAGCTAGGGGAGCCCTGATGATAACAAGATGAGATTTGTTTATTTAATCAATCAGGCCTCTATGGTCCTTTCCTTTTAACCCATTCACACACATGCACACATTTAAAAATTAGGCCTCAGATTCCAGAAGTATATTTTTCTTTCAGGTCTTTGTTCCACACAATCAAAGTTAAAAAAAGGAAAGGGGAAAAAAAAGTCCAGGGACGCTGCCCTGAGGGTGAGAGATCTAAGTTAGCAGAGCAGAGCAAAGTGGCTGGTGTGGTGTACTGTTTCAAACCCAGTGTGCCCAATAACCTTTGTAAACAAAGCTGTCCTATCCCTGCACAAGGAGCCATAATGCCCCTCTTTACTGAAGCAGTTGCCTCCCATTGTCCTCATCAATGAAGCTGATGAATTGATGTTTGAGTCTGATATCTCATTAAGCCAGCCCAGCTGCACAACAGAGGGACCTGTCTGGCTCTTAATGCCACAGTCACACAAGCACGCACACTGCACACCAAAATAGCCACTGTGTTTGTAAAGCAAGTCACCTGGCCCTGGATTAATACAATAATATACTGTTGTCACACAGGTTTTTTTTTTTTTCCATTTGTAAAAAGAATTCAACTCTTTAGCAATGCTCTCTACAATGTGAGGATTAAAAAAAAAACAAGGTTTAGCAGAAATGCAAAAACAGTTTTTCTCTGATAACCTGTGTGGAGAATGTGCAGAGAAAATGTTTGTCTGCCCTAAATCTTTCACAAAATGAGTATAACCTCCTCCCTTTGCAGTAAATCTTCAGCGGTGATAAGTGTCTCTGCTGTTGGCCATTAGCCAGGGACAATCAGAGGACTTAAAAGTGTGTGGTCAGTTTTCTTGTTTTTTTGTTCAGGAGTGGGAGACCTTAATGTCAGAGGTTAGGCAGAGGCTACAGCCTGGCCAATGTCAGATCTACTGCATGTGTGGTAAGCTCGTCAGCTTGCTGAAAAGGAGACTCTTTCAACCAGCTTGGCTTGTGTAATGCTCTTAAGTGCCTTATGCCACAGAGCTGGTACTACATCTGAGCTGGCCTACACATAAGGATAATGGACACTGATTTAGTCGTACGTCAATGAGAACTGAATTAGTCAACTGCCAGGGAAGCCATTTGAGACAGCCTATGCCGACAAATCCCCTCTCTGTCAATGTTCATTTGCTTAGAAGAATGAGGCAATTACGTTTAGCAGTTCTCCAGGGTCAAAAGAAGGGAAAGTGTTTTTTCTCACCAAAGTACACTCTTAGCTCGATGTTTTTGAGCACACTTTGGATTGTAAGTCTAACAAACGGTATATATAAGAGCTGGACATGACAGTAACAGATTGCTTGAGCAATTTGTCACTATGTGTGTCTTCACACACACACACACACACACGGGCGCACACGCTTCTTTGTTTTCCCTTAATGTGCTGTTCAAATGTGAATTGAGGGGCTAATTGAAATGGGGGGTATAGATCTCGGCAGCAGCGGTAGAGAAATAAGAGCTTCCTGTGACCGCTGGCACATTCTGGCCCGATCATTTTCTCCCTGATAGAAGTCTGCAGTTATTTCATTATAATTACAAAAGATTCAATTAAAAGATTAGAATGCCTGAGGGGGCAGGGCTGGAAATAGATGGTGGTATGTTGGTTAGTGGGTGATGTGTGTGTTTGTGTGTTGGAGAGAAAGAGGGAGAGTACTTACACTTCTAATCATTGTCACTAACGTCACGTGTTTATATCGCTGATTTTCTCAAGATAATGTCAAAACAATGTGCTCAACTTTAAAGGAATAAGCCAGTCTAGGGTCAATGAGTTGTAATTGATATGAAGGAGCGAACAAACGTTAAGCAGGCTGCAACTAAATTAACTTTTTAAACAAAAAAAACATTAAGCTAGAAATGTGAAAAAAACTGGCATCAAAGAAAAGTCTGTTTTTGGTTTTTGATCGCAAGCTTTAATTATAAAAAGTACCTCATTTAAAGTGCACTCTAAACTGTCAGGCCTGCACTACAGTGTAATAGGCTCTAAATTATTTATTAATGTGTTGAGGAATACAGTGTCCTGCGTGATATAATACAGTAGCTCAAGCAGCTGCAGTAGTCCTTGTTTTGTAATAAATAATACATAGCATCAGAGCCAAGATGGTTATTAAATAAAATCGCAGGCCTGTTGGTTCATTCTAACCTTACAACAGTTTATGTTACATGTTATATTACGCTGTGGAAATCATTTTAATAGGGTGAAGCCATTTTTGGTGTCAGACCTGCTGGGCTGCAGTATCACACCACCTTGTTCACAGATCTCTGTCAGCCCTGCAGTAATAGCTGAGCCCATTAATAGGCAGCGCTGTCTATAAATAAACAGATTCAATCCTAGCAGTTGCTTCAAGTTTTTTCCACAGAGCCCCCTCCTGTGCGTGGTTTGACTTATGCATAAATCAGAGCGTGTTAACCTATGCTTGTGTGTGTGGTGCCTGTATGCGGACTCCTCTGATCAATGTATGTTCAAGTTTATGTGTCCACTTGGCTGCTGTTGGGCACCCAGACTGCTGTGTCAAAAGCAGAGACGGACAGTGTGCCAAGCTGGATTCCTCAGGCCTGTGCTGGAATCTGGCTCCGCTCTAACAGCAGTTTATAGCCCCTCAGCAGCGTCAGTCGCACCGCTGTAAATAAAACTCGTCAACCGAATGTGAGTCCTTGAAAGGGCTGTTTTTGTTTTCCTGTCCGTCGTGTTTAAACAGTATTTCACAAGAGCGAGTACTCTGAAATTTTACGTGGACTCGTGACGAGCTGACGATTTGTGGATCGCAGCACGATAAACGTGACTGTTATGAGGCAACTGGGCTAGCAGTTTGCGTGAGCTCCAGATCAGTATAAAATCTGGACTTTTGTGAGTTCTTTCACAATAGTTTGCTGGTCCCAGAGGTATTGTGGCTGCCCACCCTAACACCCGTGTCTGGCTGCTGCTATTGTAGCTGTTTACTGAGAACAGCTCTTTGCCTGCCAGGCACATTTTCCGTTGCACAAAGGCGTGGACATTTGGCAAACTATGCATACTTACGTGCGTGTGTGTGCTGTATTAGTGCATGCACCTGAAAGAGTTTATTTCACTGGTGAGCATGTGATGTACCACTGCACAAGCATGTTTGTTTATAGCATAGAAGAGTGTGCATGTAAGCTCAGAGCTGTGTGTGAGCTGGCTGTGGAACGAGCAGTTCTGTTACCAGCGTGTTATTGACTGACGGCTTGGCTCGAGTGTTGCTACGGGCTCGGCGTTAGAAGAAGTGGAGCCCTCGTATAGCCAAGTCGGGTCTAGAAACCCAGACGAGTCCAACTGTCCTCCTCCTGTGTATGTGTGAATGGGTTGTGTTTACGCAGCCGACAGCGTTTGGCAGGGAGTGGTGAGCGGCTGGTGTAGTACAGCTATTATCTGGGCTCAGGGGTGGAGAGAGATGGATGAGGACTTGGCCTGGAGTGGGTGGAAGGAGGGGAGGACTGAGGGGAGGGAGGGAGGCAAATTGGTGTTGTTTTTCCCTTTGACATTAGTCAAATTCTGCCAGTGCGCATATGTGCAACTGACATGACCATCCTTCTGGAAATGGTGCATGAGTTCATTTGTGTACACTTGCATTAGCTTGTATTGTTTGTGTTCCTTGTGGGTGTATTTTGCTGTAAGGAGGAACAGGTGTGTGTGCGTGTAAGCTGGCATGCCTGTAATTGTGAGCCTAGCTGACAGTTTGGGACTTTTTACAGAAAGAAGATGAATGCCAGTGGAGAAATTAACAGATGTCTGTTTGAGTGCGTGTGCGTTTACGAGTGCACATGAAACCAGGTTATTGGAAGAAATCAGGTTAAACCAGGAAACAGGAGAATGTGTTCACATTGTCAGAACTTTACATACAGCTGGTCAGTAATCAGATTTCTCTGCTCTGTTGTGTTTTTTAACTAATACCGTCACACTATACAGTTTCTCCTCTTGTCTCTCAGTATTAGGAATAATCTGCCTGTTAGCTGCTCTGACTTATTCATTGTAGCTTTGTTTTTAGGCAGATTTAGGATATTTATACTTTGGATAAAAGAACAGTTTCAGCATTCATCTTTTCTTTCATCCCACTGTATTGCCTTTCCAGTGCTGCGTTTCCTGTTCCCCGTTCCCTCTTTGGCACGCACACTTGTAATATCCCTGTTAATCCTGTTAATCCATTTAAGTGTAAACTAGAGTCTGCAAAATAAGGTTTCATTCAAAATCAGGTTACTCCAGAAAAAGAACTACTACCAGGTTACTAAAGTAATGTTAACACACTTACTGTTTCTCTGGGCCCCTAGAGTCAACGTTTTGCTCTAAATCTGACACAAGAAGTGCATTCTCACCTAGACATGTGAGAGACACTCTTAAGCACAAAAAAGCAGCACATGCTCTTCAGTGGCTACACAGGAGCAGATAATATGTCCATGTCTCCACCATAGCTTGACCTGTGAGTGAATGGGTACTTGCAGTAGCCTGTTATCACGCCTGGATTTATAAACTTCTGCCTCACGGTAAGAACATCTCCCATTTGCCATAAAACACTAGAGACAAAACCAAACAGACAGACGGACAGCCAGTTTGACAGGAAACAATCCAGCAAATGAATTAGGGGCTGTTTGGGATGATTTCTCGCCTGTTTAGGAATGCTCGATCGACTCAGGTTAGCTGCTGTTAAGGGAACTGACTGGCTGGGTATTGCTTACGTTCCCAGTGATGTGTTCATTCAGTGGTAATTGTCAAAATGTACCTTTAATACTTCATGTATTAGTCTTATGTGGAACTTTGTTTTGTGACACCTCTAGAGACCGTAATGGAAGGAAATGAATCACTGTGTGGCTCAAAATCTGGCTGTCACATCAGTCATCTGAGTGCCTCCACCCAAACGGAGTTGGGCAACCTGTTGGCGGTTTGCTGCCAAGCAAAAGTGAAAAACTCTGATATGCATCATTGCTTCACTGAGACACTCAAAGCAGAAGTTTCTCAGAGTGGCTTTAATACCTTACAGGATCTGTGGTTTTATGCCAGTTGAAGGGGACTGCTGATTCTTCAAGAGTTACTACTTATGCATAGATTGCTCACTCAGAAGTCAGGAAGCCACAGTCATTTTGTCACTGCTCTGCCAGTTTTGATCTTAGTCTCTCTGAGTTCTTCCTTCTTAACTTCTTCCAAGTGACTGTATAGAGGAAAATGCTGCGATAATGTGTATTTGGCAGAGTAAACTCACAACAGAAATCAGTTAAAAAGCTGGGTGCATGATTTTTAACATTTTTTTTTAACAGTGATCTGCATCCTATGTAACGCCAAGTGAAAAGGCAAGAGAAACCGCTTTGTGTAGTGTGTGCAAACTCTTTGGCGTGGACATTTACATGTTGAGTGGAAATGAACTGCGTGCTGCTAGTTGTGGGCGTGTTGTTCCTTCCAATAGGAGGTTTGCGTTTGCATGCTTTGGTGTGTGGTGCTTCCCCAATGTGCCGGAGTGAATACTACTGTTGTTGTTTACATTATCCGCCTTTCCACTCACTTCCTCTGACAGAGCAAGGCTGCAGCCACGGCTGGGCTACTTCTACTTTTGTAGGTTTCTATTGTTGTGGGGAGGAAGCAATAGCAATTGAACGAGCGCTAGTGGCCTTGCCAAAGACAGGCAGGTGAGAGCCAGGGCTACAGATGGTGAGAGGAAGTCTGGGAGGACGAGAAACAACCCGAGGATCAAAGACTCAGGGTTTCCCTCGATGACTGCTTTCTCCTCTCTCTTCACCTCGCCTGCGCGCCTGTTTCTGCTCTCTGTCTGCTCCCTTGCCTGCCTGTGAACTGTCCTGTCTTCTTGACATGATCAGTGGCCCAGCACTGTGCTGGGTTGCCAGGTTTGGGTTCACTCCTCAGTCACTGGAGGTGAGCTGTGCTCCTCTGTGGTGGGCAGATGAAGAGTCAGCTGGAGCTCACGGCAGGGATGAGGAGGTGCATTTTTTCCACAGATCTGCACTTGACTGTCTGGTTTTTCCAGCGCTGGTCATAAAAGGCCACTGACTGTCTGAAATATTTTTATTGACGTTATATTTTCTTCATTTTTTCCTTTCCTTAATACCGTCTTGCACTGGTTTGGTACAAGGACATTTGAAGGAAATTTTATTTGCTGGGTTCATTGGGGACAGGCGGCTCAGCAGACGAGTTTGTCTGTTTGAAAGCAGCTTGTGTGTTTGTTGACAGGGCTGTGTGGTGCAGGAAAAGGGGGGTGCACGCTGCCAAATGTTTGCTTGCTGACTCCATCAAGAAAATATCAAAAGGCCCTTTATGAGGTGCTGTAAAGAAGACCAGGTGTTTTGAGAACACCACCAGACTCCAAGGGTAATTCCACTTTTTAAAACATGCCCCGGGGATACATTCTTGTCCCACCTGCTGCCTTTCCTGCTTTTTTCATTTTTAAAGGAAAAAGGGGTAAAAAAGAAAAAGATTAAAATGTGCCTTGGCAGCAGCTTGTGTGCCATGTCACATTGTGTCATTCTTCAAAAGTCCACAGTTTTGTCATTAGTACTGACAGAAGCCATGAGCAAATGGGAAAATGTTTTTTACTCAACATGCTGGTCTGGCGTCAGATCGCATGCATGCGTCACAAATGTTTATCGATGTTTGTCTCATTGCTTTCTTCTGGTTCCCAGAGAATGGGTTTAATTCCCTTCAGGAATGTGTTTCTTAATATCTATTTTCAAATCTCAAACCCGAGCCATCTCCTGATTGGCCGTCTTCTTTTCCTATATAGTGATGCCTCTTTACAGGCGTGTTAGTGTGTCAGTCTGTGGGAGACCAGGTGATGAGCTTTCTGACAGCTGTTGAAAGGCATTGCTACTGCTCATCACCTTTAATGAAAGTCCCCCCTCCCCTGTCAACACAGTCAGGAATTCCTCCCATTTTTCTCAGTGGTTTTGTTCCTCCACTTCTTTGTTTCTCTCGGTTATAGGCCGGTGCCATTTTGAGTGCTTGTGTATATATATATATATGGGTTATATATAGGTGAAACAGAATAGCAATGGGAAATGAGAGCACATGTATGGAGGTGTAGCAGTAAGGGATACTGAGAAGTGGCTACAAAAGCCAGTGACGAAGATCCTCCGGAAACGCTGGTACTGAAAAGAGGAAGGAAGCAGGTCTGTTGTGTGGGACCTTGTAGCAGAAGCCTCAAGAGTGATAGCAGGAAGACATGGGCAAAACAAAACAGAGAAGGAGAGTATTATGTGCTGGCACCACTGACAAGGGTGTGGTACTACTTTCTTTTCCTCTTTCATGAAACCCATTTCTTTACAGAAACCTATTCGTGTGCTGATGGTCGGTCAGTCGTACCCTATGGTGCTGTAGCCTCTGCCATGGTGTAGAGGGCCAAAGGCACCCTTGAAAGCCCCACCTAGTGTGCCAGCAATTCTCCCAGCCCACTGTTCACCATCCTCTCCCAATCTGCTGTCCTTCTGCCACTACTCTCTGCCCAGTCCCCAACCCTCTTTTCACATTGAACCCTACTGTGTGCCCCTCTCTCCCCCTCTGCCTCAAAGTCTCGACAAGAGGTACAACTTTACAGGATCTTTAGTGAAAATAGAGGTGGAGACAAAGGCCACGCATGCCCGTGCATGCAGTTTAGCACTAACAGGGAAAACATCAACAGAGTGAGTCGCACACATAGAGGAGGGGGTGTTTTAATGGGGACTGGAATTCAGTGGTGCACTGTTACAAACAGTCCGGGCATTTGCAAGTGAAATATACACTACAGAGACAGAGCAGAGCCGCTGGCTGGAGTTGCACGTGAATGCTGGACAAGCACAAAAATAAACACGTACACGTATCCTACAGATGTATTGCACTGTGAGTGCACTGGGCCCAGAAAGAATACGTCTAAGCGTTTGCTCTCACATGCCAAGGCTGGAACTTTTGGAGCAGTGTCGCACTGAAGATTCAATCACTCCAACAGGTCACGTACTCAAAATCTGCAAGCCTATTGTGAAAGAATACTTGTTACAGTGCCAGAATGTCATATGCTGCTCAGTTAAGAGGAGTGTGTTGCAACACAAAACAGGAGCTGCATAGTCATGCGTTTGCTCACATACATTAGAAACACTCCTTTTTTCCAGCTGAGTGAACAGCAGGCAGCCTCAGTGTTGCCAGGAAGTCTTCTGATTATTTCTTTAGTGTTTCTCCTTGTTCTGGCTTTCTTTTCTCTTCTGTTGGATCTCTTGATACTAAAGGGAGTTTGCTTGGCTCGGTTAACTTGACCTAGAATTCACTGTAATTGACCTAGTTGAATTCACCTTCAGCTACACAGCTATTTCTGTCTTGTGCAGTTATATTTCACATCTAATGAGGCTGTGCTGAATGCTGCAATGCTCATCCCATCACGCTCAAGTATTTTAGTGTAATGTTGCTGTGTGTTTGTAGTTTGTAGCCACTGAGTGTGTTTATGGGACCAACTTGCTCAGTGGCAGGGGGACCACTTGTGCACAGCAATGCAACACGGGATCCGAGAATAAACTGATACTTAGCAGGAAGCTAACAGTGACTGTTGATAACTTAGCTATACCTTCTTCTTGCCTTTCTTTTTCTTCTTCTCCTCCCCCAACAGCAGCACCCATACCACCTACCCCACTCCTCTTCTCATCTGTCTGTCATCAGCTCACAGGCCTTAGACAGCGGATTGTCATGCAAATGGTGCCCCAAGCCTCAAAGCGCTGATAAGGAGGGCCTCTCATTTCACTGGGCTTTGTTTTCTAAACAGTGATGAGCTGAGTTGAAGAGACTGAGAAAAGGGGCTCGGGGTAGCTTTCTGAATGGGCCCTCTGACTGTGGCGCCCTGGGGTAAGTGGTACAGGGGATTTGAATGGAGTAGGCTGAATGAGGCAAAGTCTTGGAGGTGGATTCAGGAGTCATGTTCTCTGGCAGGAACCAGGTTCAACGTGTTGACAGAGCCTGATGTATTTTGTCTGTCACCGCTGCCCGGGTTTTCTCCAAGATGGACTTTCTGTGTTTGGCCCGCTTTCTTTATCCATTTAGACGGTGTCAGTCAGTGTTCGTTACTTGACGCCACATATGGTTTGTCCTTTTCTAAGGGGTTGTCAGCGCTCGGTTTGGAGCCTCATTTGCTGCTGTTATTATTGCATAAACAGTGGTTCATGGTGCGTTCAGAGGGTTTCTGTTCTCCCACTGACCCTGCCGTTTTGTTACATTCTGGCCAAGGAGATATGAGACTTGCTGTAGAAACATTCAGGGGGCGTAAACTTTGGATTTTAGATTGATTTGTGCATTTGGCTTTGGGATTGGTCTAAAAACTAATGGAAAACATCTTTGACTTGAGCAAAATGAGGTTTTCAAAGGAGGACTGCGGATTTCTGAAGAGTCGCATATGAAAAACAGATGTTTAGGCAGCAGGCAACAAATAAAAAATGTCTGATGTATTTCTGTTACTATCATTAATGAGGTAGTTGCAGGCCAGTCAGAGCAGCTACAGCAGAAGTAGTAGTAATGGTCAACTTGGTCTTGAACAAGACTTGCCCTCAAGAGCAACTTTGTCCTCCCCCTCTCCCCCCCTCCCCTTCCCCTTTCTCTGTTTTATATCAAATTCCTCTTTTTACGCCCTCTTTTTTTCTCTCCTTTTTGAAGTCTCCTCTCTCTAGTAAAAAAAGCCATGCTGGTGGTTTTTGATTCTGCTTTGGGTGTGAGAGGGGGGAGTAAGTTGGGTGGGGGGGTGGGGGGGGTTGTAGGTTAAGTTTAGGCAAGTCCTCTGTGCTTTCCATTGAAGGTGCTGGGGAGAGGTGGGGGCAGTAAAAGTTAGAATTTTAGAGCCTGCCTGTTTTTTATTTTATGATTGGCTTTTTTTCTCTCTTGCTCTCTTTTTACGGGCTGTGAGCTACAGCTGGTGGTGTGAATAGCTGCCCAAGGTGACTGAGTCCCAATAAAGTGCAGGCCAGCCGGGCTGGGGCCTCCAGTCCAGCCATGGGACTGCCTTTATAAGCCAACTTACGAGCCTAGTCCTCTGTTAAAACCTGGCAGGGCTGCACTGAGGAATTTAGGGCCAGGAAACAAGAGAAAAATAGGGTTTGTGTGTCAGGGGATGGTGGTGGGATGCAGAGTAGGGGGTTGAAGTTAGAGGGTGACCAAGGGTGAAACTGTTTGTGTGCAAGTGTGTGTTTGTGGCTTTGTGGCATGTGTGGTTAGCATCTTATATTTCTCAGGGGGAGTATGGAATCCATACCCTGCACACTTGAACCTTCCAAAAGAGCCTATATGGGGTCCACTTTGGAATATAATGAAGTGTAATGTACCATATCAAGTATGTGACTCGAGTAAGCACTGATGTCACAGCTGTGCCTCAGTTTTTGAGACATAGAATCAGGGCTCTGCACCAGCTTTGCGTGTCCGTGCATTTGTCATGTGCCTGTGCTGTGCGTGCAAGATGTTCACATGAGATGTTGTCAATGTGTGGAATGAGGAAAAGCCAGCTTTGACTCTTGACTTTTCTCAACTCATTAGCTCGCTCTGTTACCTGCCCTTATCAAAGAACCTGTCAGACACTGTCAGTTACATCTTAGTGATGTAAAAAGCAGTTTTCTCACAGCTGTCAAAGAGCCCTTCTTCTCTTATTTATTGTCTTTACATAGACAAGAGTTATATGCGAAGACAATATGACAATATGTTCTATGCGATATCCCTAAAGGGCCCCTGAGTTTGGCTCCTTAGTGATAATTGGTACCAGGAAATGGGAACACTTGATAGTTCATATGTTATTTATCTTTTGAGACTTAAATGTGTCTCACTCCACGTCCAGGCAAAATGTTTACCAAGCGAGCATGACTGTTAATCAGTGTCTGTTGGTGGAACCTCAGTCATATCTGCCGTGTCATTTCTTAGTGTGGTTATCTATCCACATCTGCTACATGTATTCACAACTCCACATGTGGCCTTTGCAGAGTTAGTAATAGTTGTACGATAATGATTAGTAACTGATCATGTGCTCCACTGTCTTTTCTTTCCATGTTCACAGCGGTGGAGACCCAGAGCAACAGCTCAGAGGAGATGGTACCCAGTTCTCCGTCTCCACCTCCCCCACCTCGAGTCTACAAGCCCTGCTTTGTGTGCCAGGACAAGTCCTCCGGGTACCACTACGGGGTCAGCTCATGTGAAGGCTGCAAGGTGAGAAGAACCAATCTTTTGAACACTGGGTTTTCTGAAATAGAAAAAAATTTCGATTCTCTATTTTGCATTCACATGATAAAAGAGGGATGGACAAAGGGCAGGCTGAAAGAGATACAGCGATATGTCACAGCCTTTATAATGATAACTGTATTGCACATTCTCCCTTGCCCTCTTCCCTTTTGTGTCTTGCTTCCTGATGTTCCAGGGTTTCTTCCGTCGCAGTATCCAGAAGAACATGGTGTACACTTGCCACCGAGACAAAAACTGTCAGATCAACAAGGTCACACGCAACCGTTGTCAGTACTGCAGGCTGCAGAAGTGCTTCGAGGTCGGCATGTCCAAGGAAGGTGAGTCCCCCTCTGTTTGGAAAACAGGGTCACTCTCTCACTTGCACATAGAGACTGAGAAACTAGGCAGCAAAGACAGAAGCAGATGATGAGCCCACCAGGGGTGGTGATCAGGGTGAGGCTGGGCACTGTACCAATCATATGACTAATCCCTTTACAAAATGAATCTGACTTCCTGTTTCACCTCGCCCCTCTGGCCAGCACACAGACACTGCTTTCATTCATAAAGACAACACGGGAGAAAACAAGATTTGGGAGTTTTGACCAACGTATTGAGAACAGGATTCACGCCATTTGCGCAATCAGAAACACCAGCTTGTTGGGGGGGGGCCTTTTTATTTCAACCTTTTGTGTAGCCAGCTGCGTGTAAGTGGCAGTTTCTTGCCCTTCATGAAGCCCGGGGGACATGTATGTGGGTGTAATGTTTGTGTGGGATGTGTGTTAAGACCGGGATCACATTGTGCCTCTGCTATTACTGGATATCCTGAGAGGAAGGAAAGTATGGGAGGAGGAGGAGGAGGTGGGAGAAGAGGCAGAGAGAGGGAGAGAGCGTACTGGCTTATGTGCACCGGTCAAGTGGATAGAGAGATGGACAAGGAAGCCAGCGGGTGATAAGAAGGAGATAGCCAGTGTCCGTGCCGGGCCTCAAGGAAATATGTTAATGCTGTTAAGAGCAGAAAGGTTCTGGTTTCCACTAGCGTGTAACATCTCCTTGGCAGCAGTGAAAGACACTGAGCATGAATGCTGAGTTTGTTTTCAAATGTCATTACAGATAGATTAAATTAACTTTCTGTATGAGCTTTAACATTGTATGTGGAACTAATTTTGTTTTCTCCCCTTTACATAGCGGTGCGCAATGACAGAAACAAGAAGAAGAAAGATGTGAAGGAGGAGGTTGTTCTTCCGGAGAGCTATGAGCTAAGTGGAGAGCTAGAGGAACTAGTCAATAAAGTCAGCAAAGCTCACCAAGAAACTTTCCCATCACTTTGCCAACTGGGCAAATACACCACCGTAAGTCGTGCACATAAACCCCTATCTTTCACTGCTGCATTTGGAAACTGTCTCTCAGCTACGTCAGCAGTGAATGCTCCCAGATTGCATGCTTATGAAAATTCGCAGTAACTTTCCCAACATAGTGGTGGCTTAACTAATGCAGTTCCCCATTAAGCCATCTGTGTGGCCTCGGAATGATTGATGCAACATGTAAATGGAATTCTTTCCCCACAGTTGACTGATGTAAAATGTAAATGTGAGGCTCGGTGAATCTTGCCTTTGATACAAACGTGGTTGCACACCTCCTCTTGTATGACATGCTGAACTGTGGGTGTTTTTGTTTGTTCAGAACTCCAGCTCGGACCATCGAGTCCAGCTCGATCTAGGGCTATGGGACAAGTTTAGTGAGCTTTCCACCAAATGCATCATCAAGATAGTAGAATTTGCCAAGCGGCTGCCGGGTTTCACCAGCCTCACCATCGCTGACCAAATCACTCTGCTTAAGTCCGCCTGCCTGGACATACTGGTGAGGAGCTTTTGTTTTCCCTTCTGCCCTCTTCACTCACTTTTTGTAAATAAATGATTCTGTCAAAGCTTATGCTGAAATATGGGTATGCTTCCACCCGGTGGTAAGAAGTGGCAGTGCATTCAAGTTTGGCCAGATAATGCAAAATCTATCATATATACACAACCAGACTGGAGTAGTTGGCTACCATTTTTAGCTACTGCAGATATTTTTAGTGTTGTAAGAAGTCATATTACACTACTTTACATTTTATTTACATTTTTTAACGTTCAAAAAGTTTTACACCTTGTTTTGCTTTTCAGATGCTGAGAATCTGCACACGCTACACTCCAGAACAGGACACTATGACGTTCTCAGATGGCCTGACTCTGAACCGGACTCAGATGCACAATGCGGGCTTTGGGCCGCTTACAGACCTGGTTTTTGCCTTTGCAGGCCAACTTCTACCCCTGGAGATGGATGATACAGAAACCGGTCTCCTCAGCGCCATCTGCCTCATCTGTGGAGGTACTGCAGCATGCACCTACTCTTGATTGGTCTGTTATAAAGTGGAAAGGACTTTAACAAAATAAAAGTTAAACATAATTGATTTTTGTATGTAAGAGATTATTTAAAACTGTGCCATTTATTTAAAAAAAAAGAGAGAATGAGAACATGTGTTTGCTGCTTTTTTCACTAGACCGCATGGATTTAGAAGAGCCCCAGAAAGTGGATAAGCTACAGGAGCCTCTGCTTGAGGCTTTGAAGATCTATGCCCGTCGTCGCCGCCCCAACAAACCCCACATGTTCCCACGCATGCTGATGAAGATCACTGACCTCAGGGGCATCAGTACGAAGGGTAAGAATGGAGAGAGTGCTTTCTAAGATTGAACTCTGTACACTTTCCCAAGGTCCTTGCCAGAAGAATACATCTTTTACAGGACACTCTACTAGTTCAGCTTCACTCTTCCTTTTATTCTTTATGATGTGTCCATGTATTTTGAGCCTTGCTTTCTATTTTCAGGTGCAGAGAGAGCTATCACTCTGAAGATGGAGATCCCAGGGCCGATGCCTCCTTTGATCAGGGAAATGCTCGAGAATCCGGAGGCCTTCGACGACCAAACAGAGAGCAATGAGAGCCCGCCGCCTCCACCACCGCCCCCACCACCACCCGCGCCTCCAGCCCTGGTTCTAAAGCAGGAGGCTGAGGATGAGGACGACAGCTGGGCCACCGAAAACGGCAGCGAGCCATCACCGGAAGAGGAGGACGAAGACGACGACGACGATGTGGGAGATGAAGATCGAGACAGGGGCTCGGACAGTGACGGGGAGCCCTGGGTGTTTTAACTTCCATAGATGGGTTGAGGAAAGGCCTTGCTCGGAGGGCGCAGTGAAAAGAGCATTTCACACACACACACACACACACACACACACACACACACACACACACACACACACACACACACACACACACACACACACACACACACGCATACAAGCATATAAGTAAACATACACATATATAGCACAACCTCATTCACTCTTCCACCTCAAGAAAATGCTGGCCTTCCCTTCTCCCTCTCTCTCTCCTGACTGCACATCACTGTGTCCTCCTCCACTGAGCACAGCAGAGCCTTAAGCGTATAAACATTTCTAACTCAGGCCACACGGTCCATGACAAGTGAAATGCAGAAAAAATGAGAAGTCAAGGGAGAGATGACGGTAAACCAGATGAACTCCTGGCACGGCCAAGAGAGAAGTTAACGTGACAAAAAGAACATAACCTCTTTGAGAAAGCTAAATGTTTGTTGTTTTCTCCCCCCTACCCCCCCCCCCCCCTTACTATTGTTGTTTATATCTAAACAGGGGAGCCTCCAAACTAGACACCAGAACTAAGCAGTTGACTTTGATTGATTACAACAAGCACATTTAGAGCAAGAGTACAGGGCAAAGCCAAATTGAGTATGCAACTCTTTTGTTGTTATTTTTAAATATTGTTTTCATTCTTTTTTTTTCCTTTTTTCAGTTTATGAATAAGTCCTTACATATCTATATACCATTATATTTTGTTTTTTATTTGTTATTCTGGTTTTATATATGAATCCTTTAGACAAGTTTTTATCTTTGAAGAGCTTTCCTGAGAAGATATTCAGAGGGAAAGAAGGGTAATCAGAACTGGCTGGGTCTTCCTTATCAGCTACATATGCTTAGCTCGGGCTTCTTGGAGCACTTTGGCTCCCTGTGGATGATAATCAACCCAGGACTTTCTTTTTTGTTGCAGTGACTTAACCAGTTTCTGTTATCAGGTAATTGGCATTATTCTTTTATGCTGTTGTTGCGGCCAGCATGTGCTGTCAGTCCAGGAAGTATCTTTGTGCCAAAGTTAGGAACAGTCATCTGTGGAGCATGAGTTTAACTACTGGCAGGGACTCCAGATACAATCCAGCGGTCCTCATGGCAGAATGCTCACTCACATGTGCACTAAAAACACACTCTAATTATCTTGGACAGTGTATCCACAAAAGCGCAGAACAAACATACACACTCCTTTCGCTCTATGCTGAGTGGTAGCAGATGTGCCAACCTGGCACAAAGTGCCGGGATCGGAGATTCAGACTTGACCGTATATATGTAGCACTTTTGTGATCATCTGTTTAAGCAAGGCACATCTCTTCCATTAAGTATAGAGCAGCTGTCTGTGAGCATATGTCCCAGTTAGCATGTCAAAACTGATGGTAACATCAACATATTAAATATGACGGATCTTAGAGCTCTCCCTGATGATATCAGTAGATTAGCACACTCATTCAACACAGATAAAAACACCCAAACATACTAGTATCATATGCATCAACACAACCATTAAAGGCATATGCAAAGCAGGAATCTTTATGGAAGACATTTTGGAATCAGACTCAGGGCTTTTCAGTAAGGACCAAACCCTAGCTGCTTCCCAGCATGCTAGAAACAGGCAATATTTATGCGTGCATTCTTGACTATGCGATTCTCAGCCCCACTTTGTGTAAATAGAAGATGACAAGTCTGAAAAACAGCATGGATACCAGTCTGACTCTCCACAGAGCGAGGAGGGACCACCATCATCGTCATCCTCATCACAATCACCGTCCCACCTGCGTTCACACTGGTATCCATGCAGGAAACTGCCCCCTCATCCCAAAAAGCCATTATATCATCTTGTCTTCTTGTGTATATTCTCACTTTTTTTGAAGAAGAAGAACAGTGGAGGATTATGTGTTCTCATGTATCATTTCTTTATTGCCAAAATGTCACAGTGGGCGATCAGCTTGGAAAGCACGGCTGATATACAGTACAGAGGTTTTTCTCTCCCTCTTTGAAGCAATACGAACATAGTTTCTGTAGCAGCGAGAGGTCCCATCCTCTAAATATGGGCAGGTCTCCTCATTGTGTGTGTGTGTGTGTGCGCGTGCGTGTGCACGTGAGTGTGAATGCTTTAGAAAGTTTTCAGTCATGGGTGGATGTCCTTGGCATGGTGCTGTCACACAGAAACTCTTGTGTGACCTCATCCTTTCTCTCTCTGCTACGCCGTCACGGTGATAGTGACGGTAATGCAGGCAAAACTTTGAGATTATGTTATGTGTTATGTTATTGTTTTTTTTTTTTTCAACATGGCCAAGGTGTTGTTCTTCCTCTGTTTATGTCAACTCTTGTCATACAAAGAAAAGCCATATAAACAGTGAGAGGCACAATAAACTACTTTTGAGAGATTCCTGGACTTTTCTTTATTACCATTTCTTTGTGCTAAAAATGATGTGATGTGTAAGTTCGCTTATACCAGTGTCAAACTTATGAAACACAGTAAACTGCACTTTTGAATGAACATAATCATTCATTACCGGGGTGCAGCAGTAGAGGGAGCTCTTGCACTGTGACTGTAGGGTGTGCTGCATGCAGCTGCGTTTACTGCTTGGAGGATAAGGGCAGGGTCTGTTGGGTCATGGAGAGCTGTGGGTGCAGAGGCTAATAAATCACAGCCTCCTGCTGAACAAGGACATCAGATAAAGGTCTGTTCCTAAGATTTGTTCACTCTGCAGTTAAAGGAGTGCAGGTGGCAGCATAAAAATCATCAGAGAACGACTCTTTTCCTCTGCTTTCATCTCACTGTGATCAGAAAGTTAAAGCATATCTAGCCATGAATTCTTTAATGAAAGCTGTACGAGAAGGCTGCAACAGCACAATAAATTATCTCAGTTTTTAGATGCATTACATGATATATCAATTATTATTTGGTGCCATTAAGCTTTGGCTCAAATGAAATAAGATAAAATTACATTTGGCTGTGCAAATTTGTGGTAACATGTTTTAAAAAATATGCCCAAGTATTAATCATAAAATCCATTCATAATGAAAATATCATTTAGCTCCTGCATAGCTGTTAATGTGGCTCATGTTAGAGGTCTGCTGGAGGAAATGAAAGCGATTCTTTTACAGTCAGTAAGCTGCTCAAGCCAGTGCGCTCAAATTATACTGAAACTGTGTGAAATTTGAACTTGCAGAAGTGACCCAGCACTCGCTAATGGCCTGTGAAAGGACATTCAGTCACTGAACTCAAGTCAAAAGCTTTGTCAGAGTATGCTGTGCAATCTTTAAACCAAGCAAGGAAAGGCCTTGTTAAGAAGAGTTTTTTTAAGAGGACCAAAAGTCTGCCCGCGTGTCTGTGTCAAGGTTATACTGCCTATCTTTACTGTATCACTGCTGCTGATATGATCACTCACTCTCTCAAGAGCGGGAATCCTCTTTATAAAGGGCTTCTGACAGTAAACCTTTTCTTTTTAAAACCCGGCCACGTTGATACTAATGCCACACCTTTATTTCATTAATAGAAAGAGAGAATCAGAGCAGGGTGATAAACACAGATGAGATTCTATCAATTATATGATTGCTTTAATTATCATTAAAGACAGATCAATAACACCAGACTGGAATTAAAATAAGGCCCATACATTATACACTATTTTACAAGGAACAATCAAATTGCCTCATATACTGAACCCTGGAAGGTGTTGCCATGGGAACCCATGCAAGGGTTTGGGCATGCTTGGGGGGAATTTAAAGGAGCCGGTTTAGTTTTCTATATGCTCATCCTCACACATTAGTGACGGTTGATTAAATAATGACTTGAGATGGGTAGGCTTATTCATTTGAAATTAAAGAATGGAAATGTGACACCTAGAGGTACAACTTCACAATGATTTAATAAAGTGTGAGAAAAAAATCACCCTTGTAATATTCTTACAACCAAAGGACATCAATTATTAAAAATAGTAAAGAATCCATAAAAGCAGGCCGTGAGTGTGCATACCAACGAATATCATTTGAATATTTAAACCCACACTGATATCCCGCTGCACATCTGAGCTGTAGCTACAACTCGGTCAACACACAGGAGAGATAATGGACCAGCAGCAGCTGCAGGGCTTCAGAGAGTGATCTGCAGGATAAAGCTCAGTGAACCCAAATGCTTCTGGCAGCAGTTAGTGAGGAAGGTGCTGGGCTCGGGGTGTGATAAAGGCAGAGAGTGTTGGTGCATGTGACCCAGGTTTGATGTGATAAAAAACTGTAGGGCCTTTCTGTGTGCACCTGAAGCTATATACAAGACAGAGAGGTGCATATGTCATGTGCTGGAAGCATGGAGCTGGGTGCAGGGTCATAATGTGAAATACCACATCATTTACTGTGTGCCTCCTGGATGGGTCAGAACAGACAAAAAGGACACGTTTGCCATTTGTTACATATGCGGCAAATCCACCGAGGGTTGGGGATCACAGTCAAGGAGGGAGAGAAAGAGAGAGGTGAGGAGAAGGTGAGAAACGTTTTCATGTGCAAAGACCATAAATTTAACACCTTCCCCTGTACGAGCAAGAAGGCAGACGGGCCATCTCACTGAAAGGGTAATGGAGAAAGTGATGAAGAAACGGGTAAAGGTATCTGTGACAAGAGTGAGAATGGAGGGCGTGCCAGAAGGGAGCCAGAGGAAATAAACAAGGCCAGGTAGAGGTGGGGGCGATTTGGGAATGAGGAGCAAGCACTGGGAAGGCGGGCAGGCGGGCAGGCGTCGGGGTCATAAAAACTAGGAGATGTGTTCTGGCCTCTGGGTCTTCATATCTTTTACATTTCTAATTAAAAGAGATAAAGAGTGAGGGAGTCATCAATCCCACAGTGATTTCCCAGTTAAGGTTTTAGAGGGGGCTGTAAACTAGGCAGCCCGGCATCATTGATTTTATAATTAGCTATCGTCACCCCAGACTTAAGATGGAGGGAGTGTGGTAGAGGGGCACGACGAGAGCTTAAAAGACAGAGCAGCACGACTCTGCTGGTGGAGTGAGGAGGATGAAGGTGATGAGGAAGTCAGCCCTGAGGGGGGACTGCAGGAGAGTCAAAGGTGAGGAGAGAGAAAAAACCCAGAATGGGAATGTATATGAAACAGGCAATGAGCCAAAAGGGAATATAGGCTATAGAGCCGTGTGAAAAGAAATGGCATAGTTAATTACCAATGAAATGTCATGTGAGGATCAAAATATTGCTATAATCATTGGCCAGAAAAAGACACATTAGACCCAATAATGGATACATAAACGTTTTTATTATGCAGAACCCCACCCAAACCCCATTACATGACTGGTAAGAAAATACACAGTGTACATGTGGGATAACCTTCACATACAGAAGTTCAAAACAAACCGTAACCACTGGAGTTTTATTGCGGTGTGAGACAGTGTCCTGATGAGGAGCACTCGTACTGGAGATCTCAGTGGAACAACAAAAAGATAACTTCCTTGAGACATAAAGTCAGATTACAACTACAAACAAGGACTACTGAGAATACGTTTAGTGTGCCATCTTCTGGGAAAGAACACGGGGCTCCTTAAAACCTTTCAACCATCCACATATGTAGTGTAACACAAGGTAAATGAGGCGTCGGAAAGACGTTTACTTCTTTCACTCCTAATTTTATAAACTTAAACATTAGGATCAATTCCTTCCATATGTATTTTTTTACATCTACCTTTACCATACGATGTTGGCATCACTCCCTTCCATTAGCACCAATACCTTGCAACAACGTAACCTTTAAACAACCCATTAAAGTATTTGAAAGCATAAAGTAAAAATAGAAAAGAGATAAAACGTGAGTAAACACAACACACGTGGGTAATGGTTATGATAACAATGATGAAGGACACAGATGGCATATTGGTGAGTATCAATATCAACTTTTCATCTAAAAACTCTTCTCTAGTAAAAATAGGGTGCAAATACAGCAGATAAAATCAAGCATCAAGGTATCTAGTAAATTCTCTTAGCCAAGCATGGAAAATTTTGTTACACATTGCACAAACTGTGAAAACTGTACACCTGTTTCAAACTAAACCTGAATATAGTTTAATTGCAGCATAACTCAAATTAATTATAAATAGAAAATCATGAAAAATGCATATAATATTGATTAAAACGTAGGCAGCATTTCTTTTATTAGGCAGTATATTACCTCAGGGCTGGGGGAAAGTATCAACACCATGATTCTGATGTCAGGATCTATAAAGATGACTCTACTTCATTATTTTAGGCACAAATTTAGAACTGCATCACCATGATTTCTGTGCAATCTAGCTGTGATAAAGGCTGATGCTAAATATCCCGAATGAGCAGCTAGAGAATTTCAATAAACCCAGGTTCATTAATAAATAAAAAAAATTGCAGCTTTGCAGTGTAAAGCTAATAAACATTAATTTCATAATAACGATTATGTGAAGTTACTCAAGTAGAAAGTTGCATGTCGTCCCTATTTAAATAGACCTGAAGCACAATCTGTTGAATAAGCTTTCTATTTCAAAAGCTCGTCCTAAGCGTCAGCATCCCTAAATCACCTTAACTGCATCTGCATGACAACAATCACCTGCTAATGCATACAAGAAAGTTCAAATCAAATCTTAGTTCTGAGTAAATGGAGGAGAAATATGATGTCATAGACCTACATTACTGCAATATAATTTAGCATGATGCTGTATCATTACTTTATGCCGCCATGAAAAGTGCTCGAAGCTGCTGTGGAGAATTTAATGCTGGAAGAGAGTTTTGCTATGATTTCCAGCGGAGCTGGGCCTGCACAAAACATCATAATTACAGTGCCTGTCATGACTCCTGATCACAAATGCCATAAAAACGACATAACATCCATCGTAAAGCTCTCGGCATAGCAATGATTCAACAGAAATCATTCTGCTACAGCCTGCAAACTCTCAAATGCCAGAGCCCACGTCTAAAAGCCTGCTGCTTCAAACTGTGCACCACTCTTATGTCAGTCATAAATATTGTGTTGACCTGCCACCGCTGGCAAAAACAGTCAGGGTAAAAACACAGCAATCTAGAAGGACAAAAAACAAGGTTTATGGCAGATACAACATAATTGCATATTAAAATTCTGTCTGTATATAGAGCATAAGCTGTATTTGTGCTTGTTATAGGAAGTAATGCGGAAACAACAAGGTCCCTCTTTCCCTTTTTGATCACTTGCTGTGGGTAGGTGTCCACTGGTTACCAGAGCGAGGTGTCAGCTGAACCACTGGAGGAAGAAACAAAGGAGAGAGAAAGGATGTGTGAGTGTGTTAAAAATGGAAAGAAACACACATTCTGGTTGAAAGAGCAGGCGAGACGAAAGGAGTGGGTGAGTGGGAGAGCGAGAGCCTTAATGATGCTGAAAATTGGCCCGTGACTGCGGTACACCCCTCAGGTAAATCATTGCTACAGCTTGCTGTCAACTCGTCTGTCCCCTTGTCCTCCCATCTCGCCCCTCCCATGCCCCGAATGTGTCTCAAACAGCCTCCCTCGCTTCACCCTGACTCAACTTCTTTTACGACCACGTATTCAAAACTTCCATCTTCGAGTCATATTCACCGTGCCACCATAAATAACTAGTTGCACATGTCTGTGTGCATTAGATACCTTTGAATTCATTGTGCACGCATCAAACCATTTCTGCGAGAAGCCAGTGAAGGAAAGTAACGGAGTACATTTACTCAGGCATACATACATTAGTTCACTCCCCAGTTTTGAGATACTTTTCTATGTTCCAGGGAGAAATATGATACTTTTTACCCCACTGCAGTTTTATAGCGGCTTTGTTCTTTAATTACTTTGCCGACTAAGACTGTACACACAAATCAAGTCATGAGCTCATAAAATATAAAGACGATGCTAGAGTTTAAAACCAGCCAGCACGACGGGGTGATATCTGGTGGCTTGTTTTGCCTCAGAGAAATTTTCATTTCCATATGCAGTCAGCAACGCAAATCTTTTTTGAACCTTAAATCTTCACCTGTGCACAATTTGTTGCAATCCCTCACGTGTTTAGCAATCCTACACCCTTTATTGAGAATATCCTTCAGTGTATTTTGAGTGCCGACAAGAAGTTATTTCTGACTTTTAGAGGCTATAACACTAGCAGTTTATGAAACTGTTATATCATCTGCGACATTAAATACTTCCTTGTAATAGTAAAAGGAAGCGGTTGAAGAACAAATATGCTTGAGTAAAAACTGTCCCGTACTACACATATTAGCAAAATATAAGTACTATGTCTGCCGTAGCATGGCCCTCATCACGGATATATTATTAGATATGATATTAATAGATTGTTACTACTAATGCAATAATCTGAAAATAGCATGGTGCATGTTAATATGGAGGTATTGTTTGTGAATTAAGGTCTTTTCAGTGTTTAAAAGAAGAAGAAAAATGATCACAAATCTTTGCTTCTTTAGATATTGTACACTTTGTCTCTCTTTCACTGGTAAAAAAGACTTTTTAACAATGCAATGTATTCTATGATCTGTACTATCGTACCCCATCCTAACGCTGATCAAAATCAAAGGGATAACTTTGGCTTTTAACATTTTAACCTAATTTTCTGTAAATACATAAAGTTTATACTTTAATACTGGTTAAAAAAAAGAAAAGAAAAAGAGTATTACTCCGTTAACACTTCACAGTAATGGGTATAAAGAGTAAGTGTTACATGTATAAACATATAAGGGTACGCGTTTGTAGTGGAAAGCTGTACCTGAGAAAAGTATCCATGGGGTCAGGCAACAAAAGAGCCGTTTCCTCCCCAGAGCTGTTCCTTCTACACTCACGTGGATCGCATTCCTCCTCCTTAATACAGTAAAACACACACACACGCACAGGATGACACTTAACACATATCTATCCAGCAGCTATTACCATCCAATAACTTGCACACTAGCAGCCTAATTGGTACTAGGAGATAATGTCTATATCAAACGACCCACTGCCCGTGTTTAACTGGTGTGCATGGCTATCAGCATGAAGGCATAGCTCAGTTTCAATATCACATATAATTATGGTGCACGTCTCACCGAATCAGAGCTGTGTGCCAGAGTGTCAGCGGTGGCCTGGTGTGGAAGGGAGAGCGGTGCCGGCTGGTTGATGACCACTTCCCTCCTGCTTACCTCCCTGGGGGAGAGAGGAGGGGTGGCAAGGAGCAACGAGTCAGGCTGCCCCTGCTCACATAGGCTGTAGTGTGCCAGGGGGGTCGGGGGGTGGAGGATCTGCAAAGCCTCTGGGTTCTCATCCTCCGAGTCAGATGACACACTGTCAGGACGACCTGCCAGACAGAAACATTAGTTAAGAAATAGCGGTCACTTTTCCTCAGAGCGCTGCTCTTGTCGTCCACAACACGGGCCAATCTGAACAATATTTAGTGTGGCTCTTGAATGATAGTTAACACTTTTATTGTTCACATCTGCAGGGCATACAGTAGATTGATGTGTAGCTCAATTCACCTGTAGAGGCAACTGGGGCCGAGTTCCACTTGGCGCTTGCAACTGTTCCCATCTTCTGTTCCAGCTGACAGATGTACTCCATCAACTCCTGTGGTGAAAAATGCAGTCATCACCCTTATAACCCTCAAAATGTCAGACCTCTTCAAACCAGCACTACGTAACATTATTGCACTGTGAAAACACAACGGAAACATTTGCCATTATATAAATGTTACCACAGTACAATGAACATTTAAGTCCTTCCTTGGTTTCTCATGTGCCGCACATTGGCTGTTGTACTTAGATATGGCTGGAGTTATAATTAGGCTGGACAGTAATTTAGAAAAAGAACTGAATATTTACTTCTGCCTTCAGAGTGAAAATGTTATGGTAGTTAGCCAACAAAACTCTGCAGGCACTTTAACAACAACAGCACCGACTGCCCTGAAATCCACCGATTTATATTGCACTGTAAACAAATTATATTGCACAATAACAAGAGGACAACCACAGGGAGATGATTCCCAACAGCAGGGTCATTCACAATAAGAGTATTACTGTTGTTATATCAGTAAGGATGTGTGTTCATTATTAATACAAAGATTTTAGAAAAAATTGCAGGGGTGTGCCCAGGCTTTATAGTCACACACTAAACTAGATTTACATTTAAAAACTAAACCATGAGACCTCAGCAACTGATAATGGCACAAAGTCTGTGACACCACACACGCACAGTGTTAAATAAGTACACTACCCACCCAGAGTTTATCGTTCGCTGCTTTTTAAAACTAGTTTCTGTCAGTACTGATTCAAATCATGCACCGTGGCAGACAAGGTTTCTAACCTGTTTCTCTGCAAGCAGCTGCTCCTTCTCTTTGTGGGCAACCCTCAGGCTGGCCTTCAGCTCCTGAAGCTCCCTACGGGTTTCACTCAGCTGAACCTACAAGCCAGATATCACAAAACAGCAGGGTGAGGTATATTAGACCCACTCGAAAGACACTTTGACTTTTGTGTGATGTTCTAGAAGTAAACAGCCAACATCTAAATGATGCTCATTCTGAGTTTGACCTTGTTTTTGCCAGTTCAAACAAAACTATTTGTTCACACAGATACAGAGTAGGCTATAATGTATATGAAGCAGCTTCTCTCACCCGGTTGCAATCTTTTTCTCTTCCAAGCTCAACCTCTAGCTTCACTCTCTCCATCCTTTCCTCTTGCAGCCTCTCCTCCATCGCCTGCATCTCTTGGCTGAGTTTCTCCAAACGCTCATGGTCTTTCTATGAGGGTGACACACAGACACTACTACTTACTGTATTTACTTCTGTAAAATTATGATATTATTTTATGCCATGTTATACCCCTAATTAAAGATTGTGAATTATTATGTAGTTTTAGTTTGCATTATTCTCCTGAATTAGAAGAAGCTGATAACTATTGCATTAGTTAAACTGATTTGCATTACATTAAATTGCTGACTTGTTGTGAATGAATGATATTGTTTTATGATGCATTATATTGCTGAGTTATAAGAAATACTGTTCGCAGAAGGTTATTGTCTAATTTGTCTGAGTAGAAGAGAACAGAGTGTGCTGGAGTTTTCTGCCCCATTTCAGCAGGAGCAGATAAACAGGGAGCCAAGGTCGTAGCTTAGGCGCTGTGTGAGAGAGAGCATGTGAATGTTTAGGCTTTTTATGATAAGGTGGAGGCACCAGAGGTTATAAAAGTTTGAGCAATGCTCCACCATTTTGAGATTTTGAGGCTGTCTGCATCAGTGTCCATCTCCCACGTGTGTGATCATTAAATCATCGTTTGACTCAACCCGGCCGGACCAGTGTTGTTATTGTGGTTTTTTCTCTTGTCTCCATCCCCAATATTTTGAACCTTAACACTTCATATATAATTTATTTGCCTCTGCCATTCGATCTTTAGGTTATGGACTCAAATATTGACTCGATGTCATACCACCTACACATTACACCTACAGAAGCTGCTCAGCCATGAAGCTCCTGGTGCAGTTTCCATGCTGATATCAAGGGAGTTTGAAACTCTGGAGTTACTGGGTCAGAATAGCGTTGGGGCCCCTGCTCTCTGTAGCTTTACATGCTCTGCCGCTTCATGGCTGAGTTGCTGTAGTTCCTAAATGCTTCCACTTTCCAATAATACCACTTACAGTTGATTGAGGAAGAAATTTCCCAAACTGACTCATTGCAATGGTGGCATCATATTACGGTACCACGCTCAATTTAAGCTCTTCAGAATAGGTACTTCATGTAATACACATCAGGCAATAGGATTGAACACACCTGAATTCAAAGAGTCAGAGGTGTGACCCAGTACTTTTAGTAGAACCAGCCATATAGGCCCATTTTGAGAACTATAGAACATTTTGTTCTTTTTCTCATTATTATTAATATCCACTTCATATGTCGAATGTTACATATACCAAATATTACAAATACAAAACCCTGCAACAACTTTGAATCAAAACAAAGACTTGTAAAAATAAAATCAGGTCTACTGGGTGTGACATACTTAAACCATTTTTATCAAAAATATAACAAACTGTTCAGATGTATAATAGCAATATATTGCTACCCTCTCCCTTGCACCTTCATATCAACATAATGTCGCACCTGCTAATATTGATATAAATCTCCCTTTTCTCATTTCTCTTTAAGCATTTAAAAACTGATCGTTTTTTCTTCTTTTATTATGCTGCATACAATTGTTATTGATGCCATGGGAATATTTCACTTTGAAACCTCGTGGCATTTATTAGTGACATTCTACATTTTCCAGATTTCATGCTCTACAGCGATGCAGTACCTCAGCCGAGCGCTGCATGTTCTGCCTCTCCTGGGCCCAGTGGGCTCTTCCCTCCCTCAGGGCCAGACTGGAATCTGCAAGCTGAAGGGTGAGCTGAGCAGCCTGAAGGCGAGCCTGATGCAGTTCAGCTTGCCCCTGATCCCTCTGGGCAACCATAGAGCTGAGGTCACTCTTCAAGCCCTCAGCAGCTCGTTCGCTCATGTGCAGCCGCTCACGCAGGCTACGCATTTCTTTCAGAGATGCCTCATTTTCCGCCTGTGCATAAAGGACCAAGAAACCATGTTGGTTACTCATCTCATACTTCAGGTGATTTTCTGTATTGCCAGACCCAAAAATATCTAAGCGTGGATTTGAACTGGTCATTGTTGTTTGTTTGTAATTCTTTTAAAACATAATTGCTGAGTTAAAATACAAAAAAACATGTTCCAAATAAAGTAGCAGTGATCACTTTCCCCCCAAAAATCAATTCTGATTTTATGTCCAAATACTTGTAACACATTTCACAAGAGTCGAGTTGAAAACAAACAAACAAACAAAAATCCTATTTTTACATCCTCTGAGTGAGCATCCTGGTCGAGTTTCAACCACTAAAACATTCATTAATAAGTCCTTTGGTTTGACCTCTTTCCTGTGGGCTGTGGTGAGTTTCTGGGTGAGGGTGGTGATGGTGTTTTGAAGCTGCAGGACACTGGTGTCTCTTTGGGCGAGGGAGTTCCTCAGGCCCTGGAACTCCTTTGACAGGATTTTGAGCTCGCTTTCTGTTTGTTCCAGCTTAGTCTAAGGAAAAAAGGCAAGAGATGGGAAAACTGAGATGTTGGGGGGGGGGAGGACCATGTTTTACTATGTTACACAGTATGTTTTGAACTGTGCACCTGCAGGCTTCTTCTCTCACTCTCCTCTTCTTTTCTCAGAGCTCCTGCCCTCCTGGCTCTTTCCTTAATTCTGCACATACAGATTTTGTTATAGACAATCAAAACTATTCACAGGACCCACATAAAAGTAAAAGAAGGACAAATGAGAAAACCATGTCAAACCTCTCTAACTCGGTCTCTTTTTCCACAGCTCTCTGTGCCAGGGTTTTGATGTCGTCCTCTAGCTCTCGGATTCGCGCTTTGCTTGCCTCCCTGGCATCCATTAAAGCAGTTTTCTCCTGAGCTAGTGATTCTCCTAATGCCTTTTCCTCCTAACAGACCAGAGGCGTGTTTAATTTTTGTGTTAATATAAGAACTCGGGCAATTTCTTAAATGTCTCCTGCTTACATTTTTACACTTAACACACAGGGACATTATTTAAGCAGAAATGCTTTATCTGAGAATGAGGGCACTGCTGCAGGGAAATGGAAGCAGGCACATCGGTTCTAATCAAATGACTGTGCCCACCATTTGCATAAGCTTCATACATCACCTTCTGCTTCTTCTGCAGCTCATCAAGCTTCTCTAGAGTTTGGTTCAGCTCTTTCTGAAGCCTGGCGATATCACCCTCCAGCTCTTTGCGTCTTCTGTCCCAGGCCTCTCTCGCTTGCTTGTACTCCTCATTCTCTTTCTCTCTTTGCTCTTTAACCGCCTCCTGCACCTGCAAAAGCTCAGCGCGCTCTCGCAGACATTCCTGCAGTCGATTCTAACAAGACAGAGAACAGAGGAAGCAAGCAGCATGACTGTGTGCCCGTCTTTGTGTAACTGCAGTAAACAAGAGTATTGATCCCCCCCCCCCCAGCAGATGTGTTTTATAAGCACTCGTTAATTTTGCAAAACTGAAAACACACACTCTCCCATGCAGTATCTTATCCACTCACCTGCAGCAGCTCAGCCCTGGGGACTACCAGCAGCATATCTGTGCCTGCCTCCTCTCCATGGGAGTCTTCCTCAAGAGTCACCAGATCCTCAAGTGGCTTTGGTGCACAAAAAGTGAATTTAGAGCTGCGAGAGCACACCTTCCCTTTAGCATCAATATATACGAACTCATACTCCTGGGAGCTGGGCTTGGGTAGGTAGGAAGCTAAAATAGTGATTTAAAAAAAAAGCAAAAAAAGCAAAAGGTTATATTACAATCTGCAGAGAAGAATAATTGTTTTTCAAAGTAGCCATGCTTTAATTTAGACCCTACTTCCCATTATACTTTTAGTCAGTCTAAATTACATACCTATAATTTTGGAACATCTAATCACAATTTAAATTAATGTTCTGGTAAATATGAACTATGAGTCTAATACATTTATTTGTATTATATTGCTGGTTAAGATGATGTGTTTGCCATCAAAAATCCATTTCACAGACCCTTTTTACAGCAAACATTTTGACTTGTCAAAGTAGGGAAAGTGTATGAATAATGGCTGTATTCCACTTAGGGGAGGTCCCCCTTTTGCACATTCTGTTTTATTGCCATGAAATAGGAAACTTAATGGAACTAGGAAGACATTACTTTGACCTGCTCCTCCCCTGCTGTGACAACTAAAAATACACGGTTGACAAATTCAAGTAAAAACTACTCGCTGTAAACTTAATGGCCTTTAATTCGTCATCTGTCTTACTGCAGTCTAAAATGGCCTAGCTTTGCAAACTTGGATTAAGCCCACTGCTAAACTAAAACATTTATTAAATAAAGCTATCTTCTCATTTAGTCTTAGAAACTGTCTGATAATACTTCAATTCAGTAACACCAGGTTCACATGTTGCAATACAGCTTCTGGCCACTAGTGGCAGCAGTGCGGCCATTCACGGCAGGTGAGCGACAAAACGATGATGTCTTTTATGTAACTTGTGTCCCATGGGCTGTGAGGTCTGTAAGCGTCTATTCATTCTCGTTGTATCATTTGTGAAAAACCGCAGAGTACCTGAAATAGCAGAGCGTCTCTGGTTAGCTAAGCTGGCCAAAGTCTTAAACAGGTGTTTTAAGTGACTCTCGGGCAGTTTGGTGCTTTTTTTCCACGTAAAACTTGAAGCGCTTTGCGAGTTGAGCTTCTCTGCGCCATTTATATGTTTGTTGTAAACATCGTCGGCGTAACAGAAGCAGTTAAACAACTTTGTATGTTCTGCTTTTGTCCTGTAGTGTCAAAAACAGCTAGCTCCAGCCAGTGTTGCCAACTTAGCGACTTTGTCGCTATATTTAGCGAGTTTTCAGACCCCTTAGCGACTTTTTTTCTAAAGAAAGTCGCTAAAAAAGACGTGAAAGCTCGTATCGCTTTTACTCTCAACAAGCAGCGGGTGCTGTAACGCAGTCAGTTCTTCTTTTACTCTTATGCTGTTTTGTGGATCACAAGGTTTAAAACTACTTATAAACACACACACACACAAAGTAACTCCACCAGAGTGCCTATTTCGGGTCACTTGCCGGTCCAAGCCCGGGTAAAGGAGCAGGGTTGGAATTGTGACATTAAAAAAAACAATAATTGCTAAAAGAAATTTAGTTTGTAGTTCTAAATAAACTCTAAATGCATTTAAGACTTTTTTTTACTCACTTTATGTCTCTTCCACGATGTTATTTCTCTCTCCAACAACATAGGTTACAATTAGATTAGCATGACCAATTATGCAAATTAGGCGTTGACGTCATTTAGCGACTTCTAGCGACTTTTAGGACAGCCAATAGCGATTTTCCTTACTGAGGAGTTGGCAACACTGGCTCCAGCAAGCTAAACGCTCATTAAACAACACGTGTTTGTTTATCACATTATAAAATAGCTTTTCAGTCGCCTCGACTGTTTGTGCTATGCTGCTATGTCCTGTTGAAACCACAGAAATTAATCTAGTATCAATTCAACAAACATCCTGTTAATGACGCGGTCCATGCTTTCAGCTGTCCTGCCAAAAAATGTTTTCCTGCTATTTAAACCGCTGTAAATGACTAGCTGGCCTATAATCTGTCAAACGTATCTCTCATGAAGGATATCGAGTCATTATGTGCCAGAAAGAAAATTCCCGTCACAAAGTAGAAGCTACAATCAGTTTTTGGCAAAGTGACTTTTATATATCCTTTATGAATCGATGTAAAAACTATCGTTGACAGTAAAAACGTCTTCTCCAAAAGAGAGCTGGCCAAGAGGGCAGGAGAAATTGCAACAAATATAACATAACAGTTCTATAAAGATATTTTAAGTGGCCCAACAGGACTGGATTGATTAAAATGTAGAGCACAAAGTGGGTATGATAATGCTGAGTTAAAAGACACTTGCAGAACAGGTCATTTCTTTATTTTGTACGTAACCACTTCATAAATCTTGTTGACTACAGCCTATCTACCAATATAAGCAAAGCTATTAGTCATAAAAACACATCAGCAATCACTGTTTCGCATAAGACTGTCGCTCATAAAGTTGAAGGCTTACAAATTTTGAGAGCAAAACAACTGCTTTTCAGACCAGCTGTGCTACTTGCATAACGTTAAGACTTTCACTATCACCTGAATCTGCTTCCTTTTCATGCACCTTTAACCAAGCATACTGGAACTGATGATGATACACCTCCTGCCTCCCACACTAACCACAAAGCAGTCAGCCTTATTCTGTGACTCCTTCCAGCCTATAAAGTAAGTTGATCTAATATCATTATCTCACACAGACCATAGCTTCATGTTTGGAGTGATTTACTTAGAATTACTGTTTCACAATACGGCTACAGCAAAGGGCCAAGATAGAAAACAGACAGAGGGAATGACACACGGTAAAGTTTATGAGCTGTATTTCAACTTCGAGCACCGGCTAAGGTCACAGAAGAGGCGACCTTCTTTTTAAATCACAGCATTGCTGCTGATAAGGAACCATCTGTACTTTCTTTAGTTTCCTTTCTCTGTACTGAAGAATGACATTGACAGTATGTTTAAGTTAGCGATAAATCACTTTACCAGGGGTCAATGCCACACCTGCTGCACACGTGCCCCTCACCCTCAATCAGGCTTATCAGCTGCCCCTGACACACAGGACAAAGTGAACACTGTATTCTCCAGTGAGCAGCAGCAGTCAGCAGAGCAGCCTTTGGGCCATTGTCTTACTAAAGAAATGAATTCAAACCATGACAGAGAGTGTCTCTGTTAGAAACCAAGTTAGATATTTCTCTTGTGCAAAGGATTTTTTCCCCTTTTTTCTGCTGAAGAATTATTTTAAGATAGGAATAAACATTTGCTTCCACTCAGCATGTGATTCGCTAGCTTTTTGTAAACAACAGAGCAATTCATTTTACAGAGGCATCAATCTCCTGCTGAAGGTTTTATGCGCTGATCTAGTACAGATCCTGTGTGACTATGGGAGGTAAACCCAGTTAGAAAACAAAGGTATGAATACCCTGAAACTGAACACAGCAGTTGACATCTGTGCCCTCTTGGTAGTCAGCCGGGGCTAGCGCCCATACAAAGGTGTGGTATTCCTTTACTGATGTCCATCCCTCCTGAAGAAGAAAATGTGTGCACAGTGTTAACTTCCAGTTGGATATTATTTATTTAGTTGCTTTTCCAGAAATTCGTCAGAACAGCAATACCTTGAAGAGCCCTATCCAATCATTACTGGCCCATATGTGCCGTGAGCTCAGCGTGTAGTGGCAGTCGACTCTGCTCTCAGGAAAGTAGCTGCAGCCCACGTTTCTAAACTCCACCTGCCAGTCCTTGTCCATGGCAACACAAAACAAATGCTCTATTGCACCTACAAGAAAGAAGGTAAAAAACAAACAAACCCCAAATCAACCTAGAAACCAACATGCACAGTTACATTACACAGCTATTTCTGGAATATAGGTAAGAGGTGGTCCCTGCTGAACAAACAAGAGGCCCCAAGTGTGTGAGTATTTTTGTTCAGTGTAAGATCTAGACTGAGTGCACACTTAAGGAAACAGCACCGATGCACAACTAATCCTCAGTGACAGCATGGTCTTAAGGCAACATGACACGTTACACAGGTTGTCACCAGGGGCTATTTCAGTCATCTTCAAAATCATTTGCTATTATACAGCATCACGTGTAAGCATGCAGGATATGGGCTCAGATTCCACTCGAGGTTACTTGCCACGAATTTGTGGTGTCCCTGCAGTTAACCACACTGCTTGCCTACCGAAAGCACTATTTTTGTGTGTGGTGTAATAACTATGGTATAGGCAACATTTATGATGTGATGGTACACTGTTACACAAACAGGGTGAAACACATGGTAAATATACATTTTAATAGAGCAGCAGAGACAAGCATGATGAGATTTTCAAAAGGAACAAAAATAAAGCAAGCGCACTTTAAACCCAATGAGGATTTACAGCGAGCATGTTCTTTAAACTTGGATTAACTTTCTGTACTTTACATTTATTCCCTGTGGTAGAGTCAATAATCACAGATGATACAAGTTTTCTATTTTTGTTTTGCAAACAAACATCCGTTCGGACAAGATAAAATACAGACAGTGCGTAAAACAATACACCAGTAATCAAAATAGCTTTCCGTGGACTCGTTTTACATGGCACGAGGCTTAAGGCCCAACAGTAGCACATGTCAAGAAAACAGTGTTATGCCCGTCGATGAAAGCTTTAAGCTGACAAACAAACAAACACAGGCACTGCGGACAGACCTGAATCCGTGCACGTTAGTCATATTTGTTAATTTGATGGAAATGCAAATAATAAGAGACAATGCAGGGCTTTGTTAACTACCAAAAGAGATCTGCGCACATTATCTCGACCCGTTTCTGATGTCTTTGTTACCTTTACGGTCCTCAGCCCTCTGCAGACGGTCCAAAGGAGCCCTCTACGTGCGAGGTACCGGACTGACAGTCCTCAAGAAACCCACGAAAGAACACGGCCGATGCAGACTCGCTTTCCTCACGGAGCTCAGCTGGACCAACAACGCGAAATAACAACAAAAAAGCCAAAGCAAAACACAAGCACCACAGCTTCTTCTGCACCGTGGAATTATGGGAGCTGTTGTTCACGATGTAGCTGAAACTATGCCGAGATACTCCTTTTTAAACTACAACCCCCAGGCTCACAGTAGACTAACAGATCCGCTGAATGTAATCTGACGCGTCTCATCGGCCGCCGTTGTTTTTCGCATCGGATATCTGCCAAACCGCGGCTGTCCTGCTCGTTCACCAATGGAAAGAGTGTGTGTTATTTGCGATGAGAGGAAGACACTCTTAGCGGATGTAATAATGAAAACGGATGTTTTTATTTGCAGTGATTGTTCGAGTTCATAAATATTTGCTACATTGCGCTGTAAACAAATCTGCGCATTATTTTCCATGCAGGTAGACTTCGCACTATGACGGTTATTTAATTTGATGGTAAAGTATTGCAGGTTGTATAGTTTTTGCCTATTTATTTTAGTTTAAATCAGTGTCCCACGGGAGCCTTTTCCACTTCATGTATTATCTATACTTTGATGAGGAAAATCAGGAACCACAGCAGATCCTCTGACGTCAGCCCACGTTCCAGATTTGATGGAGGGGAATTCGGATTTTAGCCAAAATTTTTTCCAAAATAATCCAGTGATCCTGCATTTTGGAAGCGCCCCAATTTGGCAGTTTCTTTAGGGTAAGCTTGATATCCCACAACGTCTTCAAACATGAGGACAAATAGAGCGCATGACGAGGTTACAGTGCCGGGCAGCAGATGGCAGTATACCATCTTGAAAACCAAAATTACACATGCAAGTCTAAACACACAGTGCGGTCTTTTAAGCCCACAATGAAAATATATCACAGCCTTTTTGTCCTTTCACTATTAGATACAAGATAAAAGGGGGGGGGGGGGGGGGGGGGGGGGGTACACTGTCTCTCTATGCTGCAAATTTTAAAAACAGCCTGGGTTCACCATCTCTAGCTTTGCCTTAATTCATAGTTTTGATTTTGCAGATATATCAGAAGAGAAATGCAAATATGGCTGTGCAGATAGGTCTCAAGGCTACAGTAGTAGTATTGTCTATCTGGGTTCACAATGTGTTATTCTGAGATTTTTAATTAAAAAAAAAACATTAAAATACTGGTTTTAGTTGAACTGATTATATTAAATGATTTAAATTTAAATAAGAATTAAAATGGCAAATAAGTCTTTAACTGCAAAAAGCCATCAATAACAAAAACCTATTTAACAGAAATGGAAATTAAAAGTTAGCATTCTCTATTAAAGGTTATTAGTCCTCCACAACCACAAGTTAAATAATGCTCAGCCTGTATTATTATAGTTATTGATGTTAGCTCATTGCCCATAGCCAGCCTATTTATCTCTGCTCATTGATGAGACACTCCAGTCACACAATACTTTACTCCTCCTCAATTAGTAAGTCCAGTTTGGCTAATTTAGTCTGTTGACGACACTATAAGGATGCTTCATGTAATTTTATGCCGACGGACAGTCAATGCTGAGACCCTATAAATTGTGTTTAAGTGGATTAATAGTGTGCTGAGCCTGTGTGAGCAAAGTGGTGATGGAAATAGTGGCTCGCTCTCACAGTGGGATAATTAAATAGGTTCTACTGTGATGACTGGCTTATTCAGTAGCCACTGTTTACATGCGTGTTTAGCTTTAGGTATTATTAAAGAAAAAGATTTCTTCTGTTGAATTCTTCAACATAATTCAGTATGGTTGTCTTACGCGTTCCCTGGAACACAGAAAAATCAGATATACCAAAAATACTAGCATAAGTATTGTTTATGAATTAATTCTATATGCTTATTTCTGCTGGTTTTGTGCCACCCTATTTTATTTTATTTTATTTTATTTTATTTTATTTTATTTTATTTTATTTTATTTTAGTGTTGTGTCTGATTTCCCATAGCCTTGACTTTGAAGCGTCATTGTTGTGTAAAGTTAGAAGACAGTTGTGCAGTAGGAGTGTGAAGGCTTCACCATAACAGAGGCTAGACTTAAAGTGGATTGTCCATGAAACTGCTTGATCTTGACCTGGCTGCCTGCTGTTATGGCTCCTCTGCCTATCATAACATCCCACCTCTACCCTGCAAACTTGCGCACACATGCAGTTATGCTGACCGTGTGAATTTACAGCTCTTTTTTGTTTTTTGGGAGGAGATGGCTAACATTCACACTTTGAGGCGTTAGGTTGGGGGAAAAAATAGTGTTCTGGCACAAAACGTTCAACATGTTGTTTATTTATCTGTTGTGGAAGTACTCCACACAAATTTAATCCCTGTCATCTGCTGATTTCTAGCAGCTTGGCTTGGAATTTCTCTCAATGCTAGAAAATGGTATAGCCCCTGAGTGCTACTGCAGTTTTATTACCTGAGGTGGTTTGTCTGAATATAGCTTACCACATGTCTCATTCAAAGGGAATGGCAGGTATGTGTCACTAGTCATAAATTGCAACTAGCCTTCAGCAGTAATCAGTTGCCAAGGAAACCTCAAATGGGATTATGACCTTCTGTTGTGTATAGCCAAGCAAATTGTTAGAGTTGTCAAGATCCAAGAGACAAACATTAAAGATTTATGTCAGTAAACAATTTATTTTCTCATCATACTAAGTTAATGGGTAGCGTGTCTTGCGTGGAAATAAAACTGAGAATATAAGTTGGCGGCATTTTTTTTTCTGGCTGGGTATTACTTAAAACTATACGGGCAGTTTTGACTTTAATAATGGTAGTTACTGTGTTTTGAAGTAATGTTGTCTTGTTTTAAGATATAGTCAAAGAAAGGCATTACAAGGTAGAAAACAAAGAAAGAAGAGCAGAAGCAGAGTGCCTAGAAGGAGGGTAGAGTGTTGGGAGGGTGGAGATAGAGAAATGGGGGACGGTGGTATTTAGTATGCACGGCCAAGCTGCCCCATCTGCTTAGCGCAGCAGTCCCTGTCGTATAACTGTCTGCAGGCCGTGGGCCACATAAAGAATGTCTCAGATTTGATGTAATTCCGCAAAATTAATGACAGCTTTACTCGGTATGGGCCGTGAGGGAATGATTAGTGTTTGATCGTCCATCTGATCAGTTCCCTTGGCTGGCTGCTGAGAGATGCTCCACTATATGCCGGTATGTTGCCTATGGCAAGCACACATGCACACACAGATACACCTATCCCAGAGTAATTCCTGGGCCCCCATGTTGTAGTTTATGTTTAGGTTCTGGTTCGCGTTTCCCTCAACAAAAACATCCAATATCTTGTAAAATTCTCTGTGCTGTGACACTTCACATCAATGTGAACACCTACTGATGTGCTGGATGCAGGTCCCACTGGTAATGTGAATGTGCACAGGGCACTTTTATATTAGGCTGTGCGGTATTTCAAAGAAAAGTGGGACAACCAGCATCCAATTTAGAGAACTCGGAGGTCACACTATGACCTTTTACAAGATATGCTTTACTGCAGCTGTGATTGGAATTGGGTATTAGTTTTTAAAAGAGATGGTGAGTGGATTGGGAATTTGAGAGAGAAAAAAAATTGATCCATTGGATGGATTGCTGGAGTTGGACAAGTGGAATACCTCTCGTCGTTTTAATTCAGCCCCACCTCAGCGTTCCCAACCCCCATCTCTTTCCTCCTCTTGGGCTGCTGCGTTTACAAGCGAAGGGGGCATTCTGTTTTACAAGTGAGCCTGGTGCGTCTCGGTGTGCTAGCAACATTAAAATTGAACTCGTCTTATCTGTGCAAACCGCGAGGCTTTACATCATAGGCTGTCGTGCTACTGCCATGAGGCCCCACTGTGCTTTTATGTAATGTGGTGCAGTCAAAAACCCAGTGGACAATTAAAGTGAGCTGATAGATAAAGAAGTGATTGAAGACCAGAATCTTAGTTTGTGGAATGCCCTGTGTGTTGGGGGGAGGGACACTTTAGTGGTTTATTATTGTTAACAAGACACAACATCTCACGTAGACAGACTGAACTGGAGACACAGTTTTCAGAGTTGCATCTATTTTTTGTTTTTTGCTGAGTTGCATATGGCAAAGCTAATTTCCCATCTGACCATTAGTACTCTGGTCAAGTCCAAAGCATGGAGAGCCTAATTCAGCAAAGGCTTGGGGAGGGCTGTTTCTGCCAACACAGATTGTTGGACAGATTGGCAGTGCTTCACTCTGTGTTGATGCAGTACTTTTCCCTCAAATTGTGCACAATTATAACAAATCACTTGCAAAAACACCATTAAAGTAAACAAAAACTTGTTCCAGTTCAATTGCAACTCAGTCCATTATCCTCTCTGTTTTCTCCTTCCTCAGTACTTTAGAGTTTTTGTCCTTCCTTCCATAACACTCATTCCAAATTATTTGAACGTGTTTCCTCCTGCTTGGGTTCCCCCCTTCCCTGTTGCCATTCTCTAATCTCCTTTCATTTTGCTCTTTTTCTTGGCCCACTCTTCCTCCCCCACTGCTTTCTTTTTCTCCTCTTCATTTTATATTTTTGGCTGAGCTGAGGACCTTTCCTGGTGCAGTGACCTTTCTGGTTTTAAATTAAGCCCCACTGCGGCACGTCTCTCTTCATAGATCGCCAGTTACGAGCCTTCAGAGAACCGCAAAAAAATAACGATTCTGATGAAATGGCCCCTTTAAAAAGCTCTTCCAAATTCCTTTTACATTTTTCTTTGCCTCTTCCCCCCTTTCTGGTTGCATTAATATTCACACTAATGAGGAACATCCTAAAGAGCAGACCATGGAAAATGTGAGAAGAGACATATGCATGTGCCTCCCGACATGCACGTCATACACATACTGTTGCTCATTGCTAATGGGGTCTAATTAAATGCCACATATGTTTGAAGTGATTTATGAAATCTGGGCATCCAGGGCTTGCATTATGATTGCTTAATCAGAAAGAGACCATTTTTCAATGAATAACACAGTTTGTGGCCTTTTAGAAGAGACCAATGTTTTGCATTATGTGATTAATAGGCCTCTAATAAATTTTTTTTAAAATGATAAATAGTTCTTACTGCGCTGAGGTCATAGTTCTTTTACCTGGTAGTCCAGCATTTGTCTTAATATTAGTGCAGAATTTATAGTATGATGTCAATAGGCTTGGGCCATGTTAAGAAATCGGGTTATCATAAACCACAATGCAATACAGTCACGAAGAACCTCCCAGGTGCTGAGTAAAAGCACAATGACTTGTTCAGGACCACCATCCCCTGGAAATGAGGAACCAGAATAATTTAAATACAGAAATGGCTTGAATTTAAACATAATTGGTCACAATCCAACCTCACCTGTTCACTGAAACCTTCTAAAACTCAAAATAGAGGGAGTGATAGCAATTATTGGGAGTAATTAAAGCATTTAAACTTTTCAGTGAGGACTCAAGACTGTTTTGAGCTACATTAAAAACTATGGTTTTAGTGGCTACTGGCAGAGATCAGTGTCTTGCACTGATAGGTGAGAAATTGTAATGTTTACTTTTGGTACATATACAGATTCACTATAATGTGTTACAAATGTTTATTTATCTATACATATCTAAATAACCTTTGTGTAAATAGTTCGAGACTGAGGATTTTTTTTTTAAGCAAGAATACAATGGATACAGCAGAGAAAAGCACAATAAAAGACAACAATTATTGAGTAGTTTAAAAAATGATAGTAATGTGTTAAGCAAATCCTGTAAATTCTTTGGAGGTGCAATTTAATTTTTTAGAGCATATTGTTTTATATTGTTTGCAGTATTCTGTGCTGTGCTGAGATCCAAGCAAATAATTTTGTATTTTAGATGAAATGTGATGATTAAGACATAGGCTGCATAGGGTCTATATAAAAGTGGCAGCTTTCTTAGAAGACCTTAATCAACAGAGATTGTAGTGTGTGAGGTTATTGTTTTCGTTTTGCTGGTCCAGCTTGTTGCTCCTAGTGTTCAGTTATTATTGTACTGCTCATAAAATTAAGGTGTCCAAAATTAAGTTGGACATCTGAATGAAATATTCATGGTGAAAATCTTTACAGACATACTCAAAATGACACTAAAATCAAAGGTTAACCAAGTGTTCCCTTGTTTTGAGCGCTGTGCTGGTATTTGCAAACTTGCATATTTCTTTTTTCTGGAAGAGGTTAGGGCATGCTGGAATTATAGCATGGGAAGATGGCGGAATTTAAGCTCCCTAAAACTGTGCTTTTTCCAGTTACATATTTCATGTCATAAAAATTCCACTGACACCCTTAGCTGCAGAGTAACCTGTGACTTGATGTGGAAATATGCAGAAAGCATCACGATTGGTCCTCTCCAGTAATGGTGAGCTGTGAATGTTAATCTTCACTCTATATGGGCTGCATCCAGCAACATGCAGAGATTATTTCTGAGGCCCATCTCCTAAGGTGCTCCTTGTAGCCTTGGTAACCCTAATGAATTATGGGCCAGCCCAGTTAAAACATGTGTGGTATTACCCCATTCCACGGTATGTCCTCCTGGGTGTCTATGAATCACTGATCTCATCAAACTGGGTTTCTCTCTCTCTTCCTTTCTTTCTCTATCCTTCCCTCCAGATCGCCCCGTGTGCTTCCCTCCCCCATTGCTTGTCACCGTCCAGTCCCCTGGGGCGTCTGTCTGGGATCTGCCAGGCTCATCAGTGAGGAGAGGAGAAGGCTAACTGGGAGCCCTTACTGGCTGTAAATCCAGAGAGGGTGGAGAACTTGCAGCGGCCACACGTCCACTGCAGCCCAGTAAGTCCAGCAGCCACCTCTCCTCCCCCCAGCCCCCAGTACACTTAAGACACTTACAATCCGTCTGCATGTGCAAATGCATTCACACAAGTACTCAACAAGGGTTTGTTCTCCTACTGTTCAAAGTTAACCTAACTTAATCCTGTTGCAACCTGACCCAAGGAATGGGATTTTAGACACCAGGTATTTTGATGCAGACATTCTGTATCTTTATATAAAGGTTGAGAGGATTAACATGTTACAGAGTGTCTGTGTTTGTTATTGTTAATATTTTGCAATACTGTCAATTTTGCCTCCTGTTAAAACAATAAATGGCATGATTATAGGCCTGTATCTGTGGGCAAATTGTCTGTGTATGAATAAGCATATCGTTGGACTCAAGAAGAGTTTCTATTTGTGCTCAAGTGTTTATTATTTCCTTGAAGGAGGATGACAGCAAATGTTTGCTGCTAATGAGGTGATCAGAGTTCTAGTTGTGTCTAAGAAGTGAGACATCATTTAATCCATGGTGCTATGCAGAGGTAATTTCAGTCTCAGAGTAGCCATAAAGTGCTGGAAGCCTAGCACAGATCTCGACTGCAATGCAGTGAGAGGGGCCCTTCTCTCTCATACATACATTTAGCTGGGTGTGATACCATTCCATACACATAGACACACACCCTCCCTCTCCTTATCTGAGAAATAAGCATTTTTACAGAGTTTGAGCTGTAAAAGGAGAGGAGCAGATAGCCCATAAATCTAGCCATAAAAACGTTAAGTTGTCAGAGGTGCCATCAGCTATCAATCGTGTGCGGCAAGCTGATGAAGGGGAAATAGGTGATAAAAAACAGCATTTTAGGGAAATTATGTCCAGTCTTCCATTTGCGAAGTGCTGCAGTCGCATCACTGCAGAATCTTAATCACTGGCTGGTGTGGTCAGGGACTGTTCCTCGCTGTGACAGTGAGGAGGAGCACACCCTAGTGGGAGGGTGGGATATGGAGGAGGCAAGAAGAGCCGTAGCAAGGGGGGGAGGGGGTGCATTGGTGTGGGGGCAGCATTGTAGAAAATTATACAACTACCATAAATCACTTCTACACTACCGTTTTTTTCCTCTCCCTCAATTTCTCACTTCCCCCATCCCCACACTTGTGCTCTGCCTCTTTCTCTGTTTCTTTCTGTACTTCAAGGCTGTGCATCTTCTTCTCCTCATTTGCACTCCCACCCTGACGGTCCCCCTGGCTTTCCGCCCTTTATTCTTCTTTCAGTCCCTGGCGATGTTCTTTATTCGAAGCACTGTTGGTTACCCTCACTTCCCTGTTCTCTATCTGTCTCAGCTTCATTTACACTGTGGTTTGTTTACATGCTTTCTTTATTGATCTGCTTTTTGTTGCCTAGCAGGGATTTATCTCCTGTCCATGGGACTGTATTAGTAAACCCCGAAATTGACCTGTCTCTCTGAGATGGTTCCGATATAGTCTGTTCTTGAAATAAAAGAAAATGCCATCTTGTCTGCAGCTTATTTCACATTTTATCAGACAGCACTGTGACGGGATTCCTGGTTGCTTCTTTATTGGGGATTTTTTCCAAATAGAAAAACAACCAGTGATGCTTTTATATGCTGAGGCATTCTAGTACAAGTCATGTCTTTATTGAAATGGTCGAAATCCAAAAGCAAATTGTGCAATATCCTATAGCTTCTTTATTTAAACTATATATATTGAAGAATGTGTCTTATTTGCACCAGTATGAAGGAGTACGTGCCTTTAGTGCGTAGAAATAATATAAAGGCATCCTGTGAGAGTATCCATGCCTATTGAATTGATAAATGCCTCCATTGTGTGATCTGTGACTCCCCTGTAATCTAAGGTCATTTGTTAATTAATTTGAATAGCCCTACAGGCTTTGGTTCTGCTCCAGTGGTCTTGGATGAGTGATGTCATTCTGTACTGAGCTGACTTTAAGCATTGTGAAATGAATGCAGTGAAGCATGTTCATCTGCAGTGGCCCCTTCAGTATGTCCTGCCCTGTGACCATATATCACGGGAAGGTGTTGCTGTGCATGAACCACTACCTAAGAAGTGGAAGTTGTCATTTTATTTTTCACTTTGTAATAATTATGAGGAGGAACTACTGTACAGACTCTACATATTATGTATAAAGAGCTTATTGTTGTTGTCTGGACGCGTTTGTAAAATTTCTTATATTTTCAGAGAAGACTTCTTCACCAAAGTCGCTGATCATCTACAGTGGATCTTTGTGGTTCTGGTGGGTTTATGCTCAGACATTAAAGATGTACTGATGGTGAGCGGTTATCCAACTCTTGTGTCAGGTGCTGTGCTGCCACCTTTAGTTAGCCTGAGGTACTGTAATGCAGTACCCATTTACACATCATCTCTCTACGTGGGCTATTCTGCAGTTTAGTCACACAGCATCTTTTTGTGACAGAGGGTAGTTTAACAACACATCTAACCCTACTGCATTACAGCTAGTGTACCTGTGAACATGCAGACTTTGTTTAAAAGGGGCTGTCACATAGAATAAAGTTGTTCCATGCTGTGAGTGTGATTTAAAAACAACTAACTTTGTAAGCAGTGTTGTCTTGCATCATGTGTGTCTCAAGTATTGCCTTGTGTTAGCTAGGCATTTTATTGGCTTTTTAAAAAAACCTCAAGAGTGTGCATTCAGATATGTCATGGTGCTGCTGCTAAAGCTGTGAGCCTGCCTTTTTCCATGCATCGTTAAAACACCGATCCCCAGGACAGATTTCAACCTTTTTCTGTTCATGTGTAGTTTTTGCATCAGCACTAGCAGTTATAGGTTTTGACATTTAGACATTTCCAGACATGCTACTTTGAACACAAAAGACTCTAATCTCAGCTGGATGGCAGTAGATTTCTTCCATGTATTAATACACAAAGTCAGAGACTAGGGATGTATGGGTTTAATTTACGCGTATCTACGCTAGAGTGAGTCCTAATGTAAAACTTGTGAAATGTAAATTGACATGATCTGGTCTCCACTTAAGATTTTTCCATTTTTGCAGTGCTCTGAATCCCATTATGCGTCATATATTTTTTATTCAGAGTCCCATTCCTCATAAAGAAAAACTTCTCCAAGTTTCAGACGGTATGTTTCTTTCTATCTCTCCTGAATCATTAGATGATTAGTCCTGACGTGGTCCCCCAAATAATGTTGATGGCATTAATTGCTGGGTGGGTATGGGTGAGCGCAGTACCTTCTTGTGGAATACAGTTTTAGGGAGTGGTTTTTCTTCCTGCTGACATGTTACTGCAGTGACAGCTGTATCTGCCAGGGGGCAGGCAAGCACACACATCAAGGCAGCAGAGAGCCACATGCAGCCCTGCCTTTGCAGAGCTTCACTCCCTCTTTTGTGGTAATATTGCTGTTTCTGTTTCTGAGTCTGAAGGTATTTAAATAAATATGCAAACTTCTTCATATTATTGCTGTTATATGTATTTGACTTGAATTATGAATATAATTTTGTAAAGCCTATTTAATTATAGACACTGTGGTTTATATTACCTATTCATGTTCGCTTTATTAGAATTAATTATATCTGTCAGTTTCTCTATTTGAAGGTCAGAGGAGACAATATGGTGATGCAGTGGTGATATTACATGTGCATTACAACAAATTTATGTTCAAACGTTCAACAAGTTTAAACAGCATACATAACAAGAACATATTCCTTCTCATAAGTAAGCTTGCCAGCTACAGTTCAATGAAGTTAAGTTGGAGAGCTGTAATTTTGTACCAATAAAACTGTTGAAAGAATTTTATTCATTTCACTACCACTCATTTTCCTACTCAGCTATTTATGAGCAATAAGAATAGATACATTAATGTTACTGCATATCTGAATAATGGTTTTGCACTAAACCTCCTCTTGAGCATTCAGTGTTTTCCCTTTATTTTTAACCAAAAAAGTAAAATCAAGTTATGATTCCAGACCACTTATAATTTAGTTTGGAAGTACTTTTCATTTTTTCTTATTATCTATATTTATTGTAATTCCTCATTGTATGTTTACTATAGAACATATTAAAATAAAATATTGCAATTGCTTTCATGTTTTCATTCAGAATTAATTTGTCTACTCATCAGCATTTCTGCTGTTATGAAATGTCAGGAAGTGTTTGCTGTGAGTTCATAGTAGCCTGTTTAACCTTATTTGTTATTGTGCTATAAATGTGATTACATCCTAGATCTAAACTTGGTTTTAAGCCCAATGTCGCTGCTGTTTCCTTAGGCCTCCATAGGAAAAAAAAGCCATAAACCTTTTTTTCTTCTTCTTCTTTTTTCTTTTTTGAGTAGCCGTGTTAAAAAGAACACCTGTAACTCGACACACAGACCCCTCTACTAAAATGCCAGGGCCATGACTCATGGGAATGGGCACACACAGCTAAATAGATAGTTTGTGTACAAGCTTGTCTTCCAGGTTGAATATTCTCCTGGTTTCAAACAAAGCATGCATTTGGACAACATCTGAACGGAGGCCATTTTGGTTTGGCTTTATGTTTGCACAGTCCTGGGATTGTGCAGTTGCAAGTGGGGGATGGGCGAGCTACTGCGCTACCATGAAGACTTCTGTTAATGTTTTAGTCATTCTGGTGCCGCTGGGCTGGGAGACAGATTCAGTCAAAAAGCATTTGAGTACCCTCAGGTCCTCGGAGTGATTTACTATGTATTTGGACATCTGCAAAGAGCTCTTGCACCTTGAAATTCTCTCTCTCCTTTTCTCCCTCTCCCAATCGTTCTTTCTCTCTGTCTCTCTCTTTGCAGTAGTAAACCCTTAGGAATGATCTGTCATGCTGAGTCACCTTGAAGATATCTAAGGTACTATCACTTCCTGTCACCTTTTCCTTCATCCCTTCTCCAATCCGCCCTCCCTTCCACCGTCTATCTTACCTCATCTTTCTATCACCTTCAAACCTTCTGCTCAAGTCTCAGCCACATCCCTCTTATCTTGACAATGAGACTTTGTATGCAATGCTCCTTCTGCTCAGTCTCTTATCCTGCCTCTTGCTCACCAGCTGGGCACATCAATCCATGTGACAGGTGGTTGTCAGTCAGCGCCTCACTGGTCAGCACCCTAAAAAGTTTTAAACATTGCAAGGTTGCCAGTGCTAGAGAAATTGCATCAGTTAAATGAACAAATCTATGGTTTTCATCCTCACTAACAAGTGTAAGTAAGTGATAAGCAATTATCAGTAAGTTATGTTACCTTGACAAGTTGTATTTACTGCTTTGTTGCCTATGGCAGCCACCCTGAGTCGAGTGAAGAGGAGAGCTGTCAGTGGCCATCAATAACACGTCTGTGTGGTGTGGGTGGTGCAGGCTGTGTGGCATGTGTTTTAGAAGTGATGGCCAGAGGCCCTCTGTCTATGCAGTTCAGAAAATATGGTGTCATTAGCATCTGTGTCTCCATAACTGGCCGAAGAGGCCCAAACATATCTGGTATGCAGTGTTTAGAAGGCACGCAGACGGGATAATTGGTGAGCAGAATGTGTCCGTAGCTCCAGACTTTCAAGTGCTCATTGCCTTTGAGTGTTTTACACCCCAAGTGGCTCAATAGCCTAGGGGAAACAAGGTCTGCATTGATTTATTGCTGACCCTTAGGTCTTTTGTTTCTTAGAGCCAAGGACAACTTAATAATCAACCGAAGTCTCAAAGTTGAATTCCTATAATGAATTTCATTTGATTATGTTATCTTTATTTGATAGAAATCATAATGCTGCAGGAGTATACATATAAATGAAACCTGTATGCTATGCCTTTGCTGCTGCATTCTCTGGCAGGTTTGGTTACTGCTGTGGATTTCATAATCACAGCAGTCTCTCTGTCAATGCTGGTGATTAAATGCAAGGAGAAAATGTTCTTCGTGAGGTAGCTTTTAGGGTTTATTTCAAACACTATATTTAATTAATGTTAGTTATCTATTGATTGCTGCTGCATAAAGTGCTGAACAGTATACTGTAATTGTAGGTCCATATTATTGTTTATTCTGTTACATTGCTTAATCTTTTTTGTGTAGAGTGCATAGATGAGACATTGCAAGGTAACCTAGAACTAAAGATGATCTCATGCTTCCCTCCTTCTGTATCTCAATTGCTTCCTGCTTATCTCATCAATACACAGAGAAATAATTCACTTAGTTTTCCATTACCGTTTAAATTTTTTGACCAAGACATATTTGCTGTCAAATGCTATGTCTTACCATGCCTATATTTATTTTTTATAAAATACTCTAGTAGATATGGTTCAGCGATTGAAACCACAGTGAAGAATAAGAGTAAAAAGTCTGTGTGTGACTTTTCACAACATGAACTACACCTTTGTTACGATCATCTTCACCATGTCAAAAAAAGCATTTATATTTTTTGTATTTTACTAACATAGTATATACATTTCATTGTATATTTCAATATCCAATTCCTTATATTTCAAATAGGTTACAAAACAATCTGCAATTTCTGGACATTTGTACTAGTATAGGCTTAAATAAGTCTGTGTATGAGGATATTGTTGCTACCTCTGCCAATCCAAACTGGGAAACTTTTGCCTTGTCTCAGGATTTCACTTAAATTAGAGCTGGAATATCTGCTCATTTGAACAAACCCCTGCCTAGCCCTCTAAGGTATGGCTTGAAGTATGCTAAACTGCAGCCAGCAGCAATTTCTTGCCAGCACTATAAATGCCCAGATGTCAGTACCTAAGCAAAGCCTGACATAAGGAAAAATGATTAAGACAAGCAGAATCTCCAACACACACACACAACTATAAAAGCTACTGAGAGATAAATATTAGCTTGAAGTTTTGTATCAGTTTAATCCAACTGAAGAGACGGAGCAGTCAATACATTTTCAGACAGTAGCTGTAAATTATGAGTATGTTCGTGGGAGATTAAGGACTACTTTCAAATATACTTACAGATTAGGTGGGAACTTGGGAGTGACAGTTGGCAAAATGTATACATTGACATGTAACCCATGCAGTCTATTGCAAGAAAATGAATAGTGACAGAAGCATTTTGGCTATTTAATTAGAGACCACCTAATCGCTTCCATGTTGCTCTGCAGTGGTTATTCGTCATGGTTGGAAAGTGTTGGAAAGCAGTAGTAATAAGAGAGTGAAATCAGCATACGTAAATGGAAACACATGAAGTCTAATTACATACTATCTGTATTTACCGTCATGAAATTGGAGATTTAGATGTCTAACTGAAAGACGGGAAACATTTGTGAATGATATCGATGGAAAAATCATCGAAGATCGTGGCAGGAAAGGTTTTGGAGGAGACATGTTGTGCGGATGCATATTTCCTCCATTTGATCAGAAGTGGCAAAGAAATACTACACCCCTTTCTGTCGTGGAGTTTGGACTCCACCTACATGACCAAAGATGTCCAAAAAGCCATGCTATACTTCACCTTTCTTTACTACAAAGCCAAGGCTTTTGTGGTCTGGTTAAAAATAATACTGTTGTCCTTCTGCAAGAATTTTATGACAATGGTATATGCATATACTTGTGTAATTATTCACAGGGACACATTAAGTCACCAGACAGGGGTGTGTGCTCATGCACACATGGAAAACTCACTGAAGTCAAGAAAAAACTGCTTAGATGAAGAGAATTAAAGACCATGTCAAATGTCCGTTAGTGGTTGCACTTAAGAGGTAAAGCAGTGGCAAAAAGTGATTTTGATTCACAGCTTCTACAGTTTTTGATGACTTCATTTGATTTGATGTGCCAAATCCTCTCATAAATAAACAGACAACCTCCCACCAAAAGTTAAAACAAGGGATTGAAAGTAAATTTCATTCCTAAATTTATAGCCCGAGTTTTTTATACAATAACTGACAGTAAGTGACTGTTAAACAAGATTAAAAAAAAAAACACTTTACTGACTGTTAAAGGTCTAGTAAAAAAAAATAGAGCTTTAGTTTTAAGTTACGATGTGATGAAAAAATTGAAAGCTATGGCTCATGAAGTATCTATAAATACTCAGAATGTTGACAAAAATGTGATAAATTTTGTTGCACTTAATTTTAAATGGAGACACAAACTATAACACATATTCCATATTATTTAATGCTGGTAAGAAGACTTTTCCAGGAGCAGGTCCATCACTCAGCTAATTTCTGCAGTAGGAATAATGATATACAGATAAAGGCATGCTTAGCTTCTTTACTTAAGTACAAAGTGTCCAGGTGTAAAATATTAAGAACTGTGTATGTATCTCACAAGTATGTGTTTTTAAGTAACCATTTTCTCTCTTTCTTAAACACTGTATTCACATTTGATGTCCAATAAATACGGTTATGAACTTCCAACCCAGTTTGTTTCTTTATGCATTCTTTTTTTATATATTGGAATTTACACTTAATATAGATAATAAACTAAAAACACTTTAGACATAAACTAAATTAAAAATAATAATGGCTTTGTCAAAAACCCTAACCCTAAGCGATCCCTTCAATTTTCATACATTCTGTGTGGAAATAGCAAAAGAAGCCAATGCGAACTAACTTGTTAGACTTGCGCAGTTAAAGCAGTTCAAGTATCTGTATCTATTTATCTCCCTCTCTATCTCTGTATGTCTGTTTATCTGTACTGTAAACCAATAAAAACCATAGAAATCAGTCTTGTTGATTTATGCTTCTCTGCAGCTGGCTTTAGCTCTCTTATGTGCATTTATAGTCTTCTTGCTTTGTGTGTGTATTGGCTGGATGTGTGGTTTCTATATCCTGGCTTTGTTGTGAAACCTGTCACATCTTCATTGGCTTCGATATAATTTAGCTGCGCTTGGATGGATAGATCCTTTTGATAGAATGGCATATGTGGCCCTTACTGTGATGGTCCTTCGGTACAGTTGTGTTTATAAGGATGCCGTAGGAAGACAGGATGTGAAGCACAGATTACAAATGGCTGTTCCTGGCTGCTCTACAGACAGCTTAGGAAGATCTGAGCTGAACTAGGACTGCAGTGTTCTGATACATGTTGTTGTGGTCGACTGACTCTACAAGCGTATAGACTCTTTTGAAAGATTTGATCTGAACCTCAAAAAATTATGTTTCAGTATTTACTATTCTAGTTCATGGTGAGGTGATTGATATTTTATGGTTAAGTGGTTAACCAGGTGGTAAGGATTATGTTAGAAAATTGCAGGAAATATAAATTTAAAATTCCCAAAGTTAGTGAAATTAGCTGCTGTGTCATCTAGCCATCAGCTGGTGGCTATAGGCTCATGTGTTAACACCCAAACAAATAAAAATCCACCCCATACAATTGTAATGAAGGGGAAAATGTGCTATAAAGACGAAACCTGTTTTTTGGGGGTTGGGCTATAAAGATGTGTTTTTCTTTCTTTCTTTTTTTTTTTGCTCTAAAGTAGGACATCTTAAAATGGGACTCATGGTGAGCTTTAAGTAAATGTTTGGGGATCTTCAGATGTTGAGGCATGGGGACTGAAAGGCTGCTATAAACGAAGTATTGATAAAGGCAAAGTTTAAAGGTTGAAATGATCATTTCAATTAAAAAAACACACTGTATCCTTTTGTGTATTTGCTCTTACTGATTGTACAAGTATTCATGGGGACATGAACAAATGTGAGAATTATCTGCAGATCTTGAAATGAAAAACCTGACTTCTCTGTGCATCTAAAGTTACGTTCTGGGGCTGAATCGGAGAAGCCAGGCATAACCAGTCATTGTTCAAAATCTATTCAACAATTAGGTGATTTCTTATTACTTGTTGGTAAATTTGAGGTTTAAATAAGATGGGTTCCACTGCATAAAGAGGTTGTAATTACAAGCTCGTAATCTGAAATCTTGTATGGAATTGGAAGCTAGTGGGGATTGTGTTCTCTTTATTAATCCTGACTGCTGTAAAGAAGATTACATCTTTGTTTGTCCAAAAATATTAAAAATACCCTTTCTTTAACCCCTTTTCTCTAAGAAACAAGGAAGAAATATGTCTCAAATCTCTACATATTCCTCTAAATTCTCTTTGGTTTTTATTTTAAATAGATAGATGATAAATATCATGTATATTATGTATGCACATTTAATCAAAAGTACATAACTGATGAATTTTAACTGGATTTCTGCATTAGAACTGTGTACACAGCTAAGTCAGAGTAAATTATTTACAAAGATTACACTTTCATTCTGTCCATTAGTCAGTATACTTTTCTTTTATTTACCTTTCCAGTCCAGACTAAAAAAATCTCAACTATTTGAAAGATTGCTGCTACATTTTGGAAGAGAAATTCATTGTCAACTTTGGCAACTCCATTTAACATCACAAGTAAGTTGAAGGTTCCAGTTTAATGTGGCATATATTTTCAAGAGCACCAAAAGACTTTGATGGTGGCTATCAGGGGGGCCTGGAGACAATGATTCTTTTTTTTCTATATTTGGGTCCACTATGAACACCCTGTAACACCCATTTTCCAAAGAAGATTTTGAAGTAATTTTTCTTGTGTATACATAAACAAAGTTCCTGCTGTCTATTTGATTTTACGGACAGTATGATGGTGGAGTGGTTAGCATTGTGGCCTCACAGCAAGAAGCTTCCTGATTCGAATGCCAGTTGGGCCTTTCTCTGTGGAGTTTGCATGCTCTCCCTATGCCTGTGTGGGTACTCCTGCTTCCTTCCACACCATATGCATGGTAGGTTTAATGGAGATTTTGCCATGGATGTGAGGTAGATAAAGTACTCGAAGTGCATACAATAAGTGCTCTGTGAATGTAGAGTTAAAATTTAACTAGTCTAAATTAGAGATGGACCGATCCGATATTACCTATCGGTATCGGTCCGATACTGACGTAAATTACTGGATCGGATAACGGAGAAAAATAAAAAAACGTAATCGATCCATTAAATATCAAAAAGCACCTCACAAAACTTGCGACATGACGTAATTCGGCTCATAACCGTAGCACGTCGCAGCAGTAGGCCTCACGTGATAGAGCGGCTGTGTGTATTTGTAGCCTCGCTACCAATCCGGCATTTCATCTCAGAGGAAGTGATCCCAGAGAGAAGTAAAGCAAGTGTGTAAGTTCATCTCTGAATGTTTGTAAAGCATTCCCATGTTAAGCTTAACAACCGATATATGGAGCGACTGCCTCTCTCTCCCTCTCTCTCCTGCTGCTACTTCAATCATGAAACTGATCAATGATCAGCTGATCGTCTCTCTTGTTTGTTTATTGCTCACTTCGCGCCAGAAAGAGGAAACCAGCGGCTGAACAACAGCAGCACATTTAAGCTTGATAAGCTGTTGTTAGAATTTATTTACTTTCTACACCAGGATCTTTTTCTACGCAGCTGACGGCTGGTAACTGTGCAGGGGCGGATCTAGCAAAGTTTAGCCAGGGGGGCCGATAGGGCATTAACAGGGAAAAGGGGGCACAAAGACATCCTTTTCTTTCTTATTCTCATTTAAAATGTCGAGCTTTTAATAAAAAATTATCTGAATCTTACACCCAAAGTTTTAATCTGATGTAAATAGTTACTGTATATAGTAACTATTAAGTCTAATATACCCTAGTAAGCTATACTACTTTTTCCTTTGGGAAGGTACCATCTGTGCAGTCTGCAGTTCTGTTGAAGAAAGATGTTGAATCTATTTAATTATTCTTGGAAAATAATTTATTTCGGTGCATTTATTTCACACTGCATCAAATTAAAGTTGATTACATCAATTAAGCATCATGAGGTGGAGGGTGGGGGGTGGTTCCCTATTTTTTTTTTTTTTGCTGGGTGTTTTAGAGCCCTATTTGTTAGGTTGCTTACTCTTTAAAATACTTTAAAATACCAGAATAGGGAGGATGGAGTAGGTTTAAGTTCATTAGATTGATCAGTTTTGTTGAACTATGAAATATTTTGGGTGCAGTGTATTTTTTGCATACAGATATAACTGAATAGCTTTAGTGTTTGTTTTTTTAACTTGAGAATGAACTTATTCAAAAAGCAGCAAGATATTAAAAAACTGTGTTATTGATTAAAAAACACACTATATCGGATTCATATCGGTATCGGCAGATAACCAAATTTATGATATCGGTATCGGACATAAAAAAGTGGTATCGTGCCATTTCTAGTCTAAATTGCTTCAAGTGGTCAGTAAGACTAGAAAAGTGTTATCACACACATTCTTACATATTCTTTGAAAAGATTAGCATTGTGTTTACAGCTGTGCTAATTATTCTGTATTAGTACTGAGCACAACAGCAATTTTAACACACTTGTGTTTACTGGGTAAAATGTACACTGTTTTAGTTTAGACAGAAAATACAAAGTACAACTGAAGCTCATGGAAACATATTTTTATGATGTGGTGATTGCAGTTTGTTTGCTAGGTACCATTTCTGGTAATTAATTACTACTGCTTGTTATGGCCCCTTCTCAGTGGGCTAAGGAAGGACACAGTAGCACGTGACGATCTAAAATTAATGAAAGAGAAGGTTGAGGGCAAGTGTAAAAGACATGCAGTGTTTATTTACTGCATGTTAGCACAATACTCAACTGGATAAAAATTGGGTGAGGGGGGAGGACCAAGTGGTTGCGCCAAATAAAAGAAATTAATAAAATACAAGCAGCCTACAGCCTCTCTAAGGTCTAAGTCAAACAAACTCATAATAAAAAGGCCTATCTAGCTGGTCTACTAAAAGGTTAGCCAAAACCCATACAGAAGTGGCATCAACCGCATAACCTTGTGTCTCTAACGTGTGTCTATGTGTTGTGTATGTATAGGGTACCACAAAATAAACCTATCCAGCCTCCCACCACAAACACATTACCCATCCACAGAAAATACAGAACACTACTCAGACAGCGTTAACAGCTGGCCAGCTGGTCAAGGAGCTGCCCCCTTTGTGATGATCCCTGGTGAGTGATTGGTCTCCTGTGCCCAGATCAGCCAATAGGCATGTGCTAATAAAGTTTGAATAGGCCAGTAGGTGGAAGCTTTACACCTGGAAGAGAAAAGAGAGACAGAAAAACAACCGTGCCACCTATCCTGGCATGTAACACCCATTAAAAACCAAACCCAGGGTTGGGTACAATCTTTTAGACAGCACAAGAGAGAGCGTCTGCTACAATATTCTGTGAACCTTTTTTGTAATGGATATCTGCGATATGGGGACATAGCTTTGCCCAGGGACTTGGGCAAAAGTCATTGGTTATGATTATATATCCTAGACCGGAACACCAGAGGCTTATGATCTGTGAAGATCTTAACAAATGTAATATGTACCATGTAACGCTCATTGAGAATTTTTAGTCAGGATCAAAGTTTCACTGATAAAAAGACATTATTGAGACTGTAATTGTGCTATGATTTGATTTCAGGGTGCAGAGACACGCTGTGAGGTTAACTGATGATTCTAAAGGGGCCAAAGATGTGGATGTGAGTGTTAATGTTATTTTTCTCTCTTTGTGTTAGCTCTGTGATAAACTAGCAACCCGTGGGTGTTTTATGCTTGCATGTATTAAGCAGAAATCTTTTCCTAAACCACACCAAATGGTACCAAGTGCAATAAAGAACAAACCACAAAAACAAAGGGTGAGTGGAAACAAAACATCAGTCTAAAACCAATGGTCATACATGAACTCCAGTCTTCTTGGTGAAAATCCTGACCACCACTCCTAAGATGGAGTGGAGCATGTATTTTCCTCTATAATTACATTTGTGATTTCATATCCAAACTGTTGGAAGTAAAAGGAGAAACAGTCTGTTGACAAGTAAAATATGAAACAGCCAGTTACTTTCCATAATTATGGCGTTGCATTAAAGGAAGGATGGCAAAACACAACAATGCTCAGCAGTTGTAAAATTTCCTTTCAAATTTCATAATGTCATTTTTATGTTTGTCTTTTTGTCTGAATCACTACTCTTACACAGACATTTGTGGCAAAGAGAAATAAACATTACTCTTCAGTATAACCAAAAAGTGTACACAGTAGGAAAAAAATCTTAAAAAGACTTAACATTTCTGCAGCCGGGATGCCATATAAATGCTGTACAGTAACAGACATTTACCCACAAAACTGTAAAATACAGTTTAAGAGTTTTAAATTACGCAAGTTCTTGTGAGTTTAGCAGATAATATATGTTAAAAAAGGTGTATAAATATCTTTATATTAAAAAAAAAATCAAATACTTTTGTAATACAAATAATCAGGCTTAATATCACAGAAAAAAACACTGTTATAATTTGTGTTTTGTATTTCATTTTATTTGAACATTTTTACATTTGATCCATATTTAATTTTATGGCTGTTAATGTTATAGATTCCATTAATGATTTAATAATTATAATATGTAGTTTATATTACTATATAGTCATGAATATATGTAAGAGAACATGTTATGGCAATTATAATGTACTCTTAATTACAGATAATATAAAGTGAAACTTTATTTTGTACCTGATCTATAATTCAAGATTCTTTATTCATCACATGCATAGTTATACAAGTATAACACGCAGTGAAATGTAACCTGACACGCTCCTCGACTTGTGCAAAGGGGGGAGAGAGGAAGAACATTATATATTATATACATTAGGTGAATGTGCAGTAGTAGCATTGTATGCAATGTAATTAAGCTAATGTCAGGTAAAGTGATATTTTACAATGGCGTCTGGACTTCTTTAAGTTGCTTCAAGCAACTTAAAGAAGTCCAGATGCCTTTCTTTCCAAGCTCCTTAGACTGCTACTGTAAGACTGCTTAAGTTCAATGACATTTTTTATATAGCACCAAGTCACAGCAACAGTCACCTTAAGCCACTTCATAGTGTCAGGAAAAACCCTACAATAATAGAGAACATTCCAACAAACAGCGCCCTTTGAGCAAGCACAGTGGCAACAGTGGGAAGGAAAAACTGCCTTTTAACATGAAGAAATCTCTGGAAGTAGCAGGTTTAGGGTGGGGGAGTCATCTGTTGTGATGAGTTGGAGGGGAGGGAGACAGGACAGAACACACTGTGGAGAGATAGAGATTAATAATAATTAATGACTGAATTCAGAGTGGTTTATAAACACATAGTGAGAGAAACAGATGAGTAAAGAAGAAATACTCATTGCATCATGGGATGACCCCAGCAGCCTAAGCTTATTGCATCATAACTAAAGGAGGATTTGGGATCACTTGATGTGTTTTATGTTTTATCAAAAAGGAACATTTTAATCCTAATCTGGAAAGTAGTGAGAGTGTCTGTCTTCTGAGTCCAAACTGGGAGCTGGTTCTACTGAAGAAGGAATGAATTACAATAGTCCAGCCTAGAAGTAAAAAAATGCATCAACTAGTTTTTCAGCATCACTCTGAAACTAGATGTTTCTAAATTAAAAATATTGCACTAGAAAGCAGTCAAGGACTTCTCCTGGTTAAAAGATTTTTAGAGCAGAGTACAATTACCTCAGTTTTATCTGAGGAAATTAAGAGGTCATCCTGGTCTTTGTCCTTAAGACATTCCTGCAGTTTTACTAATTGGTGTTCGTCATCCGACTTCGATGACAGATAAACCTGGGTATCATCTGCATAGCAACAAAAATGTATGCTATGCCTTTGAGTTATAGTCCCAAAGGTAAGCATGTATAATGTACACAGAATTAACCTTTGTGTATGAAAAGGACTCCACATTTACATTAACAAGTTGAAATCTATTTGATAGCTATTATTCAAACCACTGCAGTGGAGTACCTTTTATTTCTAATACTCTAATCGCTGTAATAAAATATTTTGGTCAACAGTATTTGCTGCAGATGATCAGTTAACTCTTTACAAGTACTCTTTCAAAAAAATCTTTTAAGTAAAAGAAAGATTGGCTATTGGATTATAATTGGCCAAGATAGCGGGGTCAGATGATAGCTTTTTAAGTAATGGTTTACTTACTGAAATCTTAAAGACCTGTGGTGCATATCCCATTAATAGAGAGAGATCGATCATTTAAGGCTGAAGCAGTAATTAATGGTAGGACTTCCTTGAGCAGTCTTGAAGAAATGGGATCTGGTAGATTCATCACTTTGCCTTCATCTTTATTTTTACTTATTTATACAGGGAGATATTTCGCATTTGAAGCTGTGGTTGAACTAGATAAATTATTGAACAATGAGATTTAGTTTTAGGGTGACCGCTCTTATACAGTTTGGGCATAATTACTTCCTGGTCTTAGGCTGGAACGCTAAACTTTGAATCACATTGAATATGACAAGTTTCCCTGTGCTGCCTATACCGGAAGAATTCTGGCCACTTATAGACTAAAAACTTGTGCTTCACCCCAGGTACAGCTCACAACAGGTACAGCGAAGGTTCACAAGTAAAGTGAATAAATTAGATTCAGAATACTTTATTAATATCTAGGGAAATTATGGGGGTTACGGTTGTGCCAGGACACTAACATTAAGAAAAACAGAAACAAAAAAACCCAACAAAAACAGACTAGACCAGTCTGTCTCAAAGTGTGGTACGCGTAACACTAGTGGTACGCGGGAAAACTCCAAATTTTTTTAAGATTAAATAATATACCATTGTGGAGGTATGCAAAGACGACACGAGAGTTTCCGAGGCTCTTCTGGGAGCCGGAGTCAACCAGAAAACGTGTCCCCGAGCTTGAGTTCTCTATAAAGAGTAGCCTTTCCTTATCATAAGGCGTCGTGGCCACTACGGAGCACTGGCGGGTTCGTTTCCCTGCAAAGGTGCCACAGCGCTGTCACGCTGATGGTTAAAACACAGCCATCATGCTGCGATCCCAGCCACCATTGATGAGTTGGAGGCCCCCGGGAGAATCGATGGGGCCGTCGGTGAGTCGGGAACTATCGCCTGGGTGCCGAAGCCCCTAGTAGTCAGGAGAATGCGATCTGCTTCTTCTGCAAGTGAGTGGTTATCCTTTGTGGCCAGTAGCGGGGAGTTGTCGAGGCCAGCTCGCACCAGCAACTGTCGGAGGAAGACGTGAGTGAAGAGGAGTCTGCCGTCATCCGTTCCTAGCAAGGACAGTGTGCTCTCCGTGAGCTCGAGTGCGGTACCATCACCCAGGCCCGAGAGAGAGAGGAGTTTCTTGGCCACTCTGCATCAGAGAGGGAGTAGCGCCACAGCAGCAGTGCCTTGAGAGCGGGGTATTTCTCTTGGGTGAGAAGTGAAGCTGGAGGATGAACGCTAACTTTTATTCCACTCAGTGAGGGTTACCGATGGTTAGGAACAAATGTAACTGCATGGCAGGATGCTGTTAACGGACCAAACTTCAGTCTGGAAAACAACTGCAATGTAAGGTTAGTCATTAATTTAGTGCTGCATGGGCTGTAGTTACATCGTAAGGTTTTAAAAACGGAGCTTTAAAATGAATAGTGATGATAAAAACCGAGAGGCCGACAGTGATCACTGACCTTTATGGGGGCTCGTTCAGATTAAATAGAACAAAATAAAAGCATTAATAAATGCAGAGTAGTTTGGACTCAGAAGCAGGTTTCATCAGGTCATCACTTAAAGATTGGATATTCCACCTGTTGTGAATGTTTTAATGCAGTACAGTTGTTATTATTATCATTTGTCACATCCTGTTTATGATATTAAAAATAAATAATGTTTATACAAGAAATAAAATTGACTCATGTAAACTGTATGTAGAGTTAAATATAGGCCTATACTACTGTACTTTAATGTCGGTCATAAGGGTGGTACTTCAAGAGCCATATATTTTATGAGGTGGTACTCATTGTGAAAAGTTTGAGAACCACTGCACCAGACTATTAGCAATACAATATGTCAAGATATAAGGAATAGTACAATATATACACTATAAACAAATCACCAAATAATAAATATCCGGGGTTGACAGATGTGATTATAAATGAATATCAAGAAAATAGACAGCAACATTATTAAGTAGAAAGGGAGATGGCCAGAGGCAGGAATGATTTCCTGTGTCCTTCAGTGGTGATTTTTGGTAATCTCAGTCTCTCACTGAACGTGCTCCTGTGGCTAGCCATGTGGCTAGTCATGGACTGTGTGGGAGGTATCCAGCATTGTCCTTATCTTGGACAACATCCGCCTCTCCGACACCACTTTAAGAGAGTCCAGCTCCATACCCACAACATTACTGGCCTTACGGATCAGTTTATTGAGTCTATTGTCATCAGCAACCCTCAACCTGCTGCCCCAGCATGCAACAGCATAGAGGACAGCACTGACCGCAACAGACTCATAGAAAATCCTGAGCATTGAAAATCAGGATTTTCTAAAACAGATAAAACAGTTTGCCATCCTTGAGGAAAGGTGGCCAAACATCATTGCTCACTTCTTATCCCTTCTATTTTTTTTCCTTCTATTTATTTTACATTTCGTTAGTGTCCTTGTTATGACTAGCATCACGAAACAGTAGCTGCAGCCCATTCAGATTGCTGACCTAATCCAGGTCCTCTAGAATAGCCTATTCATATGTGGTCTTGCCGTGTCTCCCAGTAAAGAGTGCGGTAGAGAGACCAGCACACAGACTGCTACACGCGGAAAGGAGGACAGGGCTGTAGAAATGCATCAACCCAGCAGCAGGATCAGTATCTCCTCCTTTGTGTGAGGAGGCTACTCGTGCATGTTTCTGACAAAACTGTCAGAAACCGACTCCGTGAGAGCCCAACTTCTCTTAGTGAGACCTGTGCCAATAGCCCACCACCGTGGAGAGCAGGCTTGCGCAGTTTTTGTTAGCACCGAAAGACCACCAACTCTCTTTTTTTTAGAAGAAAAAAAAAGAACAAGTAGAGAAAAAACAAAACAAACAACAACAATAAATCAACAATAAAGTGCTAGTGCTTATCCTTATAGATTAATATTAACATTAATCAACATTAGTTAATATTAATATTAATGACTACTTGCTCCTCTGTTGAAGCAAATTAATAATGCTGGAATATCTTAAATGAAGTGGAACAGCCACTTCCGGCAATAGCAGGAAAATTTGTGCACGGTCATATGGTGGACTACGAAGAGATTTCTCGTGCTGGTAATTTTTCTAAGCATTTAAGTAATGGTTTCCAGTAAGTAAAAAGTCTATTCGACGACCCTCTGAGAGAGAATTCTATCTTCTCCAAATTTAGAAGTCCTTGGACATAGGGGTCAAACTCTGGCCCGCGGGCCAAATTTGGCCCGCAGCCTAATTACATTTGGCCCGCGAAGCCATACCAAATTACTATTAGAGCTGGCCTACTGGTATTACACAGCTACTATATATATATTGTTTAGTATTAAGCTTTGCTTGTTCCATATTCAGTTTTTCAGCAAAACTTGTTTGAGTCCATAAGAAAAGATTCATTCTTATATCTGGAGGAAGATTTTTCTTTCAATAAATATTAATGTTAGCCCGCGACCTTGTTCCAGTTTTGAATTTTGGCCCACTGTGTATTTGAGTTTGACACCCCTGTCCTAGGATGTCATGTAACCAGACTTTGATTAATGGTGGCTGAGATGATTTCCACAACAACAAAATTCATTTTCGGGCAATAAGAGAAGCAAAGGCAATAAGATTATTTTGGATAGCTGTGATACTAAGATTATTTGGTGGTTTGCCAAAAATAGCAATATGTGGAGTCGGAGTTGGATTTATACCTAATATATCTGAAATTGTTTTGAAGAATTGATGCCAAAATTCAGACAGCCTGAGGCACGCCCAAACATATGAGTAAGGTTGCAAGGTGTCTGTGAACATCTATTACATTTATCATCAAATTTATCTGGATATAATTTTGACATTTTTTCTTTACTGCAGTGTAGTCTGTGGAAAATGTTAAATTGTATTAATGAAAGTCTGGCACAACTAGAAGACGAATTAATGGCCCCTACAGCTTCCTCCCAGAAAGACTCAGAAAAACTCATGTGGAGTTCTGACTCCCATCTTGGTCCTACGTAAAAGAAATTCACGAGGTGGAGAAACTAGTTTGTAAAGGTAGGAAATATGGCCCTTTGACAAAGTATTAGCTCTAAGAACCAAGTCTATTCCTCTGGGAGTTTGGATTTGTGGGAATAAAGTTGAACACTTCTTTGCAAAATGTCAAAACTGGAAATACTGGAAAAAAATCGGATTTATTGAAATTAAAGCAAGTAAATAATTCATTGAAACTTGCAAAAACATAATTTACGTATAAATGACCTAGACTACAAAGTCCTTTATCTTCATCTTTGCTGGAACGAATAAATGATTTTGCAAATCTGGGTTGCTGGAGGGAGGGTGAGCCATCCAAAGTGGCGTCTTATTTGTGACCAAATTTTTAATGTTCCAGCAACAACTGGGTTGGAAGGTAGGCTTAATAAGGATGATTGTAAGGTATCGCATGCTAAAGCACATGATGACGAGGAACAGGAGGCCGCTTCACTCTGACACCAATTAGTATGGGGAGACGTACACCACGATAATATTTTATACATGCTGGATGCCCAATAATACCCAATTAGATAAGGCAGTCCTAATCCTCCAGCTGATCTATCTCTATAGAGAAGTGAACGACTAGCCCTTGGATGTTTACCAGCACAAATGAACAATGATATAGCGTCATTTATAGTCCTAAAAAATGTTTTAGCTTTCATTGTAAGTAAGGTAAAATTCTGTTCTCGCATTAATCGCAGAGGTCATGTAATTGCAATGCCGAGATATTTGAACCCTGACTTAGCCATTTTAAAGGGTATAGTTGATGTAGGTATGTCTGCAGCCATTTGGTTAACTGGAAAGTATTCGCTTTTGGAAATGTTAAGCCTATATCCCGATAGGTATCCGAAGGAGTTTAATACTGACAAAATGTGTGGGATATTTAATAAAGGATCATTCACATAAAGAAGCAAGTCATCTGCATAAAGCGACACCTGATGTTTTATACCCCATCTATTAATCCCTCCGAATCTTTCCACCATTTTTAAAGCTACTGAAATAACTGGTTCAATCGCTAATGCAAATAGTAACGGGGATAATGGGCACCCCCGTCTTGTTCCCCGAAAAAGTGGGAAAGGAGTGGAGCGTTGATTATTTGTACAGACAGAGGCACAGGGAGAGGAGAAGAGTAGTTTGACCCATGAGACAAAATTATTATTAAAACCAAACTGTCTTAGAGAGAAGAAAAGATAGACCCACTCCACTCTATCGAAAGCCTTCTCGGTGTCAAGAGATATTATGGCTTCTGGAACATTAGAAGATGATGAAGAAAGAATGACACCAAGAAGTCTTCTTATGTTGGAATGTAAACGTCTTCCCTTTGTTATCTTCTGATCCTCTGAAATATTTGAGGGCATGATTGATTCTAATCGCCGGGCTAGAATTTTTGCGAGAATTTTAACGTCTACGGGAGGAGTGATATTGGCCAATAAGATGTGCAGCTCAGTGGGTCTCTGCCTTTTTTAAAAAAAAATTAGGAGAATAGTGGCTTGCATGAGTGTGGTACAATCCTCTTTCTTGAAATGTTCTTCTCTTTTGATTGGAGTACATCTTTCCACATGTTAAACTCAATGCAAAAACTCAATCAGCAATCAGTAATTAAATGTAGAATCCACTACATACTTGACTTACTTGTTATTTCTCTCTGTAAAGTATTTTGTGAATTGTCTGTGAAAAATTCTATATAAATAAATTTTACTGAGGTAATTTTTTGGGGGGAATTTAATCAGCACATAAGCTACGCCCATTAAGCGCTAGTTTAATTGCTTAATAGTTAGCTGACTCTTCTGTTAACTATATGCAATATGTCTGGTCATAGATGTTTAATACCGTGCTCAAATGAGCTTTGTTTCTTATATTAGCCAGCTAATGCTACTCAGTGCTACTCGAGAAATATCTGAAAAGACCCCCACGACAAGGAATTGGATAAGCATAGAAAATGAATGGAAGTATCTGAAAAGATGCTATTAATTGTGTTTTTACTTATAGGAACTTAATTTTTACAGACATTTAACATTTTATTCTTCAAACTCTTAACCTTAAATATAAATCTATGTAGAAGACCCATTTTCTGCTTTTACTTTAAATCAAATCAAAATCAAATCAAATCACTTTTATTGTCACATCACATGTGCAGGCACACTGGCACAGCACATGCGAGTGAAATTCTTGTGTGCGAGCCCCACAAGCAACAGAGATGTGCAAACACAACAACACAAACGAGCAAAATACAAGAATGGCCAACCTGAAACTAATAAATATATGTACAATATATAATAGTGTATGCATTTCTGGATGTGTATACTAAATATTTTCCTACGTGTGTGTGTGTGTGTGTGTGTGTGTATACACATTTTTACAAATTAAATAGTAAAAAAAATAAAAATAAAATAATAATAATAATAATAATAATAATAATAATAATAATAAAATATATAAAATATACGGATTTGAATATGTGCAAAACAAGTGGCATTTATATACAGTGTGGAGTGCATAATGTTAAAGTTCCAGTAGTGAAGCTGAGGTGTCTATGACGTGTTCAGCAGTCTGATGGCCTGATGGAAGAAGCTGTCTCTCAGTCTGCTGGTACGGGACCGGATGCTGCAGAACCTCCTTCCTGATGGAAGCAGTCTGAACAGTTTATGGCTGGGGTGACTGGAGTCCTTGATGATCCTCCCCGCTTTCCTCAGGCAGCGCTTCCTGTAGATGTCTTGGAGGGAGGGAAGCTCACCTCCAATTATCCGTTCAGAGCACCTCACTACTCGCTGGAGAGCTTTGCAGTTGTAGGCGGTGCTGTTGCCATACCAGGTGGTGATGCATCCAGTGAGGATGCTCTCAATGGCACAGTGATAGAAGGTCCTGAGGATGCGGGGGCTCATGCCGAATCTTTTCAGTCTCCTGAGAAAGAAGAGGCGCTGCTGCGCCTTCTTCACTGTTTTGTTTGTGTGTACTGACCACATCCTCAGCCAGATGTACTCCAAGGAACCGGAAGCTGCTCACTCTCTCCACAGCAGCGCCGTTGATGGTGATGGGGGTGTGTACTTCTCTGCACCTCCGGAAGTCCACTATCAACTCCTTTGTCTTTGCGACGTTGAGGGTGAGATGGTTGTCTTGACACCAGTGGGTCAGGGCGCTGACCTCCTCCCTGTAAGCTGTCTCATCACCGTTGGTGATAAGACCCACCACTGTAGTGTCGTCCGCAAACTTCACAATGATGTTGGAGCTGTTAGTGGCTGTGCAGTCGTAGGTGTAGAGTGAGTACAGGAGAGGGCTCAGTACACACCCCTGTGGAGCACCAGTGTTCAGTGTGACGGGAGATGAGGTGATGCTGCCCAGTCTGACCACTTGGCGTCTGTCAGACAGGAAGCTAAGGATCCAGCTGCAGAGGGAGCTGCTCAGTCCTAGATCCTGCAGTTTCCTGTCCAGCTTCGAGGGAACGATGGTATTGAATGCTGAGCTGTAATCTACAAACAGCATTCTCACATACGTGTCTCTCTTCGCCAGGTGTGACAGGGCAGTGTGTAGTGTCAGGGCTATGGCATCATCAGTGGACCTGTTGTGGCGGTATGCAAACTGTAGAGGGTCCAGTGAGTCGGGTAGTGCAGAGCAGATGAAGTCCCTGACCAGCTTCTCGAAGCATTTGCTTACGATGGGGGTCAGGGCTACAGGTCGCCAGTCGTTCAATGAGGAGATGGTGGAGGATTTGGGTACATGGACGATGGTGGCCATTTTGAAGCAGGCTGGGACTACAGACAGAGAGAGGGAAAGGTTGAAGATGTGTGTGAACACTCCAGCCAGCTGAGCCGCGCATGACTTGAGGACGCGGCCGGGAATCCCGTCCGGACCAGTAGCTTTGCGCGCGTTCACCTTCCTGAAGCACTTCCGCACATCCTCCTCAGACACAGTGTGCGCACTGACGTCATCCGCGGTGCGCACACTGTCCGGTCTCATGGTGTTCGCTGCGTCGAATCTAGCGTAGAATACGTTTAGATCCTCACACAGAGAGGCCGTGGTCTGCGGTGTGCTGGTTTTCCCTCTAAAGTCTGTGATCGTGTTTAGTCCCTGCCACATACTCCGAGGGTTGTCAAACTGTTGCTCCACCCTGTCCCTGTACTCACGTTTGGCTGCTTTGATCGTCTTCCGGAGTTGGTAATGTGCGTGTTTGTAGTCCGATGTGTTCGCGGAGGCAAAGGCGGTGCTCCGTGCCGCGCGAACATCTCCGTTAATCCAGGGTTTTTGATTTGGGAAGGATTTAACTGTTCTGGATGGGACGACATCTTCCACGCATTTCCTGATAAATCCACAGACTGAGTCTGTGTACTCATCAATGTCTCTGGCGGCCACGTGAAACATTTCCCAGTCCGCGTGATCAAAACAGTCCCGCAGCGCAGACTCCGATTGGTCCGTCCAACAGTGCACCGCCCTCCGGGTTGGAGCTTCCTGTTTCAGCTTCTGCCTGTAGGCGGGCAGGAGCAGGATGGAGCAGTGATCTGATTGGCCGAATGGGGCGCGGGGGAGGGCTTTGTACGCATCCCGGAAAGAGGTGTAACAGTGGTCGAGTAGCCGGTTTCCACGTGTGTTAAAATGGATGTGTTGATGGAGTTTTGGTGAGACTTTCTTCAGGTTTCCCTTATTAAAGTCTCCGGCTGTGATAAACGCTGCCTCTGGGTGTGCGGTTTCCTCGCTGCTGATCGCGCTGTACAGTTCCCTGAGTGCACGGTCAGTGTCGGCTTGTGGGGGAATGTAAACAGCCGTAATAATCACTGCTGTAAATTCCCTCGGTAGCCAGAATGGCCGGCACTTAATCATCAGGTACTCCAGGTCCGGTGAGCAGAAGGATTTGACCGGGTGCACGTTCGCATAATCACACCAGCTGTTGTTGATCATGAAACATACACCACCGCCTCTGCTTTTCCCAGTAAGATCCTGTGACCTGTCCGCGCGGTGCACGGAGAACCCCGGTAGTTGTATTGCGGAGTCCGGTACTTTGTCCGATAGCCAGGTTTCTGTGAGGCAGATCACGCAGCAGTCCCGCATCTCTCGCTGGAATGAGATCCGTGCCCGAAGCTCGCACAGCTTGTTCTCCAGAGACTGCACATTAGCCAGTAATAAACTGGGTAACGGTGGTCTGTAAGTGCGCCATCTCAGTCGAACCAGAACGCCAGATCTTCTCCCTCTGCGTCGGCGTTTGCGGCCTCCAGGGCCAGAGAACAAAGGCGTCTCAGGTGAGATGAATGGGGGGTCTGCAAACGGAGCGTCCGTGTTGCAAAACTTGAACTCCGGAAAGTTATAAGAAAGACCGTCTTTTATGTCCAGTAAGGTTTGTCGGTCGTACACAAGGAGACAAGTGCTGCTCGTGAAAAAATAAAGGAAAAGTAAAATTAAACACAGAAGAAAGCCGTTGCTTGGGGGAGCTCGCGACGAGGCTGCACAGCAAATTCAAAAGTGTTAAATGTTTTGGTGTTAATAGTCTTCTTGCAAAAGTAGAGTTAATTTTACTCTAAGCAGAGTCACATTCTTTTAATGTAACTCTGAGGTGTAAAATGATAGTAGTTAAAATCGAGTGTTAAAAATGAGTGTTTCTATGTCAAATCTGGAGGTGTTACAATGGAAACATTAACTCTTGACCTCTTAACTCTGAACTCCTAGACGGGCTATGACACCAACAGAGTAAATTCACAGACTCCGCCCCCAGCACGGCTCCAATCGAAGCTGAAGTGAAGCCGTTTCAGAACATTTTGCTCTACATATTTGAGTTGTTTGCCATGCTTGGTAAGTCATTTTTTCCAAAGATTGTTTCAATTATTATTATTAACTTTTACTTCTGTGGCTCTTTGGAGTTGAGACAAAGCTGTGTGAAAGGCATTAGCCATGTTGCTCGCTGATAGCATAATATTCTGTTTTAGCTAGCTGAAAGGTATCGTTTGCGGGCAAATACCACAGCCTTGAAAAAAAGCTTGCATGTGAATTTTCAGTCAAACTTTTGGTCAAATACACCTAAAACAATGTGTAGAATGTGAAATGTTGGTATAATGGTGCTACTTGAAGCCTGAAAACGATCGCCCATAAAAACAAACAAACAAACGAGCAAAAAGCAGTAGCAGGCGTCCTGACTGGATTCTACGTTAGCATAGATCCCTCCAGAGTTTTGTGCACACGGTTTAGGTAAAAATGAAAAAGGTTGAGGTTTTACATTTAGTTCAGTATTACCTGTTGCCTGTGTCCTTGTCTTTTGGGAAAATACTTTACGCAAGTAATGACTCAAAGAGGATTCCTTTTTTTTTTTACTGTGCTGCAATTGTTTACTGGATTATTTGTGCCATTAATTAGTGTCAACTAATTTTTATTCGATCTCCACACAGGATATGCTTGTGAAGATGGAATATGGGGGAGAGCAGAAGTGCGCTGAAGTTCCACAAAGGGATGAATGAAGGACATGCATATTGTATTGAAGAAATAAGTGATGAGAATGCTGTTATTTGCATTTACCATGTCAGACCTTTTGATAAACAAAATTCTAATGAAAGTGAGAACATGTATACTGTTACATCTTTCAGATAATGTTTTGAAATTGTGGTGCACAGTTCAGAATAAATGTTTTTCAAAAACCATTGCGTCTTTTTAGTAAATGTTTATTTCCAAAAGAAATGTCTAGAAGTTCAGAACAGTAAAATTCCCGCTTTTTAGAATGAATTAGAAGATAACTCTTACGTAGTTAAACTAAAATACTCTTTGAGAGTTAATATATAAACTCTTAACACCAAGTGTTAAATTATCAACTCCAGACAGATTTGGTGTTTAACACTAAATCAGAGTTAACGTACCAACTCTCCAAAAAGAGTTAAATTAACACTCTCTGGTGTGGACCCATATAGACACTTTAATAGTGTTGAAATCAAATCCGACAGTGTTAATTTGGACATGCTGGATTTGCTGTGTGCCATACTCGGCGCCATCTTGTCTGTGTCTTTAACTAATTTTAACTTGTTTTGTTTTTAATTTTGTCTTAGTGAATAAAAAATTTGCATATATATTTACAGTATTTATTATTTAATTATCTGTTTAATAAACATTGCATATTTGTAAAAGTACAGTACATTTTTCAAAATGATAGGTTTTTAAAATAATTTAAAAACAGTAGATTACTTGTGTATTTTTGTAATTTTATTGATTTTTCATGTATTGAAAGATAACAGCAAAATTCTCTAAAATTAATAGAAAACATTCTGTTAAAATACCAATATATATATTTATATTTTTTACAGTGTAGACCTATTCCATTACGTCAAATGCCTGTTTTTCAGACTTCACATTCATTACTTAGTGATTGATGCCCGTGAAAGCAACAGACCATGGCTCATTCTCTGATTGCCTGTTTACAGGTCTCTGACACTTTTATAGCTCTCCTAATACCATTACAAAGTATTACTTCAACAGCAGAGCCTGCTGCTTTCCTGTAGAAACAGATACAAAAGGTTGTTTGCTTTGATAATTTCAAACACTCTAGTTGTGAAAATTTGCTTTCGTTGAAGCTATCTAAGGACTTGTTGAGATTTTGACTTCCACTTTCAATAGTGATCTGCAAGATTTTTTTTTTAGTCAAAAACAGATTTATATTGGTGAAAGCAAGGACGGTGAGGATGTTGTTCTCTTTGTCTAAGGAGCTTGGAAAGAAAAGCGTCTGGACTTCTTTAAGTTGCTTGAAGATGTTTCACCTCTCATCCGAGAAGCTTCTTCAGTTTTGTTGTTCTCTTTGTGTTTTATCATCCTGGCCAGGTAAGGCCAGTGAAGCAGAAGAACATCATGTCAAGAAGGTCCTGAATAAATGTGGTTATCCCAGCTGAACATATATCAAAGCTGGGAAAGCAACTAAAGAATGCTCCAGGTGATCCAGGTGAGGAGGACAACTGGTGCCTATGCAAAAACCCTTAGAGATCCTGTATGTTTCAGGACTATCAGAACAACTGAGACACATTTTCTCTAAACACTACATCTCTGTGGCTTTCAAACCCTAAAACTCATTGCACCAAAAATTGGTCCACCCCAAGGATCCGGTCCCCCGGCACAGAGTAATATAGTGTACATTGTTGGAAGCCAGGAGGATTGCCATGATTTATATCAGGGAAACCAAACAACCTCTGGCTAAGTGGATGGCACAACACAGAAGAGCTAACTTAGTCTATTTACACCTACAGCCCAGTGGCCACCCATTCAGTGATGAGGAACTCTGGTTTGAGTGTGGAGTCAAGGAGGCAATATACGTGAAAAAGGAAAGACCATCTCTGAATAGAGGAGGGGGCCTAAAGGTAGATCTTTCAGCATCTTACAATGCTGTGATTGCAGACATTCCCCAACTCTCTGTGAATGGTACTTATGTTCATTGATCAATAGTCTTTGATCAGCGATTGTTGATCAATGGTGATGACAGTTTGCATATTAATGATCAAGAAACCAACCTCACAGCCTCACATTGCTCAACAGTGGTGCTAGTTTCATTCATTATGCAAATTATATCATTCATTATGCATTATGCATTATACAGTTTATAAGGGGGGGGGGGGGGGGGGGGAACCTGCAGTCAGCTGAGACTGAAGAAGTCACTCGGATGAGTCACGAAACTTTTCTTCTGCTAAAGACGTTATGTCCAGATGAACAGGATCAACTTGTCCTTGCCAGCCCATAGTGAACAGTCTGAAACTATGCAGTTTAAAACAGCAATAAATGCTGAAGGTCGAAGGTTCTGAAAACGTTTAAGGGCAAACTCATAAGATAATCAGAGAGCAATTGGCATGCACATATAAGAATTGCAATGGTATTTCCACTTGGTGCAATGGATAGCTTTGAATATAATGCCAGTCTATGCAATATTTGTGGTGACATTTCTCTAAAATCCAATCATGTATGGTGCGGCTATAGGGAAAGTATCACTAAAGTCACTATTTTCTGTACAAAAATATTAAATGCAATACAACATCTAATAGAGTTGTAAAAACAAAACTCCACTTAATTTGCAGAATTAGAAAATACAAATGTTCTGACAACCAAATGTAGTAAGATTTCAACAAATGAACAGTTTTTTTTTTCATTGAGACGTGTACACTGAATCAGCACATTTCTGGTGACAGAACAGCCTGGTTGCATCCAGAGACATTTTCTATGCTGTCTCCCTTTGTAATTATGTTGGAAAACCATTGTTACCTCCTACTGCTAGGGAACAGCTGAAATGCATATGACTGTGGAATAGCACAGATACAACCCCATAGTTTTAACTTATAGTTTGCAAGTTAATAGTGCATTTTTTTTAACATAAAGCGATGGCTCTTCTGTAATTAATTGTATGAACTTGTATGCTAGTAATTTGTAGTGTACTATAATATGCTTAAAGAACTGTAAATACAACATGACCATCGTGCTCCAGCTGTGCTTTCCATTCCCATTCTTCTTTGCCCGTTCTGTTTTTGCCCTTTTCCATGGTTAAAATGATGTTTGTGATCTCAGTTCATTTCAGTAGCATGTATATGTCCTCATGGTTTGCTTCACTTTAAAAAATGTCCAGTAAATCAGTATATTCTGTCTAAATGTTTGATAATGTTTTTAAGCTGCTGCTCCTGTTGTTACTGAAGGCCTGGGACAAAAATGTTCAGCTGAGACATTTCACCTTTGAACTGCCCCAGATCGGCTCAAAGAATACATTTTTTTATGGTTCTGAGTTGTTATTTACACAATCTTTTATCTTACATTATTTATCTTCTGAAGTGTTTGAGAGTCTGATTTTACACTTGATTTTTTTTTCTGATTTCTTATTATCCTACTATTGTCTGGATCTTCTTCCATTTCAGTCTTTGCTTATTATGTTTACTTTATATCAATTCCAGAGAGGTTTCTTGCATTTTTGTTAGTGTGTGTGTGTGTGTGTGTGTGTGTGTGTGTGTGTGTGTGTGTGTGTGTGTGTGTGTGTGTGTGTGTGTGTGTGTGTGTGTGTGTCTTCACTAGAAGTTGCCTCTTTGGTTTCTGTTACACATCCATTTGTTTCATATGCTGTTTGTACCTTGGTCTCTTTTGTTTCCTTGTCTTTACATTTTGTTTAGTGTTAGTGTTCATGTCTCCTTTGACTTTTCCTGTTTTACTTTGAAGGTTTATTTTATTTTGTGGCCTGTGTCAGTTTTATTTCCTGTATGTGTTCTACGGATTCCCAGATTAGTTTCACCTGTTGTTAATTGTGTTCATGTGCGTTCCTCTCCTTCCTGTTTTTATTTTTATTAGTAATTGGTCTGTCTGTATATAGCCCTCTCTTCCCTGTATCTGTAGTCAAAGAGTCTGCTGTCGTTGCTTCCCTATATCCTGCAAGGGTCAGTGAGCTCCTGTGTTTTGTTCTGTTAGTTTCAGAGTTTATAGTTTGCTTATTTTGTATACTGATATAAGAGTATAAGAATAAAAGGGCTTACCTTTAGTTTTTTTGTTTTTTTTCAGTCTGAGCATTTGTGTCCACACCTCACCGTCACAATCTCAATTTGCTTCCCTCAAGTTAAAGGTACTAAGAGACACACTTCAAACACTGACCAGCGCACTGGAAAAGATCTTTTTTTTAAAAACAAAAAAACAGAAAACAAACTTTCTTTTCACAAATGCTTTATTGCTAGAACTGCAGTTTTGGAGGCTTTGGAGTGCACTTTTTATAAATCCGCTACTCATAAAGTGAACCCGCTCAAACTCACAGCCCAGGATATCAGTGACAAAGAAGGCAGACTACTAGACTTGTTTTGACGTCTGCACCTAACAGGGAGAAGAAACAAAAGCATAGAAGACTGCAAGGTAAGGTAAAGAAGGGGGAGAAAAACCCAGTCAGGATTTATTTGTCTTTGGACCATAAAATGGATGTAAAACCTGCTGTAGCCACTTGGAAGGCGTTGTCAGCGAAACTGACTCAGCTGGACTTTGAGTACTAAAGGTCTGATGTAAATTGTTTAGTTAAGTATCAGTTTCACAGAGTAGAAATTATCATTAATATTTTCTTTAGAATATGCTAAATGATGATGAGAAAAATCTAATAGGAAAGATAGGGTTTATTGTTTGAAAAGCAATTCATGTTAAAAATCCTGAAATGTAAGAGAGATATAAGACACACTGGAAAAAAGGTTGATTCTAGTTGAACTAGAATCAAAATATGATAACATTTTAAAAATGATGCAGATTTTTTTAAAAGCTTAAACGTTTTTCTTTTGTTACGGCACTTACTGTAGCGTGCAGTAAATCGGCTAATATGAAGGGATTTTATTTGGGTTTGCAGGGTTCCTGTACGTGCATTAAATACTTGTATAGGTTTGCATAACAAAATTGTACACATAAAAACTATCACTATATTAAATAGTTTGAGAAGTGAAATACAGGATGTTAAAAGATGTGAAATACATCTTTGTTTTAATCTTCTTAACACATACAAAGAGAAAATAGAAGTACAAGGAAAAGTTATAGCTGGCAAAGACTTATGTTTATTCTTTTAGCTACTTGTGTTTTGGTATTAAGGTGAAAGAACATCCTATACAGAATGCTTGACGGGGATAGATGCAGACAATGGCAAAATTGTGCTACACGAAACAAAACTGCGACTTTTGAACTTTTTATTAAAAGTGTTACATCAGCTGTTTCTTTTTCTTGCCACATGTTGAAAAACTGTGGGACTTATTTTTCTCCTGAATATTAAACATGCACCCTCATGTAGAATGAGAGCACGGCATTGTCCTTTTCTGAGTTGATTTTCAGAAACATACATGCACAGTATCCATCAGGGTCCTTTAGACGGCTCTGTCATCTCAGGGCATTCACACACAGCAATACCGTGGCTGTAAGAACTGTGTGGATCTCCATTGTGGTCTCGAAAATTGCTATGTTTTTAAAAAAATATAATTTGCTTTCTTTAGTGTTGTGCTGCAAATCAAAACATTCATTCATCAAAAAGTATGTGCCAAATGTCATGTAATTTTGTTTTATCCCACCAAGTTCCTTCCCCAGCCGACTCTAAAATATCTGTCATTATTGTTGTAATAGTTTTTTATTTTAGCAATACGAGTAAGGATGGAATGTGGAATTTTAATTTGTTAGTTAAAAAAAGCACCCCCCCAGCCTTCTTTTCTAAAAATAATCCAGACCTTTATTTGAAAAGTTTATATGTATTTGCAAATCTTTTTTTTTTCAACAGAACATACTTATATAATGAATACAGCTTTTTACAGCAGACAAAACTGAAAGCAGTACAGATTTGACAAATACTATACCAACAGTCTTTTCACTCTTTGTAATATTTGGTAACTGTTGTAAATTCCACAATTTACTGTTATTTTTTATTTATTTAGTTTGTCACACTGAAAATAGGTATTTTGGATTTTCAGACATGTACTGTGTCTGAAACAATGTTTTTAGCGTTGTCTAAAATGTGTCAGTTATTTATTGATTGTCCATTTTCATGCATAAACAAAATACCGATGTAAGATCTGAAACATTCTTCTGCTGTAAGTAATGTCAGAGGACAAAAACTACTATGATGTTGCTTTCCTCATTACTGGATGCGTGGCATTAATGATGCAGTTTTTCCAAGGGCAAAATAGGGGAATTATTAGATTATTCAGAAATGCCATAATTTTCTTAATTTTATAGTATTAAAGATGAAATGCTGTTGCTTATGGCTCTTATTATATTGTTTGTTATTGTGTAATCATCATAGTAACAGTATTACTCAAAGACTAAATAACATAAAAAAGAAAAATGGTGCACTAGCCCTATGTGTATACAGTTTCTAGTTATTCCTGTTGTAATTTAAACATTGCTAAAGGAATGATATGAACAAAAAACTGCATCATATGAGGACAGGGCAAGTCACAGAATTAAAACAGTGAGGCTCGTTTAGCTGCCTCCAGGGCACATCTGGCTCCAGCTTAAAACTGAAGCCTGGACCAATTTCTTAGCTTTAAGGGCTAGCGCATGCAGTCAGTTAGCTGTTTTAGGAATGCCAGTTAATTGCAGTTCCTATGGAAAGGTTGGATAAATAAACACTGAATTGCCTCTGATGTGTTGTACATCTCTACAGGTTCTTGGGATAGACTTCTTCGCACACTGGCCCAAATTCAGCCAAACTAAATGGTCTTTTTGTGTTTGTTCTGACCTTGAGCAAGGCTGTGACCAAATGTTTCTACCTTGGGTCATTTCCAGGATTCCACAACAGTCAACGTAGGCTTGGGAGAACCATTTACACACGGGAATGTGCAAGGGAGGTGATTCAGTGAGGTGTTTTCACCTGGTTTTACTGAGAAAAAAAAAGATTTTTGAAAACATGTTTTCCAAAACTGGGGTTAAACTCCTGGTTATATTGTGAAATTACATTTGTGGGCTTTAGGAATCCTGACTAAAAAGTTCCATAGATGCTTAGATATTGCAATTAAATGTTATTATATGAAACTATAGGTTGGTGTGTTGATGCAGTCACTCAGGCTTTACCAGATTTTCTCTTCTGGGGTGCTGTATAATAAAGAGCTGCTTAATATGAAAGCTGTAATTGTAGAACAATGAAGGAAAAAAAAAAAGCTGGAAAAAAATACATTCAAAAAGTCAAAAAGTTCCATCAACAAACAAACAGCATCGATAGCAGGTGCAACAGGGATACATAATTCCAATTTCTTAAGTGAATATGACCCCCACCCACGATCCTATTGTTAAGCATGTTTTGAATGTGTTGATTTTCAATTGTTTATTTGTATTTACTATTTTGACTGCATTTATACCACTAGAAACAGACTTTTTACATTTTTCTTCGTATGCCATGTTTTCCTCTTAGTTAGAGATAATATCAGAACTAAATGTTGCCGAAGCGTGTTTTTGTTGTTTGCGTTGAACATTGTTAGTCAACTGTTCACAGTCAGTCAGCCGGCCTGATATTTATATTAATCTGTACGCTGTATCCGACTCTCAAAATAATCACCATAACAACATGTAAAATGCTCTCACGCATTTAATATCTTAGCGATGCGGATTATTTTACAGCTTCTCCGGTCGTTAATTGTGCAATTAAATTAAAAATTAATTAAAGCCCTTAAGCCGATGCAGTCCTCTGGTGATACAGAGGTGCAGTTCAAGGTCCGAAATTTTGGAATTTGCTGGTTTCTTCATAAAAATCCCACGCGAAGAAAAGTGTGAGAATGTGGTCATGTATCCCTTATATTAGTCCTCGAATATGTTAATAAAAGTGTTATAAACTCTTAAGTTTGGTTTGTATTTCGTGATTTGTATGAAGTAATTCGTGTCTTAAAGGAGGCACACGTTTTTAAGCCAAACATTATAAAAGAAAATGGCAAGAAATCAGCGCCAAAGAGATCTGGTTGCAAAGTGTTATTATTATTATTTTAAATAATTTTGGTTTTTATGAAAATAGAGCTCCTTTTACTTTATTTGTATTTTCTTTTCGTTTATTTACGTGGGTTACATTCCACAAATATCTTGATATCGACATATTTGATAAATGTTATTTTTATGCACGACTTTTTAATGGGTTCAAACGGGGATAATGAATGAATTCCAGAATTAATATTAACACCACAAGGTTCAGAAGGTTTGGCATCCTCATCTGCTGAGATATGATGCCTGACAAAGTATGTGCTTTGACTTTTGAAATATTAGATGAGGACGTGATTGGACAGGTGATCAACTTTGCAGATTTAAGTTTGATAACCGGTGTGTTATTATTATTATTATTATTTTAATTTTAAGTAGTTGGGCGAAAGGGGTGACCCAATTCAGCCAGAATTCGTAATATCATTCAGACTTAAAAAGAAAACCCGAGTCAATAAGATGCCCTAGCACCGAGCTGATAAGAAGACATTCTCTCTACAGCCAACAGCTTTAAAATATCACTACAGATAAGATAAAAGCGAGTCAAGGACAGATCAAAAAATAGATTAACCCCTTATGACGGGGTTGATAAGATTGTTTGCAGTTTCGTTTCCTTTTTTATATTTTATTTTTATTTTATTATATTTTTGACGAGTTATATGAGAGACATTTCTTTCTCGAATTTGGACCCTGTTTATGCACACGGCTACTGTTTTGGTTTATGAGAGAGGTGGAGTGTCCTCTCCTGAGCACACACAGCTCTGTCTGAGCACGGGGACTTTGAACTTGAACTTCGCCTTGCTCATCTTTATGTGCGCAATACACCGGAACAAATGATCCAGAACTGATTTTGGTCCATGAATTGATCTGCCTCTCTCCTTTATCCTTTCCACCGCCCATCCAGGCTATGTACTTGAAGCCGAAAAACGCACCTAGACAGTGAACGACATAGTCAATGTGTAACTCCATCAATTATTCTTTGGTTATCTATGGTTTGCCTTATAATTTCTTCTCTGTTATGCTCCAGGTGTGGCTTAATGTTAGTTTTGCACGAACAACCATTCTCAGGGACAGCTATGTTTATCTCTTAAACGGTCAAATGGACCAGTATGTATAGAACGAGGGTCAGCGGTAGTTCTGCAGAAAAGATCATTTGACTGAGCAGAATTCAAATAGTCACACTTGTGACATATTCAACTTAGTATCTGTTTATCATAAAGAGGGAGCTGTGTAAAAGATTTCCGTCATAATTAAAAAAAATGTCTGTGTTCATTACATGTTCACTATTTAGATTTCCGAGCTGTTTTCGCCAATATATCAGCACAGCAAAGTAATCCTGTTGATGTAAAGACAGGGGGTAGGTTGCAGGTAGAAGCGATGAAAGAGATCGCACGCACTCCACACAAAATCTTTTCTGGAGTTATTTTAAGCAATGTTATTTCAGGTATAGCTCATCGAAACTGCGGCAGTTGTTCAATTGTTCAATTTTTTTAATTATTATTATTTTTGTTAAAAAGGACTGTTCAATATTTCAAAATTCACAAATTAGCTATTGGTTTAACCGCAAATAAAAAGCACTTTAACCCCTATAAACTCTACTAAGCTACCCCCTTCAGTGAAACTGAAAAACTTTGCTTTGTATAATCAAAGATAAATGACTGATTTTAGAGTAATTTTAGTAGTTTAATGTCAGTTTCTCAAATTCAGATGACAAACTTGGGCAAAAATAACCACCTCTGCACATCTAATCTGTTACCTCGGCATCAAAAACACACAGCCGCGCGCTTCTGGTGTATTAGATTATGATTCACTCCTTTCATAAGAACTCATAATTAAACTAAATCTATATAGTAGTTACCTACATACATATTTGTTGGTTTACACATATGATTCCGTTTGGTTTCAAGTGCACCGTTTCACTTCAAGATTTTCTTCATCACAACATCATGCAGGTGCTGACATCATTTTCCAGTCCGCAGCTCCTCCAAACCAACAGCCTATTTGATTTTAAGCTCTTGATACAGTCACCGTTGAACTGCTGCAGACTAGGTGAGGAAGTTATTCTAAAAATCTCTTCCAGTAAATTTCCCGCATTTTTATTTGGTGTGCTAGAGTAAAGTGAGCTTCACAGGGTGGGTTATCCAAACAAGCCGTGTGCATGTTACAACCGAGTCCACTGCTTACATTTTGTACCTCAAAATGCAATCTGCATGTTTCGCCTTTTGAAAATAAGTAATACTACAGTATATAGTGCATTTCACATGTTGCATGGATTTCACAGTGAAAATGATAAGGAACGTGTGGGTACATTTAGGACTTCAAATTAAATATTTGCATCTTAGTCTGGATACTTGGACTTTAAGTGGAGCAAAAAGTAAAATATGTTATTTTAGCTACATACTTATAAAGAAACACTTCACGCAGAGTTGGATCTGCAGTGTTCTGTTCTTTGTGCACGTTGCCTCACTAGTTACTGATCAGAAAGCGATTATTTTTATTCGGCTTTTCTGTATAAACTTTGTTTAGAAACAGTTTTTAATTCAACTGGCAGCCCTCTCAGTAGTTGATATAGTGGCGTCTTAAGCTCAAAAATATTCCGAGCGCGTGTCCGCGGAACTCTGTTTGCATGCTGACACATAAGAACTCTTTGAAGACTGCATAGTGTTAGAAACTGTAATGAACTCTGGTGGCACAGAAACTAGGCTACAGAAACTACTACAAGAAAAACCGCAAGATATCCTTGAAGATTATTTCAATACAGATTTCTATATCTTAAATGGCCAAACATATTTTGGATCAGTTTCGTCGCGATAAACACTTTCGAAATAAACGTGCTTAACCTCAGATGACTGTGTTGTTCTTTTTTCAGACCTGCTGTTAAGGAGAATAGCTCTTCAACAGAAAAATAGCTTCTCAAAGATCTTTTTCGGCAACAATTGGGAAGCTTCAAACATATTAAACACACTTCTGGCGTGGGTAGAACTCATTTAAGGGACAGCTTGTGTAGTGAAAGTCTGAAATGTGCAGAAAAAAGTTTTAAGGGCTTTATTCTTTGAGAGAAGGAGTGAGGTGATTAATGATGAACGTGTGTGTCTTTTGTTTTGCTGTCTGGACAGATGGAGCGACGGCCTCTCTTAACTTGAACTTGGACTTCCGACGAGACGCGTCAAACTGTGGATTTATTTTGCCAGCTTTCTCACCGGTCCACCCTCTAGACTGCAGCAGGAACACTAAGCAGTGACTCTTGCAAAACTTGATTTACCACTTAAACAGTGGTAAATCAAAGATTTGGCATATACAAAAGAATATTTTATCAACAACGGCGCACATAAAGGCAAAACTTGGACAAAATTTGGGCCTGCAGTGTTGGACGAGATAAGACTTAGTAACGTGTTGGTGTCATGTGTCGTTATAAAAGTAAATATCAAATCAAATAATGCATTGCAGAAGTTAAAATAAAAACCTTAAGTCTATAGTGGCAGTACTCATTTTGTGATGAGTTTAAGAGATAATTGCGCAAGGCTACGCTAAACTGCCTTTATCCACGTCAGGAAGCCTAATATACAGCAAGATATGTGTCTAAAATCATAAACTGTTGTGTCACTACACCAACCACCTTATCAGATCTATTTATCCGTCTGTTTTTGTGGTGATGCTGGTGTAGCTTGTCATCTGAATTGTGCGAAATTCTACAAATGTTTGCGGCTTACATGCTCCCCATTAAATCGGTGCTGTATTCCTGACGAATTTATTGCATTTCAGAAATACACTTTGCATTGCAACTTGATGACCTGCACAATTTCTTATTCTCGAATTTTGTAAAAGACCCTGTTATCAGTTCAGTGCAGTGAACGAATGATGAACAATGGACAATGTAATAAGAATATGATAAGTACACTTTTAAAAAAAGGTTGTAAAGCCTGCGTTGTATTTTGTAAATCCATCTGGCCTAGCTGGAGCGGTGGTCTGCCAGCCATACCCTCTGTTCTGTGGGCGCGGCTCTGCTTGGCCTCCTTTAGTTTGCGGTTAGTCCACGGCCATGCTCTCATAGTCTACCTGCTTTGGGTGAAATTAAAAGAGTCAAATCTGAAGTAAATTACGCCTAATGTATATGTATGTGTATGTAGTCCTTTTCATGCAGCGTGTTTGAAAGAGTCATAACATACAGCCACTCTCTACACTGTGCTATCCCTGACGCGTAAAATGGCCAAACCTGTCGGTGATTATCCTGAAGATGACCAACTTCAAGCTAAACGTACTAATTTTCAAACGTCCGCCATATTTTGTTACTTGGCTTTGCAGTAGTTTACATCTTTAACCTTAAGTTGGTAAGAGTCTATTTAAGAAAGTATTAGTGGTTTGAATCTAAAGGGCTGGGACACTCCCTGCTCCGTATTGTCTAAACTCAATACACTTGTGTCTTCTGTTCACTGTGTGCTGTTTCACGAATACTAAATGTAATTTAAGTTTGCCTGGCAAACATGTCTTCCTACCACTGAAATTAGACTACGATTTTGCAGTAGATTTATCTCCTGAAAACGTATAGGCGACTGCCACGTAGTTTACATTAGATTGGGGTCACAAATGCCTTATCCAGGTTCGGCTGCTAGTATCAGCTGCTCATCCTTATGCGGCAAGACACAGAAAATGCAACAACCAGGCTAATTTGTTGACCTAGGTTCTAGCAAACTAAAAGCTGTACCCTGATCTATTTACGCATTGCGTTTAAATTAACATTTTTTGTTACTGTCTTGAAAATTCATTCTTTGTCACGCACCAAGCACTGCACCGCCTAGTTATATATTTCAGACCTTGGCAAAAATCACATGCTGCCCTATGCCCTGACAGTTGGCATAGAAAGTCAGTGATGATGGCTTCTATGCTTACGAACTCTTCTGATCGTAAATTAAATGCAGCTCGGAGAGGAAAACACCAGATTGAGATGCTGTTTTAGTTTTGTAGGAATGCTTTCATGACAGGAAAGCATTGTCCTGCTTCCAGAACAATAGTCCACCTTCACACACACATGCGATTCCTAGGAGGAGGAGAAGTGCTGTATTTTTCAGATGAAAATGTTGCACGAACAAAGATTAATGCAAGCATGGAAGTACATGTTGCGACTCAAGCAGTAACGTGTGACTTACACGATGCTTTCAAGTTAATATGAGCCTCAGTTTCCTGTCATGTTTATGTATCACAATCCAGTTTGGGTCCAATTGCTTCGTCCATATACAGTATACTTAAAGCCGCTAAAAGTCTCCATGGGCTCCTTACTATATTGCGCACATCTATTTGGTTTTTTGGTTTGTCTACGTGTGGTTTTCAGTTGAATTACCAGTGATTTTAACTTCATTATAACATTGGTTCAGCCTGCAGCTGATTGGAAACTCTTAAATATATCCAAGGATTTGCATCATAATGAAACTGTTAAGATACTATTTCATAGATAGATGAAAAATAATTCACTTAGGCTTAGCTTTAAGTGGAAATGTTTATTTGTCTCTACCTCAAAAGATTAATTTGTAGGTTATGATGGCAGTGTCATTATTATTTGAATAAGATATGGGCCTGCGGGAAATGGGATTGGGTTGAATGGGGCTGTACAATAACACACTACAGCCTTGTACTGCAGAGTCAAAATGGCGCTCGGTGCATGATGTAAACGCATATTCTTCTGGCTTAATAGCCATCGGCTAAGTCTTGTGCATATGCAGTGAGTTGACAGCGGAAGCTGCAGGTAGGGAGCCGTTGTATGAGGATGGAAGGTTCCCCTCCCCCACAAACCAATGCACCAGACAGGCGCTCTCCCCGCCTGACAGGGCCTGTCTGGCAGGACGTGATGTCTGGTTGTCAATGTATTTACTGCGAGGCATCATTGCTGGTGGTCAGGATAGTTGTTTCTATTAACACTTCCTCCGCTTTCGCAGTGAAGAGTATTTGATTCATCCTTGCAGATCATTCTAAGTTTTTAAACAAAAGTTTTAATATTTAAGATGGATGAATGTTTGTAAAATTACATGTTTTTTTTTATTTTCTGGTCGAAGTTCCCATAAACCGAATAAGGAGAAGTATCCAGAACCTCTCTAAAATACTTTGCTTAAAACTGAGCAGTGAGAGTTTTTCACTATTGTCTCTGACTGCAAATGTATTTGCGTAATTTATTTAGTCATTTATTTTTTTGTAGTTTGGTTAATACCCCTTCAAGCATCGCGACTTTGATTGAAAGCGTTTCCTTCTTTCTTGTCATTATACGCAAATTTAAGAACTATAATATGCGGTGACAAAAAAAGTAAACCCACTTAGGCGAATGAATTTTAGTCTGATTTCCCAGCATAAGAGACAAGTTTGCGTACTTACCCAGAGCAACTCATTTGAACCCTAAACTCAAGTTCAGGGTTCAGTGTGGGCAAGGAAATAGCAATCTTCATTTTACAATTAATTATTTATAAATCTCGCTGTGAATGGGTAGTTCGGATGATATTAATTTGAATTTTTAAATACAATGTGAAACTTGGGCATGCGGAAACTTGCGGGAAATATTTATAAGAATCTGTGTATCTTAAGCAGGTTGAGGGTTAATGAAAGATAATGAATTCTGAAGTTCACGTTAACATATTTTCTGTGGGGCTAATTAAACACTATAGCTAACATGGAGTTACTGGTATCTTTGCTACTTTTCCTTAAACGCCTACATACTATCCAATCTATATATTTTTTTTGCTTTTTTCCCTCTCCTATCCATAAACGTGATAGTCATAATACTTACTTCTACTTACAAAGGGTTAAAGAAGGCAAATTCAATAGTTACCCGTATATTTAAGATGTTAATCTGTTGTGATAATGTAGTGTAGTCTAGTTTTTCAGAAATGATTGATAAAATCAGAAACGGACATTTCCAGTCTACTTTAGAGAAATGTACAGGTCAGATTAACACGTGATTTATATATTTGTATACGAAAAAAGATAGTGGATTGCAATTTTCCTTCTCTTTTTTTTTGGCTTTGCTTTGTTTAATGTTAAACTATCAGGCTGCCTATTTGACCAACGCTACATCATCAGTCTGGAGGAACTGTTTCTACAATCAGCAAGAAATATGCACTTGCATCTGTTATAGTAGACAGCATTGATTAAAAATACTAACAATTAAAGAAGATTTTTAATATACGGTCATTAATAATAAAAAGGAGCTAAATTCTTAGTTTGGAAGGTGCCGGTTTTCTGCCGCGCAAATGTTGTCAAATTCCTGATTTTCAAGCAGAAACTAAATAGTATTTGGAATTCTTTCCCCCTCTTCGCACATAGCAAATATTTTAGAGTAAGGGTCTCCAAATAACTTCTAGTTTGCTGCATACTTCAGTGTGAAGTTCATTCTTGCCTGTCTAGACTCTGATTACGACCTTGTTTGTCTGCGTTTTTTTACCTTGACCTTGGACTTCCGTGCAGCTGCCGCTTGGATGAGCTTTTCGCAGTTGTAATTTCCTTGAGACAAAAGAGCTAAAGTCTCCGTCCGAGGAACAACAGGGGTCCGGCTTCCCCAGTGCTGTTTGCAAATGCGCAACGGTTGCTCGATTATTCCTAAGACAACTCAGAAGAGCAAAAATGTTGATAAACTATCCGCCCTTTACAGGGTAGCTTGTAGCCTGCTTTATGAGTGACTCATGGAACAGGCATTACAAAAAGCCTTTATGGATTCACTGTGGGCCTAGCCTATCGGCCATATTTGAAACTTGAAAATACAGTAAAGTTTTATATATTAGCTCAGAAGTAATTTTTGAAATGCAGAACAGAAGAAAGTGTGTGTGCGTGCGTGTGTGTGTGTGTGTGTGTGTGTGTGTGTGTGGGGGGGGGGGGGGGGGGGGGGGTATAGAACCTGGTGGTAATAAGAAGAACTAAAACTTTTTGAATAGTCTTAAAAATCTAAAGGAAGACGCAGATAAAACAACAGAGGAAGAGTTGTTGGAAGAAATAGGTCCGCATATCTATCATGGAGTATAATTAAATAAGCTCTTTAGCCAAAATACAGTCCAGCTCAAAGCGGCCCTTGTTCTTATTTTCCCCTGGTAGCGTCAGCATCCACTTATAGAGTATGAATGAAGTGCACAGTGAAACGGAAACATCACATGAATTCGCTTAATGGTGACTTTGATTGTCTTCTTGTCGTTGAAACTCACTTTGGGCCTGAGAGTGAATCTTTAAACTAAATATATCCTTACTTAAACATATAACGGATTAAACTCTATAAAAACTAAACGCTATCAGTCAGTATGGGCAATTACGGCATTTATATATTTAAATACCAAAACACTGTTCGCTTATTTTGTAATGACGGCGTCTTACCTGCTATGACTTTCATCTCGTCCTGTGGCGGCTGGTACTGCGGTGCAGTGACTGTCATTCAGCACATTCACGGTTGATAATCCTAAAACTCAGCCTGGTAGGTCTGCATCACATACACACGGCGCGCACACACCCGGCCAACCTGTAGATACTTACTTAATTAAGAACAATATGCTGCAAAAAATAATTACCTCATTCTAAAAAATAACTAAATAAAAGAAAAGAAATACATAAAATGAAATATTATAGTTTTCACAATATCAACATCTTAAATGTAATATTAGTAACATCCTGATTATTCCCTGCTGCAAAAAAACAAAACCAAACAGAATTTCTTCATTATATTGATGTGCGAATTAGTAGAAGATACGGATCTAAATGCGCACTTCTAGGAAGGAGCCTTGATAAGAGGTTTGAATATGCATATATAGTGTCCCACATATACCTAAGACCAGTGTGCGATAATAAAGATTAAGTTGACTACATAATTAAGATTCCATATTACATTATCGTTCTGTAATATTATATATTTTTATATTTCAAACAAAACCCCAGACGCAACATATCCACCACAAAGTAATGGACAGAGATAAGAGTTTGTGTCATATGAAGCTGAAAATACTATTCACAAATGTAAATACAAATATTTTATTTTAATTTTTTCTTTGCACAATGTTATATGCCCTGGCATCTTCAGAAATCGGCTAAACTTCACAGGTTGCTTTCGTTTGCTCCAGATCGTGAACGTATCCAAACTCCCCTTTAAGGGTGTGGGTCTAGGTGATTTAAGCCAATGATATGACTCGGTGTTCTGCAGGAAAAACGGTGACACTTGAGGCAGTGGGTCTTTAAAGGGCTGCTCTGCTCCTGCTCACAAGCTCAATCTCGTAGGACTTGTTAGCGTATCACGTGCCAGATTCTTAATGAAGTGGACACACAAGAGCACTATGTGCGCATGCGCTCGGTGTAAACTGTAGTTGGAAATGAGGTGTCCGTCTTGGAGTAGTCGACTTTTAAAAAGCATCGGCAGCCCGTGATATGACGACTTCGCTAGTTCTGCATCCACGCTGGGCGGACACCTTGATGTACGTTTATGAAAAAAGCCCGAATGAAAACAACCAGAATAAAAGCCAAACAATGGAGGGACTGAGCGGTAATTGCCCTGCGACCCACTGCAGGGACCTGATGTCGCACCCCGCGCTGGGACGACATTCTGGCACCATAGCGACCCACCAGGGCTCCGTCTACTCGGATATTTCCTCCACAGACACTGGCCGACAGTGTCCCGCTTCTCAAACATCATCAAGTGCATCTTTGAGTTACGGTTATCCCTTTGGAAACCCATATTACGGCTGCAGATTATCTCACTCGCACAACGTGAACTTGCAGCAGAAGCCTTGCTCGTACCATCCCGCAGAGAAATATGCCGAGCCCAGCACAGCGCTGCCTACGGAAGAGCTGTCTACCAGGGCGAAAGAGTTTGCCTTCTACCCGAGTTTCGCCAGCTCGTATCAGGCTGTTCCCGGATATCTCGACGTGTCGGTGGTGCCCAGTATCAGTGCCCACCCTGAACCGCGCCACGACGCCTTGATTCCCATGGAGGGCTACCAGCACTGGGCTCTCCCTAATAGCTGGGATGGCTACAAAGAGCCAACACAACCAACTCATATTTGGAAATCACCTTTCCCAGGTATGGAAAAGTATAATGATTTTTAAAGTGTTCCGGCAGATTGGAATTTCTGTAGTAGTCCAGCTGCTTGCAGCATTTTAATACGCATTAGGGCTATTAAAAAGCAGGCAGATAGTTTACTTTGCTTTCGTACTGTGGTCATCTAATTTTATTGTGTTAAAGTCTCCGTATCAACTTACTAATGAGCCACGGGAAACTAAATCTGATGAAAAAACACACAACTGTAAATTCCCATGTCTGTCATCACGTGTAATTTTCCTGCATCTCTCATTTTATGCGGAGATATTCATATGGTTTGAAGTTCAACAAATCCCCATGCATTTCTTTGAAATATGCATAAATTGAAAGTAAATTGGAATTCCACGTTAAGGTGGGTTTTCTGGAGCCCATCCTTTCTGAGTATTTGCTTTTGACAGTCATCTGATGACAATAGTTAAGTTTCGTCACGTAGAACAGAGAGGAACAGCACTGCATACCTTTGCCCCTTGTATGACAATATAGTGGCTTAGCTAGCCTGCTGCGTTTGGATGGTGCCAATAAATCTTAGCGCCCCCGTGGTGCGTCTTTTGCATATATTAGGATTCATTTATAACATTTGCATTACATACAGATCTTTGCATCATGTTGTATAAATGGTTCAAAAAGACGGACAGGCTCACCTTTTACGTTGTTTGCCATCACACAGCATGCCTCATATCAATAGCATGCGCCAGTATGCACTTTACAGAGTGTTTAGGCTACTTTGTTTAGCTTATGACTTTATTATCTTTTTGAAATCTGTAGCTATTTTTAATTTCTGGTAGGGACCCCATTGCTTTTTAAATGTTATAAATGTTACAAGAGCAAGCCACGCAAGCACGGGCACGCAGACAGTTACGCGCGTACACATGTACGAACACACAAGTGCGCGCTGCCTTTCTGTGCTGTTTCAGCCACACACACAGACTGACGTCCTCTCACGCGCATCAACTGATTTTCTTGCAACTAAAAACACATGCAGTGACTCTCATATCCAGTCAGTTATCCTCAATTTAATGACAAGATATAACTGAATGCTTGAGGACAGTGAGTCAAATAATAGGACATAGCTTTAAAATCCTTTAGCTTAAATAATGTGGATTTCCCCCCAATTTCATGTTTAAACAAGAATAGTGTATCGTAACAATCTCTTGCTGCCAATTATAGGGGGCGAAAAACTGCATGTATTACAGCTTGCCAGTATTTGTGTTAAGATTGCCATGCTTGTCCTGTCATGTTTTTGCACGGCTGTTTTGCATTTAGCTTTACTCTTGAAGAAAGAGACTAGTCACAAAAGTTAGGTTAACTTAAAAAAAAAAGAACTACGGGGAATTAACAAAAAAAAGTGAATAGAGTATAAAAAAGAAAATTGCTTTATATTATGAATAAAACTAGAATCTTTCAAGAAAGCCTTTAAAGAAAAGTATAAAATATGTTAAACATGTATAACTTTATTGTAAGAATTAAAAACTTAAAGTTGCCAGCTGTCTTCAAGTTAGATGCCAGATTGTGATTCCTGTGTCTTACTGGTGACTGGTGTGTGGCACACACAACCGGACCAAATATAATTACACTTATCAGTCTTACCCCACAGCTTGATTACATGTCAATGGGAGATTCGTTTAAGATAACAATAACCGCAGTTACGTTGGTCCACAGATTATCAGTGAGATCAGATAAAGTGTTAGTATGAACCATAACTGTCACTTGATATTGAAAGATCATTTACAACAACTGGAAGTTATTCAGTCACCTCTCCACATGTCAGGTGCAGCACACCAGAGATTCTGACTTCCAGAAAATTTTAACTCTGTAGCCCATTCCCGTCACCACACACACACACACACACACACACACACACACACACACACACACACACACACACACACACACACACACACACACACACACACACACTCAAAGAGATTGTATTTTCCTATTTTCACTCCAGTAGAGTCCATCCAAATTTGACCGGCCTTGTCAAACGCAGCATTGCTGGTTTTGTGAAATGAAACATTGTGCTATTTTGCACAGCGACTAATATTTTCCTGGAACTGTTCCTATTTTCTTGCAGATGTTGTGCCATTGCAGCCTGAGGTCAGCAGTTATCGTCGAGGGCGTAAAAAGCGTGTCCCTTACACCAAAATCCAGCTCAAGGAACTGGAGAAAGAGTATGCAGCGAGCAAGTTCATCACCAAAGACAAGAGAAGGCGGATCTCGGCCGCCACCAACCTTTCAGAGCGTCAAGTCACCATCTGGTTCCAAAACCGACGAGTCAAGGAGAAGAAATTTGTCAGTAAATCCAAGAACAGTCATATGCACACCACTTGAATGGATGAGCGACTTTCTTGAAACTGCAAGTCACACTTTCCAAATCATCTTGCCATATATTTACCTCTTCCAATCGTAGTTGAAGAAATTTCTTTTGTATTTTTAATTTAAGTTCCATCATCAACTCCACCGACCACGCAACCAAGGTCTCCGATTTCAATTTAGAGATAATGCTCTAAAAACTGTGAAAATATAAAAATTCACTTCACATTTTGTTTTATAGGAATGTACATATATAAATATATAATATTTAAAACGATATTAGTATTTCAAAGACAAGTATTGTGTGTTTCTTTTCCTGTTTCCTTTTTCTAAGATTTCAAAAGGACTGATGATATTTCAATACTTGCAACTGATCAAAACAGAGGACACGGTTTAATGTCATTTTTGAACTGTAGTCGCCGCATGGACAATGGTTGCGGTGGCGAAAAGACATGCTGAACTTGAGACTTTATCGTCTTCAACAAAAGACTTTCGGAAGAAAGAATAATTTTCTAAATAAAAAAAGGAAAAAGAAAGAAAAAGAAAAAAATGTTACATCTGAATTTCAAAAGCTATGTGTGTGGGATATGTAAAGCCTGGGGTAAAACAAAGGCTGCTATGTCGTTAATCTGTACAGTGCAATGCCTTTCTTATTTAATTCATATTATCTAGTATGGCGGAAATGTAAACTGGAATATCCCCCAAACCTGTATTTTTTCCTTTTATCAGTGAAGGATTCTGTCATGCAACCGGAATGATTGTAAACCATTAAAGTCAGTGAGTATTACACATAAATGCACAATCGTTTCTATCTTGTTTTGACTTCGTTGGTGTAACATTGGAGATGATCACACGCCTTGTACGACGCCTGTAATTTCTACTTTGGTGCAGTATGTGAACTGTTTTGTGGTGTTGAATTACGTACTGATAACGTGTTTCATAAATAAATGATGATTATGAAAATGCTCAAATATCCAAGTCAATCAGCCACCCTCCTCGCAGCATTTCCTTTCGTTTCAAGTTACACCGGTGCTACTAAGTAGCAGAGACCCAGACCTCTATCGCTTTTCCTCTACAACATCCCAGCAACGGATGGGCGAGTCCAGATTTTTATTTCGCACAATACTCGATTAAGAATAACTGGGCAACCTGGAGTCATCTTGTTGGCAAGCAGGGATGATACAGTGATTAGTCACGATTAGTGCGCAACAAGGCATACTGGCACTTGCAAAGTCAGAAAAACATAAATGAATAACTATGCTGGAATTTACTTCTTTCTTCCACAGAGAACTACAATGTTGAGACTTACAGGACCCGTTTATTTACATAGATCAGCTTTGAGAAACGGAGAAATGTGCTCATGAAGTTTGTACCGCAAAATTCCACCGCAATTTCCATCAAAGTTAAAGGCAGTGCATTTTTTTCTGTTATTTAGCATTCGTTCAAGTTTCAGAATAACTGGCATTCAGCGAATCAAATGGCTTATCTACCCGCTCTCACGCGAACATTTAGCGGGTTATTATTTTCAATCCTTATTATTTTCCATCCACAGGTACAAAAGTGTTTTGTTGTGGGTCTAACGGAAACGTAAAAGCCGGCAACCTTTAAGAGGGCAAGAAACATTGTCTTAATTAGACACCATCTGTACTGAGAGTATTTATTCAGAACATATTTTGCTGATTAATATTTTCCAACATACTGACAAAACCTGAGTAGATTTAAAAGGCAAAGCATTTGCTTTGGTAAATGTAGTTTTAGTCCTTCGCTGGATTCGGTGTACAGGCTCGAGCCTGCTGTAATTGCAGTACGGAGTTGTTCCAGGTAAACCTATACACAGGTTGCAGTTGTATTTAAGTTGAGAAGCCATTTCACCCAGCCACACACACACACACACACACACACACACACACACACACACACACACACACACACACACACACACACACACACACACACACACGGTCTATCTGCGTCTTAATAGTAGGTCAATTACGCACTGACGCTAAAAACACAATTCCCCACCAAGGCAACATTATGCAACAAGTCTGTGTGGTTTTGTTTATGTACATGTTTTTTATGTGTTTAAAGAGAAGGTTTTGTTGTATTTTACACGCATCCACTTGTTTCACATGCAGACTTTAGTCATGAATTTCTCAAAGGTAAGTTAGGCTAGGCTACTTGTGCAACAGGAAATGACGGGAGAAGAATAATACGCGGACATAAACGGTTAGACACGAGTGTCCTGAGAATAATTGAAGATGCGGTCAGTTTATTTTAAGCTCCTGGTGACTAGCCCACATCAAGTCTGTGATTAAATGTTTTATCTGAATTAAAACCCAGGTATATGACTCTTCGTGTGAGATGTAAAGCGTGAAAACGGTTTCTGTGCCTTTCTTTAGTCTTAGCATTTTACGTCTGAGGCCTTTCATATTAAATCTAACGTTAAAGCTAATCCCTAAAAAAACAAACAAACAAATCCAACCGAATTGATCATTAGTCTAAGTTTTGCTGTGCACTTTCATTTCTTTATGTGCCAATTTCTGGCGCGCTGTGTCAGACTTGAGGCTCTAAGCCGCCAGATTTCAACTTTTGTTCGTTCGTTTCCTGGATTTTCAGTCCCTGTAGAAAGTTCTGGCTCCTCTAATTTACCCTTGACCATGACTATGCAGTCACTTTGACCTTGACATCACAGCGGATTGTGAATAATAAATAGGGGGTTGGACACCACTGCTGACGGTTTGTTTGTAGGCAAACAAGGTGTTATTTCCCAGTCTAGACAGACGGGCTTAATGACATGCCATAAATACATAAAAAGGGGAAGTGTAGCGATATCCTCTGACCTGCGACTCTGACCATCTCTAAGAGCGGTGCATTAACATTTTGACTCAGTTGTTTTTTTCTTTTCTTTCACCCCCCCTCTTTTTTTAAGAAGTCATCTAAAAGTACTTGTTCTAGCCCGTACCTCCCAAACCACCAATGGTTTCATGCACTCATCATGAGGTGTGTGTGTTATTGACCACGGAGGACAGGTAGAACTTTTGACGCCTCACACCAACATCAGTAACCCTCAGCAAGCAGCCATACTGCCTACACAGCAAGAGGAAATAATTATACGACGTCGCCCACAATAAAACAATTAAAGGTACGGCTGTTTTCTTCCTAATATGGCAGTAGGCCTACATGGACTTTGTTTTAGGACATTTTGTAGCTTTCAAAAAAAAGTACACTGAAAAAACAAAAGTAAGGAAGAATATGCTGTGACAAGCATAACCTTAATTTTTAAATGTGGTTTATTTCTGTCGATGAGCTACACTTCGTACAGCGACGACGTGAACGTTTTCATATGTAAAAATGCACAGCTGTTTATATGTATTTTGTTTCAGAACAAAAGTATGCGCTACGTATTTTTTCTTTAGCTGTGTATTTAAAGTCCGACCAGTAATTTGCCACATAAATTGGCTAATCTACACCAGCAAAATGCAGTGAAACGAGCGGAAAATGCGCTTTAAAACATACGCGTGTATAATGCTGTAACAACCATGTTTTTAAAGCGTTTTACATATACATATATGAAGAACGAGAAATGGTACAGTACATAAACTCATGTGTAAATGTATCAGCGTCGCAATAAGCTACACGGTTCCCCTTTTTTCATCTGCTCAGTTTTAGGCCCAAATCGACATCTATGCCAAATATGTTAAATAGCCAGATTAGTAGTTTATGTGCCAAACGGGGAATTATGCAGCATATTAAACCATACAAAACTGCTTCAAAACTAAAAGAAAAAAGTAGCCCTTGCGTTTTGCTATATGTGGAGGTGTGAAAGCAGCAGGCCACCGTCAGCTATGAAAAAGGGGGCTGATAACCTCTGGTGGTGACCAGAGGAAAATATCAGGAAGTGTTGCAACAGCATTTTTCTTAATGTGTTTTCGTTCATGTCTAGTTTTAGCGCCTGGTTGACATTTTTTCCAGTGCTTTTGACAATATTTGCGGAACACGGAGCTTACCTTTGTTTCATTTTGTCCAATTATTTTAAAGTAAAAAAGATTTTTAAAAAAGGAAAGTTTTCTGTCAGCATTTAAAGTTGAAGCCTGACGTTTAAAGCTGACAGAATGCCATTTTTATCTTAGTTATTTTGCAAGGGCACTGCTGTCTGAATTAAACCTTATATTATACCATCAGTGCAAAATTATTTGATGTCTGTAAATGTGTTATTTGATGTATTCTAGGCATAATATGCTCGATCAATGTAAGACGCAGAAGGCTACCGAGACTTTCAGCGTTTAGTTGTTTTATTTATTTATGCATTTATTTGTTGACCTCACTGGAAAAAAAGGCGACTTCATATTTTTTAAAAGTTGCACACTGTTCAAACATGTTACAAGTGAATTAAATCTTGCTAGGCATACAAGCCAAGTTTTGTTCGAAAATTCATACTCTAATAGTCATAAACAGCCCTAGTTAATTAACACTTTATAGTCAAATTTTTTGATTAAACATTTTACTATACAGGCGCACAGGATACTAAAGTTGTCAAGTTTGGATTAAAAATTAATCCAGCTAATAAAATAAAGAAATCAAAGAAAAAATATTCTTGTCTAACATTTTTTGACAGTTTCTTTCGATACAGCTGAGCACAAAGTGACGGTCAGGTTCAGATATTGATTTCTATAAAGTGAAGCTTTACTATTGATCCTTAGTTTGCGTATTTTAATTTTTAATTTTTACACAACAATTTCCGGGTTAAATTATAATGAATACGTATTCTATTTGGGTTGTTTTTTTAGCTTCCTTAATTTGAAATTCAAAACAATAATAATATCATTTTCCCTCGGAATGATATGCGCTGTTCTTAGAGATATAAGTAGCAGAATTCGTATTTTATCAAAAGAATGCATATAGTTATTTTTGCAAGAAAACCGCATAAAACAGTGTGTTGCTGTAAACAAACAAACAAACAAACAAACCAAAAAAGCTCTTCCAAAACATTTAATCTAAAACGTTACCACTTTGTGGTTCCTTATACTTCCCTTGGTGGTTAGTTTTTCTTGAAGGAGGCTTTTAAGGGGTTGCACATAGCTATAACTGTGGCAACCTGCCTGCCGAGAATCAAAGAGAGAAAAGGGGAAGAAAAGCCCTTTGTTTAGGCTATTGCCCTGTCTGGACAGGGACCAGGGGATTGCACGAGACTGTTTTCAATATCGAGCAGACAGTGTACTAGACAGTGACCTTGACAGTGCTATATGCTTTAAGTTCTTTATTTTAAATAATAGATTTTCGTTATGCTAGAGCACAAGGCCTATAGCCCACGGTCACATATGACATCATCGTCGAGCTAAAGATGCACAGAACAGACGTGCAGTTGTTTGCACGTGAAATCCGGATCTGTGGGATACTTTGGATCAGAGGCGTGGAGAGACGAGGCAAGGAGGCGCAACACATGGCCTCTTTCTCCGAGGTAAAGTGGCGACTTAAGCCTGCACATTACTTAACGCATGGACGTCCGGGACATTTTGTTGTAAACATCACACTGTGCTGTTTTGCTTTTGTCAACTGTTATAATAACATGAGAAGCTGTGAAGTGATAGCGAGGCACCCAAATGCTTTTCATAAGACCGAGGCCTAAGATATTATACTGGATTGATGTTGTGCTGCATTGCGAGACTCCCTAACTAGATGCAAGAATGTGCAGTGATAGGAGAGGCAGTGAGACCAAGGGAGAGAGATAAACCCCGACAGATCCCCAAGAGCTTCTCCAGTTTAAACATTTGATATTTGTTCTTTCTATTTAAGGCTAGAGCGAGGCCCGGTGCCTTTCGGTTAGATTGGATACATGGTCACAAGTTACGGACACAGCTATCAGATATCGGCTGACTTGCAAATCGTTCCCAAACCAGTGTTTAGGTGAATGCTAATGTTCTCACATAACACCTCATTGGCAAATTTCTAATTGGCAACTAGCGACATTCAGCACGCATGTGCAGGCTTCTGTAAGCCGGCGCATTTCTGTTAATGCATAAATTCATAGTGCTGCTGTCAATAAATAAAGGGAATATTAATGTATTTTATATTTGGACCTTTACAACAGATTTTCTTTTCTTGGTGCTATGTTAACAAGGCTGATATTTTTACATTTGTTTTTAATAAGCAACATGGAATTCGGTGCATTATCAAATATACGGATTATATATCTTTAAATTTAATGGAGATATCAACTCTCACAATACATACTGCAGTTTGCTGAACCTCATATCTATTCCTTTATTTTAATGGAGTATTAAAGTTCAACATCAAGTTCATCCCACCTTGTGTCGTGAACTTGAGTAGGCTGACGATGACATAAGTGGGCTATGTTATAGCTATGATTTTTTTTTTAAATATATGTCGTCGGACTTTTTAAACCACCTTGATTGAAATAAGCGGAGACTGGATTATGACAACTTTAGTAATTATATAAATTGATTTTTGGTAGTGGTGGTGGTAGCAAAATTTGAATTTGCAGGGCGATTGCAATAAACTGTTGCTGGACTCGTATAATACTGAAAGAGTTTAAACGACTGTGCAGTCTTCTTAGATTTATTTATTTATTTTCAAGAATAAGAAGCCTGTGTATCCTTGAGGGGAATGCAAAAGCCATGGATCACTTATAAGAATATGTACGAGGATTATGGTCATTTGATGACCACGGACCACATTAGAAATAGTTGGGCCAGCTGTTTGCAGAATACCTAAATCACGTGCATATGATAGTGATTTTTTTAATTATTATTTTTGAAAGAAACTGCACTTTGGCGGACTCTGAAAAGTTTGCGTGTGTGTGTGTGCGTGCGTAAACAGAGCGCTTTTGTCAGAAAATAGGATGACGGTATCACAGAATATCTCATATTTGTTCAGTGTCTTCCGAGCTGCATCCACAAATCAACTAATTAGTACGTTATAAAGCAGAGAGACTCTCGGCTGATTGAATCAGCTAAGGGCCCTCTGATATCTTGTAAAATTCATATAAAAGAATTGTGAGAGGTATAACAATCCCACCAGAGTTTGGCTGCGAACGTTTATTGGTGGTATCTGTTAAAGTTGTTCATGTGAGGTGTACTAGAGAATATTATGTGAAATATACCCTCTTAAAGTAACCTTGTAGAATATCGTCCTCCTTTACAGAGCCAGTGGCTTCAACCTGCTGACCCCGTTACTGTAAATATGAGTAGAGTGCGGCAATGAGCATCAGTCTTTTCTTAAAACAAGCTTGTAAAATTGGGACATCACAGCTTTATATGACACGGAATTCGACCATAATTTGCTAGAAAACAAGATGTCATATGCACCCTCTCCTTCAAGAAAAAATAGTTTTCATAAGAAATAGCATTTAAAAAACTTTTGCCAGCTTATAAAGATATTAAACGAGGCCATGGACAGTTCCACGAGTGTAAAAGGAGAAACAGTCTGGGCTCCTTTTGGACGCGGCGTTGCTCGAGTGAGCAAAAACAAGATTCTACATTTTTAATAAAAGGTTTATAGTATTTTTAAAAAGCATATAAACCTCAGTAATACAGAAGTTAATGTTTTGTTTTGTCTGAGATGGACCAAGTGGGTGGTACCATGTGTAGCAGAACTTAGCCTGGACACGTGGTCTGAGAATGACCAATCAGGCGCTCCTCCAGGTTTAACTACGTTAAATGTCAGATTGCAATAAACTAGAAGCTGTTGGTCGGGCCCGCGGAAATGGGCGAGCATAATCTCCTTAATCCAGGGTTTGTGGGACCTTTGGTAAACATCCACACTGGAGACACATTTTACTTTCCGAATTTTAGAGCCTCAGGGGGACAACTGGCGGGGCTACCGTCTCTCTCGTACCCGAGAAGGGACAACGTTTGCTCCCTCCCGTGGAATCCTTCGGAGCCGTGCAATGGATACTCTCAATCCTACTTTAGCAGCCCCGTGTCTATTAACCCTTCCTTCAATCGGTCGTGTGAAATTACCAGACCAGAGGAAGGCAAATGCTATTACAACAATGGCAACGGGAATAGGGAGACCTGTTCAGGTGGCAGCAGTCTCAAACGAGAGGATAGGGCGAGAGACACATCATCCCTAGCATCTGACCACGGGATGCACAGTGGAATTGGCAGCACGGCTGCCTTTTCTAAATACGATTATGGGACCGAGCAGCTAACGCAAGACCCGCCATCCTGTCAGTCAATGGAGTCCGATTCCAGCTCCTCTCTGCTCAACGAGGGCAGCAAGCCTTCATCCAGCGACACACAGACCCTGGTGTCACCGGGAAGCCATTCCAGCAACATAGCCGCAGGCGGAGGTGAGCGTATTTTGTTTTTAACCACAGTTCTCACAATCGCACCTTCACATTATTTATAAGAAAGAACAGGCTGCGCACAGCGTACATTTACCGTATTAAACCGTCATTAGAGCTCGTTATCTTGATGCACAACATGCAGCTTAGGTTAGCCTGCAGGGTACTTGCGTGGTGTGCAAACGCCACTAGGGGTTGCCCTAAAATACTCCATGCGCCATGTGTGTGTGTACAGTTAGCGATAACCCCCAACAATCCATATCACAAGCAGCGTTTGAGTAAACAATTCAGTTCCGCCTTCTATTTTTTATAGCTCAGGCGAGGTTCTGTTACTTAGACATATAAACGGTTGACTTTGGTCTATTTTGTTCGCACTCACACAGATCAGTGCAGTGATTTAAAGAAGTGAGTCGCTTTGGTTGACTGCATCGAATAGAGACAGTTTTCTTTTTAATGACTCGTAAACCGAATTAATCTCTGTCGCTGTAGACTCAGGAGTCATTTAATATGCTTTGAAAGTCGCAAATAAGTACGGGGTATTTGCAAGCACGGCTCAATTACCACGTTAATGCTGCTTTAACTGCAACAATAAAACTTCCTGTGACACAAACCGCGGTATATTGGTGGGCTCCATAAAGGTGGCTGATTTTTTTTATACGTGGGGAACAAAAATGAAACGAAACTGGACAAGTCCTGATTTACAAATATTGGGATTTGAGTCAGAGACCAAAACAAATTCGTGGTACATGTGCAGGGAATGACAGCTTCCAGGGGCATTCGTTTTCTCAGTTTAAGATAAAGCACAAGCCCCACATCATGGATGTTTAGCAAATCACATCAGCTTACTCCAGCTAAACCAAAATAATACATTTATTTACATATACACATATTTAGAAAAGCGCCTTATCACAATGCTATTTAACAGGTTTGCTCTAACATGGCGCATTGCATACTGACTTAACTAGAGAGGCAACTTGACTTGGACAGCTGATGCCCCAGTAGGTTCCCCATAACCTTGGAGGTGACCGTGATTTTGCAACCGTGGTGACTAATCCACTGTGTGCTCCCCTCCTCTCCCCTCTTCTCCAGGTGCCCCGTGGTACCCGATGCACACTCGGACCAGAAAGAAGCGCAAACCTTATTCCAAGCTTCAGCTGGCTGAGTTAGAAGGTGAATTTATGCTGAACGAATTCATCACCAGGCAGCGGCGGAGGGAACTCTCCGATCGTCTGAACCTCAGTGACCAACAAGTCAAGATCTGGTTCCAGAACCGCAGGATGAAGAAGAAGAGACTCATGCTGAGGGAGCAAGCTTTGGCCTACTTTTAGAGATGCGGCAGAAGGTGAATCGATAGGCAGTAAAAAAGAAAAAGAAAAAAAAAGAGAAGAAAAAGCCAAGCCTTCTACGCTCCCTTAGGTCTTCTTTTAGTGCATGCAACCATCTACCCATCTTTTACATTGCAAGCATTTATTACCCTACTTTATTTCTAATATTTTTATATCAAAGGTGCGGGTTGCAAAAACCCTAAACAAGCCGCTGCCTGGCATCCAAAGCTATACACGTCAGTGAGTCTTCACGTTTTGGTATAATCGCACAGAAAAAGCTGTGAGAATGTGTTTGTGTGCGTGTGTTTTACTTTATTCCGATCTGTCATGACATTAGTGTACGGCCTAAATGTGTCTTTAGTGTAACATCTTTTCGGTTGACACATAGTGACGACATCAGGATTGTTACCGTTTTAGTCAGAGAAAATAAGGCGGGAGAGTCGGCGAGCGCTCGAAATAGGCCTAAAAATAATACTGAAGTCAGACAGGGAAGCCTGACTGGGGCGAATCAGTGCAAAAAGAAATGTCTGAAGTTATGAAGTGATAAAGAAGAATCTCGGTTTCGGTCGCCTTTACCTCCACATGCCATACTTTGTTAGGCAAGAGGAACAACGCCTTTATCTTGTCTCCATAGTTTTCGCCACGTTTATGGGCACGTTCACGGTCACGGGCGGCAGATCTGGAAGTCTGGGAGTCTGCGTGAGGAGGCGAGAACTAAAACCGCAGTGTAATTCATATCAATGTTTTTATGACTGCGCATTGAAAATTGATTGCCATGACTTTGTTCATGTGCAAATAGATTTCTGAAGGTATTTTCCTCTTTCACCCCTACTTTTATTGCTTTTTTACGTGTCTTAACATCAACCACTGAATCCTGCATGGGTTGCGTTTCTTTCGTTTAGTGAGGTCACCGTTAGAAAACGGGTTTGAGCTGCTATAAAAAGTTTAAGTCCAGACTGTACCAGTCAAAAAAAGTGTATTTTACAATGAACTAGCGAGGACCTGTAATGGAAAGATTGAACAGTACTACACAACTGTGTTCAAGGCCAACTCGGTTACAGCGAGGGACCCGCCTAAACTCGCAACAGCGGGAGAATAAGTTGTTTTTTGGGGAAAGCGCATTTCAGAAACTCGGTGCTTATGATTTTTTTTAAATCAATATGTAGAATAAAAAAAAATGTAATCATAGGCTTATGTGTGTGCTCCCTTAATTCAGAGTGAATGCAGTGCATTATCCGTCATGTACAACGAGTAAGCTATAGCAGTGAAATGTTCTCAGCATGTTATTGATGTGAAATAATCATAAGTCATGTTCTGCAGGATACTTTTTCTGTAGGTGACTTTTATATTTTTTCTTCCAAACAAATGCCAACAAACTAAAACTTTTTGGACTCAAACGTCTTCAAAGAATGTATTAGTATTATTATTATTATTATTAGAATTATTATTACTAGAATTATTATTAGAGAGGGAGGACGGTCTATTAGACCTATTAATGTACTTGCTTTTTGCAATGTGCTCAGTGTTGCCCCTTTCTTTACCCTGTACTTGTGTACAACTTTGTTCAATGAAATGACATATGTTGGTATTTGCATCCTATTTGAGGAGGCCTTATCGCTATGTAATAGGCTAGTGCTTTATGTTATTGACCGTCTTGTAACAATATCGCATTCCATAGGCTATAGCCTATTTGTGGTTGTAAGGGCTGGAAATGTAGGCCAAAAGTGTATAGTGTCAAGACTGGTAAGAAATGGTATGTAAGGTTTGTTTAATTTTTTAAAATTTTACAAATGTTTTTATTTTTTTAATATTATTATCATCATCATCATTATTATTATTATTATTGTTTTACCATTCATGACATTTAAAAAAACGACGTTTCAATGTAGTAGTTGTTTATTATCGTTATTTTATGTCACTCCGATTGCATTCCTTTCTTTGCGCTTTTAAGGATTGCTACGTTGTCTTGTAAAAGTAATAATGATATGAATGTATATGCGTAAGGTCTTCAATAAAACACAGTATTGAAAAGGTTACTGGTATTAGCCTGTTATTATGTTGCTTATCTGAATTTTCTGCTTCAACACCAATGATAACTGTGGGGATTATTTTATTGGACGTGACCTGTAACACGGTTTAAAAGCTACACGCGTCCACCACACTGAAATAAAGATTTGAACATTAATAGGACATTTGAAAGCATTTGAAAGAGTGTTTTGTTGGCACATTAATTACACATGCTGTGAAACGTAAGAAAATAGAGCCCACACAGGGGGAGCTTTTTATTTTATTTATTTATTTATTTATTTATTTTATTGTTGCCGCAACAGATGCAAAGGTAGGTTATAGACAAATAGGTAAAAATGCAAAATTGCATCCAGGTGCATATTTTAAACTAACACTGAATATTGTGTTTATAAAGCCTGGGACACAACAACAACTACAAAACACCTAGACTGGTTTAAAGTAAAATTCCCTTTTCCGTCCTTGTGGTTTCTCTTGAAGTTCGACCTAATCAATGTCACTGGTATGCTACAAGCCTATAACGGCGCAGCTAAACACGCAATAGCTCTGTAAAGCAGTAATGGGGTTACACCCCAGTGCTCCATATAGTCGAGCCCTTTGGACTGCCTTTTCCTTGTGTATCCCATCTTCTGCCTTGCAGTGCGGATTTATAAGTGTGATAATTATATATCAAAGTAAAGTTTATTATAACATGCACGCAGACCAAATAAACATTCTTCTCTTAAATGACGTGCACAGTACGCACACACTCCTTTACAATGAACCGTTTCTAAAATCCACAAGGCTCTCCCTACTGGCAAATGAGTGTAAAGCAATGCGCGGCGGTGCAGCGTTGTCCTGTCAGCTATCTAAACATGCAATTGTACGTTTGTCTTCAACAGTTTGCAGTCTGAGTTATGGTGAAGTAGGCTATGTTCACTGGAAACTGCTGTGCTGTCTGCATTTGGAATCAGATGTTGCCATTTCAGTGAACTGTGAACGTCTGCTCCTTGCAGCCGCCTGACTCGAATGACATTCCTGACTTGGTCTGTGCGTGATCAGGCATACATGTACAAATGTAAGATTGCGTGAGCTCATTGCTTGGCACAATCCCCTTGGTGTTCGATTAACTATTGCCTCGGATATTTATGATTTAAGATATATCAGCGAGCTTTTGAAATTTCGAAACGTTTATTTTGAGTTGATAAAAGTCTTGCAGGAGTGTTACCGGAGCTATATCATATTGCTGTTTACGCAAGTAAAAGAAGCTGATATGTGTGTCTGTTTACCTTAATACCGACAACCACCTTCCTTAGTTAGGCGGATCTTAAACCGCAACAAAAGCCTTTCTAGTATTTTCATCAATTCAGAATTATTTTTGTACTTTTATGTGCTACATATGATTTAATAAATATAACGGCTGTACGGTCCTCCGTGAGGTTGTCTGTACACACTGCTTCAAAAACGGCACGATGTATGTGCGGATACGAAAACAAAAATCTAAATGCTGATTTTTTAAGTAACCCTAGTAAATGTAATTAACACTTCTCCAATTGTTTATGGATTTAAATACATGACACTTCAAGGGAAGGCGTAAATGAAAGACACATGCTGGCATCATGTTGATTTTGCTTTGGCCTACCTGATAAAACGGTAGGCCTAAGCAAAATCTACATTTGAAATCGTTTCGATATATCACGGCAACTGAATTTTAATCATTTCTTTACCTTTAAAACAAGAAAGCAGTGCGTAATATTCACATATTTTCCTTTTTACGCAGCGATGACAACACACATGTGTCCGTGTATGTTTTAATGAATACACAGTGCATCATATCCACAAAGCGACGCCAATCTGATGCAAAACATTACTTGTTAAGCGCACCTAGTATTTGTTGCAATAATTAACTAAGACTATGAAATAATGCCAGGCGATCTTAAAGTGGCTTTATTGAATTTGATCACCGAGAGGACGTCGTTCATAACAGCTCCAGCCTTTTCAGGTCATCAAACGCGTTGTTGACCATGAAAGGAGATAAAATTGTATCTTATGTTTGTGCGTTGCCTTGTTAAATTGGTAAGAAGAGAATGGCATACGGAAAAAGCACAATCGTCTTTCTTGCTTTTTGTTTAATCGCAAACCTCCGTGGCCATACTATGTTACAAATATACAAATATATATTTTAGAAGGAGTCAGAAAAACCTGTCATGAAGCGCTGACAACACTGGCAGAAACTCATTAAGGTTCCATGGATCTGCTTCTATAACCCGCAAAAGAACCTATTGACATGAAAACGAGGGCGAGAAGCAATAGATATGAACCAGGATCCATGGTTTGTAACAAACTGCGGTAGATTAACGCTCACTTAACAAAGAAAGAGTAAAGTGCAATTCACAGCGGCAACAATTTGCATTACACCTTAATTCGAATGTATTTTGACAGCTACGTAATTAGACTAAGCACCCAAACAAGTCTACTTTCAGCACAGCGTGAATGCGATTAGTGTCATGACTAAATGACACAAACACTCGTGTGTATTTAGAGGCTAGTTCAATGCGTCATTTGTGAAATGGTTGGATTTTTTTGGGACTCATTAACTTGACAATCAAGCCTTTGAACTGTGTCGAATCAAATGCCGAACACGGAATTTTAACTTGAACTTCAAGCCAGAGTTATCTGTTAATATTATTTATTACTTTTTGTAACTTGTTTATTTAGACAGAGGATCTTTGCTTCACTTTATCATTGCTTGGAAGGTTTTCCACGTCCGGAAACACCAGTTCACGACGCCATTACCTGCCACTCTGTTCTTCTAAGGCTAAAAATGATTACTGCGTAATATCTAATTTTAGTTTGCCTTTACATGTCTTGTCTGCATTCTAAAGTGATCGAATTCCCTTTCTACAAAATGATGAGTTTAAAAAACCAAAAAACAATCAAAGATATGCTTTGCGTTTCCAGACAATCTGGTGATATTTGGCGTTGCAGGGTTTTACAATAGGTCTTTCACAGCTCTTGAGCACTTTTGACTTTGAGACTGGCTAAATCTGTTTATGGCAGCCTGTCTCCGCGTCCCAAAGGTCACTGAGCTTCACAGTGCCCTTCGCAGAGAACTTGTGTGGAGTGTGGTCTACGTCCCCCGTCACCCCACTGTCGTTTATGGTACAAAGCTGGCCTGAGAAATAGAAAGCTCTGTTATTCCTACTAAAGTGTGTGGCAGAGGGGGAGTGTGGAGTGTGTGGACGTGCGTGAGTGTGAATGTGTGTGTTTTAAAGGAGACTGTTAATGTGATAAAGAGAAGATAGGTAGGATGCTCAACGTAAGAGATCTATATCGTTTTACGTCTTTCAGAACTATTATATATTGATTTTGACATGATTTGAAATGAGTTCGCCACTAGCTGCTTTTTTTCTGAAATGCACGCCCGTATCAATTTGTTTTTCAATAGCATCGCGCCTCCAACAGCCCTTAATACGGGGTGTGAAGGTTTCATTGCTCTCTCAAAAGAGCCGAATTCCTTTTAGACCAGTTGTCCCTGGTGTAAAGAAAGGCAAAACATTTCAGAATCGATTGAAATCATTGTAATGTTTCTCGATCAGCCAGTTGTATTATCACGGCAGGGCTTTATGTTATATTTTCGCAATAATATAAAGAATGTAAACATTGTGCACAGCGCTGGTCAGCTCGTGTTTATGCAGTATGGCGCTATATAATGCCGGTATTTTGATTGAACTTTCTTTCTTTTTTCTTGACAAATTGTTTGATTTTCTCTCTGACGAGGACACTTAAGGCGTTTTTAATTGGCATTCCGTATTTTTGATAGAGGACTTGTCTTTCCAAGGGCGACTCTTTCCAAGGGCCTTAAAGTGCCCACTGAAGGTCAAGTATGCAAGCATGGAACTGCATTAACTGTTTCATACATGGTGAAAATTTTTGCGTCACCTGTTCAAGTTTGATCAGCGTTGGTTCAAGTCATGTGTGGTGTAGCTTCAGCTATATTGCCGTCTATTATTTTATATGCATTGGCACGGTGTAAATGTAAGGGCTCCTTAAAAAGCAAACATATATCAGAGCTAACACAACATTAGCACTAAGTTTAAGCAAGTATTTCAAGCATATCTGAGATGACAGCAGGAAACTCGTCGCTTTTAGTTTGGGCATACTGAACCATTTTTCGCAAGACTAACGCAAACAAAACCGACTTTTGACACCCACGCAGAAATCAGCCACCAGTATCTCAGTTTGCATTAACGTTCAAAACTTTATCACGATTACCCTGCTGTATGCGTGGATATGTACATTTTCTCATTTGGGCTTGGTAACATCAGAAAAGATTTGATCAAATATTAAAAACAAAACAAAACAATAACCTCAGGAATTTCCTTGTAACGCTTGAAAAAAAAGAAAAGAAAAGAAAATAGTATAATTATTACACTAAAGTTGAGTTATGTCAAAATATGACGAAACCAAACAAAATGCATTATCTCTAAGTTAGCAAATTCAAAATAAACACATGCGTCACGCTTGGGTCCGTCCAATGCGTAATATCGTAAGCGCGGTAAAAAAAAAAAAAAGGAAAGAAAAGAAAACGTATTTATTCATTTCTTCACCTTTTAAATGCCCCTTCTTATTATGTGATGTGATTTAAAAAAAAAAAGATAATTTAGGTATTTTAGAAGATTAACTCTAGTAAATAGAAGATTCCAGTGCACGCCGAGCCTAAAAATATCCTTCTAAATACATCAGCATGTGACAGACCATAGCCTCAAGTAGGCTCTTCAAATAAAATGCTCTTTATTCTGACTTTTGTAGAATAGTATTAACCGTGAAGCCGAGTGTCCCTCTAGCAAAACACAAATAGAAGCTCACGTTTAGTTCCTCTAGAATTTGTTCAGATAGACTCGCTTCACTGTTCCTCTGCTTAAATGGTTTCCAGGTCTCTCTCTCTTTCTCTCTCTCTGTGCTTTTTAGGGCGTCGAAATAACACATGGGAGCTGAATCCAGTAGTCACTATACTGAGCGATTTCTTGTGATGTGCAATCATTTAATACTTCTAATAAAAAAGAGCGTTAACACATTGTTGTGAAAGCTTTATGTCCTTGTGGTTGAAAGTGAAATACACTCTGGAGATTGCTCTAAATGTAACAGCAACACACAGCCTTATCTTGTCAGCTATTGTTGTCACCACAAACGCTTTACGCTAGGTGCACTCACGAAGATCTTAGTTTAAAAAAAGAAAAAAGAGTGAGAGAGAGAGAGACAAGAAAAACAAGCCTCTTTAGTGTTGCCTGGAACTCATCACAGCTCATACAGGGAAGTTTAACTGCCCGGCTCACATCCAATTAAACTTATCTAGGCCATGAGGGGACAGTAATATGATTACGCAGGCTTCCCACATTTAGCCTTGACTTCAGCTAACTGTAGAGCAGTGTCCTGGTAAACTGCACCCATTGTGTATTTGTGTGTGTGTGTAGCTCTGTGTCTGTGGTGAAACTTGTATCTTTTGGCAATGGCTTTATCGACACTTTGGCGCAACCCCTTTCTTTCTTTCTTTTTTTACAAGAAGGTGACGCCTAGGCTAACAGCTGTAATTTTGGTGCTAGGTAGCAACACATAGCTTAAATTCCTCAGACAGCTAACAGTGCTTTGACAGTGATATTTAAGGGAGTATTAGCAAAGCACCAAACTGAACATTGTGTCTGAAGACTACTGGAACGTGCACTTAAAATGTTTTCATTGTCTGAGTTATTTTTAATTAGAATTATAAGGAGACATATCTGGGATACAGGCCATTTTGCTTTAAAACTCTGCATACGCTTTGCCTGCTCATTTGGTGCAGCCTTATCAAACTTTCCTGGGTCCTACTGCTAGCGGAATTTCTGCTCCGGCTCCCACATCCAGTGAAATAAACACATGGTAAATCCTATTCTTTCACTTTTGTTCCTTGCGCACCAAGGTGAAAGCAGTCAGTGTTTGAACCCACAGGAAGCGGATATTGCCAAGTGATGTACGCTGGCTGGTCATATTTTTCCATATTATGACAATTACCGCAACTTAAATGCAACCAGGAGTGCCATTTTCCATTTGTTTAAATGTAGAAATACTTCAGAGTCCAGAGAAGCCTTTCAGTGTTTCTGTTGTCGAGATCAGCAGCTTTAACCTTTAAATTTTATTAGTGCATCGCTTATTCATACCCTCGCATTACTTATTTATGCCGGGCTATTACGCATCATTGAAATGATTATGATGAAGAAATGAATTGCCAGTATTGTTTTGGACTGTCTGCCTCGATTCTGTTATTGCCCGCTGAAAGGAAAGTTTGGAGTTTTTATTTATTGTTTTTTTATTATTATTATTTATTCTTTATTTCTTGGATGATATTATGATCAGAGCGATGCTCACACAAGGATGCATTTTAAATGTCATAATTCAGAACCCTTATTACAGCCAAGGCCAATTAGTATGGCGGTTTTTCGGGTTTTAGAAATTCAACTTCAAATGCAAGTCTCGGGTTTATTTTTATTATTATTTTTAATCACACAGTCCACTATGTATTTCATAGTGTTAATATTGGCAATGACATTTTGATGCGGGAATTATTATTGTTGCTGCACAGCAGCACAACAGTAATGGAGCAGCATGTGTCAAACATGTGTCCATATAGGCCACAGGGCCAGTGTGTTTACACAAATATTTCCAGAGCTGTCATTGTTAATGAGAAAAACAAAATAAATAAATACAGCAGCCGGGCTTCACGCATCACAAATAAATTCTTATTGTCTTTTTCTTTTTGCTTATCTCAGTATATTTTATTCCGAGTAACTTTGAGTAGATATTTTGCCTCGCAAACGTCCCAAACGCCAGATTTGAAACTTTTATTCCGATATTCGTGGAACAAAAGACCAGATTTCTTAAATATTTCTTAAGTGCGTTTGCCGGCTCGAAGTAAAAAAAAAAAACCCCCAAACATAAATAAAAATTCAAACTGAAATTAATATCGCTGCCTCTTTGTAGAAAGGTTGCACAATATCCACTTCCTGAAATCCAAATTCCTCTCATTCTCAGCGTTTATGGTTTTCTATGGAACAAAGGGATTTAGCGTTACTACAGCCATTCGCAGTTTTATGGTGGACGTAGAGAGGATTTTAGTGGTCAAATTCAAGTGCTGTGTCTGGACAGCTGTCTGCTTTCTTTGTACTTGGATTCAGGATGCATCATGTGAGGCAACCTTTTGTCTGTAGGGGTAGTAAACAAGCTAATGCCATTGCCACGTTTTCACAAATTCGCCTGCAGTGGAATCTCACTTCCAATGCTTGAGGTCGGATGATGTTGCTTCTTCTTCCCATTGCTGTCGGGAATCACCGAAGTCACTAACTTTCTTTGAATTTATATATGTATAGCAACACAGGTGTCCCCGAAGATACTGCAACAGGACGATATTGTGTTATTGGAAAATTGGGTAATAATTTGAGAGTATATTGCAGCGTTTAGGAAGCAGCCTATAATCATAAACAATGGGCCATCATATTAATTTCACCTTGAGATAGTATCAGTTAGTCTATAAAGATTCTGAGATGGCCCTCAACAGTACAATTAAAAGTTTACAATGACGCAGGAAATCACACGCAGGCGCATCTTTTCTCCAAACAATTCATTTTATTGGAATTTTTTTTAAAGTTCGAGGAACACGTCCCTGTCTGTCACGCACGGATGAATGTCGACATCCTGGTGAAAATAAAATAATCAGAGCAGCTTGGACCATCAGCTGGGACTTATTTAATTTTAGAAGGAAACGTCGGATGCACTCCTACTACTCGGTCGATAGGCCTTTAAGTAGCGCAGCGCATTACTGAAAGGACTAATACTTGCTCTGCTCTGCATCTTATAGATACTTATAGAAGGATTTTCATGCCAATAAAGTCCAACCACACCTTTTCCAAACTTATAAATCAGAACATTTTGAAAGTGTAAGCTATTCAACACATTGAATATTCTGAGGAGTGTTGCCAATAACCACTCCAAACTGGAATAATACTAAAGCCAGTCATTTGAGGTACTAATTATTTGTGTGTGTGTGTGTGTGTGTGTGTGTGTGTGTGTGTGTGTGTGTGTGTGTGTGTGTGTGTGTGTGTGTGTGTGTGTGTGTGTGTGTTTATATATTGGGGCACACTTTTGGTCTGGGTTAGATGCATGGCCCATGGTTCTGCAGGGATTCCAGGATCGAGGTCTTGAATTGTCTGATTGTCTTCTATGAACTCTGTCACTATCCAGAGTCAAATGGAATAATTAGTGTGGACCGAATAATTTGCTCAACCAACATGCTTCACCTTGCAGTGTAATTACGGTTTCCTTCCCCGTTTTTCATTTGATGAACCCTAAATAACGTAACGGCAAAGTAATGCAATAGGCTGCTGCATAATTTTAAAAACATAACTATGAATGATTCAGACATGTGTTTATTAATCACGATTTTATGTGCAGCGAACTCGGATAAGCACTTACGAGTGGAAATGCATCAAAAATAAATAATAGCTCATAATCTTCTTAAAAAGCGTAAAAAGACGAGTCATTTGCTGTGATTTGTGCAACTTTTTATAAATCCTGAAGCGCTGACGGAGCTCATGGGGCTGCTTTTTAACGGGCTTATGCTTTATATGGGCTATATTCTCTGTGATTGCTAATCACTATCCTCCTTTCTTTTGTGTTGTGTGCAAGATCAGTATTCATAATTTGCAATTCATTGGTCAACACTTTTACATTGCTAGTAATCCAGTAGTACTCACTCGTAAGAGTGAGCGTAATTATTGCAATGATAATATTAATTGCAATAATCTTACCTGTAAAACCATAACACTATGAAAATCATGCCATTGAGTGGACTCTGCAGTTTGTGCTATGCCTTTTTAAGGAGCTGTAGCTGTTTAGCTAGCCTACCAGCAGCCCATAAACATAAACATGCACAGCACATATCTTTCTAATTGTCATAAGCCAACAAACAGGAATCTGTTACTGGTTTTCTTAGTGGTCCCGTGGTGTTTGGAAATTATTCATTTGAACCTCCTCGATCTTACCTAAAGCCAACCACTCCTACACATCCAACTCTTCCAAATTGATATATGACAATATCTACTTTCGATCACGTGTCTGCGGGGCGACTTAGACGGATTGCGCGTCATCTCGCCTTCCCAAATTTTCCCCTTCTGCTGCAGCTCCTATCCAAAACATCTATCTATAGTACGGAGCACGAGAGAGAGAGAAAGATGTTTAACTCGGTGAATCTGGGCAACTTCTGCTCCCAGACGCGCAAAGACCGGACATCCGAGTTTGGGGACAGGACGGGCTGTGCGTCCAATATCTACCTCCCCAGCTGCACCTACTACGTCCCCGAGTTTTCTGCCGTCTCCTCGTTTCTTCCACAGGCCCCGTCCAGACAAATCAGCTACCCCTATTCCACAAATCTGTCTCAAGTGCAGCCGGTACGGGAAGTTTCTTACGGCTTGGACCCTGCTAGTAAATGGCACCACAGAAGCAACTATGCGTCGTGCTACTCGGGAGAGGATCTGGTGCATAGAGACTGTCTTCCACCATCCACCATGACAGAAATGCTTATGAAGAACGAGAGTGTGTACAGCCACCACCATCACCATCACACCCATCCGGGCTCCAATCACCCTTCCACAGGTTTTTATTCCGGCGTGGGGAAAAACAATGTCCTCCCGCAAGGTTTCGATCGCTTTTTTGAGACGGCGTACTGCAGCAGCACGGACAATCAGTCAGACAATTGTTTACAAAAGGGCGAAGGGGAGAAGCTGGAAAGCGACTCCCAACAGCAACAGCAACAGCAGCCCACGGCGTCTGTACCCGGAGCCGCGGAGCAGGAAAAAGACCCAGAAGATGAGGAGGAACACACAAATTCAGGCTCATGTACGTCTTCCTCTGCAACAACCAAGGACGGCAACGCCAGCAAGAGCAGCCACTCGAGTAGGTATACCGAGCTGTAAAATGGGGGAAGGTTAAGGGGACTAACCCGGTGTTTTGTCGGTCAGATTTTATGTGGAGTTTTATAAGCATTCAAACGATTTTATTATAACCCTACAACGCTCTTTCTTGCAACGAGAAGAATTTTTACGATGGGAAAGCGCTTTGAAAAAAAGGGGATGTTATACACAGACGCCTCTATGGTGAGAGTCTGTGAAATTTTTAAGAGAGAGCTATTGTGACAAATGTTAACTTTGATCATGAACTTGCGTTGGGCATTTTAAGGGATTTTCTCGTTGGGCTGTCGAGAGTAAAAACCAATTGGGCAGAACATTGCTTTTGGCGTCTTGTGAATTTTCTTTTAGTACACGGTTTGCTCGCAAAACACATGCTGCGAAGAGTATTACACACTTTACGGTTAAATGCATCTATCTATCTATCTATCTATCTATCTATCTATCTATCTATCTATCTATCTATCTATCTATCTATCTATCTATCTATCTATCTATCTATCTATCTATCTATCTATCTATCTATCTATCTATCTATCTATCTATCTGATGATAGATTAGAAGCGTTTCCTTCATTTACGAGCACACTTAATCGTGTTTTCCCTTGTATGTGGAGATTGCATAGGCTGCACATTATTCCACTTCCCCACAATCCGCTGAAAAAGCTTAAATTCATTAATGTGCATGTTTCCTTCCGCACATTAGGCTTCTTTTCTCCTATGATTTGTATGAGGTCGCCTGTCATTTCTATTAATGACTAACTTTATCTAAAGAAATAAATAAAATAAAAAAATCTAAAAATGGATTTTATTTTTAAAAGGAAATTTTAGAGATTGGGTGCTTGTGTTCAGAACATATTTAGCCTCATGTGCATTGTTTTAGCTCAGCTAGGGAACAGACACAAGCTGAGACCGGTGTTTAGCCCTCTTTCACACACACATAAAAAACAATAAAAAACACACACATTTCCCTGGTCACCTGTTTGATAAGACGTTACAGGGCCACAGAGGTCTTGGTATGGCATTGCAGGCAAGGGCAGTGCATTTAAACCCACTGCCAAAAGATTGTGTAAATTGTTAGTTTAGCTCCAGGGGAATGTGGCGCACATAATGCGGTGAAATACTTTTGTTGTTGTATATTTATAACAGATAAACACGTACTTAAAGGCTGTAAGTTGATATTATTTACTCCAAGCGATTCGGATATTTAACACTCTTTATGGTTGGTTTATCTGATAGCTTCAGCCAGTTCACTAGATGAATGCTGACTGAAATGTTATCAGTACTAATGCCACTGAAACTGAATTCTTAGCATCTGGCGCCTCTTCAGCACTTAAGCTCGCTGTGACCCCCTTTAAAAACGCATTGCTGTTGTTGTTAATTAATGTAACGCCGCTGATCATTTTCCGTGGCAGCTCGACTTTATTTTGAATTTTATTTTTCACTTTTATTTCTTCTCCAGGCGCTCCTCGAACAAGGAAGAAGCGGTGTCCATATTCCAAGTTTCAGATTCGAGAGCTGGAGCGGGAATTCTTCTTTAACGTTTACATCAACAAAGAGAAAAGGCTTCAACTTTCCCGAATGTTAAACCTCACCGACCGCCAGGTTAAAATTTGGTTTCAGAATAGAAGAATGAAAGAGAAGAAGCTGAGCAGAGATCGCCTCCAGTACTTCTCTGGAAATCCCCTATTGTGAGCAGGAGCAGAGAGTGTCACAGTGTGGGACGGTGGCATTTAGGCCCCCTCTTATCTCACTGAGTTGTCACTGTGGGCATACCCATTTTCTAAGGCAGCCCACATCACCAACAGTGCAATGCTAAAGTGGACAGTGGCAGAAATAGGCCTGCATGGGATAAAAATCGCCATTTTCTTATAGCCCTACGGGCGGCGTTGAATTTCTAGCTGGTCCCCAGAAAAAGGCCTACACGATTAGAATAATCATTTATATGCTGTTCTTGAATATGTCCCTCTATTTATCATGATTCTTCATTGTGTTTATTCTATTGTTCACATATTTGTTAAAAACAATATGAAATATAACAAGCATTTTGAATCCTTTATTGCGCAGACAACTTTTAGCTCTCATCCCCAGCTCTGGTCTTTGTATATAGCTTATTCCCATCTAATTATTTCTTTACCGGAGTACGAGCAAATTATAGGAAATCTTTAATTAAGCTGCATATTTCGCCATTGAGAACTGTGACGTCCAATCTGTGAAAAAAAAGTATATCCAACTGTACAGAGTAGCCTATGCAATGTGCTATCATGACTGTAAATAACCGTATGTTGAATTTCCTTTCCGCTATCCCTGCTGCTATTTTTCAGTACAGTGCCCATTCAACTCTAACAGCTTTAACGCCAACACTTGTTAAATTATTTGCTTAAAGCGTTGCTGCTTTCGATTCCAGAGAGCAGATTGTCGGCCTGTGTATCATTAACATAATACCTATGAAATAAACAGAAAATCTATAGGCAAATCACAATGACTTTGTGCTGTTTGTCTTTTTAATTACTACCCTTACCAGTGGTTCTGTGTGCATTTATTTGTTACTTTGTGTTGGTCGTGAGTCAAAACCTTTTGGAAATACCAACTGCTCATAAATGCGTGTATAACCTAACGCTGCTGGCTTGCACACATAACATGTGCACACTTTAAACCTCTGTTAAATGCCAGTTCACGAGTCTACACGCATTTGGTGCGGTGGATTTGGTGTCGATTGGGAAAATAAGGAATAGTGGCTACACTTGAGGGCTTTTTGACAATTTTAAGGTTACATCGGTGTAAAAAGGATTGTGTTTGAATTTTAGCACAACTGTTAAAAAAAAGAAAAGAAAAGAGAGGTGAAGCTCAGATCTTAGAAATGTAGAGAAGAAGGGTTCAATGATAACCTCTTTTAGTGCCCACTAAATGGAATCGCCACTCTTGTAGTCTAGACACTGCCATAAAGACACAGGCACTAAATGCCTATTTTTTCTCTTAATTGCACCGTCTGTTCGGGGGAAATGGCGTTCACTTCCGCAGTAAATAGTAAACAAGCAGGACTACATGTCCGAGGAACGTTGCAAAGAGGTTTCGACATGAGACAGACATAGACCGACTGTGTCTATATATATATATATATATATATATATATATATATATATATATATATATATATGCATATATGCGGGTGTGTGGATTGTGTGTGCGCATGTGTGTTTAGTTTGTGTGCGCGTACGCTAAACATATGCGCATGATGATTGCACGTGTGCATTAAGTACAATTTATAATTAAATGTAGTCTTTGAACTTCCATAATGTCAAGGCCTTCACCTTTAACCCGATGCAATAAAGTGGAATCAAGGAGCCCCTTTAGCCCGGAAATGTGTGCAGCGGCGGAATGGGCCAATAAGAGTGAGTGGGAACAGAAAATGGAATGTGTACAGAGAACAACTTTGACCCCTCGCATTAAACTACAGCAGGTAACTTTACCAGCTTTAGCACGTCCAGTAAATACACTTTATTGTCCTTGTAAAATGTATACGTTTTCACGCATGAGGCGTTTTAAAACATTTTGGTGTAAACTGTAGATCTGGATTTGTATTCTCTAAGAAAAGAAAACGTGCTGGTGTGTGGCTGTCCCAGTGTATTTGTCGTAATGGGAGGTTCTGTAAGTGCAAATATGACGGTTTGTGAGTGCGTGGGTGTGTGGTCCTTGTGAGTCAGTCTACCCTTTGATTCTTGACTTAACAAAAGACTGCACGGGCTGTTCTGATCAACAGAAACATTACCGCACCGTTTGCACGTTGTTGTGTTTCCTCCCATTGGTGTGAATTTGGTTATTTTCGGAAATAAGGTTTTTCTTCAAGTTAAACGGTTTAAAGTGGGAAAAGGGGGGGGGGGGGGGTAAAAGGGATGACCGGCGCTTTTTTGTGCATCTCTTTAGAAGGTCATGTATTTTATCTGCATGAAGTGAAATCAGACTTAATCTGCCCGTCTTAGTATATCATCAGGGATGACAGGGGGCTGTTCTGACTCAAGAAAGACGAAGCACGCTAGCCGACCAGATCAAGGCTATACCAGCCCCTCGTCGCCACACCCACCAACCTTGGCCCTGGGACAGTGACGTGGTAATTTGTAGGTTTCTCCAACACCCAACGTCACTAACAGAGAGTGCTGCAGAGTCTTCTGCAGATGTTGTCTCTCAGCCACACGGGGGCCAGGACTCTCCCGGCCTCTGAGAACTGCTTTGTTTCCTCAACGGGATCTTGAAAACGTTTCCTGATATAGATGCCTCGGTGACATCACTGTAGTATTATTAGGTGTAGTAGTAGCAGACATCAGTTTTGGCGATGTGTGACAAAAGGACCGTCCACTGTGCTGGAATGCGGCTCTCGCCATGCGTCAGTCTGGCTTGTGCACTTGGGTGTTGCGGTGATGAAAAACATGGCGGTTTGTTTCATTTAGAGCAGAGGAAAGAGAATGGAGACGATGTAGCCTGGGTCCATTATTATGCACGAGGAAATTTATTTAATTCGCCTACATAATAAGTAATATTTTTGTGCCAGAAAACTGGTAATAAGATCATGTTTTTATTTATTATGCACAAAAACTAAATTATAAAATAACACCGGAGGGTGTCTTCGTCTTGTGCGTGTTTGTGTGTGTCTTTTCCCCTCATAAACTTAGAAAAAAGAAAACATTTCACACCAGTAAAAAACTAAAAAGTTAATAAAAAAAAGTTAAATACAGGGAAAAAACGGTTACATTTTCCTTTCTGGTTCATTTTTTTCTTCCATTTTGTTACAAATTTAAGGCAGACATTTGTTTTTTTGTTGTTGCTGTTTTCATCTCTAAACTGTTCTGACTTTAAATTTGCTTTATTTTTCTTGTAAGTATACTTGGCGGTATTTTGTTACCCGCCTCCTGCAAATTCTAATCAAGTGATTATAGGCTATTGAATGCTTTTATACTACGATGTTGTACTTACATCTCAGCACCTAACCGGTTCTATTGGGCCATAAAACAGTTCGTCGCTGTAAAACAAGCACCTATTGCTGCAACCAACTAGCTTGCAAAGCGCCTTCATTTACATTAGCGCTTTTGTAGGCTGCCATTTATGGATTGTTGTCACCAAAATTAGTTTTGGTAAAACTTATCGAAAGTTTAAATCCCATGCACATGGCATCTGGTGTAAGGTATTCGGTAAAACGGTAATAATGTAATCCTGCTGTACTTTGATGGTGGTTATCGCTTTGCTATTTAATTAAGCGCTTGCGTGATCCTGGCACCATAAATTTGAAGTTAGCCACGGAGTGGACAACAGCATGAAAGAGCTCACAAAGCACAGCCTGCCTACTTGCAACTGGAAAGATATTTTAAAGTGGCCGCCAGGAGCAAATTAGTTATGTCGCCCCAGTGGCTCCTGATTAGTGCAGGAAACCCACTACCATGTAGGCTGTCTCGCAGCATTCACCACCCATACCTGCTGGCATTATCATAACAACCTCCAGGTTTGCAATAATTTATACGATAAATTATTGCAGTAGTGTTGGTTGCTGGCTGAAATTTAGACAAGTGTAAAGACCATGGTAAAAACAAAACAAAAAACAGTGCCAGTAAAGTGCGTGTGTGTGTGTGTGTGTGGGGGGGGGGGGGGGGGGCGCTTTTTCTTCAAAATGTTTAGCCAGACAACAAGACCGGCTTTAGGCGTCTTGCAAAAAAGAAAAAAATTGAAAAAAAGGAAAAAGGAAAAAATCCAGAAATTTTCAGGGACCACTTATTGGGAAATAAGGTGGTTCTCGCGTTTCCATGGGAGAAATGGATCTGTATAAACAAACAACATTCTGTTATGGAAGCAGAGAAGAATGAATGCCCATTGAAAGTTTTCCTCAGTTTCTTTTTAAGAAAAGCATAAAGGTGGGGATAATAACCCTGCTACATAGCTTTGCTTTAACTACCGCAATCTTTGGGCTCTACAGCAAGTACAACAGTTAGCTCCCCTCACTTCTAGCTTATGATAATCACAGTCACGCAAATCTGATTGTTTCAAGTGGAGCTCTTCTGCCATCATGTGCAGGGTGAATGTGCATTCTGCTGTAAGAAAAAAATAAACAACAAAAAAACAATCAAGTCATACGCTCGTGTTTTTCTGTTATTATAGCCTCAAGCACAATTTCAATGACTGGTTTGTGAAATCACTGCACATTTTCCATGCTGCTGGCAGCTCTGCAACAGCACATTACTGTCCCATCTGTGGCATCCCAGCACACATTTTGGGTACTACCATAACAACAGGCGTTGTGTCATTTTACTTTATCATTTCAGATATATCACTCCAGTATGCACTTTTGCCAGGTTTGTGAGGTTTCTTTGCGTCTTTTGTGAAATGCGTCTGTTATTAAATCTAACTAGTGCGCATATAATTTGCTTTTACTCGTGACTGTTTCAGGCTTTGTGCTGAGTCGCTGTTACCCTGCGGGCTAGGTGGGAATGTGTCATAAAGCATTTTTGTGCGTGTTTGTCAGTGGTGTGACTTTGTGAAATGAGCTGACAATATAACGTGTGGGTGTTGTGTCCTTCTATGAAGCAAAAACCTGCTTTTGTTACACAATTTTTAGGTGTGAAAATTGGCTACATTTCTATTCGTTCTCTATGTTGTCTATATTGTCTCCTCATTGCCAAACACCAGGGTATTGTTTATGCTGTGGTGTTTGATGAACACGTTCACTACAGTAATGTATCCACACGGCCAAGATTGTGTTCGGCGCGTGTTTGGAAAAAAAAAAAACACAAAACAACCATCATTTACTCTGAGTATTTATTTCACCTACATTGACTATGTATGTGTGTGTGTGTGTGTGTGTGTGTGTGTGTGTGTGTGTGTGTGTGTGTGTGTGTGTGTGTGTGTGTGTGTGTGTGTGTGTGTGTGTGTGTGTGTGTATTCATTTTATACACATTACACACCGACACATAACCAAAAGCGCAAAGTGATACAAAATATGTTGCCCTTGCCTTTGGAAATGATTCTGAACTGGAAACAGCCTCGCGTGCATTTTCTTTCACAGAGTAAACAAGCAGGCTAACCGTCTCCGTGGTTAAAGCATTTTAAGAAACATTTTAAAGCGTTTAAACATAGCCTGCTTTAGCAGCCAAGTTTTACAGTTGCTGAAATACAAAATATGCTGAGGTCTAACTCGTTCTAGCCAGCTTTTCTATGTTAACGAGGAAAAGTCAACAATTAGCTAAACTACGGTTCAGTTTCAATCCAGTGGGTATAAAATATAACGCTGTTGTTCTTCTGACTTTTAATGTAGGCTTTAAATTACGTGATATGAAAGTTGGACAACAGCCTACATTTATATTTGTTTTATATCCGTTTTATTCTACTTTGTTGAATAAAACGGCATGTTTTTCCCCCATGTTTTTATGCTTTTTACATGATAACTGTTATTATAATTTAGACATGATCTAATTAGCGTTGAGGACAGAAGAAACAAAATCACATTAAAAAAACTTTCTGTGCGTAAACACTTTCAAAGCTCATATTGAATAGAGGAAATTATTTTCAAATCCTTGTTTCCACTGCTACTCCGCGTGTGAAATAATGATGACAATAATAATGGTAATAAAAACAAAGCAAAACAACAAACTATTTAAAAAAACAGTTAAAGTACTAATAATAACACAACCAAACATGTGCAAAGGAATTGAAACATTTATAGAAATACTATATGTGCTCAAGTAAGCAAATACCTATTTATTAGGCTATATATACGTAAAAGACACTTAATATAATTCTGTACACCACAACATAAATATCCTTGTAGGCCATCCATTTGCAATTTCCCCGTACAGTTGAACACATTATAAGGCGACACCCCGTTAAACAACCAAGTGCTGCTTCGTTGGTTATTTCAGTCTACTTGAAGTTGACCAATTGCTTTAAAAAGATGTGGCACTATTATTATGATTAGTCTAATGAATTCTGGTGCATTTCAGCTGGAGCACAATGGTAATACAAAACAAATCCAAATTAATAATCAGAGAATACAAATTATGGTGGTAATGCTACACAATCAGTCAAAAAGCCTTTTCCCAAAAGATGACAGTTTTATATTAAGCAGATCAAAAGGAAAAAAAGCAAAAAGAAAAAGATTACTGGCCAATTACTTTTTGGGCTGCTCCACACATTCATCTGTACTATTTCTTTAAATTTCCCACCGTAAAAAAATGTCCTCATTCCTGCTGAGGCTTTGTTTAAGAAAACAACACATCTTCTTTCCCGCTTACAGCTTTTCTCGCTAAACCTGTGACAACAACAAAGCGGTTGGAGTTTTAAAAAGAAGAAAACAAAAAGAAAATACACAAATTGTACCATTTGGATCAAATCCAGGCGGCTTCGTCTCCACAGCATAAGCTCCGAGGCGAACAGAAACTCGAGGCATGGCTGAGTTAATTTGCTTTGAAGCATCTAAAAGTTTGTGCTGAACTAGAAATAAAACATCCAAAAGCCACGTAGTAAGAGCCTTTAAAATCACTGCAGCAAGAGCTGCCGTCCTTTGTTCTTCCTGGTATGGGCCTGCTGGTCTGACCCCCAGATGGTCACTAGGTGGCGCTCTTGCTCTACCAAAAAACCCTTACTCTTCCCAACTTGACCGCGCTGACGTCACGTCAGTCTGGAGCATCAAGGCCACTTCCACGCAGCCATTGGTCTGAAACTCACATGACATGTCTCCGAGCATCCATAATTATGTTACTGATATTTTTGCACCCCCCTCCAAAAGATGTCAGCATCCTACTGTCATTTTTCTCCCGGAGAATCCCGTAGTTTAGACCAGTGGAACACACCAAACGATTACTGTGTTACCAAATGCAAAAATGTCATGTCCGAATAACATAGCTCCCGGTAACTTCCTCATGGATTCCTTAATGGGAGGATCATCTTCCTTCAGGGGTGACAGTTATTCCAGCAACCCCGGAATGTACATCCACTCAGCTGCAGAGTACGGATATTCAGTGATGAGAAACAGTGGGAAGGTTGGACTGTCTTCACTCTCGAAAGGAGACGAGATTCTTACTCCGGGCGGTGTGTCGCTCAGCGGCTTCCAGGATGAGGCCTACCTGTCAACACAACTGGCCACATGGACCCCAGGCTCCAAAACCTCCAGGGACGAGCAACCTGTTGCCCAGTGTTTACAACCCTGCTCGTTTCCAATGGGTAGCGTCAAAGAGGAGGCGTTTTGTTGCCTCTACCAGGATGACAGCAATAAGGGGAAACAGACAACAGAGTCAGCCACTTACATCCGGCTTGGGGACAATAGCTGCCGGCCTCAGCAAACTGCCTCCTCTTCCAGCGGATGTTTCAAGGTGTACAGCGGAGAGAGGCCGCCACAGGATGGTCGGCAGTTCCCCTCCAGTTTCTCTCTGACCCACTTGGCGACATCTGTTGAACCATCAGCAGAATCGACAATAAGTCGCAGCAAAGCGAAGGAGACAGCGAGAGAGCTTTCCAAAACAGAGGAGAGTCAGAGCAGGAAGGAAGAGAAGGCCAAGAGTGACAGCTGCACAGATATCTCGGACGGGGAATTAAAAGGTAGAAGGCTAATTTACGCCCACCCCCACCCCACCTCACCCCCCACCCCCAACTTTAACTCAGACACGTGCATATGTGTCAGTACAATGCTCACGCGCACACGCAGGCGGGTTGTTGACGGTGTTACTAAAAGGATCGCACAGATGCAATAATTAATAACTTTAATGTAGCTTTGTGTTTGATATCAGTCATATGGTCTGCATGGGGATTTGATAGCCTGGCCTAGGAGGGGGTACGGTGCTCGTGGCATTTAACACAGTTCCATTAATGTGACAACGTGAGATGGGCAGTTATCATTAGAATAAACAGCCCCCCCTCCGCCGCCGCTCTCTCTTTCATACAAGCTCTGGTTATTTATTGACAGAAGTAACAGCACCATTTCATACCTCAAAATTCCGGCATTGAGGCAGTATTAAATTGTACGGGTTGTCTCCAAAGTTTTAAACTTTTCGACCCAAATTATTGAGGATATAATAATAATAATAATAATAATAATAATAATAATAATAATAATAATAATAATAATAATAATAATAATAATAATAGACAGAATGTAAGCTCATGAAAGGCCACTAATTGTACGGTGTACGTAAAACAATTAAAAGAACACGTTGGACAATACTTTTGCTTTTTCAGGAAAGAAAGCTGACACGTTATATTTGACAAAATATGCAGAGGTAAATTAATTCTGTAAGAACACAATCTGTTGATCGTTTTTTTGTATTTCTAGTTATTATTATTATCCTTATTATTAGTAGTAATATTAGTAGTTATAGTAATAGCAGCAGCATTAGTATTAGTAGTATTAGTCGTAATGGCACTGGTATAACACCCGTAATGAATCTTAAAGTTATTACATATTTTTCATTAGCTTATTTAAAGTGAATTTCACCTTGTTATTTATAGATGAAGATCAACACTATGCTTTTATTTTTAATTTAATTGGACAATGCTGTAGGGTCTGTGTTTGTGTATATTTGGATTTGGGAGGGGGAGAGTGTGTGTGTGTGTGTGTGTGTGTGTGTGTGTGTGTGTGTGTGTGTGTGTGTGTGTGTGTGGGTGGGTGTGTTTGTCTGTGTGTTTGCGCGTGTTCGTGACAATTAAATTACGGAATTAAATGTTTTGGTAATGATTAAATGTTGGGCACACAGAGACTGTTCACATTAGGGTAATTATTAAAATAATCTGCCTGTGTTTATACGTGTGTGGCGTTGGGGGAGGGGGGGGGGATTATTCCCTAGAGTCTGCGAGCTAATCAAGAAATTAAGTGAGTGTGCAGCGCAGCAGTGTGATTTTTTCCGCTGCTGGTACTTCGATGCGTTGTTTCTTTGTCCTTACCCCCCCCCTAAATCTGGTATCATGCTGCAGAGACCGCCTCTTGTTTTAAGATGAAGCTAAAAAAAATATATATATATATATCTGGCTCCGGTGTGCAAAGGTAATAAAGTTTTATGGGAGTCTGAGGTCCAACATAGACAAAGGAAGTGTCTGCACACCCTCGTTTGATTCCATCTAATTATAGTTGTACATCTTACAGAAGCAATTTGCGAGCAGTAGGAGTTGTTAGAAAAGGTGCGATGCTCGATGTAGTTCATTTGTTCGAGTAAGAGCGGAGGTGAAGCACCCAGGTGAAGCTGTTCTCTTAAACTACTAATTTGGATTTCTTTGAACGGTATTGAATGTGCATTTAGAAGATGTGGGCGTGTACCTAGCATCTACTGTACTGATCAACGCCTTGAAGATCTCCGCGCAAAATGTCGGGATTTGGCCGCCTGTTTTCTCACTGTCTTATTTCTCTCGCTCCGCTAGATGATTTGTCCGCGGAAAAGACAACGGGAAGCTGGTTAAAAGCCAAAAGTGGAAGGAAGAAGCGCTGTCCCTACACAAAGCATCAGACGCTGGAGCTGGAAAAGGAGTTCTTGTTCAACATGTATCTGTCTCGGGAGCGCCGCCTGGAGATCAGCCGGAGTATCAACCTGACCGACAGACAGGTCAAGATCTGGTTCCAAAACAGACGCATGAAGCTCAAGAAGCTAAACAGGGAGAGCCGAGAAAGGGAACAGAGCGCAGTCTACAACTACTCCTGAGCAGATATTTAACACACACACACACACAGACACACACACACACACACACACACACACACACACACACACACACACACACACACACACACACACACACACATCATACATCACATCCATTACATCCAAATCACGCACACAGACAGCCCAGGCAAAGATATCAACAGATATGCATGTGTCTATAAATGATACACCCAGCAATTATTTAGTGATCTTTCTCCTTATGTGCACACTAAGCACACGTGCACACATCGTGCCTTCCTATATGAACGATCTAAACGCTGCAACTTGCAGACCAGACCTGAGCTTTCCAGGTAAACAGTTGTAGCGACACTGGGACAGTAAGGTGCTATTAGCTTGTCATTTTAATTGTAATATAACATGAACCAAAGGAAAAGAGGAGGCGACATTCACGCAGTCTATAAATAACTAGTGGCATGTAAGCGGTTTCATTTTGCTGAGCTTCAATGAATGAAATGCCACTTGTGCTGCTGCTTCTTCCTTGGTGTGTAATGTGCATGCACGCGATGATATTAAACTATGTCATGGCGAACGATTCCAAAACAATAAAAAAGAAAGAAAGGAGGGCGAATTAGATAAAAAGCTATTTCCAACTTTGTCCTTCCCCTAGCATAGCAATGAAAATGAGAGGGAGGGAGAGACACTGCGGATGAGAGAAGGAGATCATGGCAGTTTTAATAGAAGTGAGAGACCATAACGTTGATTTAAATATTATCCAGGTGACCACAGTAAGTCAAGGTCATAAAATTCTAATGTCAGGTTCGCCCTGGAAAGCGTTGGGGGTGGATTTTATGATCTGCAAATATAATGTGCTGCAGCAGTAAAGATGCGTTTAAAGGTGTGTGTGGAGGAGGGCTAATCCACACAGCAGAGACTGCAGTGTGCAGGACCCAGCCGAGAGGCGCTGGGCTGGCAGGAGCAGGCGCCTCCACCCCGGGGATAGTGGAGCTTCATGGGCGCAGGAGATAAGGAGGATGGTGGATAAAAGGACAGCGACGGCTCCAGTGACAATAATAACAAGCGTCACGGCAAACACGTGGATAACAAAGCGCATCTGGAAGGCGTCTACCGAAGGCAAGTGAAGGTAGGACCCGGTTTTACGTAATATTTTTATTTCCTGTTTCGGGAAGTGTGGCGCATCTGTCAGAGAACTTTGCCTGACAGCTCATTTGGCACGCACGGTGCACGCCTGCTCGCGTCCGTAGTTTGAATGAAGTTGTTTCAGCGTGCTGCTGATTGCTACTCAGTTTCTTTCTCGAATCACGATGCTGGTTGCTGATTGTTTTCTTTGTTTGTTTGTTTTTTGGATTAGCTCTGGAGATTTGCTGGACTGGATTTTTAGGCTATGTTTACTTAACGAATGGACTAAATTTACGCTGCGCTGACACAATAATATTTATGAATTTAGAAGAGTAGCAAAATTAGATGGATGCGGTTTTTGAGACGATACAATTAAAAGTCATGGCACATCTAATGTGTCTACAGGCAGCGTAAAAAGCAGCATGATTGCAGACCACAGTGTGTATCATACTCGCCTTTTCCCTTAGTGCTGGATAGTGTTAATCCCCACTTGGCTTTTCATGCATTGTCCTTTCCATGGATATTTTTTGTAAACCCCTTTGCGCGAAGCTGAAGCGTGGTTTAGGTAGTTTCATGTTGTTGGGGTTGGCTTCCTGGCTCGGCAACAAGAAACTGCCTTGATTACGTCAGTTCGTCTTCATCAAGGGCACAATTTCCGCCGAATTACCCCCTATAGTCACACAGGTCCCCGCAAATGGCATTGTAAATGAACTGAGTTGCAATACCTTGGACAGAGACGTTTTCTTTCTTTGCTGTTATTTTTGTGGTGGGCTGTAAAACCTCCCAGAGGCTCTCAGAAGGAGAATAGGTTGTAAACAACATGGGGTAAAGTTTTAGACTGCGTAGTGGTGCATCTGTCATCACTGGCTGTCCGTTTAGGTTTCGTTGTTTCAGCTGTTTTATGATGAGATAGAAAGAGACATGGATACATAGGTGGCTGGATATGTCGCGGACTTAACTAATTAAATGTGTAACAGGACATTTATGCTAATGACACTTCTATGACTTCATCTGAGCTCTCTCTTCTGCTAATGCACAACTTCTTTTAAGTGTTTAAAACCAAAAGGCCGTTCAGTTCCAACTTCCAATTTGCTGGGAGGTTTTGCAGCGATAGGCTCCCTAACGTCAACACAAAAAGCTACTTTGTCATTTCCAGCAATAGCTACTGATGACTGTTTACTAGAAAACATTAGAATACACACAAACAACAATCGCTCCGTTAGCCACATTTTGCATTGAAGATTCAAAATGTTACATTTTTAGTACAAATTCCTACAAAAATCTTTGTGTGTTTGGGTCTTTTATGTCTTTCAGTTGTGTTCCCTCTGGTTCTACTTAAATGTTTGAAACTTTATTTTGTCTTTCCACGGACCACTATGCGGAAGAATATCCTGGGTTTTACACGGTTTCATCTGTTATGTGTTGTGGCTAAGTTTCCAAAACATAATGGGCACACATTATATCTTTATTGGAGTCGACCCGCAACACTTTCAGTGTACATTTTTGGACTAATGGCACTTAAATTAATTAAATTATCAGAGTAACCATTCATTTCTAGCGTGAATTTAGAAATGAATGATATTTATGTTTGAATCTAAACTCACTGACGGTCACCGATAGTTGGCAAAACTTTATGTCTTGTAATAAACATTGTTTTATTATAGTTAAAATTAATGAAAAGGGGAGAAGGACAATAGAAAAGAAACTCTCAAAAATGACTAGATATCTGTCAGGAAAGGGGTTCTAGCTTACGTCAGCGGTCAATGAAACACAATAACTTATTGATGAAAGAGCTGCTTATTCTGCAAGCACTTTTTTTTTTTTGGAAAGGCAGTCCAGTGTTTATGCTAGTCACTATCTCCCCTTGTTTTCTCAGCCCCCTCCTTGTAGCGGTAGCACCAGTGGAAGAGACAGTCTGGAATCCAAAGTCACTTTCATTCAGCTCAGTGAATGAGTGTCTCTCTTGGAATGCACCACTGACAAAGACTTTACAGCGCCGAAAACAGCCCCGAGAGCTGCACAGATTCACCCTAAACCCATATACACATAAAGTAATTTATTCCACTTTGTAGTTGCGCACAGGAACTGAAGCCTTTACACAGCCGCTTCCTTTGGGACAGCTCAAGATGTCTCACTGCTGCTGGCATGATCAGACATGAACCAAATATGCTAACAGCTTTTCTTTCTTTCTTTGTTTCCCCCTTTACCTTTTTTCTACTGTCATTTTCCACATTCATTATGTTTATTTTATGATAGAGAGGAAAAAGTAGCACTTCGAAATTTATTTTATTTTTACCATTTTACCAAGAAGATTGATTAGGGTTTGAATTCAGAAGGGGTGTTATCCTTCTTTCTTTGGAATGGAAAATGTGAAGACTGCTCTATTGCCAATTTGTACGGTGCAGGAATGACTCTTAAAATGCGCCTTTTTTGGATTTGTTGAATGACATTTAATAACTGAGAACGCTTTCCAGCCTCAGGATGGATTATAAAGGAAAGCCTCAATAAGAATAGAATTTTTCTGTAAATAAGTGACACTCGTGGCCTTAGAAAAAGGGGGAGCGAGAGAGAAAGCGACTTACGCTGTTTTATATATTAACTGCGCGAAAAATTCAAACTGTCACAGGCCTGCTCACCAGCACTGTAATTGATCAGCTTCAGAACTGATCACTTTACGGGCTGTTTTGACACAAAATGCGTTTGAAAGACATTTTTAAAGCTAATTTATTAGAATAAGAATGTCATTTATTGATTCTCTGAAACACTGGCGTGCAGCGGTTATCTTGGGATTTCCATCCAATACAGGAGGAGAAATTATTATTGTAGTTTTTGGCCTTTCAGTAGATCATAGTACAACTCTGTGGTCCTTAATATTCAGCGTTTGGGGCGTTATGAACACATTGTGTTAACGTTTCTTTGAATTATCTTTATGTGTAGTTTAAACAGATAACATAGCCTAGATGTCGTATTTGAACGTGACTAACTAATTTTGGAAAAGAGAAATGAGACGCGTTTATTTCGTATTTGTGTGTGTGTGTGCGCGCGCGCGTGTGAGTTAGAACTTGTGATGTCTTGTCAATTTTGCAGTAGTTATCTTGCTCTTACCATTCATTTGACAGAATAATTACTTTCAGTATCTCTGCTCTAAACAGGAAAAATAATGCGCTTCCATTCTGGCACTGGCATGTCTAATAAAAGAAAGTCATGTTCCAACGCACACCTCGTATCCATGTTTATTATCTTCCCCTCTTTTGCTGATAAAAGCAGTTTATCTGAATAAGCATTGGGTGTAATATCAGCTTGAGTAGCCTTGCGGGTTTATAAAGATACACTTACAGAGAAATTCGCAATCCGCACACACGGCGATTTTCATGCAAGTGTACTAATGATCTTAGCTGAAGTTCCCCTTCTAATATTATCACGAGAAGCATGTTGCTGTATTCATCTACAATCATTTTTTACGGTGAAAGGTGGCTGCTGAATTAAAAACGCGGGCGCGAAGATTATTTTGACGGAGCAAACACTGATTACATGCCTGTGAGTCCGTATTAATAAGAAGCATCAGTGCACCGCAAACACACGCTTTGGTTCATGCGGCACAAATAGGCTTTTTGAAAATTGCTACAACACCTGTATTTGTGTGTATTTTTGTCCATGGGAAATGTGTGTAAGTGATACATGTCAGAATCTGACGTACATATGTTGGCGGAGTTATAGTTAGTCTATTGTCATCATTGATTCAAGAAGCCGTTTTTTGGATAAATTATTTTGCATGTCAGAAGGACAAGCGACTATAGTAAAATGAAAACGTAGACTCGCTGTAATAGACAGTGTCATATATTGCATAGATTACAAATCGTTATTAGACCAATATGAGATTTTTTGAAACCTCAGATATAAAACCAACTGTGCCACAGACGACTACAAATCCCATAAACAAGCCAAACAGACGGTTCTGTATTTTTCTCCAGTTAAACTTTTAGCCGTATACTTTTGATTTGTCAAGTTTCACTCTTGATTTGTTGATTTTAGAGTGCACGTGTTTAACAAAAACAGTCACTTCTGCTACACGAGGTTGTGTTTCTCTATAAAATGTTATGGAACTAAAGTAGGACAGTGTTTGGTCATGCAACAAAAGGGGATTTTCTGCGACAGTATATTATCAGCTGGTTCAGCTGCAAGTGTAGTTGTGCCCTGGAAGAATAGAGATTAAGGACAGACATTCATCAAAAGAAAAAAGAAACGACGAACAACAAATGGTTTATATAAAAAATACTTTTTTATTTATTGCAAAATAAGACGGATACAAGAGTGAAATGGATGATGGAAGATAATTGAACAGAAGTTACTTCTCATTAATGACACATACACACACGCACACACGGAAACAAAAGCACACTTCAAAACAATAAAAATGATATTAGTGCATTGTTGCAGACATCGATACAGGATATATTCGAATTCGTCTTTACGATCGGATTGTAATAATTGCTCATTGAGTACTATTTCATTATACTGGGAATATCTAAAATCAGCAGACTGCAAATGTTAAACCTCCAGAAAAACAAATGAATAAAAGAACTGATTAGCACATTTGGTAAATTTCTTTGTCTCGATTAACCTGCAGGTGAACAATAACTAGGCTCAGAGCTGCGCATTCATCAGCACACACCAGGACACCGTTTGGAGTTATCCGGGTTAAGGTCCGCCGTCTGGTCTTTTAAATTTCATGGTTGAATCTGAACTCAGCAGCGAGCACAAACGTAGGACTTCCTACTGCGTATATGATTTGATGCACGTTGTTTTACACCACGAAGCCAAAATGTTGAATATCATGTCGGTTAATCAACAAATGTAAAACTGTATTTTGACTCTAGCTGATCTAGGATAATTACCGACATCGTTTATTCCTTAGCCTGGCGCTGACAAAGGCTCGTTTTTAAACGCCAACGCTACAGATGTTGCAAATTGGGATAATTATCATTTTATTACAATCATTCTTTTCGCTCTTTTTTCTTTCTTTCTTTGTTGTTAAACTCTTGTTTCGTATATTTCAGTGCATGAAACTGTATTTTAGCCCAGTTTGAGATAATGTTTGCCACAGTGAAGTGTGACTTGTTCTTCCACACCACATATTTTCTCGTTTGCACATAACTGTCAGCTTTGCACGTCCCAAAATGGATTTCTTGTCTTAAAGGTTGCAATCAGTTAACCTTTTTTTTGCCAGTTCAATTCCTTTTATAAACAACTAGTCCACAGCAGAGACGATATTATCTGAAACATTAAACCTGCAGTTGCACATAAAAGAATAAATACTGCATAAAACAGATTAAATAGTCCAAATACAACATATGGGCAAAATATAACAGTGTGGGTAAAAGCGCGCGCGCGCACACACACACACACACACACACACACACACACACACACACACACACACACACACACACACACACATTGGAACGTGTGCAGCTTTTAGGAATTAATAATTCAACATCTATACTATCTACCTCATCCACCCTCCGCAAATGCATTATATTTTCTTCTGTATGACGCCGGTGGCTACTTTAGTTGCTCCTGTATCACCGTATAGTTGATCCTCTTCTATTTGCTGTGTCTCTGCATCTCTATTTAAGAATCAATTCTTGTTTCACTGCCTGCTAACTGACAAGCTACCCATGTGCATTGCAGGGCAAAAACAGCAGACTCATGCCACTGGATACAACAGTAACATTACCCCTGTCATTAAAGCTTTCACAGTTAGCCTTTTAATGAACCATTTTACCTCTTCTGCTTCCAAAGTCCGCTCTGCTGTCTTCGGCCCTTCTTGTTTCATATGAATTGTTTCAGATACTCATAGTGGTGGTGGTGGTGCCGGTTTAATGTTGAGCGAGGAACTCGGATGCAGTCTTATTAACGACACGTTTATGAACAATCAAATGGTCCTCGTTAAAATTTATTGATGGGCATAAAAACATGAACGGTCACTAGCCGAATATAGCGCGCCGTAGTGGGCTGCTTGTCAAGAATCTGAATCCCCACCTCTCCTATCTCTGCAGATCCCATTTAGGAAATGTTTGCTGTATCCTCGTTAAAACAGTGCAAACTTTATTAGTGGCGTATGCTACATCCTCGTATTTTTGATTCAGTCTCTCCAGTATCCAATCCAGCTATATCTAGCCACCGTGGAGGCTTTTCTCCTAAGAAATAAACCTCATGCCGCAGGAAACTCTAACACCTCCGCTTTATCAAACGTGCTTTAAAGCGTGGTTTGATAAAGATATAAGAGTAAACGATTCGGTAAACACTTTGCTGTAATACTATCCCTTGCAACAGCATGGCGCTACGGTAGATTTTGCCAGACAAAGATTGATTACACCATCAAATAGTGCCTTGCTCTTAGACGTAATGTGCGCAGGTCTGTTGTGCGACTAGAGGTAGATCCACTACTAGAACTACAAATGCGTATTTTCTTCATGAAAGAACATAGTTTTTGGAATTGCCTCTGTGCCTCCGAGAAAAAATAGTAAAAGATTATATTCTTTAATCCGATTTATGTGTACTGGTATCCCAAGATAAGTGGCGCATTGATCCACTGTACAATTTTTGTGGGGGTAAATATAATCACGTGTTGGTGAGGCAGCCAATAGCAGCCCGGGAAGCGTTGAGAAATAATTACCTGCCTTGATTGTTCTATGGCTAGATAAAAAAAAGTACACATACACTCCATATAATAATCGGATGCATGTAAAAGAGTCGGTGAAGCTTCGACATGTCGACCACGGGTCCCATAAGTAATTATTATGTGGACTCCTTGATCAACCATGAAAACGACGATGTCCTTACTGCAACTCGTTTTTCGGCGCCCGGTTCGCACCCAGCCGGTCCTCGTCCGACGTCGCTAGTACCGGAGTGTGCTGACTATCCTTCCTGCAGCTTCGCACCCAAGCCACCCGTCTTCTCCACCTCCTGGGCCCCTGTACACTCCCAGTCATCAGTAGTTTACCATCCATACAGTCACCAACCTCACTTAGGCACAGACTCGAGATATGTGCGGTCATGGCTGGAGCCGATATCAGGCGCCGTGCCTTTCCATGGCTATCCGGGGAACAACAGGCACTACGGGTTGAAGCCCGATGCATTTCAAGAACACAGAGCCGGCGAGTGTCTCGGCTCCAGCGGGCGGACCTACACGGATTATCTGTACTGCTCATCCACTGACACGCGAGACAAGACGCAGCAGAATCTCCCCTCTCCTGAGTCGGAGCTCATGGCTTCAGGAAAACATAAAGATGAGAAACCGGAGCTAGATCCGAGTAAGTTCATGCGCCTATACGATCTTTTTACAACCCGGTGGGTGTTTTTTTTTTTTTTGGGATAGCTTTAAATATGCTTTTGCTCAGAGCCGTTTGAACGTCCTGCTTAAAAGTAAAATTATAAACTGCTGCATTCTTCCTTTCAGCTCAGCTCTGAATCGCTCCTTGCTATAGGGAGCAAGCTTTAGGAACTATAAAAGACAAATGCTTCTGGGCTAATATTGGGGCAATAAAACCAGACGGGGTTGTTAACATGGACTCAAACCTACAGGAAGACGTTGAATTTGGGAGGATGTTGCATAAGCTTAAAACACATGCAAGGTGTTCTAAAGGTGGCCTAAACTCACTTAAGAATCCATATTCGTCATATGGTGCATTGTTACGACTTTATGTTGACCCCGTGCTATTAAAGATGGCACAGCAAACCTTGTAAGCCGAATTTAAGTCCTGTATTGTTAGATGGGCCCTTTCCGTGTGGAAAAGCCACATTCTGGCTCTGTTTGACCCCCAGATGGAATAAAAGGAAATAAAAACGGTTCTCACATAGTGAAGAGATGCATGCATATGACTATCTGCTCTCTTCTCTGGGTCCAAAACAAATTCACATGACTCTTTTTTTCAGACAACTTGAGGAATGTAGGGACATACTCGAGGACTTTCACCACGGACCTGTAAAGGCTTGAACCACGGGCCATTTTATGGGCCAATAAAGTGAATAAGCGCATTGAGTATTTTACGACGGTGTTACTCACAAGTTAAGGGGACAAGGAAGCAAATCAGTGGAGGCTTGGAAAGTGTAAGACTGAGAATCTTTCCTTAAAATGTTAACTGGCAGTTTAGCTTTAACGACGTACACCCAAACTTGTGTGTGCCTTGGCACTGTTTTCAGTTTGTTGCACTTTCTGATGAGTCCACAGATTTCCTATAAATCCAGGGGCTCATTCAATTTATTTTTTTAAAGGCCGAACAGTTAATGCTGATGTCATCTGTTTCACAATTTAGCTTTATATTGTTATTCTGTCTTTATCATTGCTGTTGTTTGTATTTGCAGATAACCCTGTGGCAAATTGGATACACGCCCGCTCCACAAGGAAGAAGCGATGTCCTTACACAAAGTACCAGACTCTCGAACTGGAAAAGGAGTTTCTGTTCAATATGTACCTTACAAGAGACCGCCGATACGAGGTCGCCAGAGTGCTGAATCTGACTGAGAGGCAGGTCAAAATCTGGTTTCAGAACCGGAGAATGAAGATGAAGAAGATGAACAAAGAAAAGACCGACAGCAAAGACCAATAATGTGGACTACAGTGACACAACAACCAACAATAACCACTAGTCTAATGGACAGCACAGATGTACCAAAACACACGACAAGCGCCCCTCTCCTCCTTATATTTATCACTTTTGTTGGATTTTTTTGTATTAACCTTAACTTCCAGACTGTTTGATGCCGAATATTATTTTTTAGTGTACATTTATGTGTCGAGCGTTTAAGTAGGAAAAAAAGAAAGAAAAAAGAAAACGGAAAACTTCTAAGGAGAGAATTACACTTTGCTTTCACTTCGAGATATGTGGTTTTGTAAAAGAAATTAAAGAAGCGCAGTTTGGATACGCTTAAACTGTCCGGAGAAAGAGAATACTTGAATTCCTTTGAATTTCACAAAAACCATAATTTATGCTGTGAATGTTTTCTTTCATGTTTATTTTCTTTGTACGCTGTTGTGCAGGTGTAGTATTTTGTACAGCAACATCTGCGGTCGACATGTCTGTCTTGTATTTTTGTGATAGTTGTAGCTGTATTTGTGCACATTTTCTTTCTCCTTTTTTTGACTGTAGCCTACGAGTTTAATTATAGAGTGTAGATATAGACCTCTGCAAATATAACCATAATCCCAAGCTCTTGTTTTCTGTGTTTATTGTGGCTTTGCAGACTGTATTTGCGATCGGATTTAGCAGACTACACGGCTGTACAGGGGAATCCAAAGCAGTATTACCCCGTACTAGAAAATAAGTAAATGGATACAAAAATTTCTGAAATTCAAAACAACAGGAAAACGGACCCAACCAAAACTACAAACGCAAAAGACGGTTGATTTATTAATAAAAGTTCCTTCACATTTTTTAGTACGCACTGTTTTGGCCGCTGAGTGTGCCCCCATTACATTAAAGGCCTAAATGAGCTCTGCTATTACAAATAATGGCGAAATAGAAAGTTTGGCGTAGCCTATTTAAAGCTTTACTGGGACAGCATTGTTTTAATTTTGCTTGGCATCGCTTTGCACTTGTGTCTTAATTACAGCTTCTTAGTCGCAAACATTCACATTCATACCGTTTTATACGTTATCCATTTTAGGAGAGTAAGTAGACCTGAAAAAAACTCTCAACGCAGAATTGATTATGTTTTATATCAATAACAAAATACATAGTAATTTTTTTTATATAAATTTCTCCCAAAAGCACGTCTCTTTAAGGTTTTAAAATGTACCAAAACATTTTAAATGCTGGCTTAAAATAGGCGATCCTTTTTAAATTGTTCATATAATATTCTTATAGGGACAGAGATGAATGCACGAGGTTTTTACCATATTTATTTCTTTATTAGGTCAATGCCCTATATGAGTTGAAAGTAGCCCATCAACCACATTTGTGCAGTTTCCGAAAGAGTACTAAAAAACCCATTAACCACCAATTAAACACAATTTCTAACTAAATGTTAATTGCATTGCCAGGCTCATTGGCGATCAGAAAATCTGAGACCAGATTTGAAAAGTTTCGTTTTAAGCGAGAGACAGTTTCCCATGTCTCGCATTTGTTTCCTGGGATAGACCTAAATTGCCTTTTTGTGGTGGCAAACAATACGGGCAGGATGCTGTAATTTCAAAGCCCAATCCAGTGCATTTCCGCTCTGCTTGGACAAAAATGCCAGTTTTACAGCCCCTGTTGGAGCTCGGCTGTTTGTCTCAAATGCAGACCAACAAAGCAAACTCGACTAACTGGCTAGACGTCTGGGCTAAATTACTTTATGGTTTTAATGGACGCTGGTGGTGGACTCGTTCAAAGGAGAAGCATGCGCACTGTTCTGGGGACTTTTGCCTGACTGGGCCAGCCGCAAAACCCCCTGCACTTCATCATATGAGTCGTCTATTAGTCTACAATTAGATGGGAAAAGTCAATAACCATTGTGCATAAATGTGAGTGCTGCAGAGCGCTATTATCTCTTGTATAAAAGTGATCAGCTGCCACGACAGGAAACGACAGCACAGCAACTATTTCAAGTCTACAGACAAGCAAGACGAAGACAGAAGGCGCGTGTTTTATAGATTCCACGGTAATTAACTGCTTTAACTTTATTTAAAGAAAAATACAGGGTGCACACATCCTCTATACATTCAACCCTTTCTGGCCACATAGCAGTTGTCGCTGATTGGTGGAGTTATTCAGGTTTAATGACACATTTCGACACTAGATGACGCTGTATGTCCACGTTTTGAGGAGTGTGTCTGCGTTGAAGAGCTTTTTTACAGCTCTGTGGCTTGGCTGAAGAGTGAAGAGTAACCTATCGATGACAAAATGACAGATATGGCCACCAACCACATTTTGTGTAATAGGCCACAGAACAGCAATCCGGAATGCAGCCAGCTGGTTGTTGTGCTGGCCAAACAATCTGTGCAAATATAGTAATCTTTTTTTCACTTCAGAAAAAAAGATTATGCTTTTGTTATTCACTCGTTTTTTTTTTGTAGCTTCTTTCATTGTCTGTGGATTCATGAGTTAATACGGCTGTTTTGTGGGTGGTAGTTGTGTGCTCAATTCTAAAAACGCAAAATCATATCTGCAATATACATGCAGTACATGTTCATAGCCTTTTACAAAAACTTAATTAAGCATAATACATAATAATGCATAATCTGTGTGTTTTTTATATTTGCTGCCTCTGCTTTCCAAGCTGTAAATTCAAACCAGACTGAGACACTTTATTTTAAAAAGTATTTAAAAAATCCACAATTAATAAAGAGCCGAAAATCACATTCAGCCAGAGACTCCTTTATTAGCAGTTTTTAAACAGTTGCATCTGTAACATAAAATCAGTGCAATAAATAAATGGCAACAAAGCAACACATCGATAACAAAAGCAGCAAAAGCATAAACCGCTGCATCAATAATAATAATAACAATAATAATAACAATAATAATGATAATAATAATAATGATAATAATAATATGTCCAGTAAAGAAAGGGCTACCTGTACCATTTTAGTCCTCAGTCCGTGTCGGTTGTAACGTCTGTACCAACAATTCAAATTCTCCAACAAGTGATTAGCAATCTGCATATTTATAGAGTGTGAAAGGTCTATAAATTCGTCCAGTGCGCCTTTCATATTTTACGATGATGTGTAGAAACCGTCAGTAACCCCACAAAAACCCACACAGGCATAGAGACCACGCGAGTACTGAGCTGGGAATCGTGCGAGTTGATTGCACCTAAACATTCAATGTTAAATTTTATGAACTCCCCCGTGTGAGATTTACTGCCCATCCTCGTCGGTTTTACGGGGTCAGTAAATGGCACCTATAGCATTCATAGGTCGTGTTTATATTTGCGTGCATCGGTGCTTTGGAGCGCCTGGCGGAAATCTGTCGCCTTGGCCTCTACACGGTTTTGCATCGAGGAATGTTTTGTCTTCAATTCGGTGTTTTGCTCGGGGGACTGAATAGCTCCGAATCTGTGTTGTTTTTATTTTTAATACCGTTTTAATGCTGTTGATAAACTCCCAAATATCATCCCGACCCAATGGAGCCCAAGAAAGGCCAACTGTTTTCTGGGAACTTGTATATAACCTTCAGGGCTAGATAGAAAAAAAATAAAAAATAAAAATACCTCATCACAGCAGCTTAATCCGCTTAGAAAGAGGGGAAATCCTCCCTGCTTTAAACACCTCATAACCCCCATACAAAGAAGCAAAACTATAAATTCAGACTACACAGGAAATGTATCATGCTTCATCGTCTTTATATCGTAACCATTTCACAACTGAATTGTTCAGCTTGTTAGAAAGGTTTTTTTGTGTGATAAACTTAACATTGATCATATTTACAGCCTCTTAGATTGTTGGTTATGATTAGTGAAGCCTTTCTCAAGGTGGATATACGTAGGGCCCACGTCTGACCGGTCATGGAAAGATGAAGGGGTGGGGGTGGGGGGTGAGGTTGGAGGAGGGTGAGGGAGCCTGTGGTGGGGGTGGTTGGGTGGGAATCTAAAAAAAGGAAAAAGAAAGAAAAGAGCAGCGCCTGTGACTGTGCCGGTCGAGCGAGCCAGCTGTAACCTTAGCTAACACACATCCAAAGCACATGCCATGAGCCGGGTTTGAGACTGCAAAACCTGGAAAAAAACCCACTCACGACTGCGAGGAGAAATCCGATGAGAGGAACGGCTCAGAGAGAGTGAGCTGCCGTAGATTGTCCAAAGGGGCAGCGTTTCTCCTAGTTCCGGTTTGTCTGCTTGTGTGCGCTGTGCGAGTTGGGACCCTAAACAAAAGGCTGCCATCATCCTAAAGGAGATATTCTGCTGCGAGAGAGCCCGTCTGCTTGATGCTAACTAAACATGAGCTCCTATTTTGTTAACCCTCTTTTTTCTAAATACAAAGGCAGCGAGTCACTGGAGCCAACTTACTACGACTGCAGGTTTCCACAAAGCGTTGCCCGCAGCCACACGCTAGTTTACGGACCCGGAGCAGCCGCACCGGGCTTTCAGCACCCATCCCATCATGTGCAGGACTTTTTTCACCACGGGACCACGGGGATCTCCAACCCCGGATACCAGCAAAACCCCTGCGCTTTGGCTTGCCACGGAGACGCAACGAAATTTTATGGATATGAAGCCCTTCCAAGGCAAACGCTTTATGGTACCCAACAAGACGCAAGCCTAGCGCAATACCCAGACTGTAAATCGTCGAGCAGCTCTAACCCCGGAGAAGGACAAGGCCACTTAAATCAAAACTCCTCTCCCAGTCTTATGTTTCCTTGGATGAGACCCCACGGTCAGAATCATACAAATTTTTCCTATTCTTTCAGTGTTGCCGTGTAGTGCGCGCGTGTCACTGTGTATCCGCCTGTCTGTGCGTGTGTGTGTGTATGTGTGTGTGATTGTGCATGTGTGCTAAATACATAGGGTGTACAAGAGTATGTCTCTAAACTATAAAACGAAATAAGTCAGAGAACATGATGGGGCACATAGAACCTGAAGTGCAGGCTGCTGTTACTCTGCAGCACATGCCCATACAGGGCTGAATGGTTGCTTTCCAAAGTGCCTTTAAACGCTGAATTGCTGATTACAGCCACATGACACGCTCTTTGAAGTCAATTATCGTTCACATAAGATATTTCACAAACTCTAATAGAGCTATGAGAATGGATGGATAAGTCGTAGTCTAAAATACGATAATACCATGCACACTAGCAGCATGCAGAGTGACAGGGGGGTTAGCTAAAACACAACATACCACGATTATCCAGAATTTTGAGTTTTGGGGGTAATTTGACCCACAGGCCCACTGTAGGCTCAGACACATACAGCCATAATCATAAGGGCTTTGTAGATATTACCCCTTCCATTCATGGATCTCTCTGTCCAGGCTATAAGGCTACTTTAGCTCCACACAGGTGTGCGCTTCATTTTTCATTTCTGCTCAGAGACATGCATCCCAATATCGTCCCCAACTTTATCTCTGTCTTCTCATACTTTTACCTACCTAGTTATTGTCCTCCTGTATGAGTATGAATGAAAATGTCAGTCAAGTTTATATGGGCTCTGCTGCAAGAGGAAACAGTGTAGTTTCTGTAAACACCCCTCCCAATCTGACATGGAGGAGTATATAGATTTTGTTCGTAGAGTTTTAACATCATTAAATTGATGGGGGATGTAGAGCAATTTTACCTTCGTGTACAGATTAAAAATTGAACTTCAAAGTAATAATACTATATCCTACTCCACTAACTCTTGGGGGATGTGGTTGTAAAGTTGCATCAGACCTGCAGAATGAACTGTAAATGAAGCAGACATGTGTGTAAATTATTATTACTTTGAAGACATTTATTTGCAGATCCCAAGCAAACTACGGACTCTATTGTGGGTGGTCTGTGTGTACACTGATATATGTTCCTGCTAATGGAAAATCTAACTTACCCAGCTTAACACTGCAAGAAGACATCTACTCGCTCTTTCTTTTCATTGAGTGTGATCTGGCATGTGTGAGAGCTGAAATGGGTTAGTGATTGTGCAGAGGAAATGAGTAAATTCAGAAAGAATTATCAGCCATCTGAATGTCTTTATGGGGAGATCGTGGTGAGCCCTGTTAACCTCTGGCTTTATTTCATATTTCAAGCCCCAGGAAGACGGAATGGGAGGCAAACCTACAGTCGCTACCAAACTCTTGAACTGGAGAAGGAGTTTCTGTTCAACCCTTACCTGACCCGTAAGAGAAGGATCGAGGTGTCTCACGCCCTGAGCCTCACCGAGCGACAGGTGAAAATTTGGTTTCAGAACAGAAGGATGAAGTGGAAAAAAGAGAACAACAAAGACAAGTTTCCGGGTCAAAGAGGAGAGGCCGAAGCCGAGGCCGAAGAAGAGGGGAACGAGGACGGTGAAGGGGAAGAGGCAGAAGAGAAAGAAGCGGAAGAGAAAGAAGAGACCAAGGAGTGATTTTATGGTCCTTTTATGGTTATATGGGTGAAAAAGAGGAAAAAAGGAGAGGTCCCATAAACAGACGAAGAGTCACAAGGAGGCAGAGAGCGTCAACTTTATGACCACCCTTCTATTTTGTCAAGAGGGATCAGGAATCCCACCAATATTGCTGTCATAAATAGACAAAATTCTCCATTCTTTCGTTTATCCTAACATGATGCGCATTACCATTTGGATTTTTCTGTAGAAGCTACAAACGCTTGTAGCGTTTTTTTTCTCCATAGAACTCTGGCCATTGTTTTAAAAAAATAAGGGAGGGTAAATTAAAACGCATGTTGGATGGAAAATGGCTTAGCTATTTTTTACAATTTGCTTTTAATAATAATTGTATCAAAAACGTAGCCAAATAAGATCAAAACATGACCAACGCCGACCTGTGTTGTAAATAGATTATAGCCTACATAAAAAAAGACATCACTTCAAAGTAGCCTTTCTGAAATTGTAAAAAAAATGTAGGCCTATAACTTAGTAGTAAGTGTTAAAACATCATCGCAACAGTTGCATTGGCTAGCAGCCTCTGTATAAACCACAAGTTTTATTATTATAATTGTTACTGTTACTGTTTTACTCGTTTTCATGTGACAGCCATTAGCTCCTCAGACATCTTTCTCTAGGATTACCAGGGAAATGCAATCGTTTGGAATCCTTTGATGCTACCTAAACCTGGGGAAATTGCAATAGAGATTTCTGAATATAGAGATTTCATATGGTTTTAATTTTAAAGTGTTCTATATCGACCTTATATTATTAAGTTATGTATGTAGCATTTACCCAACAAACAGTATACACTTGTTGAAGACAATTTGCGAGTCTTGGGAAGACACTTAGCTCAAAGCCAAGTAAACACTTTTGAGATTGTACCACAGCACTACCTAAAAACTCAGAGCTTTGCCTTTGCAGAATTTACAGTTCCACATTTATGGCATCGCTCTGATTTGATCGCAAGCTATTTCCCCAACAACTAAAACTGCCTATAACGCACATGTACTGTGTATGATAACAACAGCTACAATTACAACGATTTTAAAGTAAGGGAATTTTTATTTTAATGTGCTGGTGACATAGCGTAGTTGTTTTGCACTGAATATAATCTTTATGTACGTCTTGTTATATATTGATGTTAACAATATGCTCGTTTTCTGGTGTTTCTCCTGTGAAAGACGGAATTGTGTGTCCCCGCCATTGTTGATGTAAAATCACGAATAAACAAGATGGCTCACTATCATTTCTGGTTTTATTAAGACTGTGCACTCTGTTGTTAGAACAAACATCATCACCACCCTTTCTCCGTGTACACAAAACAAATGCATGCAGACATAGGTGAAGTGAAAATATGCAGGGTAGTATTTTCTTTTTTACACACTGTAAAGAGTTCAATATGAACCCCTGTTTTCATGCACGGACAACAGTAAGTAGATAACGTGCAACAGAAAAGCCCCCTGAATAATTCAAAACTGATGATTTGATGATGCCTCGATTTTCAGCCTGTGCATCCAAAAAGTGCTTCGGCAGGAGGGAAGATAGTGCAGAAGCCTCCTAAATAAAGTTTTCCCAATTTAAACTTTCAGAACAGTTCGATTAAAAAAAGCGCCAGACACGCGTTTGCGGATGTATCCCTTTACCTTTTAAGGAAAGACAGCGAATCCCATTCACAGCAGGCCTACTCTCCAAAGCCTGAGTCGTATTTGATTCATCCTCTTAATAAGAAACTTCCTCTCTTCGGGGAGGACACGAAGCTTTCCTTAATGAATCTCGGAATGACTGATTGCTGTTTGAGAGATGAGATGAGCAAACATTTGACGTGCTATGTTAATAATCAAACAAAGTAATGGCAGAGCTTGAGGGAGGCTTTATCTGTCAGAGGCCATACATTTGCAAGGTGTTGCGTGAATCTTGTGTCCAGACAATCCGCCGGAAAAGCACCAGAGCGCTGAAATCAAAGCGAACGGGGGAGGCCAAGTGCAGGTAACAGGTAACATCTCTCTTCGGCAGTCCAGCTGGTTTTCATGATGACGGGTTGTAATAGACAGAGGACGTGAACAGACAACGTGAAATCTGAGTAACACACTCAAGTAGGACTAAACTGCGATAAATATCAAACGGTACACCAATGTGGGTCTCTGAACGTGCTGTTAACGGGGTAAAATACCAGTACTTGCTCTATCATATTAGCCCTCAACAGAAATTTGAACCCTCTTTTTCAAAACATGAAATTCGACCTCACCCTTCTCTCGGTTTGATTCCCCCCTCACCCCCCTTTTTTTAACCGGATCTGAATTTTTCAAATTGAGAACAGAATGATTTTCAACATATTGTTTCTTTAAAAAATGCATTTATTGCAAGTTTAATGCAATATTAGACGTAATTTCAAAGTAAATAATAGTAGTAAATACACCATAACATGACCCGGGACTTGAATAATTTAGCTGCCGAATTTCAGCGTTAGGCAGCTAAATTATTCAAAGTCTGTTGCTTTTTATTTGCTCACTTATAAACGGTTCAAATAAGCTTCAGTGCATATATGGAACATTGTGGACACAAATGCAATGCCAAGGAGTAAGTGTTAGGGGATTTTATAATGTGTAGTTAAAAAGTGTCCATATTGAAATGTGCGATTGAAACTATTTATATTTAAGCCCACACTCGTAATTGGAAAATTATCCTCATCTAAGAATTCTTTTGTAAAGAAAAGGAAAAAACAAAAAACGAACTAACCTCTTGTTGTGCTTCAGACCTCTTTTATTTGAACAAAATGAATTAATAAATATAAATAAATAGTGTTGAAGGGTAACAACATAACACAGCCTAACGAAGGAAGACAGAACGAAAGCAGTGTTCAAGGCTTTTTATGTGAACATTATTCGCAAAAACGCAAACTTATCCACATTAACTGGAAACTTATTTTTCAATCAAACATTCCCATTTCATCTCAATCCAGACTGAGACCAAAAGATGTCGGAGTCTTTCACGTCTCCTCTTTTTATGGCTTTCCCCCTAACAGTGACTTTTTCTCTCTCTCTCGGATCAAACAGTGTTGCGCCAAAGCGCAACCTTTTAATTCAGGGTGTTTATTTCTCTGTTTACGTGCGCTTTGTCTCTAGAAAATTTCCGGAAGTGTCCCTTAGTCACAGCTATCCAGCATCCCGTATTACCCCTTTGTGTGAATGTGTGTGTGTGTTTCTCTCTCTCTCTCTCTCTCTCTCTCTCTCTCTCTCTCTCTCTCTGTGTGTGTGTGTGTGTGTGTGTGTGTGTGTGTGTGTGTGTGTAGTTTTAACAGAGGGTTGACATTACCAATAAAGTTAAGTGTACCTGCTGTAAACTTTATTGGCGGTGGTAAAGACGCGGCTCGGCCTGCATCTTTTGTGTGTCTCAGCTCCGTGTGGCGATGACGGCCTGCAAGGACAAGATGCACCACTCAAACTAGTAAGTGAGGGAAATTTAGTTAGTTATTTAGCTTGTAGAGAATGCGCTTTACTCGCCATCAAACGACACATCAGGTGATTATTTCAAGGCGAAGCCAGAGGACTTCCTGTAAAAGGATTTACGAGATACAAAGCTGCGTGTTAGTGTTAAATTAAATAATACGTCTGCTGTTGTTCTCATCTTGATCCGTGTCTCTCTGTTATTACGCAAGTATTAGGATACAGTATATTTGCTGAAGGTCAAGAAAAAAACACCTAACCTCCTAACTTTTTATGCGTGAGGAATTTTACGCGCAGCGATTAGATATTTTGTTTTCTTTCTGCGTGTGCTGATGTTAGCTTTCGTTAAAGGTTTGCACAACATTTGCAGTGTATGTATATTTCTTTTCATAACAGAGTGTTCTCTTTTCCAGCTCAAATCTCAACTGCTTTTTAAAATGTATATTTTGTTACAAATGACTTGCAGCAGGCATAATTTTTGATATTATGCTTGCACCTGGTGTGTCTGCGTATTTGATATTGGATGTGAGGTGCATACTATCCTGACATCTGTTTGCTTCCGTATGAGAAGCACAGGCCCTTATATGGAAGTAGAGTTTAGCCTAATTGAAGTTTAATTAGTTGCGTCTCCGTCGCTTTCTGTCCTTTTCTTACTCCCCTACCTCGCCTTCGCACTCACACACTTTTATTTCCACGTTCCCAACTTGTCTGGGGGACATCTTGGCATAGAGCTCATCCACCAGGGGAACTGTCATATTTTGACACATGTCTGATATGTGACATATGGGGAATTTCGCTGTCATGTATTATATTATTGGTGGTTTAGTTTTGTTCAATCGAAAAAAAGAAGAAGAAAAAAGAGAGGAAAGACAAGATGGGTGCAAACATTCCTGGTTGTTAAAAGGAGAAATTTACAGCTGAGTAATAAAAGTTTACGACTGAATCCTTTCTGCCATTGGCTGAAGCGAGCCACGTGGCACAGGCGCTATGAACATGAACTTTATGCTGTTGTCTATTCTCTGGTCCTTCCCCTGTATCAGCAGCAGACTAAGCTGGGGCGTAGAAACATATTATTTCCCTTTATTGTAATATTTAAAGAAAAAAAAATGCTGCACAGTCATCTTGGCACTGCCGCGCGTGTTATTCACCCGATCCCCGACTTCCTGACAGTGAGATCTTCGGGACAGTCACCGCCTCTACCAGCCGCTGCCTGCGTTTATTCCCCCACCGGAGGCAATAAAACCACTGGGACAGCAAATGGAAGAAGAAAGCCTGCTAGAAAAGACTTTTCCCGGCAGACACCCTGTCTCCATAAGCTGCTTATCGCCGGAATGTGAACACAGCCAGCAGCACAGAGGAGATGTGCGTTGTGTTGATATATCCCACTCGCCATCGTGACCCTTCAGCTGCTTTGTTGGACCACAGTGACGCTCGAAATTGTGGAGAGCCTGCTGGGGGTAAGATTACACTTTACTAGCTGCTTTTCTTAACTGTTTAATGATCTGTTTCTCAATCGGCTGGTCCTTGTGGCGTTGAGATGATTGTGAAAATTATGAACGTGTGAGATCATGAGAACTGAAGGTGTCTATTCAGTGTAGTTGTGACCTGACCTGTAGCCTGGGAGGGTGCTGAAGCCCGGGGCGGTTGTCATTATTTCTTTCTGGCTGATGTGGCAGCACCTGTGTGGGTAGTGGCTGCTTCAGCCTACATCCAGTGTGTATTTTTAAAGGCGCTGTGCCAACCCGATGTAATTGATTGCCTTGTGATAGTAAACTTTCTCATCACTCACATAGGCCCTTCTCACCAGGCAGTGACGAATGATATTAATTTCTGGCTGATGTTCTCTAATTATGGTTTGTTTTCACATCTGCTGCCACACGTTTAACCCAGTTTCTGCCAGAAGCCTGCATAACATCTATAAGCAATTTCACACATCCCTATGTCACACGCACACACGAGAAACACATAGGCTCACAGTATGTACACAGTGACACACTGGTGTCTCCCGGCAGTGCCCCCTAGCGACAAGAGGCGTTATATGTGGAGGTGGGCGGGTGTTGAGGCTTGATGTTTATGGCTGCTGGTTTTCGGCGGCGGTTCACTGCGGATGTCAGCTGATACACTGCTGCCAGCGAGTAACTGCTCGACCTGACACCGAAGAGTGTTTCTGATTTGTTGTTGTCACTTTGGAGAATGAGATTCGTCTGTTTTATTGTTTTCGTTTTAGCATGATGAGATGAAGTGATTTGTAGAAGATATTGCTTTGTCACATAAGCACGCCACGACATTCGTGAGAGTTAACATTTCATTTTATTTACACCACCGGGAAAAAAAATAAAATAGGACGAGTAAGTAATAAGTTCAAAATTGTATCAAATATGCACAATATCAACAACACCAAGAGCAACAGCAGTGGACATTTAACAGTAGCAAATGTGTCGTCATAAGTGAGACAGAATGAGTGTATACAGTGCATTGTTTATAGCATATTGTGCATGAATGGTGGGACATTGCATCATATACATTTCACTTCCCCAAATTTCTTTCAAACACGTCTAAAAATACTAAAACAATTAAATAAATGTATTGATTAAAATAAATCCAGATCAATTATTTTACGTTATTCTGGACTTCATATGAAAAAAAGCACAGAATGAGGTTTAAACTCGTCAAGTGTGTGCGTGTGTGTGTTTGTGTGGGAGAGACAGAAACCACGAAAGCCTCAGTAAAAAACAGAAGGATAATGAATTGGAGTATCAGTGTAAGACAAAATATATACGAAGTGTATCCATTGCACAAGTATCCAAAGACATCTTAAATAACACGGTGTGTGTGTGTGTGTGTGTGTGTGTGTGTGTGTGTGTGTGTGTGTGTGTGTGTGTGTGTGTGTGTGTGTGTGTGCAGGCTGTGCATTTGAAGTTTGGCGATGTTGTTTCATCAAAGCTTAGCTTGAGGAATTGTCCTCTCTTCTCTGTGTAGAGACGAAATATTTTTTATGTAATAAAGCGACGTGATCTGTTTCTGTCTCAGCAGTCCAGCGTTTCAATCTTGTAAAATACAATTATTGGCAAAGCCTCGTTGTGAAAGCCTTTAAATTCTTATAACCTACTGTTAAACACGTTGTTTGTTTTTCCCTTATGAAACATTGCTGTTGCAATGGATCGTGTCCGCTGCTGCCCAGCACTATGCCTGCAGAAGAGAGAGAGAAAGACAGAGGGAGAGAGCGAAAGAGGGCCCATTTAATAGATGCCATTTGAGTTGTTAGGTAAATCTTGGTTGAAATAATAAGGGAAAACCACAGCCCATTGTTTTGCCCTGCAGTGTTTTTTAAACCCAGAGATAGGCTCGCATTAAACTCCATGAAGTCATGAATCTGTCCGCATCACCACATTTAGAACCTCACTTACAAATCCCGACAGGACCAAAATTTTGCCTACTAATGGCCATAATTTATGATGTGTGGATCAACATGCGCTCATTGGGCAACAGCTTCCTGAGTGCTTAACGAGCATAAAGTCGAACACTTCCGGACATTAATTGGGCTAGCCAGCGATGGTAAAGTGCTTATAGAGGGCTTTACATTGTTAGTATGTGAATTACTCCTTATTAGTAAGGTTAGAAGCGGGGGAGAGGAAAAAGCATCAGAGGATGACCAGACTTTGCCCCTCTTGCTGCGTTTTTAATCATGGCCGATAATGTAGAAATTTTAAGGGTCCCGTATAACTAATGCTGAGTGATGTTGTGATGTTGGATATTGAAAGCTGTGTTTAAGAAAAAAATAGAAGCAACCGTAGATGTTGATGGGCCATGTTGTGCTGCAGAGCGCGGGCTATCAAAGTTAGGCCTTCAGCACAAGAACACATCAAAGCGTAAGAATTCAACCAGTAATAATAATAATAATAATAATAATAATAATAATAATAATAATAATAATAATAATAATAATAATAATAATAATAATAATAATAATAATAATAATAGCTTAGTTTATGCCTTGGTTGCGCATCACCATATAAAACTACAAATTCAGGGCATATAACACTGAGGAATTAATTATGAATGATCTTTATTAATTCCCATGGTTAGAAACAGGATGTTAGGGTATTGATAGTATTTTATATTTTTACTTTTCCTGGTTCACGCATTCGTCGCTGGACATAATGTTCTTTTAAAAATTGTGGAAACGCGCACCAAACGGTTCCTCTCCTCCCTGCATCAAATGCCGTGCGTGTAATTTGCCTCACGGGCCGCAATAAAACACTAAAACACAAGGGAAAGAATGACCTTTCTAATTCTGCACACTGACACAAGCTCTCCTGCATTCCAGTCTCTCCAGTCCACACATTGGCTTTACTGTTCAGCTTTTATTTACAACCCAAAGTTTACAGACCGCTCTGTTCTTCGTGTGTGTGTGTGTGTGTGTGTGTGTGTGTGTGTGTGTGTGTGTGTGTGTGTGTGTGTGTGTGTGTGTGTGTGTGTGTGTGTCTGTAAATAACAATAAGGAAAATCTGTGGTTGAGAACTCAAATAATTCGAGTGGATTTTGATGGAATAGAGATTGCTGAAAATTGTGTTAATCTGAAACACTTTGCAGTGTGGAATAAATTATGCCGACTACTTGGTGACGACAGCAGAAATGGTTAAACAAAGGAAAGCTTTCACAAATCTATTGCACATTCCGTTTCTGCCACCATGAGGGCGGATTGACTAAAAATATAATATCACAAACTTCAATTTTATTTGCGTTTTGTTCATATTTACTTTGGTGGGATTCAAGTTCCAGTCAAAGTGGGGGAACTGACTTTTTTAATGTTTGCAACAATTTGGTCTCCTTTGAAATTACACCACACTGAAGGGTAGAAGTTCACTAAACAAACTGGGACCCCGAGTAGTTTACTCCTGCTATAAGTGTTGGTTTAACCTCCGTCATCAAGTGATTTCGTTTCTGGATATCAAAAAGAAGAGGGGAAAAAGAACAGTCCCAGGACGGAAATTTAGGAAAACTGCAGGCTCCAACTTTTGCGCTTTATTTGCCTCAAATCTGTGCGACGCGGATGTCACATATGGTCACAAATAGTTGAAGGGAAACTTTTACTGCACCAGCTACTTCCTTCTCTTTGTTCTTGTCTCTTTTATGGGCTATTCAGGATCCCAAACAACAGACCAAACACTGTTGCACGTTTAGGCTGCACGAATTCACTCCATTGAAGAAATCAATGAGGTGAACCAATAGGCTGTTGCAGCCAGTGGGGCTGCGTTTAACAGACTTTTTCAATAGCGTTATTGATTGTTGTTGTTATTATTATTATATTGCTATCTGATGCGGCTTGTTTAAAAAAATTTTTTAATTAAAGTAAATTAAAAAACAAAACAAAAACCGGCCACATTAATTTGGAAAACTACTTCGAAAGCACGTGTGGCGTTTTAGTTTTAATTCATCTGAAAAGTTTTTCTAAAATGAAAATGAAAATTAGCGCACTGCGATCTCGTCTAATGCAGATTTTGGAGGCAGCTCGTTTAGGTCAAAACACGTGATCAAGTTTTTCTAGAATTCTGCAAAACGCCTCTAAAGTAATTTCCAAACCCATCATTTGGTGCTGAGATAATAATCGGTTCCCGTTTCCTCTGTGTGTGTCACAGGAATGTCAAAGCACGATCACAAGGAGAGAGAGAAAAAAGAGACTGGAACATCTGCATAAGCATTTTAACATGTTGCCTATTACATTTTTTTGCTTAATTAATTTGAAGTAAAGTGTTCTTTGTTGTGAGTTTGAACAGACTATACCTGAGAAATAGCAGTGAGCATTGATGAGCAGGTTTGCACGATCGCACAACTGATTGGATTCTTTTTTCAAGATGGTGGCAGAAGTCATCTTCACAGGAGCATTTTTTTCATTCTTTTTTCCCCTTTCTGTGCCATACCTGTCCTGCACGCGATTTTGTCTTTGCTTTGCCTCCACACGCTGTGCAGTGCTTTTTTGATTCTTAGCGGGAGAGATTGCTGCCTGTGTTTCAAGGCTTTGCTGCAGAGATAGTTGTTGGTGAGCTGGGGAACGTCACTTGTTTTATTGCCCTCACAGAAGAGAGACCATAAACGCATTCTTACCGCCGACACCCTCCCCCAGGTCACTGCAAAAGCATGGAAATTGGAAAGTTGTTGATATGGCTGAGATAAACAGCAGTGTATGTTGTATTATGGATTAAAACTGGGTATAGGACACACACATGCGCACACAAGATCACTCACACGAAAACTTAGTATGACAGTTCATGGCTTTGCATTAGTAAACAGCTTTAATATCCGTGTTATTTTTTCTATTGGTCACTATTTAATAGGCATTTTGTATAATATTTCACGTGTTTTTCATTAGAATTCTCCATCTCCTTCCTTCCTCTGAATGTGGTCTCTGTCCTGAATGACATTGGCCACGCTTTCCATCTTGCTTTCTGCTTAAACGACACATGCTCATAAACTTCAAGCCAAAAACTTCTCACTCAGCCAAGCTGTATAGTGTGCCACTCCAAGTCTACGTTGTGTTTATCGACATTTAGCCGTAATGTTCAAGCTCTGAGCTAAAAGCTACAGTTTCTCCTCAACTCCTGCCTCTCAATTGGTTGAGAATGGTCAGCTGACATTGTCATATTGTCTCTCACCGAGCCAAGCCTCGGCTATAACACTCGGGTTTGTGCGTCTTAACCGGAGATTGGAAATTAATAATATTGAATCCTCAAAGTAGCTCACGTCCAGTTACAGAGGCAGAAAGTCGAGGAAAAAAAGAAGACCTTGGAGAAAGGTGTGGTTGGTTGACACAGAGATTTACTGAGAAGGAGATTGAAAAGAGACCGATAAAGAAGTGGGGAGAGTTGGAGAGAGGGTTACAAGCAAGGTATGAATTCTTATTTCGCGAACCCGTCGCTCTCCTGCCATTTATCCGGTGGTCAAGATGTTTTGCCTAACGTACCCCTAAACTCCACCACCTATGACACAGTTAGACATTTTTCGTCGTACGGTGCCGCTGTGACCCAGAATCGGATATATGCACCTTTCTACTCTCCTCAAGATAATGTGGTGTTTGGGTCTGGCAGGGCACAGTATGAGTATGGATCAAACGTGTTTCTTCAAGACAAGGACGTGCTTCCCAGCTGCAGACAAACAAATATGGGACTCAATACACAAAGCCACATTGCTCAAGAGTACAGTCTGGATCAAGGAAGAGCAGCAGCTCAGGAGCAGAAAAGTAACATCCCGATCTACCCGTGGATGCAGCGAATGAACTCACACGGCGGTGAGTTTTACTACGACAAATAAATTAAGGAAATGGGCCAGTTTTACGATATGTCTTACCAAGAGAGCAAGTTACTTTTTATGGCCCCATAAAACATTACTGTATCCCCTCGACTTGTAGATGGGCCTTAACATGTGCAAACAAACAGCTTTCATTTTAAGAATGATATAGTAGCCATAATCAGTAGAGTGAGATAGAGAGACTACTTAAGAAGCTTTAATAATTTTAGATAATACAGCAAAGATATCCTTTGAGATATATTTTCCCCTTCCAGTTAAAATGCGTTTATTTTTCTCTGTGGATTTAGATTGCAATTATGAATCTAACAACGAGGCAAAAAAAATAACCAACTTATGCTCAGTTGCCTCCAAGTATGAACAGACTCCAGGCAGAGGCACGTTTTATTTGAAATCCAAACGTGACTTCGCGCTGTTAACGCTTAAATGAGTGACTTTACTTTGTCTCCCAGCAGGAGTCGGCTACGGGACAGACAGACGCAGAGGACGACAAATATACTCTCGTTACCAAACGCTTGAGCTGGAGAAGGAATTTCATTTCAATCGCTACCTGACCAGGCGCAGACGCATCGAGATCGCGAATGCGCTTTGTTTAACAGAGCGGCAGATCAAAATCTGGTTTCAGAACCGACGCATGAAATGGAAGAAAGAGAGCAACCTGACCTCCACGGTGACAGGAACTGAACAGACAGGAGCGTCTCAAGAGCAGGAACGCAATGGCGCAATGGAAGAAGGGAAGGATGAAGACAAGAAGAAAGAATAGCTCAAAATAATAATAATAATAAAAAATTATAAAAAACCACACGATGACCATTACAAACCAACATAACTACCTAAAAATCTACATGGACTCGAGAGCGACTTCACCGCATGATTGCTACCACGCAGCTCTCACCAATTTTATTTCGTGTTGGACCACAGGAGTGTTGATCCTTAGAAATCCAAAATTATTTCAGCCACAGTTTGGCCGCTGTGTTGTGTGGAGAACTGAGGGTTTTTTGTTTTTGTTTTGTTTTTTATTGCAAATATCACACTTGTATTGTGGAAATAAAAAGAAGTATTAATTTCTACCTATCTTCCTATGCCAGGAAATCTGTATATTTACCTACCCCCCTCTCACACACCCCATCCATCACTGTGAAACTCTTTGATCACCTCACTATAATACAGTGTTGATCTGACTAAACTCATTACTGTACATGCACATTCCATGGAGGCAAAAGAGCGGGCGGACACTTGATCACAATGTAATCTATTACTTGAATCGTCCGCAGGAAAATGGGCCCTGCATCAAACTAAAAGTAGTAGTCTCCAGTCCGAACACACACATGCACACACAGACACGCACAGACACACGCACACACACACGCGCGCGCGCAAACACACACAAACAAACAAAAACCATAATGTCTGTACATGATAAAAGTAACGGTATATAACGTAAATCCCGTGGAAACGTAATGTGCATTTAGCCGCTTTGGTAGACGCTGCATAACATAAGATCATTGACCATTTGACACAACATGCTTCCTCGTGAGATAGATTTGTACACTAGTAATTCTTCACCTTTGTTTGAGAGTCAAACATTAATGTTTTGTCATAACTGTGTATCACGGAATAAAATGTTTGTAAAACTTTCACCTTTGTCTTGTCTGTTTCATGAGTCAGATGAAGACAGATCCCTTAAATACGTAATAAAAATACGAAGAGATTTCCTAAACGTGGACTGTGAAAGTTTGCTATTTCTTTCTTCTTATGCTTTTCTTTAAATTTTAAAGATTTTTTTGTCGTGGCCTGTTTGGTCCGGAGGCTGTGTAGGCAAGAAAGGGAGGATTTGACGTTAAACATATATTTTTAAGCAATTTTTGTTTCTCCAAAACATGAGACCTGTTTGTTCGACGCCGATATTGGTATGGCACAGGAATTAGCTACTGTTAAGCTACTGTTAAACACGATAACATCCCCGTAGCTGTAGTAATATAAACTCCCAACAACGTTCACGTTTCAAGTCCATCCGCGTAGATATATTTTAACCTAGCTTTATTATTATTATTATTATTATTATTATTATTATTATTATTATTATTATTATTATTATTATTATTATTATTGGTGATGGTGGACTGGCAGCGGGTCCAGGGCACAGAGCTGACCGGTCTTGACCGTCTTGCCCCATACCAGACACCAGATGACGCTCTTGTCTTACTGTCCTGCCCTTTTTGCGCTAAAGATCCCTGCCTGGTCCTCAACAACCAACAGCTCAAAGTTTACCGGACACGTTTCTCCTATTCATCAATATCCCCATTGAGTATCAAAGCCAATTTATGACTGGCCAACATGCGCACGTGATCCCGTACAAATACCCCATATTTGGGCAGCCCACGTCGGATCAAGAATTAAAAAAAGATACCAAAGCCTACTCCACCTATAAATCCTGGATTATTTTTTAGGGCAGACAGCTGTGAATTTTCCAAAAGCGGCAACAAAGAAAAGCAATGATCAACAAAAACAAGGAAATACCCGCAACGTGTAGCCCGCAGCCCTGTCTAGTTTAAAAAGAAAGTGTCGGTGGTAGTTTGAAATGAGCTCTGTTGACAGCTCCAGTCTCAGGCAAACAAGCGAGACAAGTTCTCCTAACACTATGTTTAGTTTCGATCTATCTGGGCGCGTGTCCAGCCATTATGAGGGTGTTAATGTGAACGGGATATTCTCTTGTCCCGTCCCCACGACCTCTGTTCAACGGGAGGAGATGAAAACTAGCCTGCGTGGCAATACGGATATTCCACTCCCGTCAGGACCACAAATAACCATGGTCTCCAGTAGCTCGTCTGTGGACGCCAGCGGGCTCAGCTACGGCAGCAGTAAGCTGCTCGGACGTGGGGCTGGCAGAGACCCGGAGAGAAGCGCAAAATCCGGCGGCAACATGAGCCAGGAGAGCGACAGAAACGCGGATAACACGCAGTCCGTGAAACGAAACACAAACGTGAACCAGCCTGAGGATAGTGAGCAGCGACCACAGATTTATCCATGGATGACAAAACTGCACATGAGCCACGGTAAAGTTTGCATATTTTCTAAAGTGCAGCTAAGATGCTTTCCCTTATTCACCCTTAACGCTACAACACTTCTTTTTGCCCGTTCCAGTGTCCCTCTTGAGTTTTATAGGCCAAACGCAGGAAATAATAAAAACTCGCGGTCATAAATTTTATGACAAAGGCATCCATTGCTCGTAAACCTGCTCTGTTACGGTGAAGATGTGATCTGCGCTGTGATTTATGGTGGCATAATTGGATAAGAGAACAAAAATGCGATAAAACTATGGAATAATATTACAAATGCAGCATTAAGTATTAGTTTTTGCCATGCTTCGTTTATAGACTTGGTCTAGCTATGTGTTTTGCATCAGCACACACACTGTGAGAGAGGAGCTTTAGCCTTAAATTGAACTCTGTCAAACACCAATGCCCTGACCCAATCATGAACTTTTCACCTCTAAAAGATCTGAATAGGCATGCTTCTTCTCTATGCCTTCAAACCACTGGCGTACTGTTGAGGCAGCGAGACGTACAGGGAGCACATTTGCTGCAAAAGATGCTGTTTTTATTATGAGCAAATATCTAGAAACACACTGCAGGGTTGTTGAAATTATTTTATTTTTTCCAAAAGCACAGCTCTGTTGCTTTGCACGCATGTACCCACGGAAATCTGAAAAAAGTATCTGGAAAACATCACTTTCTTCAACCCACTTTTTCTCCCCCCCCCCCCGCCCCCCTCTTTTTTTTTTAATAGTTTACATATCTGCTTCTCCCCCACAACATCCTACTCCAGTGCATCGTTATTAAACCGAGGCCAGGGTTTTATCGAGAGGCCCACATATTTTTAGTTATCAACTTCTAAGCATTAAATCATGATAAGATGCATTAAGTAATATTTTGTATTTTTTATGTTTTGCTGTGAAAGGATTAAGTGGGCCCTCTTCCCCTGCACTGAGCATATTTATATTAAGGGTCTAGTTAACCATCCTTATCTGCATGAACATAAATTTTTATTGCACAAGTCCACAGTAAGTAATATCAGGTTAAAATTAGGTTATATAAAGATTTTTGATCTTTTAAATGGGGGTTGAAGGGGATTTAAATTAATGGATCCTTGCTTGTAGTGCTTATGGGTATCCAGGCTTTGTAATAACATGTAATAGTAATGAATGTAATGATATTATTAGCCTATTATTTATATTCCACTTATTTTTTTCCACTCTAATGCTGCTGAAAGCTAACTTATTTTAATACCACTTCAGAATCGGAGGGTAAGCGGTCCAGGACCAGTTACACCCGCTATCAGACTCTGGAGCTGGAGAAAGAGTTTCACTTCAACCGGTACCTGAGCCGCCGCAGGCGCATAGAGATCGCCCACACTCTGTGTCTAAACGAGAGGCAGATCAAAATCTGGTTCCAGAACAGACGAATGAAGTGGAAGAAGGACTCAAAAATCAAAGTGAAGGAGTAAAAATGGCATCAGCGAACGCGGTGCATGCAGCACGTTTTCCCCCCTCACTGCACAATGCTGGAGTGCCGCCTGACCTTCGGATGAACTGCTAGGAGCAATGACATCACGACACCGCTCTGTGTGCTTCATCACCAATTATGTGTCACTTGCTGCAGTTTGGGACCTAATGTATTGAATATCGCTCACTTTGATCAATCGGTTTACATTTCTAAATTAATTTGCTGCCCATGCGATGATAGCCTCACTTTACTGCACGAGAGGAACAGGGGGTCGAGGGTTAGCTGGAACCGTCCCGCTGCAAAGCTTTGGTCTGCAGTACACTGAAAAGGTGCACACAAACACTAAAAGAAGAAAAAAAATAAAATGTTTTTAAATTATGTAAGCGAGAGGTAACCTGAATAGCTCCCATCTTTATATCACCATGCATCAAAGGGGTCAGTGAATCAAATAAAGTCAAAATAAATACTAATTCTGACTTATCTGAAAATCCTTAGCAACAGTTAAGTTGTCTTACAAATACTACTTCTCTCCATTTTTTTCTTTTTCTTTGAAATTTACTCTGTGACATGTTGCATTTAGGATGCTGTTGAATGTGTGTTCAATAAGCAATGTCCTCGTGAGTGGATTTCGTGTGAAGACACCATCCCTGTTGTCTGTCATATTCTTGTGACTCTTGAATCATTATGTACAATTCAGTGGCTGTTTGTGATAATGTTGTAATGTGCAATGGAACAATTTCTCTTCCCTCCTTTGTAAACTTAAGGTGCCTGATTAACACTGGGCCTACAATAACTGATAGATGGCCTGTTCGTTGATTGTAACCAATAAAGACTCATTAAAAGTAAGGGAATTCCCTGCTGTCAGCATGCACGTTTATTATTATTTATTATTATTATTATTATTATTATTTAAAACACATTTCGAGGGTTGGCTGGCGGAATTCAGTTCACTATCAAAGCCATTTATAAATGCGTTGTCCCATTTGAGCCACGAAATCAACAGATTTTCATTGACTCACAAACGCGCTCGGAAGTCTAAGGCCCCCATAAAACTTTATTGCCCCCTTCTCCAGCACTCCACCACACGCACACTCCGTTTCCTGTTTTGTCAGGGAAGGAAGGGACGCACTTGCCTGTGATAACACTCACCCACGACACAACGTGGATGCAAAACTTTGGTTTCCTGTGACCGCACACTGGCGCGTCATCACCGCTGAGGCCATATGGCTACTTTTGTCATGTCGCCTTGCTCTTTAATCCTGCTATCATTACACTGCTGTTAAAACATCGCTATGTGGTAGCGCTGTAGCATAGCGGACATAAAATCACGCCATTGTTGAATGTAGCGGCAGTTTTAGTAGAAGAAGTGGCGTGACGCAGAATAACCCAAGGTTATGAGGTAATTCTGTCTAGCACTACTTAAAGAAAATAAAAATCAACTCACCTCTTAAACTAATAGCTTCCTATTGACTTCCTTGACGGTTATGAGAACCGGTCAGCGCAGCGTCCACTTTCTCTGCGCTGTGTTGGGCCTAACCTATACATGGACAACGCATTCAATCCCTTTTTGTATGTCTTTCTTTTAGGGTATTTTAAAGTTTACAAGGTTACATATGCCAATTGCCTCAAGCAGGGCCTGTGAATGGTGCATAGGAAGCACGTGGTGTCATTTAAGTGGGTTTTATGGCCTGGAAGAGCTGACAAACCTTCGATATATACACATCATATATAATCTTAACTGTCCGGAATCGCAGCTGCCTGCTTCCCCTTATCGGAGGAAGAAAGGGCTTTGTGGCAGTGAGGATGCAGTACCTTTCTTTGGACTGTGTAGTCGAGTGGTGCGGAGGACTGAGAGCTGTTGCAGTAAGTTGGTTTTTACTTTGCCTACAGGCCTGCGCGCTGTGCCGTTAGCTCACTGAACTGCGTAGTTTTTGTTGTATATATATTGTAACTGAATGTGTGACTGTTAAACAGATTAGAGCCTAAATTGACGCTATGTACTAATTCGCAGCGAGTATTTATGAAACTGTGCCATATTTTTAAGCACCCGGAAAAATGATTGTTTTCACACGTTTTATTGTATCTTTGCTCTTTTTTAATATTCAAAAAGTGTCTCGTACGGATATATCGATCACTGATATTTTGTGTTAAGGAGCCACGTTTTAAACCATTATTAGCCTTTTATTTGAAGGCTGTTGCATTTTATTCTTGGCAAATAACAGAATATAGGCCTACGCACATTTTCATGCGGTGGATGTGATTTGATTCAACAGTTTTCTTCTTAATGTCAGATTGAGAAAATAATATATATATATATGTGTGTGTGTGTGTGTGTGTGTGTGTGTGTGTGTGTGTGTGTGTGTGTGTGTGTGTGTGTGTGTGTGAGAGAGAGAGAGAGAGAGAGAGGGAGAGAGAGAGGGAGAGAGAGAAAGGTGACTGTGAGGAAAATGCAAAGTTCAGGCAGAACTATCAAAAATAATCTGGCGTCCCGTCTCACTAACCACTACACCCTCTCTCTCCCTCTCATTTCCAATATCCCCCTCGTACTCTTACCTCCATGTGACATACGGAAATTCTAAATAAAAGCGCCGTGGTTTCAGACGCTTGGATGGAAGAAAATGCGCTTTTTTGAAAATATACACAACGTTTCGAAGCATATTTTGTGACATTTGTTCTGTGCTGTTCTGTGTTGTGCTAAAAGGTGGCTCTGATGGTTAAAAGAATGCATTAGTCCACAAAAAGAGGCTTATTAGTGCAAAACCACCTGACTACCATGACTCGAAGTTACTGTTTGCACTCATCATCATATTGTTTTAGGGTCATGTCTGGGCCAAAGGAACAGGCTTGAGTCAAAGGCATTTTTGCAGTTCAAATATGCCATTATCCAAACTGAAATATTACGAAAGGCAGCACTAGTGTTAGCTCGAGGCGTGCATGTGCATGTTTTGCAGAAATGTGTTATCAGTCTTAAAACTATGTGATCTTATAACCTAAACGAGTTTCTGCTTTTCTTTAGGCTACATTATTTTAAAAACGTCCTAGAAAGTAGTTCAGCTTAGAAAAGCTGCTCAATGTGTGAAACTGCGAATGGATGAATCTAACAGTAAGACTTTTTGGGTGTGTTCAGCTATGCTGTTAGGCACAAGGTGAATCAGGAATTTACAGGCTGTAAATGCTGCATAATGTGAGAATTAAAAATCACAAAACAAAGTATTTGAGTCAGCTTTCTTCCAAATGAGGAGTTTCGAGGCTTTAGGTTGTGCACAAATGCACTGAAGGCTGACCACTTACCGCATCTCTCCAGTCCTGGCTTTACAAACCTATTTTTAATATTTTCTTTATGTGGAATACGTAAAGTCTGTCCTGGTTTGCTTTCAGGTGTGCAAGGGAAAAATTATACACTTTCAATAGGGGGCACTGTATAACACGCTGCTGTGTGGGTGATACACTGCGGGGGCAACATGTCCAAGTCAGGGCATTGTTAGTTCCTCTTTCTTCTCATTATTATTTTTTATTTCCTCCTTTTTTCAAAAGCAATTTCGTTGCTTTTTTACGTAATACAGACATTTGTCATATCCCATTAACTCCCATAAATCTCGCACTAAAATGAAACAAAACAAAAGGAAAATATTTGTTTTCCTGCAGAAATTACTAGTAAATATATTTTTTCTTTTACAATAAATTAGAAACAAATATTAACGTGTGTTTTGCCACATTCATGGGGCTACAGGGCGCTTATTACAATCGAACTAATTTTACTCTCAGTACTTTTTAGTCACTTTGAATTAAAGACCTGGTTTAACCTCACAAAAACTAGGACAGACCTTTCCAAAAACACTCTTATAGCATCGCAATAAAAGTGAAATGGCACAAACATCCGTTTTCACTGCCATGTTCTGAGCTGTCGTATTCCTTTCTTTGACCTGTGGAGCTGACATTGTCATCATTCAAACCTCGGAGGTCATTTCCGGGTGAACACAAACATCCTTTTGTCTGAGCCCAAATAAAAACCATAAAGTCCTATTACATCGGTTGTTTTGTTTAACTCAGCAAGAATTGATTTACAATGTGAAGACAAACTAGTTGTTTTGTTTTTTTTGAATTATCATTGACTCTCCGCCATAATTCCACAGCGCTCTGGAAGTCCTGGGATTTCTATTCTTAGAAAATTTGCCCAAGGAAATACCAAAATGGTTGTAAATTTACTTTTACTGTCTGAAAATGACCCGTCCTAAATTTCCGCCCTCGGTCCCAGTTCTGCAGCAGCCCTACACATGTCAGAGCTTTTCTAGGACAGCCTCGCTTAAGTAGATAGCAGAGGATATGAGAGGCAAAGGGACGGACTGACGGGTCATTAGGAAAAAAGGAAACACATGCAAACAGTTTCTTTCTGTATTTGAACTTTGAGTGATTTACTGTAGGAAACACGAAGGGAATCATTATAATGAAATACATTTGTGGCTTTCGATTGTATTATATAATCTCCTTTTCATATTTGTATGTGGCCAATTTATATATTTAGATTTATTTTTAGATTATACAGTGGCTTTTTAAAATTGGAGCAAAAAACCGGAAATATGGTACGGACACCGCATATGTTTATGCCATCTTCAAATGCGTGACAAATAGGTTGCTTCGTTAATTTAGAGAACACTGAGTAACATTTTCTTTCTATTCTTTTTTTTTTTTTTTTGAGGGGGGGGGGGGGGGGTGTCTAATACATGTTTTAAAAATAAAATATTAATTGAACAAATTATAAAGCTAATTTCTTCCTCGAGAATTTTATTTTTGCAGTTTGGGTGCAAAAATTCATTTTGTCACTTAATGAGGAAATTTTTTATGGACCTTTATGAACCATTTTGTCATGATTACCCTTTTAATTCTTTTCGTTCTTTCTCTCTATTTTTCAGGCATTTCAACGAGCCAACGTGAGTGAGGCTGCGGATTTAATAGTAAGTGTTACGCATTGCCCCACGCTTATCTGCCTACCTTTATTTGAGAGTAAAGCTTGTCTGGCGGAGTTGCTTTTTCAATGACAGCAACCACCTTAATATCTGCACTTCCACTTAATTTATCCAGACACTCTGGCGTTATGTTCTGTGTCTCGTTTCTTACGATTTCCAACATTGGACGCCTAAACAAAAACTTAAGATGGAATTACCATCCTATCCTCTCAACTTCTTGCAGTGCCAGTTAGCCGGATTTAACTGCGCAGTGAGTCTTATGAACCACATCATTGCTTCGAAACCAACCAACTGTTTATAGGAGGAATCTGGTTTCTGAAACCGCCTCTGCTCCCTTGGCTGCTGCTTTTTAAAGAGTATTCATATCCAACTAGTCTCCAGTCTGTCTGCACTTCATTAAAACTTTTTATTTTAACTGGACGATACAGCTTAACGTTATTACACCTGGGGAGAGTAAACGTGGAAAGGCTATTAGGTTAAGAGTTTGATTAAAAGCGCATCGTAACCGTTTTCATCAGGGAGCACAATATTGCTGCACTGTCTGCATCCAGGTCAGGTACTCGGCCACCAAATTAAAAAAAAGAAAAAAGAAAAAGAGCAGCACTGCGTGGACAGAACGACCTCCACATAGTTTTGCACAGATTTATTTTGTTTACATATGTACATGTGTGAACACGCTTGTAAGGCTGTTATTTTGCAGGGGAGGAAAAGGGAAAGCTTAATTTCTCAAATGAACAAATGAAACATCAAATTAGTCTGCCTGAGGGCCTCATTTTTTGTACTTCTACATTATAACTAGTTATTGAACTAGGTGCACGATCTGAAAGCCATTTGTGGGGAGAAAGAATTCATTGCTGTCTCTCCATCAATAATCCTTGGCAGTGAACTATTGGAACCAGTCAAACGCGAGGGGTGAAACGCGGGTCAGGCTGTCTAACTAATATTAAAATGCGTCCGCCAGAGCGCATGGGGCGAGAGGGAGTAGGTGGTGTGTATGTAGCTCCTTTCACACTGGTTGTGTGCACGACAAACAGCATGTCTTTTGATGAGAATATGAAAAAAATCCAAATGAATATGAGTTAGATTTTTTTGTTACCACTTCTCGGGAGTTCACTGTGTGTGTTGGGGCGGGAGGCTTTGTTAATCAATTTTAAAAAATCAAATTGATGCGCGGGATGCTGGCGGAGAAATATGTAGATTGAGATGTTTTTTGACAGTGTTTGAAGCACCCTGTGCATCACCGCTCTAATCAATTCCATTGATTCACAATCTGAGCATGTTTGCTGTTTTTAATAACCCCGAAACAGGTCACATGTCTGATATTGCATTTTTCATCCGAGGCTTTTCTCATTAGCTTCCAGAGTGGCAGCAAGAAAGGTTACCGAGCGGTCAGTATGGTAATAGCAAGCAGAAGAAATGGTTGGGAACAATAGAAACTTATTTTTCATGTGTGCTGTCACGCCGTCCCTTTGTATCCTTCGTGTTTGTAGCTGAATATTCATATAGGAGGCACCTCAAAGGCAGAGGCTGAATGTTGAGAAAAGAGACCCTTTCTGTTCTCTGCGTACGGCGTCTTTATGCTTTGTGTGTGTGTGTGTGTGTGTGTGTGTGTGTGTGTGTGTGTGTGTGTGTGTGTGTGTGTGTGTGTAGGCATACGTGTGCACTCACGGATATTTTATTTTTAGAGAAAGGACCTAAAATGTGTGTTTTCCCTTGCTTGTAGATGTATCCATAGCAGGAGTGGGGTTGTTTGTGGCTTTGCTTCTTGAATCCTGATAAACAGAATCCGCTTTGACGCACGCTTTCTGTGGTATTTCCACTCTGATGCTTCTTGTGACACGACTGTGAAATGCACGATAACCTGCTTGCCACAGATATTTGCCCGGCAGATGACCTTTTACAGTGTCTAACCTAAAACACATTAGTTGTCTATATGTATACCCTGTAGAACCGAATTTGTGTGAAGTACAAGCAGTCGCAAATACGTCTCTACAGGAATACATGGGCAACTGAAATACCACGCCAGTCGATGAATTGTTCTGCATCTGCTTCCCTTCACGTCTCTCTGGCATTTTTTTCTTCCTGCTTTTGCATATACAAGCATCAACGATGATACATACAGCCTGCATCCACCCCATCCACGGGCTCTGGCAGTGCAATAACGCTGTCACAAAGTGTATTCATAGCTCAGACAGCCACAGATTGTGTAGGTAGGCCACAGAGAACGTGCAGTGTGCGGCTACTACTGTGTCAGACCCTGTAAAACACGTTAGGAACCAGGGGTCGTTTAAAAGTGACTGATTTACGGCTTTTATTGCTCTATAAAACGCCTCTAACATCCTCACTAGGGGTAATAGAAATGTCGTGCGCATTCTTTACAAACAGTACAGCCGGAATTACGATAAGCAATTTCACGTCGTTTTTAACCGTATTAACTGCTGCTGTGAAAATAGATGCTTAACTTGTAATGTGATGGTTTGAATGGAAATATATCATTGTATTATTATTATTATTATTATTATTATTATTATTATTATTATTATTATTATTATTATTATTATTATTATTATTATTATTACTCTCCACCTGAAGACATATATGTGAAACATGGGGGTGTTGAGGTGATAGGGAGGTTAACTTCACTCTGTCTGCCTACAGCTGATTCTGAGAAAACAATGGGAAGCTTCCAGCACATGACAAGTTTATACACCCAGGCAGTATCAGTTTACAATAAAACAATAGACCACCAGTGCTGTATGCCTTGGCTCATGGTCATGCTTCAGCCAGGGTTAGGATGCAACATTTTCAGGGTGGATTTGCCTAAAGGCTGCTGAACAAAAGAAAATGTTGTAATACTTTCAGTGTTTGTATTTTACTGTTTAAATTCTAGTTTGAAGCATTGCGTAACCATGTTTGTTTACTAATCATCGGGATGTTGCATTCTGCAGTTCTTCTTCAGCACTTCTTGTAGTTTCAATGGCCTGTCTCATCTGCCTAACAGTGTTGTTTTTCCTCACATAGATGCTGTTCATTGATTGTTCCTGCGCTTTTATTTGGGCCATTACAAAGCTCAGAAACATGTGCACCAGGTAACAGATAAGGGCTTTTTCAAGCTGTAAAACTGCAGTCAGAAGAAGAGGGAATTAGCACCACTCAAGATCACAAGGACTGGTGGCTGATTTCTATTTACACGTGTCATGAATTGCTATCCTGCATTTAGGACAGATGTTCACTTAGTCAAGAGTGTGTACAGCAGACTCTCTTGTTTGCAGCAACTTCACAGTGACACAATACTGGTCCTGCAGTTAAATCAGCAGCTCATTACACCCTCTGCTCTGTGACATAATAGTGATGTAGTTTCACTGCTGGCTGGTTTGTGAGCTCCTGGTGAATGCTTCTCTGCAGGGTTGTGTGCCCCTGATCTGTGACATCATATTAGTGATATTATGTAAGTTTGATCAGTTGGATGTTTGACGCCTGCTTAGCCCACATTTGTGTTGCAGTTTTGTTGTGTCTATGACATTTTCGTCTGTGGCATGTCAGGGTTTATATTCAAATTTGGATTTATGCAATGTTTTGTTTTCTATGGTGCCTTATGGAAGCAAAGGTTAGAGATTAAAAGAGTTTAGCTTTGTCTTTCTGTAGGATAGAATAGAAGCACCATGGATGCACTCTTAAAATCTTTTATGTTGTAAAGCATTTTGCAGCTTTTGTTCCAACAGATTTTGGCTACTGTGACTTTAAAGCAGCAACCTCAGATACAGAATCCTTCTGTAATTCAGTCCCAGTCTTAATGCTATATACTGGGATATTCATAACTGAGCCATTTGTATCTTTTAAATCTTTTTTGTTATATTTTGTAATTTTGTAATATACTGTATTATTTAATTTAGTTTAGTTAGTTACTGTTCTTACTGTCTTGGAGCTACTGTGGCCACATAATTTCCGCAGGGATTAATAAAGCATTCTGATTCTGATTATTCTTACCAATTTTCATTTAAAAGCTGAAAAAATCCATACAAGTGTGTAGTTTTAAAGAAATTAATATGGATTCGAAATAGATAGACCAAAATTTCTCATTGTTGAAGAACCTGCCACTGAGGCAGATTGTTTCTCTCTGTCCACTTCTGTCCAGCACCACAAATGATCAGTCTTCATCTCCTCAAAAGCTGGAGACCATTCACCTCTCCACCTCTCCACTGACCTACCTATGTTACTGCTGAAATGTTTTATAGGAGAGAAAGAAAGAAAGAAAGAAAGAAAGAAAGAAAGAAAGAAAGAAAGAAAGAAAGAAAGAAAGAAAGAAAGAAAGAATTTATGTGACACAACCCTGGGCTGTGTCACAGCTGAAGCTTTGTTGTCAGAGACAGTCTTTGTTAATCAGGTGTTATAACTAACACAATGACTGGTTTGTTGTTGCACCTCATCCTTGTCCCTTTGAATAATTGAGACCACTGTATTTGCCTGTTATATTTTTTCCTTGGTCAGCAACTAGCTACTAGTTTTGTCCCCAAGATCAATTGCCTTGGTAACGCAGCCAGAGAGAGAGAGAGAGAGAGAGAAAGAGAGAAAGAGAGAGAGAGCGAGAGAGAAAGATTTGTGCCCACAATGGCGACTGTAGGTATGCTAAATACCTCTGGTTCCTTATCCGGGAACTACCTCTTACCCTGCTATTGGGCCATTGGGTCACGTGGTAAAAGTAACTTTACAGGGCTGCTCGCAAGTAGGAGGGCTTTATGGAGCAGAAAAACGACAAAGCTAGAAAAATTATTTTCCACTCCAGAAATTAATGATCATGAGCTCGTATTTGATGGAGTCTAACTACATTGATCCGAAATTTCCTCCATGCGAGGAATATTCGCAAAATAACTACATCCCCGAGCATAGTCCAGAATATTACAGCCGCGCAAGGGACACTGGCTACCAGCATCACCATCAGGAGTTATATCCTCCGCGGGCGAGCTACCAAGAGCGCCAGTTTAACTGTGCAAGCATCCCTGAACCTGACACGCCAAGGGGACATGGAATACCCCATTCTGCGCATCTACTGACAGGGAAAGGGCAACCTGCTTCATGTGAAACCCCACAGTTGTCCATGTCCCCCGCCACCCCACCGGCCGCAACCTCCGCCTGCAACCAAGCTACCCCGGAGCATCCAAACAGCACAGCCTCCTCCAAACAGCCTGTGGTGTACCCATGGATGAAGAAAATTCACGTCAGCACTGGTAGGCAACTTGTGTGTTTATGTTCCCTGCACTCCTCATGCTCCTCTCTCCCCTTCCCTCCCTTTATCAGTCCCTCTGACTCCCATCTCGTTGCCAGCCCCTGCTCCGATAGCAGGGAAGCCTTTGAAATGGCACAATTGAGGCGGATTTACGACTCGGCATTGGTAATTACACCCACCATAAATTTTATAGCCGAGGTATACTCAGGGCAGCCGTATCACCATGTGGCTTCTGCTGTTATGTATTGCGCGATGGAGAGAGGGGGAGAAATGAATAAGAAAAAAATCTGAGCTTTGTAATCTTGCATTAATAATTTAGCTCATAGTTGGATGTGAGTGTCCTCTCATTACGCTGAGAAGTTCTTAACTTCCCATTTAAATTTCTCAAACAGCTAAACATTCATAACCAATAAATCTTTCCAGCCATATCTCAGTTGAGGCCATTCTTGTTTACCCCTCCTTTCCTCCGTTCTCTGTCTCCCTTTCTCTCCTCTTCTCCTTCTTCCAGTGAACTCTGGTTACAATGGGACGGAGCCCAAGCGGTCTAGGACAGCATACACCCGGCAGCAAGTCTTAGAATTGGAGAAGGAATTCCACTATAACCGATATTTAACTCGGCGGAGGCGCATCGAGATCGCACACACCCTGGTTCTCTCCGAGCGGCAGATTAAAATCTGGTTTCAAAACCGCAGGATGAAATGGAAAAAGGATCACAGGCTCCCGAACACCAAAGTGAGATCCTCCTCCTCTTCCTCCGGGTCCAACACAAGCTCAGCAGCCGGCGCTGTTGCCGCTGCCTCGGCCACTAACACCGGGGCCCCCGACGAACTTACCGGAGCTCAGCATGGCGAGGATATTACCAGGTTATAAAACCACGAACCATTACTGGGGGTAGAATAAGAACTGGTTATTTATAGAACACTTATATATTTTGTTTTCGTAGCTATCTTGTGCGGTTTCCTTTAAGTCCAAAGTTATATAAAATGCATGTTATATAGCATGGATTACTGCGAATACCGATGAATTATTTTTACGTGACACAGGGTTTAATTTATTTGAAGTTCAATTAAAATGATGTTTTTTATTAAAAAATGTTTTGAATGAAGGATGAAAAAGTAGAAAAAAATATACATTTTATCAAAATGTTATTGTGGGCCATTCTTTTGCCCTGCTGCCCAAGGTGAAATGCACAATCTATTTATTTCAAACAACACTGGAAGGAAATCACTATAATAATAGTTATTTTTGGTATATAAAAAAGAAAGCTGGAACACACCATTGATCTTGAACTTGTATGTTTAGGAGAATAACAATGTGTGAATTACCTCGTGTATTTCAGAAACAGGATTTTTCTTTTTCTTTTTCAATTTTTTGCAATTTAGTTTTGTAGTGTTGATGTTGTGTTTTAGACCGTTCAAAGCAGATTATTGTGAAATGCAATAAACGGAGTTTAGTGTACTTGTGCTAATCATATTGGTCAATAAAACAGTGAGTGTCTACTAGTTTTAAATACGTTTGTTCCAAGTTCATTTTAGGTAAGGTGAGGTCTACTGTTGCAAATTGGAGGAGATCCTTAAAAGTGTACAGATGTGTGAATACTGGACATTTCACGAGGGAAACAAAAATCACTGTGTTTTTAAACTGTGTTTGTCAATCCTGCAGCTCCCTTTTTTGCGTGTTTATATTTGCAATGTGTACAGACACTGTGTGTGTGTGTGTGTGTGTGTGTGTGTGTGTGTGTGTGTGTGTGTGTGTGTGTGTGTGTGTGTGTGTGTGTGTGAGTGTGTGTGTGCGTGTTAAAGCTTCACTCATAATGGATTGAAGTTATTTCTGAAATATGAAAATGAAATAGTTTGCGCTGTGCAGTATACGTGCAACCTCATCAGTCTGAAGGGCATTCAATTAGACAAGCCACTGAGGCCCTCCAGTCCACACTGCACTGCCTCTGCCAGTGCTACAAAAGAAGCTACTCGCTTCCTTCGTCCTGACTTGAACACAAAGATGCATGCGTTTAATTTAGAGTACATTTGCAATGTGTTAGAGATTTTAGATTGTTGTGAAATTATTCATTTTGTAACAATAGTGGTTGCCCTGCTTTTCTATAGTCCTCTGCGCCATGCGACTGGGTTTTCAAATGTGAAATGAATAAAAAAAATAAAGTCGTGATCTGCCGATAGATTCAGTATAATGCGTCGTGTGGTCTTCGTTAAATATCTGAGTGAAGATGCTGATGAAGTACACTAGTTTACCTTTGGTTTTGTTTTTTAAACATTTTTTTTAAATTGATCTAAAGCAGTGCCCTCTCCACAAAAAGGAATGCTGTTGTTTTCTTGTCTGCTCACTCTTTGACTCTTGCTTGTATAAACACTTTGGCTCATTTGTCTGCTGACTCCCCAGTGGGCAGTTTGCCTCCGTAGTATGCTGCAGCTCGCGAGACTGTAGAAACTTCAAAAACGGCGCTAAGGCGTCTCTGTGCAACGTCATCGTGCGACTTTCATCTGGCAGGGGGACCAACTCACTGCAGGACTCTTTGCTGCTGAAAACCTGCTGGACTGATGCAATAATTTGAAGAAAGTCTTTTTAACTGAATCATCAACTGAAGTGCCTGAAGTGCTTTCATTTTGTCTCCCATTTTCCCCCCTTTTTCTTTTTCTTTTTTTTTTTTTTTTTGGGAAGAAGGATTTCGGTTTAAAAATGGCTTGAGTCCAAAGACGCGCAAGAATTTGATAGATTATTGAAATTGTGACATGAATAGGCCTTATAAAATGCCTCGCGTAGTGGGAGGCAAAAGAGCACAAAAGGATGAGGTATTTTCCATCATCAATCTTTCCCCATAGAGCTTTGTGCTCTGTTCTGGAAAACAGCTCTGACAACAACCAGTTTTGATCTTATCAAATATTATGTAGACGGGGTCGCATCCTATGCCACTTTTCTTTTTATTTGACTGCTTTTCCCACAAATGTGAAAGTTAAGTTGGACTTTAAGCTGGACCAAAGAGGTTCAAACCTACTTTTTGGACAGGGCTTTGGATAGGCAGTAGAATAGTGGTGAGACGGCGCTGAAAAATGAATCCAGAAGCCTTTATGTTGCTGGACAGATTAGAGAAATTAATGTGCTCGCCACAGTCCCAGCATCCCTCCAGCCTCTTTCTAGGCCCTGTCGCCTCCATGTCGCGAAGCTGAAAAGGTACTTTATTGAAGTTTGGGGGCGAAATGGTAGAAGGCCGAGTTCACCTCGGGGACACATTTTCTGTCCCATTAGGCTCATTTCAGTCTGGATGGCCGACCTCTCCAACCCTGTGACCCAACTCACTCTCTATACGTGTACCTTCTGTGTGCGCCCTCGCTGGTCCCCTTCGGCCTCGGCTTTCTTTTCTGCGTTGTGCCGATAGAGAGGCCTGCTGCGGGGGATCACTCAATGTGTTTCTTCTTTTGTTAATTTGGCGGGGTGGGGGCGACGACACTGGACAGGGCTGAACTCTCGGACGGTTCTCTTCCTTGCATCCAGCAGAATTGCAGGATTTCCACACAGACACCTTCTTCTTTAATTTAACAATCTTTCGATCTCCCGTGAAGTCGTTTCCAAATCAAAGTGGCAAAGTTTTGTGGTAACCTTTACTGCAGTTAATGGAGTGGCAACATACATATATAAATATTTTTTTAAGTCTGTCTGAGAAAAGAAGGAAAGGAAGAAATATTGTTTTGTATACGTATTTAAAAAGTTATTTTTTAAATTGAAATTATAAATAAGATGTAAACAAAACTACCCTTTTAGTTCCCTGAAGACCCCATACCCAAACAGGAGCATTTAAAAAGAGTGTCTCTTGATGCAGTCACATGACTCCTGTGTGGCTTAAGAGAATAGCTGGTCTCCGGTCAGCGCTTACATTCAGACGTGAGCTGCCAATTATAGATGTTTCTGACAGTACTGGGACAGTTGGTCATTTTGATTAGTTTATGGACAAAGACCTTCAAAAACCTTCAAACTTCCCATGGAGGCTCGGCACTTCCCCAAACTTGTATTTTTAGCCACATGCATTTTTTTCCCTGACACAGAGGAGAGCGAACTTCAGAACAGATTACTAATTAAGTTTTGTTAGAAGTAGAAGATGCTCGAAAATATAAGCGATGATGTCAACACTTGAGATATTATTGATGGGGCAAATCACTACCCGCTTTTTTAAAAATGATATTCGAAAACTCTTATCCGGTTTTGCAGGCAGATTTCAGCGTGTTAGAGCGCTTTGATCTTTCTGGTGTGAACCAAATATTCAACGTTGATGGAAAAATATTCAACAGCCCGTCTTCCAGGATAAACAGTTGACACTGAAAGCCAAACTAATCTCACCGTCTGTCAGTTGTTTATGTGATAATTCATCCTCCTCATCGTGTCTGTACAGGTGCAGCTCGAATTACACTTCGAACAATGACGACATGTCCCTCTTTGTTTGAGCTCTTGTAACTGAAGATTTGCGTTAAATGGAATGAGAGTGTATGAGGCACAATTTGACTTAGCGTTGCCAGGGATTTAACTAATACACCTGTATTAGGCGTTGTCTGATTTATTATGGGAATAAACAAAACGTGCGGTTTAATATTATTGCTATTCAAACAAAAGGCCAGTCAGTCATAAATCAGTGTCACTCTGCTGCTTTTTGTTTTTTGTTTTTTTTAACTTTGTTCTTATACACAATGGAAACTTTTCCTCATAGCAACACAAATGTTTAACTGCATTAAATTTAACGATAGAAAATGAATCATCGCGTACACAAATATTTTCGTTTTCTCTTCTCACGTGATCCAAGAAAGAGCGTAAACTTCAAAGTAATACGGCCTTACCTGTGACAAGATCTACACGAATGGATAGCAGTTTAATTCTTTAAGTTTAGAATGAAGTATTTTTGGTTTCACTCCATTCAGCTTTTTAGGTCATGGTCTTTTTTGCCTTTATTATTTTGCCCCCGCCCCCCGGGCTGAATCTGAAGAATTCATTTGATATGAGTTATTGTTAAACTCACCGCCTTTCAGAGATCTGGTGCATTTTGTGTGTTTGAAGTTGAGTGTATAAATTCCTCAGTCTCTACTCAGCTAACTGGTTTCGTCTCTGACTTGAGACTGTTGAATCACACATGAATTTCAGCTCACATTGCACTGCTGCAGGCTGCATGTGCTTTACGAGCACCTCAGGCGAGGACTTTCTCTGTGAAGATATATGTATGAAAAAAGAAGAACTTTGCACACAAACACCAATCGAAATGTTTGAACAAACCCAAATATGAAACACGGAAGCGCCTGTGTTGTGACGCTTGCGCGCTTGATTGCCTGCTTTTGTTGTCTGCGCCGGGTTAAGTGCAAACTGTTTCAAACTCGTCCCAGGTGAGTGTCTTCTTCAGTCACTTTGGTTTGTCATAAAAGGTCCGGGCCGGTGCATTGTTATCCTGTAGTGTGTTTAAACGGCAGCCATGGCAGCTGCATAAAGGCTGAGAGTTGAAACAGGGGTCATGCTGCTATTTTCCAGGGATAGAGAGGCTGTCTCACATTGACCAGCAGTGGGTGTGTCATAAATCCGTAAATCTCTCTCCTATCCGTTCACTCAAGGGAGCAAATGCGTCGGCCTGGTGTGTGCGCGCATGCGTGGTGGAGGTAGAGTTTGATTAATTTACATAAAACTAGATTTTAAAAAGCCATCAGAAATGTTAAAAATGATTTAGTGTCGGCGCTGGAAAACATTTCAAGCAGGAGACGACGAAGCAGCTTGGACTGGTGTCCCACTGTAGAGTTGACATCGCACAGGAAATGATGGCCTGGATAAACTTACGAGTATACTTTCTGTCATCATAACGCCTCGCTGAGAAATATTTAATTAGCCCATTTGCTGCATCGTTGAGGACCTTCGAAATTACAGTCATTTTCTTCCGTTAGAGGTGTCACAAGGGGCCCAGACAGTCACTAGATTGAGTTATGATTATGTTATTCGCTTTTCATTAGCAAAAGTGTTCTGAATATGCGATCCTGAGACTATAGATCCATGATTATGCAGAAGTTTAGCGAAATGCGGTTTTTATTTGATTTGTTCTCTGAAAACGATTATCCGGTGTATTTGCGTGACCACCAGTTGCATATCATGCAGAACTTTGAGCACTTTGACAGCTGCTGCTGCTGCTGCAGTTTAACTTTGTGTGTACTGTATTTGATTGGATGTTAACGCGAAGGGTCAAATGACCTCTGTTATCTAAGATGCAGGACTTTAAAATAAACTATACAATAAGTAAACAAATAAATACCGCGTAAAGCATGTATATTTATCAATTAAAGGAAAAAACAACATAAAATGTCTTAGTAAGGTACTAGTCGCCGGAACAGATTCTATGCAACTTGGCATCGATCCTTCAATTCTCCTGAACTCTGCTGGAAAGATAAGCCCAGTTTTTGATTTGAGGATGATGGTGCGGTGGAGGTCACTAAAATCTCCCATAGGTCTTCAGATGATTTGAGCTCTGATATGATAAAGTTTGAGTCAGACCATTCTCATACCCACTAAACCATTCAGTGACCTTGTGCCCAGTGGATGGGTGAGTGATCTTGTTGGAAGAGACCCCATTTGGGTAGAAATTGTTAATCAAAGGATAAAGATGATTACTTAGGACAACTTTTGCACACTTCCTTCTAAGCTAACAACTGGATCCAAACAATGTCAGTAAAATTTACCCCACAGCTTGAAGCCACCTGATCTTCTTACTGGAGGGGTTAACGTTCAGGTTTTCCCTTTAGGTTGTTCTGTATATAGGTTTAGATAGATAGATAGATAGATAGATAGATAGATAGATAGATAGATAGATAGATAGATAGATAGATAGATAGATAGATAGATAGATAGATAGATAGATAGATAGATAGATAGATAGATAGGCCTAAACACTCAAAAACAAGCAAAAATATTTTGAGTGTTATTTTAATTATTGCACTTTTAAATTGCACCTTTTCAGTACGGTACTGAGGTTTGTCTCTATTCTCCAGACTGGCCACGATTTACATCAGAGTTAGGCCCAAATTAATACTTCATGTTAATGCACATGCTTATAGGAAAGTCGGGACTAGTTTGGGAAATTGTCATTGTCTGTCTTTTACTCACTTATGAAGTGCAGTCTGCAAACTCTAGTCTTTTCATTTCACTCTGCATTGTTTACAGCAATATAGGGCACCGGGCCCATAAATCTTCTCCTTGCTCTGCCAAGACAGCGCCATTTGTATGCACCGTTTTAACCGACAGCATCCTCTGCCCATTAACGTCTTCTCCCCAGCTCTCTCTCAGTCTCCCTTTATCTGCGGAGCTCTGTCCCCTGGAAATACATTAACTGATCCGTGCTTCCTTTGTGCTTTGTGAGCTATTTATAGATTTTTTTTCTTATATGGAAGATATATATATGTGTGTGTGTGTGTGTGTGTGTGTGTGTGTGTGTGTGTGTGTGTGTGTGTGTGTGTGTGTGTGTGTGTGTGTGTGTGCACTTTCCCGCGTGCCCATATATATGGGGAAAGACAGAAAAGAAAAACGTAATTGTGTTGCATCTGCCGGATTTCACCGTTTGTGCGCAGCTGCGGATATTCTGCAGTACCATTTTCTGTCTGCGTTATTGTTGTGAAAAATAAAAGTTTATAGACAATTTCCTTGGTTGTTTGTGTCAGCAGGCGAGAGAGCGGAGAAGGTAAGGAGGAATTGTAAAAGGGTTGACACCCAGAGCGACCGGCGCGCTTTTGTGTGAGAGAGAAAAATGATTTATTGCCACTGAGGCGGTTCAAACAGAGTTCACGGAGAATTGTGGTGGAGGCGCGGAGGAGCTAAATTATGGTCTTGCTGAGCTAGTATATCATAGATTCTATCTCCAATTCAGAGAGTATGTTCAAGGGTGTGAGGTAAGGAAAACAAAACGAATTTAATTACTTTCCCCACTTTCAGTCAGTCCTGATGTACACTGCCTTATTCAGCTGATAATAACACTAATGCTGCTTTTACTACTAATAATAGATTTATTTATGCGTGAGACGAAAACACAAACATATGTCAGGGTTTTATCAGTTTATTTAGTTTTGCTGGCCCACATTTACCTCACAGTGGAAATGACAAATTTAACCTTTAGCCAATTTAAATTTAAGTACTAAACCTTTCCACAGACTTTATTTAACTGGCTACAATTCAAAAGGGCGGAAAAGAAATATCAACACTGTAGTTTTTAGTGTCAACAAACATTTTTAATGCCTCAGCAGTCAAATTGAAATTATATTAATGTTGTAAGCATTGTGCTATGGCAGCAGTTGTTTCGTGTCCTTGATTTCATATAAAATATTTCATTACGTAAAAATAAATTCAACTAATAAAATAAAATAAAAATAAAAAATCTCAGGATGTGACACCACTCTAAAGGTTCAGGTAAAACATCGGTGATAGTGGCAGCAGGGGTGAAACGGAGAAGGAGGAAGGCTCCTCTCTTTCCACGCAAACCCTGAGTGCATAATCCATCACCTCTGAGACATCTAAAGAGGGTTTTCTCGACAGCTTTGCAGCTTTGTACTGAAACACCAGAAGGAGCTTACATCCAAAACATGGTTCAGCTAAGATTAATACTGGCTTGGAATATTCAGTATAGTCTCCCAAACCTTCTCATTTAGAACATGTTTTAGGGAGCACTATTTATAATTTTGTGATAGATTCATTATTCTCGTTATGTGGCCGTTTTGCATAAAATTGCGCATTGCTGGAATTAAACAAACACGTTTTATGAGTTCTTTTTCCCTACAGTATAACTCAGTTAGGCCACAATTGATGTAGCTTTTATACCAAATAACTTCTCCTAGAAAAAAATATTTATTATGGGTTTTAAAATGAAGTTGAAAAATTCATATTTTATTTAGGTGTTTTACGCCTTCATAGCGAAGTCCCAGTTGTCTTGGATGTTTGACACTGTGGCTGCAAATAGGCGCGCAAGAGCCTTTAACTGAGCATCTCATGTTTGGGTTCACGCCTTCGTGCAGAAGGAGGAATTTAATTCCTCCAAAAGATGTCCATAGTGTTTGAGTGTTGCCTCCTGGAGCCACCGTCAGTGGACTCGATGCTGTACAGTGATGCCTGATTAATGCAAATGCGTTGAATTGTCCTGTAGAAAAAAAACATCTTTGACGATTGCCTCCTTTGTCTTTGTGTGGCAATGACTGTCATGTCTTTGTTTGACCACTCCCAGTGAATCCCATTAAGCCAAAGCTACACTGTTATAAACACACGCTCTGTGTGTTTATAAAACCCGCCGATTTATAATAGGTATTTAAATGCGTTTCAGACTAAGTTATCCAAAATAAGCGTAATGATTTCGTTTTACAGACTTGAAACAGATTTACTCCAGTTAGTGCCCCTAGTAGAATGAAAATACGCGAATAAGCACCATTATTTATAATAGCGTTTGACTGGGGAAAAAACAAACAAACAAACAAGCAAACAAGGAGCGCAATTTCTTTTTTAATAATTTTACACCTAGAAAAGCTTCAGCAGAATAATGAGCTGTGATCTATAACCAGTTATTAACCATCTCTTATTCCACCTCACAGACGCGTATTGTAGCGCAGAGGAAAAAAGTCCTCGCATCGTATTTGTTCAAACCTACCACCAAAAAGTTCAGGATGTGTGGCTGCGAGCGGCGGTTCCTTCAAAAATAAAACGAGAAAATGAGTCCTGTCAAAAGAGTAACAATATTACAAGAAATCTGCGCCCAGTTTCTAATGAAATGCTCCTCACCGCGCGTGTAAGCTTTGTCTGTCTCCCCCCCTTTCTCCTAATGTTTGTTTCTCCGTTTAAACACATCTCCCTCTTTCTCTTACACTGATTACACAGTCGTTTGGCGTCTTTTCATATTCCATTATATATATTTTTAATATCCTAGGTAAAGAAATGCAGGCTGCTCATAGAAATGTCTGAAGAAATATGGCAGAAGCTTCCTCTGGGTTCCAAGTTGCCGGCGGATTACTTTCCAACTCCAAAGCTCCGTCATTGGAGGACTGCCACACGTGACCACGGCGCCCTTCTGGTAAATATTATTCAATTGTTCCAAATGGTTACTCAAAGTGCACTTTCCCGCGTGCCTTTTTACATTCAGGTTAATTGTGATCGAATATTAGATAGACACACGTCCTCGCCTTTTACTGCTGTTGAGGGACTCCTGGTTTTATTTGAAACAGTTTGATGAGCTGGGTCCATGGACCCCCAACAGTTTGCCCTCCCACTGCAGCTGCATGGCAACAGTTTTGCTATGAGCTCTGGACAGGTGCCAAAATTAAGCGCGGGATACAATGAAGGAGGAGGAGGAGGCCAAGAAGCAGAACTTAATCAGCAAAACATGACCTCCTCTTCTCGTGTCAGTTCCAGGTTGAACCCAGATGAACAATCTGAGTGCCCACTGGAGCCCGTGGTTCACTGCCATGGCAAGGGCAAGCTGGACATCAAGAGCAGGAGCTGCAGTCTACTCACCATCTGCCGCTCAGAAGTAATTTTTCCCTGGATGAATCCACGGACCACTGGCTCTGAACAGTCTGGTAACTGGTTTTGTTCATTATCTGTGCCTTTTTAAAGCTGACACTGAGTGTTCAAAATATTTGTGACACAAGAAGCTTCATTAGGCTCTTTACAAACACGTTTTTCCCTCTTTTTAAATGTTTCTTTTTTTCGACTGATATGTAACTCAAACACTCACTGTCTTTGTTACCTTTCTTTGGAAGCAGAACAGCTACAGCAAAGTAACTTTTCAAGAGTGGTCAAAGTCATCTGCTTGATCACACTTAAGAGAACTTTGTTCTAATGTGAGCGCTCTTTCTGCTTTGTCAATGAATGAGTGCTGGTGTTACTGAACAGTTAACCAAATGCCACTGTCATGCTCACAGCATACGGGGCTGTTTTTCCAGTCCTGCAGGCAAAGTGATGTTCCAAACAGACAAGCTGCAGCACAAATGCTGCACAAACACTTCTTTTAATCCACAAAAAAAAAAGGGAAATAAGCACTCTGCGATCTGTCATCTCTTGACACGGTCTCAAAATGGATTGTATCAGTTCATTAATTCTATCACATCACGACTATAGAGGCGAGTGTGTTTATTTTGAGAGCAAAATCTCCATATATTTAAAAAAAAAAGAGAGAGAGAAAAACTTTTTGATTTTTTTTAATTTAATGTTGTAATCATGCTGGGTTTTTTTCTTTCTTTTTAAATCTTTGAAATAGTTAAACTTTGCTGTGTCGACATGCTGACATATAACAAGGAAGCAGTCCTCCAGTGCGGCAGATTATTGTTATATAGTTTTCACTATAGGTCTTATTAAGTATCCATTAACCCTGGCTTTGTTACATTATTATCAACAGAGCCTGGTGCTGCTCATATACATGTCAAATTGAATCCCTAATGGTGGTTATTTTCAGTGGTGGTCCCAAGGTACCTTTTAAGTGACTGAGATGAGGATTTGACAGGTCTGCTTCCGTGTGTAGCTCTGATTAATGTGTTCTGTCAGGCAGCCGTAGTGGCGTCAGATGTTTCCCCCAGACTGCTTCTTCGGGAGGTAACTTTCCCTGAACACATGACACAGTAGACAGCCAGTCTTGTATAGCGTCTCAACCGTGACTGAATGTGCAGGAAGAGCTGAGGGCTCTTACTTGGTCACAGGTTGATTGTCTGAGGATTAACACGGGCCTCCCTGGCACTTGAAGTCTTCCATGTGCAGGTTATACATTTCAGGATAGAACTGTTAGATGTTTTCCTTTTAACACCCTCTCTTCTTTATGTGCTTCCTCCATCATCAGTCAGCAGTGGCATGGCAGCTGGTCTATCAGGTAGAGGAAGGCAAAGTGTGAAGAGGGAGAGGACAGCCTTTACCAACAACCAGCTGCTGGAGCTGGAGAAGGAGTTCCACTTCAGCCCTTACCTGTGTCGTCCTAGGAGGCTGGAGATGGCTGCTGGGCTCCAGCTCACTGATCGTCAGGTTAAGATCTGGTTTCAAAACCGCAGGATGAGGTACAAGAAGGAGCAGAAGTATGGAAAGATGACAAGTTTATCTCAGTTGGCCACCTGCAACCTGTCCCCCAGCTCAACCTCCTTTGCAGACCACCTGAATTTTCCAGATGCAAACATTGTTAGAACTTCCTCCTCCTCAGACTTGCACGCCTCTCTATTTGGCTCTTTCAGCAACAGCAATAGTGGTCAGTATATTCAGCCATCAGACCTGGCCCATTTGAACTGCATACTTCCATCTGTTGCAAATGGTCCATCGGCCTCCTTTACGGGCATAGATAGTCATCACCATGCTGGCATTTCAAAGTGGCCCTAGGGCCCCATAATGGCCAACTCCTCCTGTGCTCATCAAAATCTCAATATGATACATACTTTCACTTACTTATGAAAGACTGGAGGATGAGTCTGATCAGCAGGGTTGAAGTTCCCTCAACACACCCTTTCAGCATTCATGGAACATTTTAATTAAACCATATGAACACATCTTAATTAAAGGAAACCTACAGCGATATCTTTTGTGTTTCTCAAACACAGTGACTGAAGACTGCAGGGCCTCAAACTTGCTGTGCTTTTTGTACATACACACAGCATGCACAAGACATGAAGTAATAATTACATGTTTTTGTTCTGTAATCTTACGCGTGTATTGCGCATGGTTAATGCATGCATGATGTAGACTTTTGAGTGAGTTTTCCATTGCCTTCCTGTTGTCAGACAATTGCTAAGTGGTTGTCATTTTCTAAGTGTTACATTAGGATTTTTGTTTTCATCTAAATAGCAGGTTGTGTGAAATATTAGTAAGTGTTAAATGGGCAAATTAATGTTCGTTTTGAATGATGTTATATTTTTGTTAAAACTATTAAATGATACGGCAAGTCTTTGATACTTCTATTGATTAATTGAGATGTCACCTACTGTACAGGCTTAATAAATGAATGTGGGAAAACTGTAGCTCTTGTGCAATGTTTACCCTATTCATCGCTGATTAGACTTACATTTTTTTTTCTCCAGCAGTATTTTTATGATTAAAGATTCCTGGATTAGATCCCAAATGTAATCAAATTAAGGCGTGCTTTAGATTCACTGAAAACTCCGTAGTATTGTGCATTCATGTTGCACAGTCCCGCCACATAAGCCTCTCCCTCACTTCTGCCTATGAGTTCCCCACCATTAATCACTGAGACAAGGCAGTCTTTCCAGCACTCCAACCACAAGCTCTGAACCCATTGGGCACCATGACAAGATCTCTTGCCTCCTCCTTCCCAGCCTTTGCCTTTTCAATAGCCAAATTGTAGTGCTGCAAGTTGGGGCTGGCCTCCCACTCAGGGGGCATGTTAGTTGTGTAGCGTAGAAGCCCTTCCAACATCCTATAGGGCTGCACCAGAGACCAGTGGCATTCAGTCACTTATGACAACATATTATCTTAAAGAACAATGAGAAGACTTCTTTTTTAAATGGCGTTGACTGTGTCACTGTGACATGTGGATTCTGAAATGTAAACAGAGTCATGGAAGGGTTATTTTTAATCATCTATTTTTGATTTTAAAATTGGGGGGGAGGGCGTTATGCACGCATTTGATAGAAGTGGGTCACATGTTCTCCTGAATCTCCAGAGTTTATCAGATAGATTGCAACTTCCAAAGGAGCAATTCCTGTCTTATTCTTGATAACGTGAGGCCTGGTGTCGATACTGCGCACGAGTTATAAGCATGCTATGTGATGTATAAGAGTTGTGTTGCTGTAAATGAGCTATCACAGATGACCACTGACAGCTATGAAATGGGGGGGTAACAAGGAAGTTGATCCCCTAGTTGTTCTGGATGGAATGCCTTCCTGCTCCTAATTCATCGCTTCATCAGCTGGCATTTGGTAAATATTTGACACCATTTGCAGCACGCCTCAGTAGGTGTCAGGGGAGTTATATAGCACCTATAAGTCTATGAACATTTCGATCTAAATAAAGCCACGTCCACACCACATCTGTAGAGAAGAGGTGGTGACAGCTGGGTAATTTAGGAGAAATATAATAAAGGGCAAAAGAGAGAAAGACACATGGCAAGAAAAGTTCTCCTCGAAAAAATATGTTCATTTACAAAGAGGCAGGAAGAGGGGAGGGGAGTGTAAGGAAGAAGAAGCAGACAGCGCTGGATTCCTGAAATTCTTCCATATGCTGGGTGATTTATGATTTTAACAGTGCTGAGGTTCAATGGGACTTTTACCTCTGGTTCCTCTACATGATCTTTTTCCAGCCACTGAAAGCTGGAGGATCCACACACTGAAGTGCAGTAATTCTGTGGATGAGGTCAAGGAGGAGGGGGGGTCCCCAAGGGTCAAAGAAAGCCTCCCCCAAGGGCCCCAGTGCAAGGGCGAACAGACTGCTTCCATTTCAACATTAAGTTAGCCAGTTGTTCACACGCTGGGTCACTCCTAGTTAGCAGCATAAAGTCATTATTTCCTTTTCACTCACTTGACTTCTTTGCCCCGTTTGATCAGATGTGTTTTTAGGGGGCGAGGATCAGGAAAGCCAAAAAATCCTTACATGTTTTTCTAGATTCTGGGCTTTGCCTTAAGTAGATCTTTGAAGTGACAAATGATCCCAGCCGTGGTACCGTGAAACCAGCTTTGGTTACGGTCCATCATTAATTTCAAAATTTTGCATTATGTCCTTTACAGTGACTGATGTGCAACTGTCCAATTTGCAGCTGTTGTGTAACTGATTTGGGGTTTAGATTTGAAAAATGCTCCCTGCATCCAGACTTTTCTTAAGCTGCAGTGAAAACAAAACTGCTCTAAGTTTAACAAAGATGTGCTGCTTTAAGTATCTTTCACTATAATCAACAAATGCCAGCTGCTTCTTATTTTACCATCCCATAAGCTGCTGCTGTCCATTGGAGAAGTGATAATTCCATTCATTATATGGGGCTCTATCAAAGCAAATAAATGATGATGATAATAATTAATGCTTATGAGTCAACCCTTTCGTTTATTAGTATATATTTCCATAAACAGTTTATTTTCTGATTGGCCTGCAGCCTAAGAGAGATTCCTAAAGCCTGAAAGTAACTAAAAATCCTCTAAGCTCCATTTAGGAGGTTTTCCCCTCAGTTTATTCTTCATTTGCTAATTTGTTTTCCCATCCTTGGCCACGATCCATGCATGCGGTTATTTACATCAGTAATTAATGCCAATGACTAACCTGCTTTAAAATTTCATAAGCTGGGCTTGGTGTCCACCGAAAAGCACGATGTCTTTTCAGTACAATGACCTCCATTTATTTAGCACTGATTTATTTATGAGGTTTTTGCTTTGGCAAACAATGCTTTATCAGAGAACACAAAGAAAGGTAACCTCCTCATTATATAGCGATTAAAAAAACATCTCCAGGGGTAGTAACAATGGACATTATTTACATTTAAAAGTCATTAAAAAAAAATGTTCAAATCCCCTTTTGAAATTATCACACAGTATCTTAGGAAAATATTTCTGTAGGCACAGTTTCTAAGTAGGCATATACCCTCAATATGTACTGAATTTATGGCCTTATTCAATCACCGATGAGTTCAGATCATAAGGCGAGCTCGAGCAAGGAATAAAGAATGAAAAAAGAAAAGAAAACAACAACACAAGTATGTGTGCCTCTTAAACAACATGAATACATGTGCCAAAGTCCTGTTCTTGATGCTGTTTATTCTGACAGAAAACTTTACAATATAAACATGAAACCAAGTTTGTGCAAAAGCGTGTATGCATCGATGTCCATCCTGCAGAAATAAAATTCATGTTAAAACACTTTTCATTGGACAACAAAACAACGCCTTTGGAATTTGTGTGAATTTGCTTTTGCTCCTTACATAAATGAGTTCAGATGGATGGCTGTACTATTTAAAGACATGAAATATCATCAAAAGGCTTATTTTTGTCATTTATGTCTTTCGTAGATTTCGGTGTCGATAATGTGGAAGTGTGTTATAACTGACACATATTTAACAACATATAAAAGACTCAAGAATAACAGTTAAGTGTAAGAAAATGCCACTCAGCAACAAAGATGTTATTGGAAAGGTTTTGGTGAAAAAAGCAGAGACGTAAAAACTGCTGCATGCAGGAGAAAAGCCAACAGAGGCCTAGAAGTCATTTCCGCTTTGGCGGGGATATGTTCTACAGACTGGTTTCTGTGAATTACTGCTTCATTAAATAAAATCTTTAAAATTTCTGGCACGCATTGCATGTTCTCCTAGTTTTCTCACAGCCTTATGGTCAGACTCTAATATCTACTTTTATAAAATAATTTGTATAAGCATAATGGTAGGGTTTATGACCAAACTGGGAAATCTTCCTTTTAATTTTTAAAGTAAATCAGTAAAATAAAAACTTGTGAATGTCACAAACACAACTTTGCTCAGTTCTGGTGTATAACGTGGAACTTTTATGATTGGCCTTTAGGAGGTTTTGTTCTTTTTATGACCCGCTAACCTTCTTAGCTTTCTCCCTCCACAGTAGTAAGTGCTGCCCACCAGTCTCTCCAGGTGCTTGTTGCTCAAGATGATTGTTAAGTATCAATTTCCTGTGTCACCTTTATGGGTTTTATTTATTTGTCTGCTCCTTCTTGTGGAACAGTGCCTGAGCATCACTCAGGTAGATGGATTATAACTCAACTGCTACGACTCATCAATCTTGGAAATTTGACTTCCTGAATCTCATACAACTGTTACTGTCATATTATGGCACAGCATTATCAAGATCAATGGCATTTTAAATGCTTCCCAGTTAAGGATGATCGGTGACAATAAAAAGGTAAGTTGGTGATGAAACTGTCTCTGCTGTGGTGAGCTGCACTCAGCGCAGTGAGGGAGTCACCTACTGCAGCCCCAGACGAGATCTGCCTAACTGAATGAACTTGTAATCACAACAGTCACCCTGCTAAATGTCACATGTTGACCATTATTGATCATCCAAGACTTATTCAATACCCAATGACTTCATCAGGGTCTAATCAATTGACTTTTTGTTTTTTGTTCACACATAAAAAAGCATTTTAATATTCACAGCATAAAAGGATTTGCAGTGTTATCAGAATAGTGATATCAGGCTGCTGGAAATGTGAACTGTATGTAAGCTTCAAATCCCACTGCTTTGTGTCTAGTCTCCCCTGGAGACAGGAGACCATCTGTAACAGCACAAGAAAATAAACATAATTGATTTTCCTTAATACTTTATAGTGTTACCTATCAGCCTGCACACACAGTTTGCAAACTGACGTAATGTTTTAGACCTTTGACACACACAGAAAGGAGTTTCAGATTGGAGAGACTCGGCTCGGATTCTCAGATATCAGCTACATCTGTAGGTGGTGTCCACAGTGGGATTTTATGCTGCTATATCCCAATTACATAATGCCTAATACGGACATACACAAGTTAAGGTAAAGTTCATTTTTAGGTTGTTCAGCTGAAGTACCTGGATAGCAACAGATATTCCAGACGTTTTACAGCTCCATTTCACTGGACTCTCATTAGCAAATACATTAAAATAGTGTAATAACACAGTCCTGTAAACAGTAAAATATTATTAACTGCAGCACAAACAGCAGGTTTCTAAAACAGTTTGAGCCAAAGGTTTTTTCAGCTTCATTTATCTTGTATTATTTCAACTGGGTTTCACTTGGAATACCTAATAAAGTGGCTTTCAGGTGTCCCAATTTAATGGCTATTTCCTGACTTGTGATAAGGAAAATTGAGTAGACATGTAGCTTGTTTAGTTTTGCAAACATATTATTTTTACGTCAGCACTGTGGGACAATGAAACCATCAGAAGGTAATTTTAATGAAACATTCGATACTTCAAAAAGACAGACATTCATTTTCACTGCAGTATTAATTTTGCAGTGTAATAATGTTGCTGATGTAATTTTCATAACAGAACTTTAAATTAAACTTTTCACATATTTCATGGTTACTGTTAAGGAAATTTGTTTAACATGATCCATGAAAATCCAAAACTGGAGCCACGAAAATATGATTTAGGTCTGAATACCTAAATCTTCTTAAATGCACGAATAAGCTGACAGACTGGCAGACATGGCGACACAAATTGTTTTCACTACTTTAAAACTACTTAATAAGACACAAAAGACATATAACGAATATATGAATATTCTAAAAACCCAGCATTCTTTCAAAGCTTTACGTTTTTTCCATTGCTGACATTTTCCTACTTAAGACTAAAAGAATAATCTATCTTTAACTTAAACAGAGGATTAGTGTTTTATTAATATGGCATCGCTGTTCTATCAACATTTTGCTATTAACCATGCTTAGCATGCACAGTAGACTACTGATTTGTGCTGTGAACAAGCAGGGGATGTTTAAGTAAAAAATAAATAAATAAATAAAAGCAACTCCTCTTTCCCTGCAGCTAAAACAATGCTGTATGAGGGAGAATATTACAGAGTGTGCTGCAATGATGAACATTTCCTCCTGTTTCATGTTTAACCCTGCTCATTTCCCACAGTAAGAACTCCGGAAACACACAAGTGTGCACAGCAGCTTGGGGGGAAGATGACTGATGGCTTGTTGTCATGATGTTTGGGATTCTGCCGACTCGAAGCCTCCTGGCTCACTGAAGCTGTGAAGCGCTGCAGCACATACTACAGGCTATAGTTGAAAAGTCCTGGTATTAGTAAGGTATTGCTTCATTGTCACACTGTTGAGCCTGTGCAGAATGCAGTTATCTGTAATGTCCCTGGCCATTTGCAAAGTAGTTGCACTGGATTTATGATTATGGCTCATGTGCCGAGACAGATTTCTGCTATTCAACAATGAAGCAAGAACAATTATTAGAATTTCACACTGAGCGGATGGGTTATTTTGTTTTCAGCTGGTATTCCCTGGATTGTGTGTGTGGTCTGGGTATACGCTAAGATAAACCTTACTTCTGACCTAAGGATTTTTCAAAATTGTCAATATTTGGGGGGGGAAAAGCCGACAGGCACCATCAATCACTCAGATAGCCATCTTTCAACTGGTCAGTGTGCCACGCTTTCTGTGTGTGCTTCTTCTTCAGTCCTTTCTCTGTACCTTGAATTATTTCTCTTTGTCCCTCTGCCATATTACAGCTCTATCGTGATGTCTGATGAACCTTCCCACCATGAACATGGCATAGATAGCTGCCATCTTCCCGTCTTGGAACTGCATTAACATTCTCAGCCTTGTGGGGTTCAAGAGCTGACACATAATGAGACTTGACAGTGTTGCAGGGCTACACAAGGGTCTGGTGTCAACTGCGGTTGCAGCATTATGTCAGCAGCAGCAGGATGAGAGTTCACTTCAAAACCAAGGAGGTAATCCGAGCACGGCCGCACTGATCCCAGGGCCTTGACTGCCTATTGACACACATCAGAACATGGACGCAAAACAAATTAACATCGGTCAATATTCTCCCCCCACCTCCTCCTGGCTCCTGACATAGCCACCTAAGTGTTGCCATGTTTACCTCACCTCCAGTCAAAACAATAGAGACTACGGGGATAATGATGGAAAGGAAGAAAATGTCTGCACTCAGGTTTAAGAGGGTATTTCAGGTGTTTATGGGCAGAATATTCCCATTCCTGGTATGTGTGTAAGACTGCAGAGTTTGGTTTGAGGGGGATTCAAATTCAGAATTGTATTTGCAGGATCCATTTCATTTAAACAGAGAGATTATACTCTTTCTAAATCTTGTGCAAAATTTGTGGTTAAGGGGACACAAGCTGTCCAGAGGAAGGAGTCTGAGCTAAACAAAATCATGCAACTTCTGTTCCACCGGGCAGTGATGTGGAACAACATCTCATATATGCTAATCAAGCATATGGCACTTCTAGGAATAAAACATGGGTTGTTGTTGTTGTTGTTGTTCTATGAGATTAAAAAAAAGGTTACTTGATTTTGAATGCAATTTGAATGCATCCAAAGGCTGCAATAGTCTGTGGCTGCAGCAAAAACAAGGGGAAGGAAAAAAATCATTTGCAAATGTAAAAACCGAGATTGCCCGCACCTGTTTTTTTCCCCTCTTCCTCTTCTTTTCCCCTCTCTGCAACCCTATCCCGTCCCCCGCCTCCCTTTGCTGAAAGCCATTACAGAAATACAATTTCTAATACCTCCGCACAGGTCTTCGATCGACTGCAAACAAATTTATATTCAGGCGGTAAACAGAAAGCTGCAGAGATTTATTTAGAGTGTGGAGGAGAGAAACAAGCTAGCGCGTGAACCCTGAGTAACCTCCGAGCTGACATGAAGATGGATCAGTGCACCATGCAAATGCATGGAGAGAAGGGATATATTGCACTCAGTCATTCAGCACATCGCTGCCTGTAGAATCCCATTAACTCCCACAGCTGGGACCATATTTCTGTGTTGTAAGAATGCAGTTAGAAGTTGTTCATTACGCTGAATTATTTTGTAATTACTGCAGACTTAAAAGACATAGAAAATATAGTTAAAATAACGCGATAAGAACGGAGGCAGATATTTTATAGGTTAGGGTTTTAATTAAATGTTACCTGTTAGATAGCACATAATACTAATATTAATAATGTTAATGACAGTTATGCTGCTACTACTACCACTAGCGATGATAATAATAAAAAGGTAATATAACCGTGTAGTTACTATATTTAAGTAGTAATAAAATGCATATATAAAAATTTAATTTACTAATTAATAGGTTGGTTTTTTAACTAATTAAACTAAGAGTCCGTGGGAAACAAAAATACAGGTGTAAATAAGTTAAAATTATTAAATTTCTTTACACGTCTTCAACTTATTTGCAGGATCACAGCATTTTTTTTTTACAGAGATAAAAAGTAAAACGATCACATGATCGTTGAAACTTAAAAATAACAAGCTAGCTATTTAATGTTTGTCATTCTTTTTTTCAACCCTCGCAAAATATTGGATATATAGAAGCTGTGAAAGCGAAAATAAATGTGGTTTTCAAATGAATATTAGACGTTAGCACTGGCGCATCAGGGCATTATCAGCTCTATTAATTCCCATGGTTTTAAATGTATGCGGCCAAGCTGAGTGTCACAGTGATGCGTGAATTTGAAAGTAGGTCACCAGAAATAAATGCATAAATAAATATATAAATGAAAACAAAAAAACCCCAAACAGCTGCACTGTGGAGCTCCTTGATCTGTGAGCTGCTGTAGCTGTGCGCCTGTAGATCTGCTTTTGCACCAAATGCCTTTTAGGGCGGTGCAGACCCAGCAGCTTTTTGCGCTTCTTAATATCTAAATATATTTTCTGTCACTCTTTCAACTTTCAGCCATGTAACCCTGTTTACACATGCGCGAAAATTGTCCCACAGCAGTTCATTTCCGGTTAAACACGAGAAAAGTACAGTCGTAAAAGCAGCTGCTAACCCAGCTGAGGAGCACGTCAAACTTGAGCTGGACACGTCCTCTCTCCCACTTACAGCTTCTTGATCTTCACGCGGAGCCATTTTTTGTATTTGTTCGAGACTAATTACAAATCTGCTGCCACTGAACTTCTAAATACCAGCTGTCACGACCTCTGAACCCGTCAAGTGTGTCTTTCACATGACCTAAGCCCTTTGCTAAAGAGGGCCCTGGGTTTTTCAAGAAGCCTTGAAAAATTTACATAATCCATTAACTACATCAGTGTAGACTTATATTATGCTAATTCGACTTTGGACAAAAAGTTTTTTTATTGTTATCTTGAAAAATAACCAGTGAGGAAGAATATGACTTTGTCTAAATGGACAAAAACTGTGTTTTTTGGCGTCGTGTCCTACCTGTCTGAAGGTGAGAGGCCCACAGAGGTCCTCAGTGTGATGATGATTGACTTTCCTGCTGCTTTCTAAGGATGTTTGTAGTTTTGTTCTGTGGGCCTGCTTGTTGTGCTCGGACACCATTAAAAATGTTGACCTTAAGCGAGTCTCGCAACTTGCTTGCTCGGCTTAATCAGTTTTGTCCAGCCTGATGACAGAGATGTCCAGCTATTGGCCGAGAAGGGGAGGGCACGTCATCTCCATCAATCAGGGACTGCTGTTTCTCCTCTGAGGAATGTCCCCACGGTCGTCCAGCCGCCTGACCATGCATGAGAGGCCGGGCATGAAGTGCAAGCCCGTCCAATGATTATGCAGGGGAAAGGTGATAATGACTTCCTATCAAGAGTTAACGGCCGAAGGGGAGAATAGCCCTCTGTTAACGGGCTGCTGCCGAGCAAAAGAGGTTATAAACCAGGACCTGGGCAGCAGGTCTCATCCTGAACTCGGTGGTCGTGATGAGGAGGGGAAAGTGGAGGTGGAAGTTGCCTCGGGATTTTATTCTCCGCGTCTGACTTTGTGCACCTCTTCGGACAGCCCTCCTCCTCCAGGGTTTGAGGCTCTGGAGGGATTCTCGACACTGGCCTGCCCCCACTCGTCCCGTGTCCCCTGGCGGTGCAGGGTGCAGGGGCAGGGCTCTCCAGGACGTGGATACTGCGCGTCAAATAAAGAGAAGCCACAGCGCTTTGGGTCACTTACGGAGGAAATTCAAATTTACCCTCACAATATCCCCGAGATTCACATCACCGTGGGAAGCTCCACGAGCCCGGACTGTAAAGGAGCTGATACGGATGAAAGGAGTAAAACTTTTGAGTGGATGAGAGTAAAGAGGAGTCAGCACCGGGCGGGTAAGTTTTTTATGTGTGTGTTCAGGGACACTGAGCGAGAGAGGGAGGGGTGAAATGACCGCGAATTTAATTTGGGATAATTTGTAAATTTGTTTTGTTCGGTTTTTAGCTTTTAAATAACTTCCCTTTATAGTTGAGAAAGTTTGATCGAAGTTTTCTATTCGAGCAGGAAAAGAAAAAAAAAAGGGGGGGGGGGGGGCTGACGTGTGTGATGCGTCACAGTGAACGATTTCCTCCGTCACCAACAAACAAAAGATGAATTTCAAAGATAAATGCTCCCACCTTAAAAAGCAAATCAAAACGCTTCGAAGGCAGCTATAGCTGTTCCTACTCGACGCCACATTTGAATATGCTCATGAGGAGTCGGGTGCAATTTTCTTAACGGTTTCATGTTAATATGTCTGTTAGGTTATTTAACATTTTTTTGCTCCACCTACTGTTGCAAGCCGGATTTAGACTGTGCACAGAGGGAGAAGGTGAAGTACAGTGAGAAGCCTGTTTAGCCTCAGTGTATATTCAACCCAGAAAACAATCAATTATTTACCCTTGCCCTTACTAACCAGCAGACTTTGAATAATGCAACAGACCACTGCCTGTCGAGGCTCACAGGAAGTTGAGTAAAACTTACTCCTGTAAGCTGAAGTGCTCCCTGAGTATTGATTAGTTGTCTGTTTGTAATGAAAGCCCTTGTGTATTGATTTCAGTTTGCAGCACCTTTACATGTGTCCACCTTTTTAACATAATTGCTGTCACAGATCACCATTTCACTGACTGATGAGTTCTGGGCAGAGAGCCCACAGAAGAATACATATCCCAGACTTTAAAAAAATATATATCAGGAGCATACTAATGTGAAAAATGCCCATCAATCCTCAATTTTATGTGAGTTATAGTATCTTATGTAGATCCTTCATTTGATCAATAATGTCACTTGATTGACTGGCCACTGTACTTGGGCTGGGTTTCATAAATTTTACATGGAGGAAGATTTACAACAGCGGTGGTCCAGTATTGTTTTTTCTTTCTTTTCTTTTTAATAGTCTGTGTCTGCAGTAAGAATGCTGCTGACCCAAATATCCAGTGACCAAATCTGAAACAAACAAAAAAACTATTTGTGGTAGAAGGGCCCAGCTTGTCTTTTAAGGGACGCAACAAACAATCTGAACATAAAATGATGTCATAATCTTTCTGCTACCTTTGTATGCTCTCAAAAAAGGAGAGACATCACATTTGATTTTAATTTTGATCATTTTGTGACTCAACAAACATAAAATCTGTAGAACCCAACTGTTTGCTCAATATTCAGATTAGTCCACCGGACGGTCGCAGAATAAAAAACTGTGTGGCAATGGGTCAAGCTTAAACTAATGAAATAACAACTACATTTTAAAAAAATACAATAAAAAAATCCTTGGTTACATTAGTGGCTTAGCTACTGATCTGCATTTGCAGATTCTTTTAAAGATGTCGCTGTGACAGAAACAGAAATGTGGCATAAACACAGCTGATTTATTATAAAAAATGAAATGGTGTAAGAAACAAACAAACCAACAAACAAATAGAAAAACCTACAGTTCATGTTCTTTAGACCGGATATATTGCCAAAGCGAGGAAGGTAGAAGGTGGCAGGCACACTGCTGATTGATCTCAAAGTCATTTTATCCATCAAACACATTAGAGACACACTCACATGATCCAAATCCATGTGCTTGGGAAAACCATTTGCTCACACCCACCCACGCAAAAAGACATTTCCTGCCAGTATTGTTTGTATCTCTGTAACCTCTTTCTGTTTCTCTCTGAAGGAGATCATCTGTAGGAGTAACTCATTAGGACTACTGTGTAACTTGTAAAAGAGTCATTAGTGAAAGTATGCTTTCCTCTGGAGGTTGTATTGGTTTTGCAACCCCCCCCCCCCCCCCCCCCCAAAAAAAAAAAAAAAAAAGTATTGCGTATTCTTCCATGTTGAAAGGCCTCCATAGACCTGCTGTAACCTGATCTCCTGGCTCAGTGTATATACTCCCAGTGCGTCATTCTTCAATTATGCTTTGACAGCACCTGAATTACTGTGGGCTGGATGCCCAGATGACTGAGGCATTGTGTATTGATCTATCCCTTTTCTTCTTCCCTCTCCTTGGCTTGGAAGGCCCTTCCATTCCCTTTGCTGGCTGGCTATTTTTAAGCATGCAAGTCATTCCTCAAATATTTAGTTTGATTCTTTTATGCCCTCTGGCCGGCATCAATTCTATTATCTTTGGAGCCATTAATCAGAATGTGCATGTGATTTGCACTCCACAAAGCTCAAGTTCTTAATTACGTACAGTTTCTCTGCATTGGTTCTTCATATTCACTGGCCTCAAATTCTCAGGCTTGGTCACCTTCGCATTCATTTTCTTAAAACACAGATGTTGACATTTATCCTATAACTGACCTTTCCATCTGCTATGCTTTTCCAAGTGGCTGGAGGCCTGTTAACCTTCCTCTCTATGAATTGTGGTGGGAGGCATTGCTCTACACCTGGCACACTGACTCCATTATGCAGAAGCAGCAGCCCATTTTCTCAGAGGCAAAGACACACTGACGACTACCCACAATGTCAGCAATGAAAAATCCAGATATAGCTGCACTTCCTGTCATTCATTGCACATAAGTAGCACAGATGATACTTTAATGTGTAACCCAGAAACCTCAGAGGACAAAAATGGAGACATTTGTCATTAATGCAGCGTTTGAAAGGATTTGTAAACTGTTAAACTGTCATTGACACAGAAAGACCCGAAGGCAAATAATTAATGATTCCGATGAATACAGTTAATGGACTGTAAATGCTACAAAGTTGTGTTGAATCGCCAAACATCTGACTGCTTTATATCAGAATATACGGCATATATTATTTTCTATACGGTTTTTAATGAACTCGCTGAATGTTTTGATGAACACGCTTTTAAAATATAATACTGCCCAGTAATACTGCAAAACATCCAAACTCACACTCAGAAGTTTCACTTTAAATCTGATTTCCAAGCTGTGAGCTTGTGGACTGCAATGTGCTGCACAGGTCTTTCTGTTGTTATGTCCCATGTAGATAGCACAACATTTCAAGCCTCTCTGCTTTACAGCAGTTCAGGATTTTGCACCCTGCCTATAGGCTTTTTGGTAAAGCTGATACCTCTGATGAAACATCTTCATTATACAGGGGACACTTTAAATCATTAGACTGGCACAGAGCCAATTCCTGTAAATGAGTTTTATATCATTTTATCCCCGGTGAATGCTTCAATACTGAACTACTCTTTAAGTAAAAAAATATAATAACGATTATTTATTTATTCTCCATTATCACTGAGATTGGACTGCATATCATTTATTCAGTAAACACTGAATTTATTTTTTTCTGGAAACAGAAAGTTATGACTTCACGTATAGCCGAACAAACTGAACCTTTCACGTTTTCAGCTTTGGGGTTCAGCTTAAATCGAGGATATGGGCGTGGATAATTTAATTCAGAAAGGTTTTGTGCTTCTTTTGTTAGTAGCCTCATTGATCTTGCTAAAGAAGGTTTTCATGTCCTCTCTCTCTCCCCAGTCAGGACGCGCATGACCTGTGGGTTCAGTATTGTTGACTCGGGCCTCGGTGTGGTGGAGGCTGGAAATCGCAGCATCTGCGCGGACGGCCATCCCACGATGAACGGAGCCCCGAGGATCAGTTACAGCACCAAGCAGCTGACCGAGCTGGAGAAGGAGTTTCACTTCAACAAGTACCTGACGCGGGCCAGGCGGGTGGAGGTCGCCGGCGCCCTGCAGCTTAGCGAGACCCAGGTGAAAGTTTGGTTTCAGAACAGACGCATGAAGGAGAAGAAATTACAGAGAGACGGGCTACTCTCCGACCCAAGGCCCGCGGCTCCGCACTCACACGCCGACACTTTGGACACCTGCCCCTTCCACGGACCGACCTAGCCAAAAAAAAAAAAAAAAAAAAAAAAAAAAATCAAAACAAACAAACAAACACCTGCCCCTGAACTCCTGAACTGCATCGTGCGTTACACGGCAAGTCTGCAAATGTTTTGATTGGCGTTTGCATCGTTTTCAATCAGGCTTCACCTTTATTTGCTTACAACGATGGATGCTTAACGCAAGAAGCGCAAAGGCAAGTTTCTTCATGCAAGAACGGGCCCAGACGATTTGTCATTCTCTCCGGCTTCAGACTGGTGCTCTGATTTGAATATTAAAATTCAACTCATCCCATTGCGCTCCTATCTACACAATGTAAACGAAGATACAAACTCATATTAATTGCCCATAGAAACTGTGGAAGTCCATTTGCGTATTTTCTTTTTGTGTTTTTTGTGTTTCTTTTTTTTGTTTTTGTTTTTTACTTTTTTTTTTTGGACAATTTATTCGGCAAACTTGAACACATTTTAACTCGTGCTTCCCAGTTTCTATGTAAAATGTATTATTTCTATTTATTGAAGATCTATTTATGATTATTATTTATTCTGATATTTTTACAGCATTTATTCACATTATGCCATAGCTGCCGTCTCAGACAAATTAAAGTCCACAATTATGTGGAATTGTTTCTGTTTAAGCTGTTTGCTTCTGACGGCTCACATTTGAGGACAGGAGGAGATACACCTGTTGTAGGCAGAGCCCACGCGTTATGTTACCAAATATTTATCAAGCTAATTTAGCTTCGCTTTGAATCCTGCCTTCGTGTCGTGTGTTTTATCCACTCCCACTGTTTCCTTTATCCACGGAACGATTAAAATGCCATGATTGATGGAGAGATTTATTGATGGGCTCGTATTGGAGTATTGATCCGTGGTGATCCATCCATTTGAGGCACAAATATGTGAGCATTTGCATGCATGTGTAACTGCATGTTAATGGAATGTAGAAACGTCGCGATCGGGAGCTGTTGCGTCTTTTATTGCTTCTATATATGCATCAGAAAATGATAATTTAGCTGAAAGACTCATGCGGGAGAAGAGACAATAAAACGGTGCCTGTGCTGTTTTGCAGATCAACCAATAAACTGTGTGGCCCCAGCAGTTCGAGCAGCTAAATATTCCTTCCAGATTCACATCTCATCTCATATAAAGTAAATGATGGTAAACACGGCCCTTAAACACTGTTATGTTTCCGGTATCACACTGCGTTTCTATCATGTTAATGTCTACTTTAATATCAAGATATGGGCCATCAGGCACATTAATTTTGTGTAAGGGAATATTTTTGTTTAGCTTTCAATTAGCGTGTTTGCACTGGATATGAAGGTTGCTGGATCCAAAACGGATATTAATCATAACAAAGGAATTAAACTTGAGTGTTGGAGATTAGAAATAAAGTGCTAGGATAAAAAAAAAAGATGAAGAAGAAGAGGAGGAGGAGGAGGAAGAAATTGGGTCGGTTTCAAACCTCTGACGAGCGTTCTCGTTTGAATTTGTATTTGTATCATGTAAGTAAAATGCTACTGGTAATACTCATTTAAAGTAATACAATTGCGCCTTTGTAGGGCACAAGAGTAGACATGGAGGCTGCAAGGCCAAGCTAATATATGCAGTTACACCAGAGTTCACCTCTCACCTCCTGACCTTTGCCTTGCCTCGGAACAACGATGACCCGGTCAGCGGCTCTGAGAGAGCAAGATGCACCATTAATTTGGGTGACCTCGAAGTCTGAGCTTTTCTCTTCCTTTCTTTCGTTTTCTCTTCTTCTTTTTTTCAACAAGCAACTCCAAATGCTTTTGTTCTGGTGTGGGGTGTGTGTGTCCACACAACAATATTTCATCGAGCTGAATAGAAGGGCGAGTAGGCCATATGATAATTGTTCATATTATAATTCCATACCAGGCCAGATAATGGATTTTTTTCTCCTACACCTAGAGGTAACCTAATTTTTGCCCCGTCTCTTATTTTAATAAGCCAAAAAAATATGCTACTGGCTCAGTTTATAAACCGGATGAAAGAGTCTTTTCACCCAATAAGTTTTTGGATATAAACTACAGACCTATTTTTAATAGCAAAGTTGAAATATTAGAGTTACTTGAGCATGCTCAACAGTTAATATGATTCCATGTCAGAGCCAGCATAAACAATATTTGGAACAACTATTCATTAGAAGTTTGCAGTTTATATATTTTATGCATATTTGCTTGAAGAATTACAAAAAACCCTACACACACCTATTTTTCTCCAACCCCCAAACAATATGTTTTTAATGTGCATCTCATTAGTGAAAGCCAGAAAAGAAAAGAAGTTTAAAGTTAAAGAAGAGGGGCCAACTTTACAAACATTTAAAAGTTTTCTTTTTCTTTTCTTTTCTCGGAATTGATATGAATGATTTTACATGCAAGCAGGGCCAAAATATGTTGAGCCCAATTTATCTAGAATTTGCATTTAAACAAAACACACACCATTAAGGCTGCCTTTCTCTAAACAAAATAGCACAAATTGGAATGTTTAACAAAACCATCAAATGTGTTTGTCTCGTTAATGCAAAGTGCGCGCACGTGAAGGTCACAGGGATAATGATGGGCACAGCGATGTTGGGATCATGTCAGTTTAAAGCCATCAACTATAAAAATGTCCACTGTTATTACAGCAATGTGTTGTTTATGTTGACCTTTTTAGGAACTCTTATCATCTTATCATGTAGTGACAGGGCTCCATGTAGCAGGTTGTAATGTGCACAGCAGACCCTTGCAGCACGTGTGCACTCTGACTTTTTTTTTAAAATCCAAACTTACTTAATCACATGTTCTTCTGCATAATAGATACACCTAAAACACACAGCGGGCTCAGTAATAAGGAGAGGGGAAAGAAAAGAGGGAAAAACCTAATGTAAATTAGAAAGAAGAGGTAAATGTAGAAAAAAGAGCTGATTTATTTTGTTTGAACCATCACCTTCATTTCATTGTGTGGCAGCTTCAGTGTTTGCGTCTCAATTGATGAAAGCAGAACTGCATTGTTTGTTCAGACCTGACATTTAGTTCGAAAGCATTTGAGCGTGACTGCTCTGATGAATTTGTACTCTCCTGTAATTCCTTCCTGAAGATGTACGGTTGGTTCGGAAGACTGACAGCTGTGCTGTGCTTAGACACACGTAAACACGTGGCAAGTGGGAAGAAAGTTAAAGCCAAAATTACTCAAATCCAGATATATTGCTGCCACAGGTAGCACCAGCATCATCATCATCATCTTGGAGCAAGCTTTCCTCACCTTCATTTTTTTCCTCTTTAAATACAGTGGTTATTTCTCATGATGAAAATCAATCTAAAATCAGTTTTATTCTTCTCATTAATTCAGCAAGAAAGCTATTCATATTTAAAATAAGTATAATCATTTGTTTAATGAATAGTTCCACTTGTTTTGCTAAAGTATTCCTGAACAGAAAACACACAGCTGAGAATAAAGCAAATCCACTGATGTATTAGTGTATAATGAATGAGGCTATTGGCAGTCTCTCGTTTCTTCTCTTCTCTATTGTAAGCTGGCTGGTGTGGGCAGCTGTTACAATCCTCCCGAGGAACACTGAGGCGTGAGCAATGTGTGCCTTACAGAATACCTTACACTACTTTTTTAAAATGAACATATATAAGTGGGTTCTTTCTGAGCTTGCACTAATTAATGCTAAGTTAACCTGAAATTAACTTAATGCATAATATGCATGTAATATTTTCACCAAGCTCGAGGGAATAAAATCAATTGATCACGTTAAGCTTTTTCTAACTTTATGTGAAGCACTTACAGAACAGATAGCTTGGTTGTTGTTTTAATTATAGGCCATTTGAATGCTCTCCTCCCTTTAGTTTTTTTTTCTGCTTGTCTGATTTTACTGTTTTTCTTTATTTGCAAAGACTTTCATGCACTATTAGTCTTTTTGATCGGCGTTATTCACATATTTGACTACCAAACAATTTGTACATCAAGAAAAGTAGAAATGAAGCGCACCTGTGTGTGCACGAGCGCGTGCCAATGCATGTTTGGATGTTCTGTGTACAATTACACAAATATGTGTTTGGTTTCCTAGGTGCTGCTAATAATGCGCTCAAAAAAGATACAAAGCACCTATTTGAATAATTGTTCACTCGCATGCGTACACACGCGCACATACAAATCCATACATTCTGACAGAGCGGCGCTGAACAACATGCACACCAGTCCAGTCCTTGCCTCTCCTCTCGTGCTCCACTCCAGGGAGCAGATGTTTGGGGACAGCTTACAGCCTCAGCGAATTTCTGTGTACAAAGCAAACAGCAGCACTCAGCACTTCTGGCTGCAATGGGAAATGTGCTCTTGAAGTGGGGGGAGGGGTGGCCTTTGAGTCACTGTAAGGTATCATGAGGATGGGTGGAGAGGGGCAAAAAGAGTGAGAAGGAGGGTACACGCAGAGGTGAAACTGTGTCAAGGTTACAAGTGGCTTGCATAGGAAAGTCCCCCCAATTTCCCGAGACATGTGCTGCTGTGTGTCGAAGCAGTGCAGGGCAGCATCCTGGCTGGTATACTTAGTACCCCTGTGTGACATCATCAGGAAAATCAAGCTACATATCTGATTGTGTCTACATGACCTCTCCAGTGCAGCTCTGTCTGCTCACTAGTTTGGATTGCCCTTTGAAAAGTTGCAGACAAGCATAAAATGGAGGGAAAAAGGGGGGAAACAATGTAGTAAGTCGCCGCAAATATTGCTGATATTGCATCTAAGACATCAGCTACAACATGGGACCAGTTCTGCTAATGATGCCACCGATATAATGCATTGATTTAAAGGTGCTGGTCCTGTGGCAGTATGCTACCCGTGCTCTCTTTTGTTTGCCTTCTATAGAAAAGTAGCATTTTATATTTATTTCAAAAGATCACTAAACGTAAGTTCTCGAGATCGCTCATGAAAATGACAGTATTATTTTGCACTTAAATAAATATTTTGTGCCCTTTTCATCCATTCCAAAATATTTACAGTGCAGCTTTACCGCATATGCTCGTCAATATGCTGCACACAATTAGCTCAAACACACACACACAAGCATACACTTTTACTTGTGCATGCGAGAAGACACATTTTGACCTCTCATCAGTGTATTATAATCCCTAAACAAACCATCATAAATGAGCCCTGCCATGCTTATTTGTCTGAGCGAAAGTAACCCCCCACCACACCCTCCTCTTCTGCCCTTGGGGTGAGGTTGCCATAGTGACAGATTCATAGACATATGGAGAGAGAGGAGAAGAGGAGCTTGGCTGAAGGGGTGGGGCTGAAGGGGTGAGGTGGAGAGAAGACAGAGGAGAAGGGGATGGGTACCAGTTTGAGGACGCTGGCGCTCTGTCTTTCAGATGTGTCTTTGTGTTTCATCTGTCAATCAGCCATCCGTGGCAGTTTGTGCTCGGCGAGGGAGCAGTTCATGAACTTTTACTCTGCCAGACGCCATCTTGGCTGTATTTCACAGGGGGGGGGATTGATTTTCAAGCATCTTCACCCCCCCCCCCCCCCCCCCCCCAAAAAAAAAAAAGAAGAAAGAAAGAAAACATGATAGGCTACGTGTGGAGGCAGCAAAATGTGCACTATTAAATTGACTTGCAAATTTGTGTCCGCATATTGCAGTCTCTTGTTGTTTTGTTCCTTATGCTAATGACTAATGAGCATTAGGGAGACAAACATACAGATGTTTTTGCATCTCACTAATTAGATTTGGATGATGTTTTCGGCTAACCTGAGGACAGCTTGACAATGGACAAGGAAAGGGAGAAGAAAGGGAACTAAAAAAGAGAGAGTGAAAGGAAAGGGGTGTAGGTTTGCAGCGGCCATCAGGGCTGGCCTTGGTGCTGTAAAAACATATTTTTTCATCAGACATTTTATGCAAAAGGGAAAGACCAGGTGCTCAATCAAACCTCACGCCCACTGTTTTATTTTTCATCTTCACCCCTCCCAGTGCTTCTCTGCACAAACCTTCTGTGTGCCTTCCCTCTACCCTCACACCATTCTTCTCTTCCTCTTCCCTCTCTGTGTCATTCGTCTTCCATTCTGCCCCTCTGCTGCCTGCTCTCCAACTGATACGAGAGAGTGACCCTTGGGCCCTCAGGGGTCAAGTGATACAAGGTCATTGGCAGGTCATCTCTGCTGACTGGCTGACCTCTAAAAGGACTTCTGGAAGGAGCCAATCGGATCTTGCTCCTTCCCCCCTAAGGCGGATCCCCCTCCCCAGCTCTTCGGCAGCCTGTGTCACATGACCAGTGTGAGGCGTCAGAGGGAGGATGATTAATGATGCTTTTAGTACCTGTTTAGAATGAAGCTGTCCACACCGCACTGTAATTACCCACTCCCAGGCGGCAGCTGCCCAACGTAATTGCTTTTTGTTTGTTGACCTGGTTTATTGAGGAAAAAGATGGCTTTGGCTGGGTAAGATGGTGCTATGTACAGTATACAGAGGTGACAATAATATGTATGTCAAAATTTTTTGGTGTCATTGCATGGTAGAGATTTATGTAAGCCAGGAGAGAGAGGACGTGTACCTCAGTTGTGAGCAGGAGGAGATACAAATGTGGCAGGATACAAAGTCACTTTAGACTGGTTTTGTACCACAAATGCACTTCTTAACACAAAATAAAAGTGGAACGGTATTTAGCCACAAAATGTCAACAACAGATCTACAACCTTTGCACAGAACTCCAAAGACAGCCACAGACCTCCTGTGCAAGGTTACCGCATGCAACACTAAAATACACACACGTTTGGCATGCACAGTCACCGAGGAGTATGTTCTGTCATGCATAATTTATGACAACATCTCAAAGGTGAAAAATTAAAGCTAAGTTCAGAAGGTCAGTGGAATATTGCACCTAGAGGTCCCCCCCTGCCCTCCCTTTCCCTCCCATTTCTTGTTTGGCTACATGCCTAAAGCAAATATGAAAATTTCAGTACCTGCGGCGCAGTGCCACGAGGACAGTGACAATGAAACTCAGATAAACAGCCCCTCGTTTGACCTATGGAGAGCATAAATTTACCACCCATAAATCCCTGAGAGTTTCAGCTCTGTTTGGCGCATTTGCAGTGCCTCTCTACCCAGACTGAGAGAGGCAAGTGTCGGGTATCTGTGCTTCTGTATGAGCAGCTTTCATCCTGCTCCTGGTTCTCACATAACTCAGTCCTGCAGCCTTTATCACCGCCTCATAAATAACGAGGCTATCGCCTGATAATGTCCGCTTAATGCTTAGTCAATAAAGCCCACAGTAAGAGGGGCCTTTTTTAGCCTCTCTCTTGTACATAAATATAAACAGTGCAGTAGATTGATGTGATGGGCAGGCTCTTTCTGCACTGGGACAAAAAAGAGGCAACGTGTGGGCCCGGGAGCTGAAGGTGGGCTGTGGGGCTGCAGGTGTTTAGAGGAGATAGTGGGCTGTAATGAGGGGGCTGCAAGAGAAAGGCTGAGTGGATAGCCTTGACTGATCACCTGTGAAAGGCACATGCACACATATACACACAAATGACAGCACGCAGACACTAATGCACAAAGCCACATGTGCACATCGGCACAGTCATTCACACACCAACACACACTCTAATGCCATCATTAGTTAACCCATTGGTGTCGATGCCTGGTGCACAAAAAGCTCATCCTCCCTATTTGAAGGGCATTAGACCATTATGATAAAGAGACCTGGTGAAGTGTTTTTGTATCTTGTTAGCATCTTTTCCTAATCTATTGGCAAATTTGGAAAACCAACCATATGCCCCTGCCACAAAATTACATCCACGGTTGTACGTTTCATTGTCTTGTGTGCACTTTGCACGGACATTTATCGACCATTCGCACTAGTCATCAGACCATCCAATTCCAGTGCGGCGCCAGAGGCAGCTGTAGCCAGTGTTATGACTAAAATGGGATCAGACTGAGCCCTGGGGAGACAGAAGAGACTGACAGGGATGTTCCTAGGTTGAACGAGGGGGCTGATTGTGATCCATGAGCTAGTCAGTGTAGCAGCACCTGGGCTTGGAGTAGCAGCGTACAGAGACACAGGGTGGGTTCAAACTGAGAGGGATGATACCATCAGCTCATATTGACATGCTTGGTGAGGTGTAGTTGGTGGTTTAAATTTTTAGACAGCTTTTTTACAAGCAAGGGTTGTAGCCAGCATTAGAAAATACAAATGTAACCCTTCAAACCAGGAATGTGAATTTTATGGAAGGAATAGTTATGTAGATTTCTTTTTCACAGCTTATCTTTTAAATATTAAAGGCAGCTTTCCAAATCTTTATTCATATAAACTATACCTTTCAGACACATTCATATGCAGTTAAGCTTCAAGACTCCATGAAAGCAAACAAGTCGAGAATAAATCAAATCTGAAAACAAACAAGTGTTGTGATCTCACTTGCTTTATTTATATTTATTTCAGTGTGTTTTATAATTGAATTATGTGTATGACTGTGTTTTCATGGTTTGAGAAGTGTGTGCAAGTTAAGGACACTGGGAAATATTGATGTTATGGTGTAGTCTAATAATGGCATCTTCTTCTGGAATTTTCCAGAATTGAAAGAAGTTGAGATAAATAGTACAAAGAGGTCTTGTGTCTTTCTGGCACAGTGTGCAGCTCTGTCTACAGACTCACTGTGTTTGTGTAAATAAAGATGGCTGAAAAGCGGGATTCAGCTTACTGGGAACTTATTTCCACAATAAAAGAGACATTTGACTTCCACTCCTTATTTTCTGCTCTTTGACAGTGTAGTATGGGATCATAGCTATGAATAAAAATACATAAAAGGAAGAAAAAGAAACTATTCAGACAACATGACACTGGCAAGTGATAACAAAGGAGCTTTTTCTCAAGCCATAGTTAGGTTTACCTCAAACTAAACCTTGTGGGACATAAACACCTCAGAATGCAGACTCAAAGGACTGCCACTTTGAGCCAATGATTGATTTGCCAGATAATGCAGGTCAAATTTCAGTTAGAACTTTAGGGCCTCACACAGCAACTTAAGCAAGCTGAGTCATTCTCCAAACCCAAAGGAGTAAACATCACATAAGAAAAACCTGTTTATCCCCAAACTGTAGGACTTTTATTGCTTCCCAAAACAAGCTGTAAAATGCACAAAATCAAGCAGAGATCTGTGTTTCATCCACACCTCATACGAAACAAAAACAGCAAAACAACAAGGTAGCCTACACTCTAGGAATCACTATTCAAGAGAAAATAATGAACTCATAATTTATGCATAACATGTAAGGCTATGTAAAGCAAATTAATGACCGACCATCCAACCTTGAAGTTGCTGGAAGGACCATTTCCTCACTACAGGGATGAAGCTGCTCTCAGTGTAGCTCCCCTCTTAATATGCTAGGGAGTTATCGGCACCACAACAGCTATTTTTCTACAGAAGCCAAAGAGATGGGATTATTACAGATGAGTTTGTCTGACTCTGGGTAAGTAATACAATAAGCCCATTTGATAAAATGTTGTATGTACTTAAATGCATTACATCCAGCGTGTTTGGAAAAGCATCACTGTCATCTACCGCTCACACTGGACCTCATTTGTCAATATTTGCTTCAGCGAGCATTGCTGGGGTACTCTGAAAAGCTTGAACAAAACAATGAAGCTGACATGCAAAGCTTCAGTCTGCTGTCAGTATTATTATGTTCTCATCATGCATTCTGCAAGAAAATGGGCAATGGCTTGACTAAAATTTGTACTTCTGAGCTTTTAAAGCTTACCAAAGACACACAGGGGCATGCAAACTCATGCACATGCAGTCAAAAACCACAGAAACCTTTTAGTGCTAAAAGGCAAAGCAGAATTCAAACTACACATTCAAATATCTTTACTCCCATTTAATTTGAAGTTACTACATAGGAGGCAGCCATCTAATGACTTAAGCTCCTTGTATTTACAATTTCCACACAACCTCGGGCCACAGATTTGCTGCCTCCCATGTGCTGCACTAATGTAGGAGGTAGTCGCCCAAAGGATGACATGGGGCACGGCCCAGATTTTGGAGAAAGGTTAGCTTGGAGGTGCCCACAACTAGGGAAGGCACTGCTCTGAACACTGCGGCAAATGAATCTCCTGGGTAATGGAGACAAAACTATCACAAAATTAGGAGAGACATTAACTGGGGTATCAATAAATAAACCTCTAATTAGGAAAAAAGAAGCAGAGCGAAGCAGGAGCAGCAGCACGGGGGGAGAATATCAATGGGACGTTCACATCTGTATGCAGGCACAGCTCTCTGACGAGGGGCTGGGCCTCACAGGGGCTTCACCAATGGCACTGGCTCACCCATCCATTCCCATCTTGCCCTGGTGTAGAGCGTGCCCACTCTTTGACTGTGCAGTGAACCCAGTGTGCAACCTCCCCTCCTTCCAAGGCTTCCTCCAGGTGCTCCAGTGTTTCCACATTCTCTTCTCTTCTCTTCTCTTCTCTTCTCTTCTCTTCTCTTCTCTTCTCTTCTCTTCTCTTCTCTTCTCTTTAACCAGCTTATCTGCACAGTGCCCTGAGTGTGCTGCTGTGCTCTGTGACTTCACCATGATTGATTGTGGTGGGGGTCCTCCACTCCCTTGGTGAGAGTGAAAATGGAGGAGCGAAAACAGGAGAAAGCAAAGAAGCCTGGAGAGAGCCAGTGATGGGTAAAGTGAAACAGAAGCACTATTTGTGTACGCATGTATGTACATATGTGGGCCTATATATATAAATATTCATTAGGTGTGTAAAATGTGTTCTTGTTGGAAAGAATGAAGGTTAACTAAGTCTGTTCAGGCCTGGAGTCAGCATGCAGGTATTTATCCAGTTATAAGGCTAAAGACTAGTGATGTTTGGTGAGCACAGTGATGTGCAAGTGCTGCCTAGGTGTTGTGGAGGCTGGGGGTGCGTGGCGCTGACCGCTCCCTGTCTCTCTCCCCCTCTGTTCCCTGGAGGGTAATAAAGACTGATGACACTGATGCTGTGCCATCCGGCTCCACAGTCTCCACTGCACAACCATTTGCGCCATCATTTATCCCGCTCCCCCCTCCCCGTTCTAATTCTGCTTTAATAACCGCCAGCTCCATTCATCAGCGTATTGACAGGCATGACAGGCGGTGCGGCACACACTAACTCCCTGCCCTTTACTCGCTCACAGCCAGGGTCAGTGTGAGGTCACACAGTCAATAATCACAACACACCTCACTGTCACCTTGGAGCGACTACATGCCCTGCATATCTATTCTCATGTATGCCCAAACTGCTCGTTGACTTTACTGCCTCGTAACCAGCACTGTGCACAGTCGCTAAGGTAGAAGTTGTGGCCAGAGGTAAAGCAGTAGTGTAAGAAACATGCAGGGTAGAGGAAGAGGTGATTCTGCTCCACTGGTGAAGAGTGTGGACCCAAAGAACCTGCTGTTTAAATGAGTTGGGTAATAAGTGAGTTTGGACCATCCCCAAATCCAAAAGTATTCTTATTCTTACTCTGTCATACAGTCTGACATACAGAAGATTTTTTTTTTTTTTGAAGGGGATGGGCTTTTTGGGTGTGGTGGCGGGGGGTAATTGTGGGCAGTCATTTGTTACAGGTGCAGAGCCTCCTTGTCTCTCCTTGGGCATTCACCTCTTCATATGCAAAACATGTCCTGCTGTCCTCCAACTCCAGCACAGTTTGCCGCCGTGACACATTTTTTCTTCATTTCAGCTTGACAGTGACATTTATGTTCATTTGCTCTGTGCAATTGTGAAGCATCTGGAGAGGCTGTATCCCTTTTTTCCCCTCCTCTCTCACCTCTTTCCTTTTTTTCTGTCCTGACAAAAATATTAATACACATTTGCATGCCACAGTGACTAAGCCCTTGATGAACAGTTGGATTTTTGGGAACACACAGAGGAAAAACTCCTCTGCAATTACACATGGCAAGAAGAATAAGGACTGCAATGGAGTCTACTGTTTTTAGATAGATTACATAGAGCAAGTCAGGATATAGCCAAGATCACTGGTACTGGGAACCTACGCCAGTCCATGAATCTTGTGATGCTGCTGAGTATGGTGGTGCTGGGAGTTGTGGTGCACTGGGGAGCTGAACATGCTGCACACAGAGCTGGGCCAGGTGGCACCCACCCTTCTTCCTGCTCCATGGTCACATGATTAATCCCCGCTCTCTCACAATTCCTATTATTTTCCCTGATCCTTCCTGTGTACACAGATGTGCAAATATTACAAAGGGACAAACAAAAGAATTTTAGATTTACTGTGAAACACGTACATACATGTATGCACAGATTTCCCAACCCACCCCAGCCCTTCTTCACCTTTCCTGGACAGGCAGCAGCAGCAGCCAGGGGTGCGGATGCTGAGGGCTCTAATCTGCGGTGCAGGTCCCATCGGCAAGGATCATTGAGCTAATTAATAATGTGGCACAGAGAGGGATGGCAGTCATTAAGGAGCCATGGCTGTGTGTGCTAAGATGCTGTGGGCTTCTGCACGGTTGTTTGTGTGTGTGTCTGCTTGTGTGTGTGTGTGTGTGTGTGTGTGTGTGTGTGTGTGTGTGTGTGTGTGTGTGTGTGTGTGTGTGTGTGCACTCGGGGGGTGAATGCGTGCAGATAGAAGGGCGGGTTGATGTAGAGAGGGGGCACTGCAGACACAGGGACTGACTCCTGCGTGCAACCCTTTGATTCATAATTCACAGAGGCCAAGCAAATAGGAAGACACATCATTATACCAGACCCACAAGCACATATGCAAACATGCATACAGTGTGATTATAAATGCATGTACACCAAATGTGTCCCATAATTTCCTGCAGGTATACTCTGTGGAATTTCTTTAAGGGTCATCCAGAGTATGGTGAAGCAGGATTTCCCTGCCTCTTTTTACATCAATAAAGACAACTCTGCTCTCCAGTTAGACCACGCTGTAAGTCAGACACAAGTGGAGCAGCACAGTGCTCCATGGGGGTTTTGTTTCAAACACTCTACTGCACCAGGAGAGCCTATCATTTCCAGTTTACAGCCATATGTTAGGAGGCGCTGTATACATCACCAATATTTACTATAGACATGGGGACCAGAAGGCTAAGAGCACTTGGTTGTGTGAGGCAGCCCAATAGCTCAGCCTGGGCTAATGAAAGGAAACAACAGGAGCAATTAGCAGTGTAAACAAACAGCTCGCTGAGGCCCCAGTCTCCAGCCTCCCCCCTGACAGCAAAGGGACTGGCAGCCTGGAGTAGGAGGTAATTGGGGGAGCTAGGAGCCGAGACAAAATCAATGGCAACGCATGCACAGACACGGCGTGATTACTCACCACCACCGTCACAGCGCCGGGGACTCAAACACGACAAGGTATTACAGCAGGTTTGACCCTGCCAAGTTTACACTCACTTCAGGATGTGCTGAGTGACTGTATATCATTGGGGTTTACATGTGCATTTGCTCTTAGAGCCACAGTAAAGACAAATGCACACACTGGCACACTGACAGTTGACACAACACAGCATTCAAGCATCGCACTTGGACCACTAGCCATATAGGAGCCTAATGACCTTCCTCTCAGTCTAATTGATTTCATCTTGGTGCCACTTATGTGTCTGCCTCTACACTAATGTCTCCTATTCACTCACTCATTGGGAAGTATCAGCGTCTACAGTGCGACCATGTGGCTGCGGCCTGCAGACAGCCGTGCAAAACCCATGGCCATGTTTGTCTCCTCCCTAACCCTTAGTGGAGCCACAGGGCAGAGGGGCACCACTAATGCAGAAGGCTGGCTGGGATTTCTACACTGCAGGGCACATTCTGCTGCAGGCACGGCACTTCTGCTGTCTGAGTGCTAGCCAAGAAAATAATCAGCAAGAGAGACTTTCCTGCAGAGGTTTACAAAAGTGTACCATGCATCCATTATGGAATGCAGTTTTCATGTGAATTAGGACTTGTTGACCCTCATTTTGGGCAGTAAGATGTAATAATGAGTGCCAAGAGCTTAGCAGGGGTTCATTCCTTCACTCATCTATAATTACAAATTCTTCCTTGTAAAAGATGCTTCATTGCAACAAAAGATCTGTGTCACAAGATGGTGGTGAGACGGAGATGGGAAACAGGACACAAAGTGGACTTGGAGATGGCAGAGCAGACTGGGCAAAAACAGAAATGGGTTACCAAAGCAAGGCTGAGATGGTTTGAATATAATAGTGGATATAGTGGACAAAGGATAGGAGAAAGCTGGAGCTGCCAGGCAGGACCACCGAGAAGCTTCATGGATGTAATAAAAAAGGACATTCAGAGGGTTGTTGTGACAGAAGAGGATGGAGAGGATAGGCTTAGATGAAGACAGATGATCCACTGTGATAATCTCTAAAGTAGAGCCTGAAAAAGAAGAAGAAGATAAGAAAAGGCCTGACTTCAGAATTTTCTACTCAACTAAATGTTTCAGCACCAACAGCAAAGCGCTCTGTTGAAAAGGCCTTCTTCCATAGGCTTTATGAAGTTGAACAAAGTTACTGTATATTTTATCACTAAACTTGAAGATTAAAATTCATGACTGACTAAATAATACCAAGCATCTGTCTACTGTTTTAAATGTCTAGTTTTACTCTGGGTATTAGTATAAATATAAATGCCTAAAAAGTATTTAATTAATCATTTTTTCTGCTTATAGTTTTGTGAATATTGAAGCGTTCCAAAAAACACGTTTACTGTACTTTACCAAATGCACAAAGACACGTTGAACCTAAGGTTTTGTGTTAATAAACATCCTCTGGTATGTTCTTGTGCAAAGCACTGAATCCCTGCCACCTCTGAGATTGCTACAATCCAAGAACAAATAAATTGTCAAATATTCAGTTTTTATAATCATTATTGCTTTTTTTTTTACTCTTAGTGATGGCAGGAGTCAGCAAAATGTGGACATGAATTTCAAGCTCATACTGGAGCTTAATCTGGATCTGAGAGACTTATTCCATCATCTATGCTTCAGAAAATTGGGGGGGGACACAACATTAATCACCTGCTTCAGCTACATTTCTGATTTAGTGGTCAAATGGATGGATATTGCTTCTATTAGTCCTCATTATTACTGTAAATTCGGCAATACCGCCAGGTCGGCTCAGCAGGGATTATGGACCATTATCAGCAGAGTGGAGACAGAGACAGAGATACCTTCTCTACAAGTTGCAGAGCAGGGAAAGTGGAGAGGCAGGGAAGGCAAGTGCAATCAGGCTCCACATAATGTTAATACAGGAGACAGAGCTCTAATTGGGGTGCAACACAGTCTCATTCAGCTATACTTAACAACATCCTCCATAACAGCATCCCTCAGTTTAAAGAGCCAAATGTCTGCATGGTGAAGATGCACACACTTACACATTCCCGGGCTCCAAATACCAGTGCATTACTGCCCTGCTGATCATTGACAGACCTGCCACTCACCATGGAGATGGATGCTTCTCCTGGGACATCTCCAAACCTTGTTCTTTGACTAAGCTGTTTTGCTGATCTAACTACCTTTGAAAACAACACTGAGGTGAGTGCGTGCGCTTTCAAAGAGGGGCAACGTCAGTGTTTTCATGTGCGTTTTTGTGCCAAACGGTGACTACAGCTCTCACTCCCTTGGTACCTGCAAAACACCCTCATGGGTGCTACTAAGTATTGGTACTGAATTAGAAAGCCTGGAACCAATCTGCCCCCCCAAACTGTTCTCCCTCTAACTAAAAAGCAAGTGATGTTTTCCCTCCTGAGATGCTCCACAAATAAATCCTGTTGCTCATTTATGCACGTTTCCCTCCAAGTTCCTTGATTAAAAACATGTAAATGACTGGTTTAACATCCCAGCTTCCCTGAGCATTATATTAACCTCAACAAGTCTTTAAAATTTGCATTTTCATTCAATTTGAGGGGGCTCAAGGAATCTCCAGCCACCACTGCCACACACCACGTCACACCCCTAGAAATATCTTTATCTCCTATCAGTCTCTCTTTTTGGAGTGTGTCACTACCGCGGCCTACACACACATTTCACAGTCGCGCATTCATCACACAGTCCCAGCCATGTCGATAGTCGCCTGGCTGAGCAGGCTCATAATGAATTTGAAGAGTTGCACACCTATAGCAAAGTCATTTACTTTATCAGTCCGATAAAAGGAAGTGATAAGATAGTGGCTTGGCACTGTAAGAGTATCAGCCTCACTCCGCTATTCATCTCACCAAGATCTACAAATGGCAAAGCTCATCCCTCAAGGCAGCCGCACAGAATCTTTATCTAAAGAATTTTAAAAATGGCTAATATCTCATAAGAATGTGTGCTTATGAAACCCAGCATTTCCATATCATTACCAACCAGAGCATCTGACTGCCATACTAAGAGGCTTGTCTGGCCTCTCTGTCTCTATTCTGCTTCTGGTTCGGGAACTGCTCGGAGAATACAGGTGCAAATATGATTTTGGCCTGTTCCTCTTATGAAGTTGACCTCCTGTAATTGACACAGACACACTGGCAATTTGATTAGCTCTTCCTGCTGCTTGAGGGCCTCTGACCAGAGCAACCTCATCTGTTTCTTGTATATAGCCCCACCTATTGGGGAAGTCAGCGCATAACACATAAGCGAGCAGAACAAACATAACTTCCATGACTCACATTTTGTTTGGGATCAAGCCTCTGGGCCAGATCAAACAACATTTAACAAAGCAGACCACAGTTGAACCACACACCAATTCCCATTAATGCCGTACGCTCTTCTGTGCAGGTGAAAGGTAGCACGGTATTCATGGAAATTGCTGATACAATTATCCAAATGCTTTTCATTTTTGTCATGTGTCAAACGGGAAAGATTTAAATGGACGTATCTCATAATTTTTTTTTCTCATGCTATGTCTTAACATGCATTTAGATACGTGTGAGAAAATGCCAACATTCACTTACAATGATTTGCATAAAGCTAGAGGTATGCTGTTGAGCAAGTGAGTGTGTGTATGTACCCAGCCAGCTTGTATGTTAGTGAGTGTGCGCGCGCCGCTGAAAGTAATTCATCCAGTTATTACAAAGAAAACTGATAAGAGCCTCTTGAAGCACTTGAGATAAGCTTGCTGGCTTAAGTGCGCTGACATTGTCACCAAACATGCAAGGCGCAGGAATGGAAGTCAAGAAAAATGGTGAAAAAACACGCACACTCACAGGCAAATGAGATTCACTCACAGCCCCCGAACAAGAATGTGCTCAATAGCAAAACAGTGTGTCACATGATGTGAAAATTACTGTATATCGATTCATCAAGATACATCATTTAAGCTGTCAAACATCAAAGGCTCTCTGATCACAGCTCATTCTTGAAAGAGACACCGATAGCCTCATTTATCATATTTGTTTGAGCAAGGAAAGAGAGAAGCAAGACACCAGAGAGAGAGAGGAGGCTGTGAGAAAAAGTTAGGCAAAGTAAATTAATCTTTAACGGAATGAAAATATAGAAAATAAACAGAGTGAAATACAGACATTAAAGACAGACGAGTGTACAAATATAAGCGACAGGCAGATGAGAAGAAGAGAGGGTGTGGATGTGTAAAAAGTAGTCGTGCCAAACGAGGGAAAATTAATAGCAAGCAGCAACAGAGATTCTTAACACCTCTGTTTGTAGTGGGACACCACCTGGACCGAGGCCCTGTAGCCCCCGAGGCTCTCCAAGCTTAGCATGTTGGTTCACAGCTTGACACAACTGCCTATACCAAAAATGTGCAGAAAAATGCTGTTTTCTTCTTCCATCGCACTACTTTTATTATCTGCATCGCTCGCCTTTCACCTTTATTTGACCTGCTGAGACTTCGGGCGTGCCATTCACTTCGCTCCAGATTTATTACCATTTATCTTTTTATTAACATGGGAAACATTTTTGGGGAGATCCAATCGCTAATTTCTATCCAAATAATGCTTGTAAGAGGACATCTTTAAAGTTTATGCGGCTCGTGATCAAATGGTTTTTATATATCCCCAGGCTCTTGTATTCTCCAAATTGCTTCAATAAATAACTTGTAAGTCTAATTATGCAGCAATTAATTGCAGCCAACATAGAAAGCCCATCAATCTTCCAACTTGAAAAAGTCTTTTCCAGCAGCACAGCCTGGCAGTCCAAATAAGAAATTTGATTAAATTTTGCAGGCACGTATGGGATTGTGTACGCGTGCCAGTTTGTCATAATGTCTAGAAAAATATGAGAGTGTCTATGTGTGTGTGTGTGTGAACATGAGCAAGTGCCCATGGAGGTTACAGCCAGATCACAGAAGCGAGAGCTCCATCCCAGCGGCTCTCTGCAGTCTGCTCTCTCTGCCGTCTCGTCCCGTTGCTATGGCAGCAGCAGTGAAGGCTGTATCCATGGCCAAAGGAGGAAGCTGGCATCCCCCACTAACAGACCTCCTGCCCCCTCCTCTCTCCCTGTCTCCCCCCGCCTGGCTCCTGACCCGCTGGTGAACCTGCCTAGGGGTCGAAGGTCAATGGCTCAGAGCTGCAGAGTGACAGTGAGGGATGATGAGGGAGAGAATGAGAATGAGAGGAGTTACACCACACAGATGGGGATGAGAGATGAGAAAATGAAAAGATGAGACCAAATTTGATTAGTATCAAGAGGTGGGGTGGGTGGGGTGGCGATTCCACATTTTAGAAAATGACTGCTGTTTTTGCCCAGTGTCTTTGAAATGGAGTTGGAATACAAATGACGTTGACTTTTCTTGCTCTGAAATATACAGCATTTGTTTATTGTGGGTTTTTCTTATTAGTGTGCTCTGAGGTGATGGGGCTACAGGGGCTGGGGGACACAGAGAGAGGCGAGGGAGGGGAAGGGAGGTGAAAGTCTGACATGCTTCCACTTTTTTTTGTTTATTGATTCTGTGGGTGTGTTGGGGTCACAGGAGAAAGTGTTTCTCTCCTTGACTGTGCACAACCCGCGTGGGGAGAGTAAAGATATGCGGGAAAGGAGTCCTCTGTGTAGTATGTAGTCAAAGGGGTTGATATGGTTTGGGGAGGTCAAGTGAGTTGACCCCTGGCCTTTTTGCCTTTGAGAGGTCAGACAGGTTAGCTCAGAGCACCACTTCCTCACCTTGATGAGTTGTGTCCTTTCATACCTAGGGGCAGTTGTTTTACATTGCTCAACAGTGTGAAAAAATCTGCTGACATCATTTAACCATTTTACACTGAACCGGAAAACTTCCCTTGACTTACACTTATTTATGTTGACCTAAGTTTGAATGTGGAGGAATTCTTTTTAAAGAAACTTTTCAGATTTGGCATGCTGTTACAGTACAGTGCACACTGAACAGAGGACCAGAGGAGATGACCACTCCACCCACCACCGCCCAGGCGCACATCACCATATGCTGCAATATTGCCACCTGTGGTAATACATTTTCATCAACACTGCTGCCAATATGAACCAGGAAATCACTTCTGCCTCAGATAAGTGCCATGGTTTCACTGGAGAGCTGAGTGGCTCCTTTGAATACTGTGAGGATAACATTACCCCCCAGTGGCAAATGTTTGCAACTGCACTTTGAAACTCATGAGTGAATGTCAACAGACACCAGCACAATCAATCTCCATCCATAACACTTTGTGGTCCGTACAGTAGCTATGGAGCAGAGGATCTAACACTCTGCCTATTCCATCGGATAGATGCAATATGTCAATGCTATCAGGAGCAAGCGGCCTGTTTCATTTTTTGTCCATCATTATCTTTGGGTACCATGAAGCACATGAGCCTTTTTAGTACTGTCAATGAGAGACTTACACTGTTGCCTAGAAGGCAGGGTATGTTTGCTTTTCCGCACACTCACAGCGCTATGCAGACACTCATGCAGTCCCCCTCTCTGCTGCATTCTTTTTCTTCTGCGTTTTCTCCAGATGTCGTGTCCTCTTCGTCACCCCGTTCCTTTGCTCCGCTCTACTCGGTTCCCCCGCCCGGAGACTTGTCACAGCCCCTAACCGCATCAGGAGCACTGCTAGATTGGATATACATGATCTGTCCATCCATCAATGGGGAGAGGGAGAGAGAGGGAAAGAGAGAGAAATGGCAGTCTATCTGCGAAGAGATGAGATAGAGACGCAAGGAGAAGGAGAAAAATTGGCATGGGTCGTCACTTGCAAACATGAACCTCTTAAACCAAAGGGGAAAGAGGCATTAGACAGGCACAAAGAGAAGAATATTAAAAACCTGTCTTAGACAGCACATGCACGTAGGCGGCTCAAGCACATGTTGAGGTTCATATAGGAATAAATGGTACTCTCTATGCAGTGTTACTGATGCGTATATACATGCTCCCAACTGTTGTTATCGGTTAGTAATGTGATTAGTAGTAATGCAGTTCTGTGATGAAGTGAACTGGATCAGAAGGCTACACATTTTTTTTCCTGCAGGTCATCCAGTGTGGCAAGATTATTCCCTCTTAGAAACCTTGTTAATCAAGCAAAACAAGATTCTGCACAGGGCTGATCTGTGTGATATTTCTTCCACAGGGTGATTCCAGTAGTGCTTTAAATGTGAACTTAAATGACAGCATGTCGTGCCAGCTATAGGTTGATTGTTTAATTTAGGGTTTGATACACGTGATGTAAGACTATTACATAGTCTATTATTATTTCCACAATCTTTCAAGAACCAGAAGAACAATAACTCTACGAAAAGCTACTGCGGTTTCAAATGACCATTTTTCTTCCACTGTGAAATAAATAAATCGAGAGGCAAAACACAGCATCCGACTCCAATAAAAGCACAACAGCTCTCACATTTTTACTTGTGCGACTGGTTCTTATAGCTGCAGACAGTGTGCTGTCAAATATTTGCTTGATGTTGAATATACAGTAAAAGGAGGGTTCAATCTGAGGTTGCCCCGCGACTCCATCGTTCTGTGTTGTGATATTCATCTATGTCTGCCGCTCTATCTTTTTCATACATTTCCAGATGATGCAGTATCACATCTGTGCATCTCCTCCCTTTCTCCTGTCTTCATCGTGCTCTCCTTATTCTCTCAGCCTCTTTCTCTCTTTCCCCCTCCTTATGTTTTTCCTCACACCTTTACCTCTGTCTTCCCTTATCTTTCTTTCCATTTTCATACTGACACCCCCTCCGCACCTCTACCTCTGTCCCTCTCTCCCTTTCTTTTTGTCCCCTCTCTCTTTTGCTCTCCTCTCTCTCTCTCTCTCTCTCTCCGCTGTGTTCTGATGAATTGCCTTCCCCTCCCGGTGAACTCGACCGATAATCCTGGGGAAGCAGTAAAAGACCATCGATCAGCCCTGCAGACAGGCCCACAAGCCACAGCACAGGAACAACACGCTAACAACAAGCCTCTGCACTCGGCTCTGTGCATGCATATATGTGCATGCATGCATGAGCATGTTTTTGTACACGTGCAGCCATCTGCATACATGTGCAAACTTCATGCATGTATGCAGAAACATCAGGTGGCATGCATAGTTGTCTGCCTTAAGACAGAGGGATGTGTCGCTTTAGTATATTTGTTAGCTTGTTGCTTCACACATGTGAGCCACATGCAATGATACGTTGAAGAGCGTTCTCTCATATTGCTGATTGTCTTCCATGTGCTATGTTTAGCTGTATGTGTCAGCAGCATACTTAGCATACAGTGAAGAGTTCCCTCTGTGCTCATCCTCTGTGCTTCCTCACACGATCCACCCCCTGCTGTGAGTCATCTTCTTGGAATGTGTGTATGTACGTGCTAACATGTATGTTTATGTGCACATGTGGCATGTGTGCGTGGGTGCATCCGTTTCTGTGTGTTTGCCTCTCGAGCGTGTACGTTTGTCGGTGTGTGTGTGTATAGTACTCATATATGTATGCAGCACACGCAGAGGCCATAAATTATCTGGCATTCTCCAGGCCCATCCTGAAGGAGAAGGGTAGAGAATGCACATGATCTTGGGCAAAGCTTGATGGCTATGAAATTGACCAATTGATTGATTGAAACAATTAATTTTGCACAGTGCTTTTATGGCTGAGAAGCCAAGTGATCATTAGTTTGCAACAAGCAAGTGAGGACAGCTGGAGTGTTTCATAATTTCCACAGAAACACTGCAAAGAACCAGCTACTGCTCCAGGCTTAGGATAATGATAAGCTACCGGCTATTGGTTTAAGTTATACATAATATGATAACTCAGACTGTCATGTATAAAGTCCATCTGTCTTCATCCGCCATTTTACACACAAAATAAGCCAACTTGAGCGATTCAAGCACAAAGCAGCCAATGGTCATTATTCTATGCCCTTAAATATGACAAATGTATGACTGCCTCTATTGAATACCATTCTTTACATGCCAAATATACAACGCACTGCTGTTCGCCAGTATGGAGGAGCTTGACCATAAAAAGCCAGTTGCTTGGAAAATAAATCTCCACTTCTGACAAGCACTAAGCTACTATTCATTGAGGAGACTCACCATTCATACTTTATCTCCCTTTTTATTTTGGACCTGTTTGTGAGTTGTCCTTCAGTGCCTTTCTCTTTGCTGCCTTTGTTCCTAATGTACTGGCACGGCTGACTTCATTAAGCTCTGTATGCGGCAAACACATTTATGTCCTATTTTCATTTTTCCTATTTCATTTTGCCGTGATACACCACGGCACTGCCACCAAAGCGGAAAATAAACCCTCCATCAGGCTTGAAGCTACAGTGCTCTTTGTGAGCAATGTGCCACCTTGTGGTCAAACTTGGAAACTGCAACACCAGTTCAACTGAGATTTGTTTTTTAAACGAAGGTCAGCTGATATAATGTGCAGCCCGGGCAGTTCCGTCCTGCAGAAACAGATCGGAAAATTCAGACAGAGCAAAAGAATCTAATGTAGATCAGCAAAATAAGGCGTGCACGCCACTACCCAGACCTCAAAAGACACCTGCAACAGGTATCTCAAACATTTCACAACCGTTCAGGAGGCGTTTCTGGCGCTGATTCTTCTAATACTTGCGGCATGACTTAATGCCAGGGCGTGTGTGAAAGTGCGTGTGTGCTTTCCTGAGAGTGAAACACCACCATGGACATTGACAGATCGCAGGGGAATGTTCAATTGCAGGTTGTTGCGTCCTGCTGTCATTGGGCTCATCTGTCACAGGGCAGGGCTAGCTGGGAGGCAGGAGTGAGGGGCGGCACTCCGCCCATAGATGATGATCACACCGGAGCTCATGCCAGGCAGGCTGCTGGCCCTGTCTTGCTCGTGTGGTCCCACGGAATTCTTGTCATTCACGAAGCAATAATAGTACAGCTGTGATAGAATACAAGGCATTATGCGGAAGAAAGGGATTTTCCCACTTCGATATGCCTACAGTGCAACTCTCCGTGTTTATCGCTTCATCTTTTGGCCACGGGGCTGTGTTGATTGCAAAATTAAAGTCTTTGTTAATATCAATCTGGCATCTCTAGAGATTATTTTTGGCTCGGTGGTGAGACATTTCTCACTACAAATGCCACACACAGATGCTCTGTATCAGATATGACTCAATACAAAGGCCTGCAGGAACATAGCTGATCTGACTTGCTTGTACACACACACTGCTTGCAGGGAAGGCAAGGGAGAAAAAGAACTCCAATAACCTTGTGTCTTCCCCACCTAAACGCGATTTCCTCATCCTTCCTGTCTCTTTTGTTTCTTCTTCCTGTGAAAAAAAAAATCTGCTGTTGTCACACTGACACAGGGCTGCACTTTCACATGTGCACCCTCTACAGTCAAGGCCGGGAAGTGCCTTTGTTGTTACATGAGAAAAGATACAAACAGGAAGGCCAATTACGGCTCAGCAGTCATCTATCTGTCAACCATCTGACAGGAACACAGTACAGCCAAATATATGGCTCCCCCATAAATCACTGCATCTCACTCTAACTAGCTTGTCTTGTATGAGTAATTAGTAGTATCATGCAGAAGCATTTTGGCGTCCCGAAATACCATTAGATCATTTTCCTTTTGATTTTCAGTCACTTTTCTCCAAAACCCACACACTCAAATGGCCAAATGTTCCTGAAAATTATATGCATAAAACTGATTTAGGAGGCACTCAGGAAATCGATCATGCAACAGAATCGTTTAATGTTTAAGGAAGGGCCTTATGATTTGTGGATGTTGAAACAGAGTTCATATTCCACATTTAAAGATTAAAAAGAGGACCTTGTATTTTCATAGTGAGCCCTAACCGCCTCGTACCCCCTTTGCAGTGGTCCCTCCCCGAGAGCTCCATTGCTATTGCAGATGCTTTATGATGGGCAATTTAGCTTCAGCTGCTATCTGAGCCATCTCAGGAATGGACGCGCTTAGAATCAAGTGCAATAAAGCAGGGAGGGAAGTGGGAACTAAAGGGGGGTGGGAGAAAAACAAAATGCAGAGACAACAAGCTCGTCTGGACAGCGCCTGCAAACAAATGTTTTTTTTTTTTCGGGGGGCAAGGGGGGGGGGGGGGGGGGGTTGGGCCTGCTGTGGATGCACACAAACACAAACATTGATTTCCCAGGCGCTCAGCTAGACAAGAAAGAGCCATGCCTGTTTGTTATCAAGGGAGCCTCCAAACAAGGCCAAGCCTGTCCGAGCAAATATCACATTTTCTGCCCGTTTGTGTATGTGCATGTCTCAGTGAGGACCAATCTGAGTTTGAAATAGTGGGAGTGAGGCCTTTGTGTGGATATTTTAGGCTGGTCCTGCCTGTGCGACACACCTTCAAAGTGTTGTCTGAGGTGATAGGATTTAGGATAGAATTACATTTAGGTTAAGGTTAGGGTAAGGGGATACAGAATGCATTTATGTCAACGAGAAAAGATGGAAGTGCGAGCGTTTGTGCGTATGTGTGTGTGTGTTTGTGTAACATTTAGTCCTCCACACTGGCTCGGCTTTGTTGAGTCTGCTGAGCCCCAGGAAATCTCCAGAGACAGGGAGACAGATTTACACCCTTCCCCCTGAGAAGGCTATAATGCCTGGGACCCAGCAGAGCTATGGAAGGGTCCAAGAGCAGTGAGTGGAGACCAGGGTGATGAAACAGAGAGGGAGAGGGAAAGAAGGGAAGGATAAAGGGAGAGAGGAAGGATGAAATACGGCAGAAACCGGGACTGCGATATCGATGGAATGCAACATTGCTGAAATTTTGCTTGCCGCCCTTCGCCTCTGCTCACACAGCCTATCTCTCTTTCTCCTACACACAAACACACACACATGCTAGACATACACACACACACACACAACACACACACACAAGGGGATGCCATAAATCTGCCAGTGAGCACTGCTGGGATAGAGACACCTAAGACAGGCCTATGCTGTGTTTGGAGAGAATGCAGATGTACCTGCCTCCAGCACATCATCCTCTGTCCCTCTTCCTCTCCTTCATTCTACTCCTCTCCACCCCTTCTTTTTATCCTCTCGATCTCTCTCCAGAGTTCCCTGTCTCATGTTCTTAACCCCTTTCAACCTTAACTCAGTTCATCTCCCCTCCACTCTACTTTCTACACTCCCTTCCCCTTTGGTCTCACTTTAAGAAGCGAATCTCTTCCCACTTAGGATGAACAAAACCCTTCAGCCAAGCCCAAACGCCATTGTTGGGCTGAGACGAGACTGATTCAGGAGACAGACAATAGCTCAACCAGAGGGGTACACAAATCTCTCGCTTTGCATTGCCCATGCATCGCCTTTTGGGGGAATAATGGTAATGAATACACTGTCTATACAACCTGTTTGCTGCAGTTCTTCTGTCTGAGAGCCTGTATACATCATCCGGTGACAGGTCTAACTACCTGCTGAGTGATACCTGATGTCCTCAGATGGGCTACATTCACATGGTCTATCCACCTCTACATGATATGTCTGGGATAAAAGCAAACAGGGGACATCACAAAAGAAGCATGAAACGTGTTGAATAGGTTTCATATTTGCTCACAATTTAAAAATGGCAACAGCAGGTGTGTGTATTGAGGGGATCTATAAAAGGTATCTTTGTTAGTCTGACAGCCTAATAACTTGAACAATAGCAAGTGCTTCATACCATCTGTACCATAGCCCCGATGGCCTCCAGACAAAACAGACTTAAAAACACATGCGCACACTCTCACGTTCACAACGACACATTAACACCTATGCCTTGACATTATCACAACCGGGCCTCACGCAGCCTGGTCTTCTGGCTAAAAACAAGGACTCAAACACAGGCGCACACACGTAAACATACACTGTCCAAAAAGATGTGGCCTGTGTGACCTGATTTACAGTGGAGTAAACGATTTAAGCCGCACATCTCACTCCAACACCTAAACACCTGACAGGCCTCTCATAAATAAAGCTGACTAGAGACTCCCACATAATTTATACCCTGGCTATCTCCTAAGCTAACATGTAACAGGTCTCCACTCCATATTTCACCACCCAGAGCTCGACATTCACTGGGAAAGACGGACATGCAAAAGTGAGTCCAGAAGAAGGGGGCAAGAGAACTTCAAAAGCCGAGGAGAAAGGTTTGGATTTGGGGATGCGGTATGGAGACTAAAGCTCTCTTGATCTCTACTAATGTGTGTGTGTGTGTGTGTGTGTGTGTGTGTGTGTGTGTGTGTGTGTGTGTGTGTGTGACCCTGGCCTAGGGCGTAGCCTAAACTAGCCTAGCCACCCCAGCTCAGATCAAGGCCCACAGTCAGGAGTTCCACTTCTGCGTCTCTCATAAATCGTCCTGCCTTTGTCTGATCTCTCTTTCACTGGCTGAAACTTATCCTCTTCCATTAAGGGTGATGGATCAGTAGCTCTCAAGGCGTTCGAGACTCTGAGGTTACAGGTCCTTGTGTAGATTGTGCTCCACGCTGTAAATGTGAGAGGCATAGACACAACCTTACACCAAACATGCAACATGAGTAAATTTTCACGGCAGAGATTGACACAGAAGGGGGGGAAATGGAAGTGTCTGAAATATTTTTATAACACCTGACAGTGATTTAAAGGAGTAATAGTATGCATTTACTTTTCTTGCAGTTTCATGCTCTTATTTGTCAGGTAGCCCCCCCCCCCCCCCCCCCCCCCCCCTAAATTTGACAGCATCAGTGCTCCCTCTGGTGGCCGCTACCTGCCATGGTCGCATAATAATGTTTACTCTGAAACAACGTGCAACTCTGGGTTGTTTTTTTTCAAAAGTAGCTCTTAAAAATTTTGATTTACACTCGATCCGTTTGTTGTATCAAACAATAGGTGACAATAGCAACAAACCAGGTGACAAATGTAACAATTTGTAGCTATTAAAATCTATCTAGTGCTGATTTAAGACCGTTGCTAGAAGTGGAACAACAACAATGTAATTACACCAATAATAACAACAGACGAGACAGAATGCAAATCACGAGCCTCTCCCATCCAAGCGACCTGGCTGTGGCTGGTTTCCAGGGCGTGAGAGATAATTGAATAGTTTGGCAGGAGACTTCACAAAGCCTCTCTCCACATGTTTGAACAAGGACCTACGATCAGCAGCTGCTGTGCGGTGCGTCTGTGGGCGAGCGTGTTTACTTTAAAAAGCTGGGAAGCAATAACACGTGAAAAGTGTTTTGTTGTGTTTCACAATGGTGGCCGATGAAAATGTTAACAGCTTAAAAAAATCACTGCAGAGTTTTGAAACGTCAAAATTTCCTTCATATAAACTGAGCTGCTTAACTGAGGCTTTGTTTGCATTTTTTGCAGTGACGCTTAAATCTGCACCAATGGAAAGCACAGAGACGCTCTGAATCACAGAAACATTTATTCTTATTATATTTTAATGCATAGTATTGTTTGACGGAGGGGTGCTGTTACTTCACGTCGAAGCTGTTGAGTGACATTGCCCCCAGCTGGTGAGAGTAGGACACAGCAGCAGTGAATGTGAAGCTGCAAATGATTCACATAGTGATGCACACATGTGAGGTACAAATGAACTGTGTTTTATTTATTTATTATTTTTACTGTGCGTGTGTGTGTGTGCGCGCGCGCGTGTGTGTGTGCTCCATGGCGAGGAGAATGCGCATGCGCGTATATCGGGTGAGAGGTGGCCTTTTGTCTCGGAATGTCGGTCGCCTGCGCTTGCGCGTTGCTTCTCCGGCCATCGTAGGCGCATAAAGCCTGGTAAATTGCACCAGGGCAATAAAATGGCAATAAAATGACAACAACAGTGCATTAATCCATCACCAGGGAGCGCTGAAGGTACTGTAAAGAGCTCTGGCTGGAGTCGGAAATGATTTCTAGGTTTATCAGTTCAGTGGCTGCAGCGTCCATTCAGCTTGCCAGGGGGCAGTGAGGAGCTGGAAAGTGCTGAGATTCTCCTTCCCACTGGACTAGGCTTATATTAATAATCGGGCAGGTATTTAAATAAATAAATAAAAAATTACAAAATGTAGCAACTTTGTATTGAATGGTCCCCCTTCTTTTAATTAGAAGACAGCTTTAATGAAATGGAGCTTTTAACTTGCAGGAGACCGATAAAAAAAATTCCCAGCTCCCTACTTCTCTCTGCCTGGCCTTATTTGGAGCAGTATTTTCCATGCCATGTTCTCACAGGGAGGCAGGGCTTCATTGTTTCAGTGGTACAGCCCCTCCAGCCTTCAGCCTCCTCTCTGGCTCCCCGTGGCTCCTGGAGAAAGAGAGCTTTATTTAGGAGCACCTGGATTATGTGGAGGAACCAAAGCAGCAGGTGATGGAAATCACTGGCCCAGTAGGCTAGCTGTGGCCAGGGGGTTCTGGCAAGGTAGTAAGTGGGCCTGTGGGTCACACTGTCATTTCCTGTTTCTCTACCCCTTTGCTCTCTTTTTACTGTCTTTCTATCCCAGCCTGCCTTCATCTACTGCCTCTACCTTCCTGCCAGGATCACTTCCTCCAATAGGAAACAGATGAGTTGCTCAGAGTCTGAGGTGGCCGTGATTTGCCCTTCCCATAATCAAAGCAACACATCTGACATAGATTTTCACATAGTTGGGGCTAAAACATGCCGTTAAAGATGCTGTTTTTAAGTAATGCAGCCTTATTAACAAATATTATCAAAAGTTATTTTTCATGGAATGTTAAAATCCAACAAACCATTTTTAAAGAAGATTACCTAAGGTGAAGCCATTCTTTTCAGAGTTCAGCTTTGACGCTTAACCACTGGTATCGTGGCTTAGCACTGACACACCTTTGATTTTGCACCTACACCTCAGGTCGTGTCAGACATGACAACTGAACATTTCACAAAATAACCTCTGAGCAAGCATATTGTAGACTTTTAGACCTCCGCTCCCCAGATGAAACCACTAGCCGGCAGCTATTCCACAGAAACAGCAATCTAAACTGAACCAGGTGTGCACATGCTGCAGTGGAGAGGTCAAAAAGTGGGAACACATGATCCACTCTTTCTTCTTTCTTTTTTCCTGCTCTTCTTCCATTAATGATTGCTGCCTGGTTGAAAGAAAGAAAGAAAGAAAGAAAGAAAAGGAAAGAAAGAAAGAAAGAAAGAAAGAAAGAAAGAAAGAAAGAAAAACCATCTGCACTAAAATAGACCATTAAACTTCCAATAACACTTATGTAATGGTAGCTCAGTGTATGGCAAACAGATTTCAAACCAGGCAACACAAAGCACAATGAATTTGTGTGTGTGTGTGTGGGGGGGGGGGGGGGGGGGGGGGGCGGGGGGTAAAGTGGTGGACAGACAGTACAAAGTAGGGAGACAGAACAAACAGCCTATGCTGTGGAGAGACATCTGTTTGGTCTGCTCTGCACTCTAGAATCTCTCACATCGACTGGACCCCCGTCACGCTGCTCTGCCTGGGTTTATTTCTGGCCAGCAGTTGAGATGAAGGACTCAATGTTTAGACATGAGCTGTTAGGATAAATTGTCCCGTGCGCGTTACAGATCCCGCAAGTAAAGCCCTGTATCACTGCGCCCTCAGAAGTACGACATCCGGGACACATTATATTTCACTAAGATTCTGCAATGAATCAGTGTGCAGTCCGTCCACCTCTATTTCACTTAGTTTTATTACAAATGTGTTTACTGCTAATCAGTGTAATGGACTGGACCGTGAGCACTTGAATGTGTGTTTAACTTATATATTCTGTGAGCCTTGGGAGATGACAGGGTCCTTACAAGGATGGTGGTTGTAATATTGAATTATAAAACCTATTCAAGAACCTGTCAAGAGCCCCTTTATCCTGTGTGGAGTAACATCTATGCCTTCTTTTATATGTTAGATTTGTTATGGAACGCAGCTTTATAAAGTATTTATCGAGCCTTTATAAGCCACTAAAATTACAATCAGTTCAGGAGCCACCTCCAGCAGCAGAGCAGCCCGTGTTGTTGAAAGCTCTCAATTCTAAGGCCCGGCTGAGCCTCGCAGCATTTTAAGTTCTGCCAGAACTGTTCCTTGTGGATCAGTTAATATGAACCTCCACATCTCCTGCTGAAATAAATACTACTGTGGAAACTGTGGGGATTTCATGGCCTCTCTGAACTCTAATCCTTGATGGAAATAGAAAGGACTGAAACTTCATGATCATTTGGCTCACTGTAATATGTGTAAACTTCTACGGTAGACAAATGTGATTTTTTTCCTTACTCTAAGAAAATGAGCCTATTGCAGCTGGGCCCTTTTCACTTGGTTATAAGCCTTGCATTCTATTACCTCAGGCATATAATGCTTCACATTCATATACATGGTAACATTAGATAGTTTATGGCTCTGTATTATGTCAAGACTGGCTAAGGCTGGGAGAATGTTGTGGTCAGCGGTGGGTCAAAGACTGTCAGGGCTCTGAGCTGGCAGAAAGCCAGGCTCAGTACGTGTTTGCCCTGAATGTTAATGGATTAACGCTCACCACACATACAGCCAGACTGGGAAACTCAAGATGACTTTTTACGTGAAAGGCCGCCAATAAGTCGCCATCATAAATTCAGGGACACATGCTGTCTGTACGACCACGGCAGTCAGGCATGTTCCCTCCGGGAGGCCAGGGCTGAGGGACTCCGTGATGGAGAATGGGGGAGCAGGTGGGCTCTGTGTTGGCTGACCTTGCCTCTGGAGCCCCGCAAGATATGATCAGAGCATGCCGGCAGCTGTGGCCTTGCTTTAAAGCACCCAAGGTATCATGTAGAGCAGGTACAGCAATGCAGTATTCTACAGCCTACTGTCACATTACCCTTAACCGCTTAAGATTATGTCTTCATACAGTGTTTTAAACTCAGACCCTGCTGATTCAGCACTTTGCACCCCTAGTGAAGCCCATTGTGTTACGCAATTTTTCTCTTAATTGCTTCAAGCGAGTAACTTAGGCTTGTCTAATGTGAATTTCTGCACGGCAAAGAGAGCTGCTGTTGCACTGCTCAAACACTCTGCAGCGACAGCCACAATCTCTATGTGTAATTTAGCAGCAGGGGACAATGAGATAATCTTGCAGGAGAGCCTATACTACCAATTTAAAATCAGTAAAAATGCACAGTTTTTTCTTTTTTTTTAGGAGCTCCACTTAAGCTGTGCTGTAAATAAGAACTCAGTTCGAAGCACGTAACTGTTGCCTGCCTTCAGAGGGGGTCATTTTCAATCCACTGATGGGTTCACAGCAGATTTCACTTCAAAGTTTCACATCCATTTTGACAGTAATGCTCTCAATTTTTCCTTATTATTTTGCTATTGCACTGCGAGCAATTAGGCATAATTATGTCAGTGGATGATCTCTAGCAGTTTACTGAAGGAGTGACTTACAAGCAATCATTAGCAGCAGCATGGTTTTTAAAAAGCTGAGAAAAAAAAGTGACACATGCCTGAACCCCCCCCCCCCCCAAAAAAAAAAAAAAAAATCTTATTCTATAGTGGATAAAACACTGTGCTGTGGTTTCCTATGATTTTCTGTCTCCAACAACCCAGGCCTCACTTAATGCCTTCAATCTTTTGTGCTCTCTCTTTCTCTCTCTCTTCTCTGCAAATTAATTTATGGTCTGATTACAGGACAAGCCTCCAGATATGAAGGAACACAAATCACTGGTCCTTACCAGATGGCAGAAAAACGGCACAGGATAATTGAAAATCTAGAAGTGGATCAATATTTAGAAGCCCAAGGTTACACGAAGTATGACACTACTATTAACATGGAAATATGATGCATTACATCCACAGGCAAATTGGCTCCTCTTTCTATTTGACGGTGAGTGAGTACTGACTGATAAGCTTCTAAATAACAAAGATGCAACACTAGCTTTAAACTATTAGAAGCTTAGCTGCTGCTGCTGCTTAGACGCGTGCACGCGGCCTCTCGATACACTGCACCACACCGCTGCGGTCTTACAGTGGTACCTGTGGCCACATGTGCAGCATACTTGCTGGTCGGAGGTATGCGGAGCAGGTCTCCTTTATAACAAGCCGTGTACCCTGAAAGCTCAAAGCCCTGCCATGTCACCGACTACCTCTGGCTTACCCCACCCTTCTCCAGCATTTACCTCTGGCCTGTTAAAAATGATATCAGCTCATGGAGGGCAAGCATTAGCATTTGCATTTTATTGGAGGAACAGAGATTTAGAGCAGAGGATATATCAGCTCTGAGCAGACAGAATTAGTTAACAATGCATTACCTGCCTTTTATGGCAGCTATAACTCTTTCCCCCTGGTGGGGAGAGGAGATGAAGGGAGGAGTGTTGGGGAGGGGATGTGAAGGGGTGGTGGTGGCGGTGAAGGGGAAACACAGCCAGCAGTAGGTTGGTGGTGAGAGCTGTGGAGCAGCACATGGGTGGGGGGGCATTTAGAAGGAAGAAGCTTTGTCTGTGGTGCTTTACTGCGCATTAAGTGTGATGGGCACCCAAATTAGAGCATCACGCCGCAATCACCTTCACACAGATCAGTGCGCTTCGAGACGACGCCGATGCAGTCGTCGCCGCAGACATTTTTATCTGATTGGATCAAGGAGGCGCAGCTGTGTCTACATGATCACAGCACAAGTAAAGGCCACATCAAATTACACCGGCCTGTGTGATACTTGTGACTCACGACGCTTTGTCTTTTTTCCCACAATTTTTCGTAGTTTTGCTGAGACTGACAGAGGAAGGTGAATCTTTCCTCTTTTTGTGCTCACGTTATCTCCACGAGCGCATGTTTATTTGTTTGTGGCATCCCTGAGCAAGCTGTAACTCTGATGAGGCCCCACTGCTGCAGTCCCTTTCCTCACCACAGCTGCACAGTAGCTCCCCCGACGCTCATTTTGTGCAGTGTGCAGCAAGACGGCCCACCTCTGCTGTGGACAGTACCCTGTGGAACTCATTTGCACTAGAAGTTACTAGCGGGGGGAAGTATGTTTGAAGTGCAGAGAGGCTGCTGCGAATAAATAAATACATTTACACCAGAATATGATTCCCATGGCAAAAAACAGCGTTAAGGGTTTTATAAATTTTATATATTACAAATGTCAAGTTGTACTTCTTTGCAGCGTCAAAAATCTGTGTCCTGAAAAGCCAACACTTTTTAAGCATTTCAAGCTTTGATGGAGCTTTATACTTACATCCTTCTGATCAAATACCCTCTACGCCGCCTTTACTTTGTACTGCATTTGCCACACATAGTCACCAGAGCCTCTTGTTAATGCACAGTGTCTTTCCCAACCAAACCCATACTGGCCTGGGTTTGTGAGCAGACAGCTCCAGGCTCCATAAAACAGCCTGCTGCTCCCTCTCTTTGCCCAGCTTAATGGTCCCAGGGGCTGGATATTTACTAGTGACCTTTGCATTCCATTTGGAGTGTAAAAGCCTTTTTGCAAGGAAAATTCCATCACTTTAGACGTAGCCAAGCAGCACAGTGTGTGTGTGTGTGTGTGTGTGTGTGTGTGTGTGTGTGTGTGTGTGTGCATGTAAAAAAGAGTTGCTATAAAGGGCAGCAAGAAAGAAAAAGATGGTGGTGCGAGAAGAACAAGACTACACCTTCACTGCGGTTTATGACTAATCTTGCAGCTGGTCCGTATAGGAGCGACATTATTCTTACCTTATATTATATACCATTTTTTTTTTTAAATAAAAATTAACAACTCGTATTGTAATGCACTTAGTTATTTCATAATTTGTTATGGTTGCCAGATAAAGGGAATTATAATTTGTTCTCACATGCTTAGAGTCTGGTTTTAGCATAGCTTCAACTCCCTGCTTGTGTTTTTCTTTGAGTTTCAAGTAGAAGAAAAAAAACCCACATATTGCAGCGATGCATATTTGTTTTTATGGCTGCATCATGAAATTGAAGTGGATTGCTTCAGTGGCCTAAGGGTTTAAGGCACCAACCATGAATGAGCCATAATAACTGAAGTTTCTATCTAACCTTTATTGTGTGCTATTCCTTCATCTGTCTTTCTTAAACATTAATATGAGCACCAAAACAAAAATGACTAATTGTATTGGATTTTTGTTTTATGTGTTGTGAGCCACTTTAGATATAGATAAAGTATCTTAATTTAATTTAACAGATGTTTTAATCAGCTCTATGAGTTGGGGAGATATGGATGGCTTCAGCAGAAATGGTAAACACACTGTGAATCCCTGGACCTCAAAAAGCTGCATAAAAATCCATAAACACCCATTTATGACTTGTTCATGTGAGCAACTTTAAGAGTTTGAACTGTGAATGACTTGCATAAAAATACCTTTACTTTTGGATTGCTATTGATTAACAGCACCATCTGCTGGGGAAGAGCAGCCATTGCGCTTTAAACCTTTAACGGATAAAAAGTCGTTTCACTTTGAAAAGAAACAAGCCCATGTAATGATACCCATCATATGTTATCCGGCCAAGATGGTGATTTTCCCTCAGGTAGGAAACTTCCAGATATTAAGTTACAGTTTGCCTCCATAACAGTTCTTACGAATTATATTCAAGAAATTTCTAGTATTATTTTCTGACTTAAATGCTTTGTGAATGGAATATTCAGTCTAAAATGAAACCGACAGCAACTTTAACACTGAAAATGTTTATTAAAGGGTGCTACTGTACACATACTCACAACATTTCATTCACACAAGAAATAGTCTACATTTTAAAAATTCTGCACTGGCAAAAAAATAAAAGAAAATAAAAAATAATAATTCAGGAACCAAATACTTGTTATTAAAGGAATCGACACCAGAAGGATCATCTAAGTTAATATCAAGGGACATAATTTGTGTATGGTACATATGAAAAGGGGAGAGGTGCACAGCCTTCATTCACAATGCCAATTAAAGCTAAAAACATTGATAAAAAAAAAAAATTTAAATCAAAAATAAAACAGATTTTATTCGGTAGACACGAAACATTTGGTCCCAAGAGTCCACGCTGGAGCACAACAGATCAAACTGCAAAGCTGACATCCATCTAGTGTATAAAAGCTTGGAGGTGCTTTTCAGGTCCCAGAAAAGAAAGAGAAAAAAAATGTAAGTAAAATAAAAGAAATCTTAAGCTAAGAACAAATAGAGTCAACACAAGAGAACCCAGGATGTGACCAATTCAGTTCAAAGCTTGCTTTAATGTTTGAAATTATGGCAATGTCAATAACCATTTAACATAAAAATCAAAAGATGACTAACAACAACTATTAAAACCACAGGGTTGTCATAGGGATTGGTCACACATTCAAGGTTTACATCTTTTGGCCACAAGGTGGCAGACCCTAATGACAGGCACAACCCTGGCTTCATTTCACTTGGATACATAGAAGATTGTCAGACTTGAACACACAAAAACCCCAAAACAAACAAACAAAACAAAAATGCTTATTTAAAAGGGAAAAAAAAATGTGCATAATTGGTTTTACTGTCCTTTGGGTTAGCTGTTGATGTGGTAATGTATATTTGTATAGACCGGTATATTTGAACGTGAAAATAAAACTTTGTTATTTAAAAAAAAAAAAAAAAAAAAACACCCACACACAAGACAAAAAACAACCCACCACTACATTATGAATTACATTATGAAAAAACTGAGTAAATCCATCCTGGCAAATGAGAAACCTATGATATCGAAGTTTTTCCTTTTAAAAGGAAGCGATTATGCAGTCAGGAAAGTGCGGCGGCGGCTTCCTGACTTTAAAAAATAAAAAATGTTTCCATCTTTGTGGTGTCAGCTGGGTTCTTAAAAAGAAGAGGTACACCGTTTATAGCAAATTAAAAGTTGTGAACCCACAATGGAACACACTCTGGGTTAACACAGCCTTTACCAACTCTGATTTTCAACACTAACATAATCGTATCCTGTAAGCACTAAAACAATGTGTTAAATTTTTTTTTTTTTTTTTGAAGAAAGTAAAGAATACAAAGACAGAATAGTATAAACTCTCCCCAGTAGCATATCACCCATGTCAACTACAGCTTCTCCTCCTGAATGATGGATCCTTTTTAGTAGTCTGGGCCCGTGTGCTCCAATGAGGCTTGGATGGAGATAACACAGTGTCCAAAATTTGTGTGTGTCATTGCTGGACATGGTAAAAATTGAAGGTTGGGAGTTTAGGATGTGAAAAATGTCCGACTCAAGGTTGTCCCTGCAGTGAAGAGGTCCCGTTTCCTCCTGAGGCGATACACTCACGCACTGACTGCATCCTTCTCCTTCTTGTCACTGTCTTCATGCCAGGTGAGACGTTCCTCATAGAAGGCTATGACAATCTGTGGGCACTTATGATTGGCCTCCTTTGCGAGCACGAGATCAGCCTCATCAGAGTCTTTCCTGGAAAGAGAAAGTTTAAAATTACCGCTTGGGTTTGTGTCTTTGCACAACCAAGATATAATATCTCCGTTTTCAAAACACTTGCAACATGCAAATTTTGTCCAACTAGTTAAAATGTAGCATAAGATTTCACACATTACATTAATTACATGGAGTGCATTTAAATTCCATCTGCTGCAAGTGATTTTTAAAATAACTTACAAGAAATTAAAAGAAAAAGAAATTTGAACTGTACAGCTTTCTGTGATAAATTAAACTACTATTAAACTACTACAACTATTATCTGACATTAACCCTTAAACGGGGCTTGACCAAGGATGAACAACAGTGTACTACCCTTATCCCTCAAGATAATATGCAATTACATACCATAGGCCAGCTAAGCTATAAATGCTGCTAAAGGCAATTTACAAATAGAAATATCAGAGTGTAAGAAGAATTATGTCAGTACAGCCTGCATACAGCAGAAGAACTGCCTGCATCTGAATGGTTGTGCATATAAGAAGATTTCTAACACTAGGTGCATTTATTGATCGATTTCACACAAAAACTAAAGGCAAAATTAAATCAAGACTTTCAGAACCTACCACTTCATAAGAAACATGAGGTCTCCACACGAGTCTGTTGCTCCAATGATCTTCTCCGGCTCAAGTCCTCTCTCAAAGCCACGTGCGACTAGAATGTCATCCTGAAAGACCCCGAACAAAATTACTTTAGAAATCTGGATTTTGTATTAAACTCTTGAATTTACACCAGCTGTCTTTAAATGTAAACAGTCTCAGTTTCCACACACCTTAGATAAATGTGTTGTGCTAACTTAATGTCAAGTGAAAAAGGAAGCCAAATGCAGCACATTTCAAGTTCTAGACATCCTGCTTCTGCAGCCAAAAATAGTTCTTACCTCTTTTTTCTTCTTGGGCTTACTTCCACCTTCCTCGTCATCATCCGAGCTCCTCTTCTTTGAGCTGCTAGAATCTTTGGAGCGTCCAGAGGCGGCCGTGTTTGATTTGCTGGCCCCACTGCTGGGTGTGGAGGTCCCGCCACTGCTTTTCTTGTAGGTCTTCATGAATTCTGAAATAAGCTCAGGGCAATCCAAATTTTTCTCTGGTTCCCATGTGTTGTGCTTGCTGAGAAAGAGCACAGAACAGAAAAATCAGTGCAGCCTTAATGCACCAGTTTGGATTGGAAACTGCAAGATATGCTAAAAAATTTGATATCTTGCAATGTTTAAAACACTATAATCTAATGTTCCTTTCATGGTCATTACTGTGCTTTAGATGACAGCATCTGTGTCTAAGAGAGCTGTTCTGTTGTGCACTGGGTGCATCTTGGACCCGAGTGTTAGAATAGCAATCTCCAATAACCTACCTACTCCAAAATGTGACCAACTGTTTACAACATTTAATTTTAATAGAGATTCAAAAGATTTTTGACTATGGGAGCTATGACCGTTGTTAGTACATTTATTTAATTACTTACTCCGAGTATCCCTTCCACTTTAGGAAGAACTCAACCCTTCCTTTCACCACCCTCCTGTCCAGCACTTTTTCCACAACATATTCTTCCTCATCAGAGGATGAAGACTCTTCTCCGCGAGACTTTTTGCCCATGGTAAAGTTTGGTGCTTAACACAACGCGGTTGCAGGTGACACTTCCCTGTTTAGAAAGAACGGAAAAGCTCGCGTTAAAGATATTTGAGTTTTGATCGCTCTCCCACTAGCTCTAGTTAATAAAAAAAAACCGCACCAATTTTTAAAAAGAATAATGGCTACACAGCCACATCACTCCAATCGCAAAGCAGCTACAAATTACAGATCGGTAACACTTTAACATTAGCTAATTAGCCACAGCTAGCAAGATTGTTATCATATTTCAACGAGAGGCTTAATATCGTTATAGTTTGTTTAATTGCAACATGCAACGTTAAAAAGACCAACTAAACAGTGCAGCTAAATATCCAGATCGCAATCTACTCGCTAAATCGGTGAAAAGTCGGTCACTGTTACTACAAAAACGTACAAATAGCAAGGACGACGGCTACTAGCTGAATGGCGCTAGCAGCAAAGCAAATGAAAACTTGCTACAGCAGGTAGCCTGCAAGCAACCGCTAAATCGAGCTAAACTACTATGCTATCAAACCATGCGCCCATATCTACAGCGGCATGAAACTGCAAAAAATAGTGTCTTACTCTTCTGGAGGTCCCAACCGTCGATCTGTACCCGTCAAACCCTGTCTTTGTGGAGGAGCGGCGAGGCCAACCTTTCAGCTACTTTAGCAGCTAGCACAACACACACACACACACATACACACAAAGGTGCTGTGCGCAAAAAAGCGCGCGTTAAAGCGCACAATAACTGACCCGCCCCTCAGTCAGCTGATGATCTTCATATAAAGTGGTTGAATGTGCTTCTATCGTGTTTTTAAGTTTATTCTGTAACAATTTGGATTTTTTTTTTATCTTAATACGTGTGCACTCTGTATAGAAAATATTTTTCTTTGATAAGAAGGTGTGTATGTTAATGTGGGAGGTAGGGCTATTGCTGTACAAGGCTGCTGTGCTTCCGCCCACAAATCAAAAAAGGAATCATTTACGGTTCGTATGATGTTTAATCTAAAAAACTGACCATCTTCCTTGTGTTTTCCAGGAACATAACTTAGCGAGCTGTGCCCACTGTATGCTTACTGACTTAAAGCCGTTATACACGACAGACTCGATACCTTCTTCAAATTTTCCTTTTCACATACAACAACCGTAATCCATTTTTTCATTGTCGTCATTGTACACCAGGTGATTGGATGTTGGTAATGATTGATTCTATATGGCCCAATCAAAATTGAATCACTGCGGACGACAAACTGCAGCGGGAATAGCTGCCCAATTGCCGTGCGACAGGGGCGGTACCGTTGCTATTTATTGTACTGTTGAATAGCAGGCTACGCTCGTCTGACGCAGATCTCGGCTCTTCGCAAGTTACACAACACGTCTTCAAGGCTAAATCTGCAACATGTCGAGAGAGAGTGTGAGTACTGGGCTCGGGACTACTGCTCTGTTATTGCATGCGTTGTTTTATGTTAGAGAAGGTAGGAAATATGAAGTTGCGGCATGCTTTTGATTCGTAGTACAGTCTCCGGTTTGGGTCGTAGCTGTATTGAAACGCCGCCATTTTATAGCAGCCAGGCCTCGTGGCCTTTTGTTCCTGCGGGTGAGCTGCAGTGGAAATTTAGGACTTTGAATCAACATTTACGATGGGAAATCACGCTTAAATGCAACACTCATTTAAATCACGGCTTACTCTGGCAAATAAGTACTTAAAATATTTGCCCTATTCGCTGGTCTTTCAGCGGCTTTGCTAACGTTAATGGCGGCGGTGTGTCCCTCCTCCACACGCCCTGAATATAAATAAGGGGAGCAGGGAAGGATGTATGTAGACGGTGAACAGCATTAATTAATACTACTATCACATTAAAGTTATGGTTGTATTACATTAAAGCCGACATTGGAGAAGCTAATCAGATGTTATTGCATTGCTTTGTCTATTGTATAGGTCCCACGTGAGCCAGAGCAGCTCCGCAAGCTGTTCATCGGAGGCTTGAGCTTCGAGACGACAGACGAAAGCCTGCGTGCTCATTTTGAGCAATGGGGGACTCTTACAGACTGCGTGGTAAGTCGGGTTTCATTAAAGATGTAGTCATGTTTCAGTGGTCATGGTTTTGCAATAATGTGGAGCACGTTGGTTACTGGCTAATCCAAAAGCATGTCTTTCAGGTCATGAGGGACCCCAACAGCAAGAGATCCAGGGGTTTTGGCTTTGTAACATATTCATCAGTGCAGGAAGTTGATGCTGCCATGTCAGCCCGTCCCCATAAGGTCGATGGAAGAGTGGTAGAACCGAAACGAGCTGTTTCCAGGGAGGTGTGTAACAACTGGATGAGGTGCAATTGTTCTTGCATTCAAAAGGCGCATAACAATAACAAATGTCTTTGATTCCAGGACTCAAACCGACCAGGAGCCCACATAACTGTGAAAAAGATCTTTGTTGGAGGCATCAAAGAAGACACAGAGGAGTCACACCTGAGGGATTATTTCCAGCAGTTTGGCAAAATAGAGGTCATTGATATCATGACTGACCGCAACACTGGGAAGAAGAGGGGCTTTGCCTTTGTTACGTTTGACGACCACGATTCAGTTGATCGGATTGTCAGTAAGTGCAGAAGTTGACTTTTTTCCCCCAGACTGTTTTGTCAGACTTTTGATTGTTGGCTAGCTTGTTTACAAAAAATTCTCTCCACAGTCCAGAAATACCACACTATCAACTCTCACAACTGTGAGGTGAGGAAGGCCCTCACAAAGCAGGAAATGCAGAGTGCAGGAATGGGTATGGGAATGAGAGGAGGTCGCAACACTGGTGGCAGGCCCTATGATTACGACCGGGGCTTCAATCAAGGTACGGCTTATTTTGTTGATAGTGGAGTGATTGTTATACTGTGCGATAGCAAACCATATGATTATCTTATTTAGGTGGCAGGGGGCGATATGGAGATGGTCCTTACAATTGCAACGGGGGTGATGGTGGTGAGCATGGTTTTGTCGTGTCTTCCTATTTTCTTTGCATTTCTTAAATTCCACAGTGTATTTTAAGGCTGTCTTATATTTTTAGGCTATGGAGGTGGACCTGGTGGTCCTGGTGGCTATAATGGAGGTAACCGTGGTTACAATCAGGGCTACAACCAGGGTGGTGGATATGGAGGAAACGGTTATGACAGCAATGGTTATGGTAAGATAATGCCATTACACTGCCTTTTACTAGAATTGTAACTTGCTTGAGGTTGACCAATCCTACAAACTCTGTAATCACAGGCAATTGTGGTGGTGGTGGAGGCGGCGGTGGCGGCAATAACTACAACAACATGGGCCACTACGACCCCCAGGCCTCTAACTTTGGCCCCATGAAGGGCAACTTTGGTGGTGGTGGTGGCGGCGGCGGCAGGAACTTTGGTATGAGTTCCCAGACTTCACAAGTAGATGCTTTTATGTATGCTGACCTCTTGTTTTGACTTTGTTTTTGTTTTTTTGCTTCCAGGTGGATACGGAGGCTCAAACAACAGCGGCTATGGTGGACGTCCAGGACGATTTTAAAATGACAAAGTGGTAAGAGCTTGAGAGCATGCCTTAAGAGTCTCTCTTTTTTTTTTTAATGTAAAACAACAGCTTGTGGTGAGCAGGGAATCATTGAGTGCAGATAACCTTTAAACAAATTCACTCTGGATGTCAGGTCACAAAGTCAGTGCACAGTTAACAATGTTGTTCCGTATTGTTCAACAGGACTGAGTACTTAGGAGAGGAGAGCAAGGAGAGGAGAGCAAGCGAAGTGACAGGGCAACTGCAGGTTTACCTCCTAAATCTGCTCAGCCTATGAGTTGTGGCAGGTTACAGCTGCTGCAAGAAGAGATGTACAGTAGATAAATCATGGAGGGCCTTCATTTAAACATTTTGTCTTATGTTTTTCTTTTTTCGTCAATTGTGTTAATGGAAAGCAAGCATTCCAATGAGGTTTTGTGTAGATCTTCAAGTCTGGTTTTTATTTGTAACTGCATCAAATCAAGCTGAAATAAACACCTTTCAGTTTTTTTAACAGTCTCGTTAGCCTTTTCAGTGGTTTTGGGAAAGGGAGGGTTTACTATTAGGTGAAAATGGGTTCAGCCATATACATCACAAGGTGGCCGGGGAAAGTCAATATCAGTGTCTCCTACATGCTGGCTCAGGTCAGTGCATATGCAATACTGGTTAAAGGGCGGGCAAAGAAATGGTGCGCAAATGCCATCATCAGAAAAAGCCCATCACTTTGGTACAAGCTCTGCCCTGATTTCTGCAAAGATCACCTGGAGAATGCTAGCTTACATGCAAAGTCTATGAGGCTAGCCATGGAAGCAAGCTGAGGGAGAGAAGTAGCAAAACCATCGCCAGGATCATTGAAGCAGGGGAGAGTGAGAACAGAGGCCTGAGTCTAGCAGGCAGCAGCTACCAAAAGGCTTAAGTGCTGTTTGTAGGTAAGACCAGACTTCTCAACTACTGATGGTATATCTTGCATTTTGTCATGTAGCTGGTAGTGAGATATGTAGCCCAGTAATAATTTAATCAAGTTTTATGACCATTCTACTATTTGACTTAATTTGGCCTCCAATTGTGCATTGAGGCCCAAACATATTGCATGCTATGAAATGAGCAAATATTTTGTATTTTTGGGGTATTGTTTTACTTACAGTATTTCTATTTTGTAGGTAGGTAAGGTAACGAGACATGGACCCCAAAACCTGGCCTCATTTCTGTGACAATGGTTTTTGCCAGGTACTAACATTACTACTTCTAGACACATCTATATATATATTTTTTTTTATAATACATTTGAATTAATGTAGTTTTCTCTTCTCCCCACAGGTTGGCTGAAAATTCATGCTGGTGCTCAAAATATTTTAAGAAGGCTGCTGTGCAGATTTTATTTTTTTTAACCTTTTTTTTTTTTTAATAAAGTGTTTGTATAAAAACAAATCTCTGGTTTCATTCATTAAAAGAACATGAACAGTGTCCATTAATACATTTATGTGAAGCTTAACGTCATTCTTATGACAACTTCCTGTGTGACTCGGTCAAAGTCGGTACAATCGGGTCGAATGTTCTCCAGAGTAAGGAAACTACCCAATTCTTCAGCATGGCTCTCTCTTCTGCATTGTGTGAGGTACCAGATAAATTTTACCATCTGGTGTCTGCTGTAAAGAATATTCATCTATCGAGTATGGTTGTCCATCTTCATCTCGCAAATGAGAAAATACTTGGGTGTAAAGATCTGTAAGACGACATTTAACGAATGCCAAGCTGCGCTGGAACTCGAGCCTTTCTTGTGCCAGGTGTTCCCTTTGGGCCTGGAGCTGATTCAGTTCTCTTTCAAGGTGAATTATGCTTTCAAGCTTCCTCTTCCTGCAGTTCTGAGCTGCGACCTTGTTCTTCCCCCTTCGTCTAATGTCCCTGACCAGTGCTAGTTGAGCATCTGTCAGAGTATACTGTGTCAGGAGCTCATTGAAGTCATCGACAGGTAGATTGATAATCTTATCCATGGGGAAGGGGATCTTCAAAGCTAAGGCCCGCCGCTCATCTCTGCTCAGGGGAGGGGTAGAGATGCTTCCTTGGGGTTTTATGTACATGTTAAGGTGTGAGCTTCCTCTGCTGGACATTGCAGAATCATTGTATAGGTCACTCAAGGCTGCAGCTGAACCCTGGTGTTTCATTGATCGAGGAGTTGGAGTACTCGGCTGTGGCTGAGATAAAATGGGTTGGGCTGAAAAATAAGATGGATGTGCACCTGAGTGTAAATATGAGTGAGTATGATTCTGGTAATCCGCTGAGTAATGGAGGTGGGATCTTCTTGTGTGCTCAGTCATGCTGTCTGGTTCGCCATCACTATATGCCATTCCTATGTCTACGCTTTGGTAACCTGGTGCGCCACCAACAGGATTATCTGGAGAGGCCAAAGGTGGACTGGAACCCAGTGACAGACCAGAGTCGGACTCCAGGTCATCACCGGAGCGAGTGTGTGCATTTTGTCCATGTACAGTCCACTGCATGTGCCCACGTAGTCCCTGAGTGAGACACGCATTGGTTCTCCTGTGCCCTTGATTGACACCTGACATATTTGTTTGCTCCCTAAGGGGCACAAAAGATTGCTGTGGGTGAGAGGAGATCGGGAGTATTCTCTGATTGAGCTGAGGTTCAGAGTTTCCATACATTGTTTCTGTGGAGGTGCCTAGACGATGACAGGTAGGCACCTCTTCGGAATAAAATCCATTGTAAGCCTCAGCGGTTCTCAGCTCACAAGCAGCAGGGGGCTCCGAGTGGGGCTGAGCCATCCCATACTCTCCCACAGAAGCCATGGGCTCCATGGTTTGGTACTGTGTTGTCTCATAGGAGTTTTCAGTAGGGACTTCGAACTCCTGTAAGACAAACACCCACTCATGACTGACAGGTTCAAAGATATGTCACACTCACAACAGTGAAATGACTAAAACCAATTAAATTTAAATAAGACCCCATGAGACAATCATTGTCTGTTTTTTTAAAGTTTATCTGGTTTGCTATACAAGAAAGTTTGCCCCCACTTCAACCTACCACCCATAGAATATGAAAGGCTCTTAAAGATGTGATCAGGTTCCACCTGGAAACAGAACGGCTATTGTGCAGTACAGGCGGCCACTAGCAATACACAGCATGCCCCCTTTCACAATCCTCCTATCCTGCCATCACTCAAATAGACCATTGTTGCCCATCTCACCTGGATGTATATTAGTTTTTCAACAAGTGTCACATGAAATTTGTTCAAACAAAGATATTCTGTCATCTATGAATCACATTAGTCCTACTTTCAACTAGACACAGAGAATAACGTCCGTGTGTTACAATGAGAAAAGATGCACACTTGTTCCTGTAGTGAGAGGGTTATTATTTATTTTCTTAACCCACGGAGTTGCAGTGGGATCCTTATATTGCTTGCTATGCCACTGACTACAACACAGCCTCAACAAAATATATTTTCCTTCCTCAGAGCTAAACAGCTGGCAGAGGATTTTTTTCATTGAAGCAGCACTTTCTCCAAATATACCTTTGGCGACTGTGGCCAACGAGCTCAATTTGAATTCATCTTTCCACAGCACTTGTTTTAAGAACAACTCTGGCTTTTCCAGATGTTGCTCTGTACATTATAGACACTGAGTTGAGACATTGTGATGAGGTTGCAGGTAATGCTTCCTTCCTGATGACTCTGCCAAGGCCCTTTTTTAAACACTGTAAGTGTAATGCTGCACCACCACTCCTGCAACAGCTAAGCTTGCACCCTCTTCAGAGTCATACGGGAATTTTGTACTCAATAGAAGAGGCGTTCTAGCGGAAAGTTTTCACTTTCTTTTTTATTGCTCTACCTTTCACAGCTACTGTAAATCCCTAAACACAGCTGTGGGCTTGACTTCCTCTGACATCTTTGTAGCTATCTGCTTGTAGACACTTAATAGCCCATACTGTTAAAGGTTACAGCTTGAGCTTGTATCAGCTACAGCTTAACAAATAAGTGAACCTGACTGTTCAGCTATTTTGGTCTTTTCTTGAGTTCAGATATCTCATCAGGTTCTTTTCACTTTAAACAACCAATTAATAAGAGAAGATAATCAAAGCAAAATAATGTGAGAGTTTCTGTTATATCATGTTCTCATTTATTTATTTATTCAGTGACTGATTTATTAAAATTAAACCCGAAACTCTATGATAATGTAACATAAAGAGTTGTGATGATGAAATCTACATCCGCAATGGGTAAAGTAAAATTTAGCATTGTTTTTTGCAGTGCTCCCAGTGTATTTGGTGCTATAGTTACCTGCAGCTCTGTGATGGCCATCAGCTCCTGCCAAGCCACATCCATCTCTGTGTCTTGAGGAGCTCCATGAGATCTCACTCCAGGGAAATTAGTTGGCATGGGCACTCCCCCACACAACTTGCCTGATGTGGCTGCTACCTTTTAGAAAAATAAGAATTTCTGATTTGTTTTGTGGATTTAAAAAAAATTATATTTATATGGACTTATCTATTTTACATGTTGAGGTTTGTGTTTTCATGCCTTGTAGACAGACCTACCTCACAGGGTCTCCTCAGAGGGAGAACATAGTTGGCTGTGGAACACATTCAGGAGACGCTTTTGTTGCAAAAATTCAACCTGGCAGAGAAAGACAAGAGCATGTCATGAAAGAAATATTACACTGAAAAAGAAGGAAATTCAGAAAAAATTACAAACAACGCATTTACTCCATTGACTCGTGTGTACAGGCGAACCGTTTAGTCACACCACTCCTTCAAACACAAATTCCTGATGAGTCTTTAGCACATTGCACATATGTGCTAAACAGACGACTGTTGGGGTGTTGTAAAGGTTCTGTTGGGCTACATAAAAGGTTCAGTTCAGTTGAGATGACTCCTCCCATCAGCTGTCTCAGGGTGCAGCTATGCCTACTGCTGATAAGACAATCTGCCTGGTGGCAGCTTTGGAAATGTTGGTGCAGGGCTAACATGCTTCCAGTAATGGTTCTCTCAACTCTTTTAATTAGGATAGACAGCATTGTGGTCATTTTTTATGTTTCATAGCTGTTTGCTCAGTCATTCAAAACCCAGTTAGGGTTCTGAATGGGACATCACTTCTGTTAGACCACTATAGTCTCTATCTGTTGACTGAGACTTTTTATATAACAATCTGTATCTGTGCTGACCCTGTTTAAAACACAAATACTGAAATTATAGTGGGAATATTCCTTGACATTGTGGTTGATGACTTAAGGCTTTTTTTGTGGGCGAAAATTATGATAATCATCTTATTTCATCCATGCGGTTGAAAGGTCATTTTTATGAATAAAAATAAGTATTTTTGAGCAAGCAGCAGTTTTTTCATCAATTAAAGAATGACATGAGATCCATTTGTCATCCTCACATCCTTATAGAAAGTGGTCAGGAAATTATACTACTAATTAAAATTAAATAATTTAAAATGAAAAAAGTTAGGCTGTGTCTGAGGTTCCGCAGATCACAGTTTATTTCTTTTAGATATAGCCTTCAAAGGATCTGCAATTCCCTGCATTAAATAATTTTACTTAGATAGTCCAAATGTGATATAATCTCATAGTTTTCTTCATCTGCTGGACTTTTCTTCATTTTCCTTTTTTTATTTGAATGAAACATCTAATATAATGTTTCTGACCTTCAAAATCAAACCACATGCATTTAACATGCAAAAAAAAAAATGTTTGGAGAGTCTGAGTAAGTCTGTTTGCAATTGCGTAAATGTCCTGCAACATGGAATTATAAGTATCGTATTCTGCTTTATCCAGTCCTCTGTTGGTGGTGAGTTGCTTAAGGCTCCTTCATGTACAGAAGGAGTTTAAATTCAAGATTAAGAACTAAATGAAAAGCAAAAATATTATCTAAAATGTCAAAAACATAAAATCTAATAAAGAAAAACCTTTATTTTACTGTAAATGTATTCTTTATTGCTTCAATGAATGTTAGTTTTACCATTAATGCAATACACTCATAGCACTTTTTTATGTTAGGCTTTTTATAAATCGCAAAAAATATAAGTAGGAAAATTACAGCCTCCAAACGTCGCTTTGAAAAAGCTTTAAAAAAGCAAAGTCTAAAAAATCAACAAAAGGAAGATATGAATGAACTTACCTGAGCAACATTCTCTGCGACTTCAGCTGGTGATGAGTTTAAAAAAATCAGATGTGAAGAAGAATCCTGGAATTACAGGCAAGAAAAGTACTGAGTGCTGCTGTCGCAGTGTTACTCACTTTTAACAGATCACAAGAAGTAAAACACATGAGGCCTCCCGCTCTATCTCTTATTCAACTGTGAGTCTCTCTTTCTGTTCAGCTACACATACAGCCACCGGCATAAATGGGATGGCTCAGTGCAGACAAACGCAATCTTCCTGTAAAGCACCCACACCACAATTTTTTGCACTCTTGTATCCTTAATAGCACACTTGCACCCCAACCTCCAAATTTCCCTTTTGCCCACATGACAAACCACAAACCAACAGTCTGGCACATAACACGGCAATCATTCTGTCAGTCCACAGTGGAGTAGGTAGATGTTTACAAATATATATCTAAACAATGTAAGCAATTCTGATTCTAATTGTGTAATGACAATACACATAAAAGGATCCGATTAAACAACTAAATGTGAGAGAAAAACTAGCCGTATGATTATCTCTGTCCCGGCCAAACCGTACAAGAACAATGTCCTTTCAAATCCTCCCAAAGGAAAGGTATGAGGAGTGTGATGTGGAGCACCTGGAGTCAGAGCCGGCATTGCAGTGAGGGCCCTGTTAAAGCAGGGGTGGGCTTGAAGGCAGGATTGAGACTTAGTTTAGCAGAGATGGAATGCACACCCTCCAACAGGTAAGAAAGACTACATTGTTCCTCTATCTGGCAGAGCAACCGCCAAGGGAGAGAGAGGAGCCGGGGGAGAATGGAGGGGAGCGTGTCTTACATAGCAAGTGACCATTACAATCCTTAACAAAAAATCCCCTCATTGCCCTGATCTGCAGCACTGTGAACAGTGAATTCACAAAGGCTGTGTGTTATAGAGAAACTGCCCCATTGTGCAAAACTTTTCACACAATTCCCGATGATAGAGATGCATATTTATCGTGTTGTAGAGTAATTCATATTTATTGTGTTGTAGTGTGTGTACAGCACTGGCAGCCTCACAGTGACAATGATGATTTTGGAACCAATCTGGGCCATATTAAATATTTGGCATCTTTCTTCCTCTGTTGCAGACCCCTTGCCGCGTACATTGTGTACAACACAATGGTTAGATTCACTCGTTCATCGATGGCACCAAATCACTTGAAGCTGTTATTTCAGCTTCTGTGTCAGACGCATATGTTAATACTTTGTATAGGATTCAAGTATTTGTTAAAGCAAGCAGAAGTAAACACATGCTTGGAGAACTGCTCGCAGAATTTCTCAGAAATGTGAATCTGAAAACCGATGTCACAGTCATTTCTTTCCTCGAACTGTAGTCGCTGAATTAACTTGTTAAACAGAAAGCGGGAAAACACACACAGACACGCATGCACACACACACACACACACACACACACGCATGCACGCATGCACACGCACGTCTATCTATCATCGTACAAAACATTTTAAATGAAAATGAAAATTTTACACATCTGCACAAACATCCAGAGAAAAGTTGTAAATGTGATGATAACTACATTTGAGTTAATTAATGTAACATTAAATATACACTGATGGGCTACAGTTACAAATTTTATTCAGCTGTACATTCACAAGCTTTGGGAACATGGATGGTTTTGTATGGCCCAATATAATATCACATCCCACTGAGACATAAATCACAGTGTTTTCTCATTGTTCTAAGATGGAAAAACTAGGTGGCTGACTAAGTCAAGAAAGGTGAATGTCTACCAGGAATCAAAGAAGGGACTTCCCAACCCAAGTTCCTAGCACCCAGCCCCTGACTCAACCACTGCCACAGCATGCCAAAGAGCACCCTGTTATTACTGCAACCACAGTGGTTTTGAATCTGGACACAGTTCCCAGGTCAACGCCCACATTCCCTGTTTGTGTTTGTTTGCTTCAATTAGTCTTTGACATCTCTGCTTTCCAGCTTGCCTGAACCTTTCATGGCTGTCAGAGTTTACTTATTGTGTAGCTCAGTTCTCCAAACAACTGTGCTTAAAAAACAGGCCAGAGGTGCTGGCTGGGAACTGCCCACAGTTGAGTCGCTCAGGCTTAGATTTGCTTCATGTGTGTTACGTTTTGTATTGACGCTAATCTGAAATGATTTGTCTGCTGTTCTTTACGTGGTCGTTAAAATGTTCATTAAAAATTAAGGATTTGTGGTATCTCTGGTTTTTTTTGTAGTATTCAGAAAGCTTTAGCAAACATGAGTGGGAAAAACCGCCTCATGACCAAAAAAAAAAAAAAAAAAAAAATGGATGTGTGCAATGGGTTGTGGTATCAAAAGGGGAATATTTTTGGAGGCAGTTTCTGGGAAGGGAAAAAAATAGAGAGGGCAGTTTAAGTTTTTTCTTTTTTTATATTGATTGAGAAAAAACTAAAAAGCTAAAAATTACAAAAGGGGTGACATGTATCAGGTAATGTGTGCAGCCGTTAGTGGGAATATGCAGATCGGTATCTGACTGAAAATGCAACCCATGTTATAGGATGTTGTTACACAGGTATCGCTGATACCGATGTGGCAGACAGAATGAAAAAATGTGCATGAAAGTTGAAAGATTAATAATCGTTTTGGAAATTAACTGGAAGCGCAATGGTCTGTCGTTCACACAGCATCAGTAGCTCTGTTTGTCACGATGGTCACACATTACCAGACATAAGAACGAGAAAATGAGGAACCTGAACATGCAGCATCATTCTTCTGAATGTCTCAATAGTGCCTGTGCTTATCTCAAGATGTTCAGATAAAGATAATGTTTTGCAACAGCAGTATTGCGTTGCCTGATTATTTATTGAGAGCCTCTTTTATTTTTGTGCAAGCGTGTTTCTCAAAAAAAAAGTTGACATGCCCTGTACAGTGTGAACTAACAGCGAATGCAATGAGTTGCAGTTTTTGTACACATCTATATTTGACTGAAAACGTTACAAAAACGACATAGTTTCAAGTACTAAACCCGAGAAATGTTACTGCTGAAGAATACAAAGCAACGCTTTTCCAAAAATATCTCGACGGGGTGTTGCATCACCGGGTCTCTTCAAGAGATTCTTCAAGCTCTTGGGAACGGAGGGGATGAATTGCTTTTCTATTCTTACTTCATATATGATTCCATTTGCTCAATTGCTTGGAGCCTCCTTTGTGTTATTCTTTGTTTAATAATACAGTAAGTATTTTATGTGCCATGTATGGACAAGCAGGCCAGTTTAGCAACTGTACTCTTTTACTATGGAGCCATGCTTTTGTAATAGTTGCTGAATGTGATTTGGCATTGTCTTGCTGAAATAAACAAGATGTACCTGAAAAACGGAGCTGCACTGGCCGTATATGTTTCTCCAAAACCTGCATATATCTATTTGAACTGTGTGCTGATAACAAGCAGAAAGAAAATGGTGCACATTGCTGTTTCTGGATTTTTTTTAAAATTTATTTATTTTTTTGAATGGTAGTATGTTAACTTCCATTTTTTGGATGCACAACAAGCTGACTTTACTGGAAATGTTTTTTCAAAAGTCTCTCCAAGCACATCCAGTGATATCCACTGCAGAATGTCATTTTTAATATTGGCCTTTCTCTGAGTTTTCTGATTCTTTTATATGATCTCTACCATGGTAGAAGATGAGATATACAAATTCTTAAACAAAAGAAATTCTCAAACTGTTGAAGCAAATGCCTACTGAGCCTCCACAGAGTGTTGAATCCATCTCCAGTTTTCATCTTAAACACTCAGACTCTCTGGGAGCATCTTCTATGTTGCTTACTTATTACCAATCTGTGTGAGTTGTGAGATATTCCATCTGTTTTTAAAAAATAAGCATAAGAACATTTTTCATTTTTAACTTCTAATATTCGACTCATTATAATGTTTAAATTGGTTGCAATTTTCTTTTTATTTAGGCAGTGCATCACATTCCTCTGGAAACAGGTTGTGTATTCTTTCGGTCAATGTGCTCTTCAGAATGAAAGTCAAGTCTGGTTGATAATGAACACATATTGGGGGGGGGGGGGGGGGGGGGGGGGGGCAGGGAAAGGAGGATGTTGGTTGGCGGAAGCTCTGTTTTACACCGATAAAAGGAGCACTTGATTCATAGGAAGGGAACTGCTAACTGCTGTGGTTGCTGGCATGTTGTGGCGAGAGGGAAACAGCCCATACTATTAAAATACTTCACTTTTATATAATGCAATGTTATTATTTTCTAGTTTTAATCTTTTACGTAAAAAAACACTGCTGATAATTTTAAAAAATAAGGTAAATACTTGATGAAACTCGAAAAAAGCTCCTGAAGAGAGATTATTAGCGATCAGTTTCCTCACATCATGCTTTTCCGGTGCAGACTTTATTATTTAGGATGTTTTCATGACAGAGTAGTGGTGTATATGTTTAATACCACTTACTTTTTGTAATAATCAATCCAGTTCTTTTTTAGGTAAACTGAATCAGTACCATATGCCATCCAGAAAACTTACAGTCATTATATACAGTAGGTATTTTGTTTCTGTTTATTCATTGTATGTGTTGATTCATCATTCAACTTTCAGACATCAGTCAGCTTTGCCAGTCATCGTCACCACTGTGATGCTTTTCAAACACAAAAGAATAAAAATAAGTTTAACTTTGCGGATGAGATGGCATGACAATATCAGGCGATATTTAACCTTTTAGTATGAGCTAGTTCAAGGCAGTATACAGTTTCCTCTCTGGTCAAGGCAATTTTGAAATCGTAGTGGCTAAATTTGTGCAAGCATACTGCAGTGTTGCAACATTTCATAGTTTCCCACAGTCCTCTTGTGAGCACGCATAAGAATAGTTGGTATCTCCTCACAATACACGTTCTGCAGTTAAATAATGGCTGGACATTATTTGCTTTTCAGTGATATTTGAAGCCCAAAAATATCCTACAGTAAGGCCAAACAATGATGTAATTTATGGAGTTAGATAGAGGGAAATCCCCATCAGCCTGTGTTTCCAAATGCTTCCCAGAAGTGGGAACTAAGATAATTGGAGTTGGTTAAATGTAGGAGGATACTGAAAAAAGATGTTGATGAGTACGAGCAAGCTAAAATGGCTTGTAAAACGAGAGATTTACCACTAAGTCCTACAAAAACAGCAACCACCTTTAGTCATTAGGTTTAATTACAGTAAGCTCTGCAGGGATGTGAACTCTAAAATAAACATCCTGACTTACACGTGTTTTTTAAGAAGCTCATACGAGCTACTAAAGGCATTTACATGTTTGGATTTACGGTTTCAACCACAAATGAATTTTTAAGTTCTATTGTAGTTAGTAATCTTCATAGTTTGAAGTTTTACACAGTAACAGGAGACAGTCCGAAATTACAGTAATAAAGTTAGTTAATATATTGTTTAGCTTTACGTTTGGGCCATTAAACGGTTCAGACTTTTCCGACTTAAAGGGCAAATGTGTTATAACTACAGGCGAGTCTGAAAGTACTTCTTTATTAACCACATCGCTTTTGAGGCTGTTTGCTCTGCAGTGAACTGATCTTTGCCCTGCACGCACAACATACGGCACCGCGTCAGCCAATAGGAAAGAGACTCATTTACTGTACGTATTACGTAGCCTAATGCTGCTAGCCCGGTAGCTGGTTTGCTAACAGGAAAGAAGATGGATTCTCCCATACTGGTAATGTTAGCCCATTTATTCATTTCTGACGATGTAAAAGCCACCAGCGTTATCTCATTAGTACTTCACATAAGTATTTACTAGCAAAATGTTTCTCGCGGTTTTGTTTTGTAGAGTCAGGCGAATAATCCCAGTGCTAACTACAGTAAACGGGTTGGCCGTTTTAGCTAAGGAGCTAGCATCTTTAAAGTTAGCTCGTATATGCGTTTGTTGATGATGTGGAACTGTCATGTCTCCTTCACGATTTGGTGATTTAGAAGTCTTTTAAATAACATTTAGACTGATTTTGTGACGCCAGTCGACACCCAATTTATTCAATTTACTTGCATAGTTTTGATAGTTCATGTTTATTATTTAACATACGAGTTGCCACATTTTTAAAGAATTAAGGCGAATTCGTTCCTGGGTAGGATAAACAATGCCTAACGTGTGCTGTCTTCACAGGAACCGTCCTTATACACGGTCAAAGCTGTTCTCATTCTGGACAACGATGGAGACCGGCTTTACGCCAAGGTATGAATTTCAGACATCTGTGCCATCATGATACTTCATTATTATTAACGCCGGTGAAATGCCAAATAGTGATCTTCTGCGAAACAGTGAATACTGGACAAAAATCACTGCTGATATTTAAACGCATGTAAATTAATTATTGGCCTATAATCTGTCAAACTCTTGTGAATGGTGTCAAGTTATTTTGAGACTGCACTAATTTTAATTCTGATTAAATATTCTGAGTTTGTGCGGAGGGGCCCACAGGAACTCAAAGAAAAATCATGGAAACACTCTTACTCTGAAGTTAATTTTTAATTGCCACCTAAAAAAACCCCACCAAAAAAACAAAAACACTGCCTGATTCTGTAAATTCTCACATAGCTACATTAAACACAAAATTCAGTCCATAACAAATGCTGTATTTTTTTCCTGATTAAAAATTATGTGCTAAACAGCTCCCAGTTACTTTAGAAAAGTGTAAACCTTTAAAACATGTATGACTCACTATTGTCTCGTTTTCTCATTTTGGGTTGATTGTTTGCAAGAAAATGTCATCATCTAATAATAAAAATGAAAACTAGTGAAAAGGATGTAATTTTTAGACTAATATCTAAATGTGACTTAATTTCTAATTTCTGCAGTATTATGATGACACGTACCCGACAGTGAAGGAGCAGAAGGCATTTGAGAAGAACATATTCAACAAAACGCACAGAACAGACAGTAAGTCGTCTTTACACTGTTAAAAACAGTTACTTTGCCTCAATGCATACCTAATATCGAGCATGGTTGTTTTTTTTATGCCTCTTTAGGTGAGATAGCACTACTTGAAGGCCTCACTGTCGTCTACAAGAGCAATATAGACCTTTTCTTTTACGTGATTGGAAGTTCACATGAAAATGAGGTAAGTTTAATGACCATAAAGTTTTGTAATGAATCCTTTTTAAGTAGGAGTTGAAACTTGCTTATGTTGTGCTGAGGAAAGTGACAGCACATGCCGAATATGGATCCTGCCTCATCATCCAGTCTGTGATAGCCTGAGTAATGGTGTGAATCACGGTACATGAGCAAGTTTTGACTATTATTGTTTTGCACTTGGAACCTTATAATTGCACTAAACCACATAAGAAGTTTTCACAAGTAAAGTCCATAAAATTCCAGGTGAGTCCAGTGGAAACGCTGCCCTTTCTCACACGTGGCAGACAACTGGAAATAAACAGAGTCATTTGGTTCCTCATTATTGAAACATTTCTAAAACTACGCATGGAGAAAATGTTTTAGTTAACTTAAAAAAAAAAGGGAGGGGGGCTTTTGAAAAACACAGAAACTAACTGAAAAAATTGTGTTTGCTTACAAAGCTAACTAAATTAAACTTAAAAAAGTCAGCTTTACTCTTAAGGGTAGTCACATTTTATTTGTTAACTTATTAATATTGTAATATTAATAAGTTAACAACTTGATAATATTACAATACAATAGTACTCTTTAAATCTTACCCAAAATAATAAATCTTACCCCTGAATTATTATTATTATTATTATTTAATCTTTTAATTGTATTTATTTTTTGTTATTAAACTGATAAACAAACCTGAAGATTTACAAACCAAAAGAACTACATTAAATAGATTTGAATCTATTTAAATTGAATTGAAAATAAAAATGAAATAAAAAATTAAAACTAATGAAAAATATAAAAGTTTAATAACTCTGACACAGACTTCAGTGGGTAACCTGGTGGGTAAAGATCGTCTGATGACGTGATATTTGCGTTCACTTGTGCGCGTCGCAGGGTAGAAAAGTTGAAGGCTACAGCACACGTGTGAGGCTGAGCCTTAATTTCCATCTTCATTCTGTAGTTCAGCTTTTGTTATATAGTAAATTATTGAATTTTAAGTTTTTCACTCCCTCCAACTTGGTGTCAGGATAACCCCCCCCCCCCCCCCCCCCCCCCCCTCCTCATATGTAACTTTGTATTTGTCTTACCGAATAGAATTTTAAAGCAAATTGTAGAAGCGTATAATTTGCTATCATGATTTGGCTATAAGCTGCTTTTCAAATGTATTAGTAGTATTTTGTGTCCCTGTTTTTTCTCACACGATATATGCGACTCTAGCAAATATGTCCTAAGTAAACCAATATAAATAAAAGAAACTGTTGAACCTTTAGTAACGAATCAAGTGTTTTAGCCTCAATAAAAAGTGGCTTTTATTTGTACACTGTTGTAATTTAAGAACTGCTTATATAGTGCACCGATTCTGATGTGTTCTTTTGTTTTCAACAGCTCATGCTTATGGCTGTTCTAAATTGCCTTTTTGATTCGCTCAGTCAGATGTTGAGGTATGTTTTTGCAGCAGTTATTTACAAACATACAAACTTTTTTAAGGCACATTTTTTTTCACTAAAATTAACGTGTATATTTTTAACTGCAGAAAAAATGTTGAGAGGAGAGCTTTGTTGGAGAATATGGAGGGACTCTTCTTGGCTGTGGATGAAATTGTAGATGGCGGGTGAGTAAAACTAACCTGATAATTCTGATTCTTGTCAGTCATCTTTTAGAGTTTTACATCACTTTGTCTCCTGTGCATTTCCTGCAGGGTGATCTTAGAGAGCGACCCACAGCAGGTTGTGCATCGTGTGGCTCTTAGAGTAAGTTGCTCTCCTCTGAAACATTCAGCCAATTTTGACATCGGTTGTTTCTGCTGCTAAAGTAATGTAATTGTTCTTGTAGGGTGATGATGTGCCTTTGACAGAGCAGACAGTCACCCAGGTGAGAAAAACATTCGAACTCTGATCTTCTCTCTCCCATAAAGTTTTAAGGCTCCATTAGTTTATTGACTGTTAAAACTAATTTCTTCAAAACCTGCAAATGCAAGGTCATTGCACTCATTCTCATCCATGCTCGCATTTTGCATTGTGTCATATGCACGTCAGGGTACATGACTACTCATTTGTTCAGTGGTGAGGTGGTAGGTAGCCAGCGGTGGTTCCTGTCTTTTAGCTCTTACATGTGTGTGTGTGTCTGTGTGTGTGTGTGTGTGAGCTCTTCTTGATTAATGCTGTCATTTAAGAGGCCTGAGACTGGCTACTACCACCCCTCCTTTGGCCATGATTAATAGCTGTGCCCAGTCCCCATGCTTTATGGTTATGATTCGGCTTTCCTTCAGTGGATTAAGATGATTAATGAGCTCTTGCATATTTTCCTTCATTCATATCACTTGCTCATCATTTTTTTCTCTCAGGATTTCAACTTTATTTTAATTGTGCTTACTTTATCTTCCTTGGTCGTGCCACTTGTGTTTTTCTTTTACTTTTATTTGGTACTGTTTCTCCTAAGGGTAGCCGTTCTTTTCTGGGCCAGTAAAGTCGGACTTTAGTCAATGTGATCTCTTTGGTCAAGCTTGTGTTTTTTTCCACAGGTACTTCAGTCTGCCAAAGAACAGATCAAGTGGTCCCTTCTGCGATAAGAGTCATGGCTGCACCAGAATACCATCGAGCCACTATACAGCCAAGATTTCACAGCACTGATCTACATATTCCTTTTCCTCTGATTTCCACTCCTTCAGTTAACGCTGTGACAGTACTGACCGCTGGTTCAGTCACACTCCCAGGACTACTTGACAAAGTTTCATTTTCTGTTTTTTTTCTTGCACAGGCGTGCATTGTTTAACATGCTCAATGTGGGGATAAGATGTGCTGTACATTCCAGTAATGGTTGTCCTGTTTTTATTTCTGTTATGGTTTTTCTTTTCTTTTGTCTTCATCAAAGAAGCTGGTTGTTTATAAAAACAGTATACAGATGTAAGATGTTAATAAACACCATCATAGCTTGTGACAACATTCCACGTGTCTCCTTACAATAACAGTTGTGTCATTCAGGACTGCATCCTTCCACCTCCTCCACATTACTGTAAAACAATCCAGTCAGTTTCTGTCCCTTTCATTTACGTGGGTGTTGTGATTAAAGTATTATTGTAGTCATTAAGTTCTGTATGGGATCTTCCATCAGCAGATACAGTTAATAAATATCTGACACTGGCATGGGAAAAGCCATGATGTGTCCAAACACTACCTGTTTGTATGGTGTGGCTTTAATATTAGTTAGTACTCTGTTGCACATAGACTAAGAGTCGCGAACTGTTTGTTAACATTCATAATTCTGTTATTTAAAAATATTCACACCTTCAAGTTTAGCTTGCTTTTAACAGCTTCTGCATTTCAGAGTTGAACATTTTAAGTGTTCTTTGTTCTTCAACGCCTAAATACATAACAGAAGCTCAAGGGCTCCATCTCCTGGCGTTGGCAACAAAGTGCAAAAATACTGTGAACGGGAGGAGACTCATCCATGCAGGTCTGTTGTGGAACTTGCATAGTACTCGGTACTGTGACATGAGAAGTTTTATGGAGAAACCCCTGATTCATTTCTTTACTACTGAGAGCTGCTATGTGCACCGTGAATTGTGTGCTCCCATGTATGTACCCCCCCACCACCTTCATATGCTGAGCTTGTGCTCATTTGAATGCAAATGAAGGAAACCCCCCAGAGAGGAATGGGTACGAGTATAGGCACTAGATCATATTGGTACCTGATGCATATTACAAGAAAATGATATATCTGCATTCTTCCAGCGAGGTATTCCCATATGTTCCAATTCTGATCTTTTCAAAGTACTCTTTGTGAGCAGAGATTTGTGTTGGCTGTGCTGAAAACCATGTGCTTATATCCATGTCTAATCCAAACCACGTTTGGTAGCAGGCCTTATTAGAGTCTCTTCTCTCCTCGTACTTTAGATTACATAAATTATCCTGAAGCCCTTTGCATGCTGTGACAGGTCTCAGGTCATCGAGCTACTGTTTGTAGGCTTTTTCACAAGCTGTCATATGTCAGAAGTTTGCCAATGTTTCTGTTCTGGATATCTAAGTAATTTTGCTCAGACATCAAAGTAAGAAACTGACAGAGCAAATGCGCTTGATGTAGAGGTGTCTGTGGCCTGGAGGAGTTTGCTGAAAGGATCACACACATTTGTGGTAATGTTGGAATCCAGAAGGTAAATTAGCGTTCCACCTTTGATTTGCCCCATGGAAAATTTTATACCTCCTCCTGTGGAAAAAAAAATCTCGTGAGAAAATAACCCGAGAGTGTGAGAAGCAATTGTGATATTTGGATTAATTCAATGTTAGAAATAAAATATTTATGTTTCCTTAGCTCAAAAAAACGAAAGGAAAAAACACCTGAAACATATCAAAAATACTGTGTATTAGGCTTCGTGACAGCGGTTGTTAAAAAAACAACAGTGTGCGTGTGTTTTTGCCTGGATGCATGCATGTGTGTTGTCTTTACTAAACAGAGTAGTGCAGTCAATGAAAACGGTTATTGGGTGTGAGCTGTGGTCCCAGTGTCTTGACTTTGCCCCAGTTTGTTTCAGTCCTTGAATCTGTGGCTCTTTATAGCTGCACAGATCGACTGAATGGAGACCATGATGATGCTACTTGTGATTATTAAGCGTTTTACTGGATAAAAAGCAGTAAGAAAAGGAAAGGTAATCATTATAAATGGACTCCATTATTGCACCAGTTTACTGTTATCGCAGCGGTTTGGTGGTATAATGAGGACAGCTGATGTCTCTGTGTGTGGTTTCACTGAAGGAGGAGGAGGGGGTGGGGAGATGAAGGTTAAAGAGGATGAGGTTAGCTGAAGTAGACAGCAGTAAATGTAATTAGATGAAATCCCAGTGAGGGCACAATGCAGAAAAGAGAGGGTTAAACCAGATCCCCACCCAAGGTGCCCGTCCAGACCCTCACTCTTCATCTAGATAGCCCTGCAGCACCATCGGCAGCTCAGTGACGCGATTTCATCCACTAATTACAGTTGCACCATCATAAAAACCAGCAAGGTAATTTATATTAATTATATAGGAATGAGTATAACAGTTTGAAACGCCATGGCTTGACATGCTGTACATAACATGCAGTAAAATTGTCAGAGACGTGTGGGCTCAGAGCCTTGTAATTGATCAATGCATACAGTGAAAGAGTCGCTCAGCGTGTGTGTGTGTGTGAGTGACTTTCTAAATTAGAGTCTATAAATTATCATCATCTGTAAGCTTACAGACTCTTTATGTCATAGTCAATAGGCCCAAGCACCCATCCAATGGCTTGTCCTGCTAACCAGAAACAACACAGGGGAAAACAATGACAGCATGTTGGATGCAGTACAGTAAATGTATTAAAGGAAGTGCCATTATACTGTCTGAGCGGAGCAAAGGGCAAGACCAAATGATGTTGGATGACCCACTGTATTAAAATTAACAAGGCCATTTTACCTCTACTGCTTTCACATTTCCACCCAGTATATAAAATTACTAACATAATGATGCTGCTTTAGTGTTTTGAAATAAAATATGAAAGGAAATCACTCCCTCGCTGGCTCATTTTTCACATGCCTTCATTTCCAGTGTTTAAAATAATAACAAGAGACCATCAAAAATCTATAGCATCGCTGCAAAGGCAGCATTTAGAAATAGGTCATCGAAGGCTGCTCGAAGCACGTGCGGCTGCATGTGTGAATGCGTGCATGCAGAGAAGAGGAGGTATGGGCCCGGGCCTGCTCCCTTTGCCTCAGCAGCATTGTGGCAGCCTGGTGTGGTTTATGACCGCAGTTGCCCTCTCCGGGTCTGTTTATGGATTCCCATAGAACAGAGAATCATAGCCACTTCAAGGAAAGCCAGCCAAAAACAACACCTCCACCATTGCACTCTTGCCTGCTTTAGCCATAAGTCAGCCCACTATTTATGTTTCCCAAGGAAAAAAAAAAAGAGTTTTCATAGTAATGACATAAGATGACGGTAAATTCTGATGCTAATGTTTAATTTTTTTTTTGTTGATGTAAAATAAAACTGTCACCACAAATGTGTCTGCTTTATTGGATGCTGTTACAACTGGGTGAAAAAATTGTGAGGTTTGTTAAGGGAAAGCTTTTTTTTCTTGGGGATGGAATGGCATTGCCTTTGCAGGACCGGTTACTTTATGATACCTGTAAGATTTATTACATGAAAATGTTCAACTTTGATAGGATAATGAAAGTGCACCACCAAGGGCATTGTTAATCGAGGAAATATTCCACCTGATGTGTTTTCCCTCTGTTGTTTTTCCCACAGTTCTCTTGTGCCAGAGCAGTGCATTACTCTTCTACTGAAAGCATGCTTCAGAAGAGTGATGGTGAAAATCCTCCGAAAATGCTGCCAGTGGCTGGATGCAGCAGGATTGCTGCGTCCAGCCAGCATTCGCATTGTGTTTCTTTGTTGCTGCACAACAAAAACTCAAAATCCTCAAGCACGGCTGTTCAAGTTTGTTGAGCGGCTGGGTCAACTCCGCCATCCTGTAAAGGTGCACAGCTGGCTCACATCTGGTAAGAGGATGTGCTCAACTGCCTCCTCCAGACCCTTGCAGGCAGGGTGCACTCTGGAGGACATGCTTCTGGTGATGCTGTGTCACACCAGTCAGAGGTTACTGGGTTACTGCGGCTATCAAACAGTCAGCACTACATTTTGGTCCAAAAATGATGCAAAATTGTGCTAAAGAAGGAACATCAGTCATTTTCACTTGTCAACATCGGACTCCGGCATGCTGGCCGTAACGGTTTATGAGCGTTTCTGCTGGTGTTATTCAGCTCCCACCGCATCCGTCAAAGACTAAACATGGCTTACAGTTCATGTTTAGTCTTGTTTTGCATGGAAAAAAGAGGATCCTCTGGATAATCCACTCTCTTGTACTACAGTGTAAGTGTGTGAGTGTGCAGGAGCTCAAGAATGTAAAGAAAAAGCATTTTCTGTGGCATACCTCTAAACCCCCAGCTTGTTCCCTCCTCCCTCTGTCATCTACCCTTTCTCCCCTCCCTTCCCCGTGGATTCCCCAACCACACCACAACACCGTTAACAGAGCGGCCCTGACAGATTTACTGCCATCGTCTTTCCATTGGCCGCCAGCGTGACAGCTGAGATTTAATGCTGCCTTCTTATTGGCCAAGACCTGACAGGTTAATTTATAGGTGCACTGTGATTTGATGCCTCCTGCCTTTGAAGTGAGTTACAGCTCTGTCGCTTATAGGACACAGAAACGGTGTCAGGTTGCAATCGTAAAATCTTATCCCTGAAGGGAGGTGGCACTGGAGTATAATAGTCCTTACATCATAAGAGCAGAGGAGACTTTCTTGTGAGCACAGAAGGAAGAACAGAGAAATGTGTGGTATGGTTAAAAAAAAGACCACTAAATTTCTATTGAAAATGATTTACATAGATCACAAAGCAATATACTTAAAGGGATAGTTCACTCCAAAATGAAACTACATATTTTACCTTTGCCGTGTACTGTTTTGTTGTGAGTCGGCCTGGTTCTGGGTGTAGATTTCTCTGCTTTCTCTGGAATATGAATGCGTGAACTAAATACCTCTGTGTTCAAATTCCAATAAAATACATTTGAAAGAAAAAACCCAGCAGCGGTGATCCAAGAGTCCTGGCAGGGAATAGAAAGAGACAGCATATTTCTCCCATAATGGCGTCTCTTCATTGTTAAATCAGAATCAAATTTACAATCCTTCTCCTCATAAACAAGGTCTTGAATAATCAGGCCCCATCTTATCTTAAGACCTCATAATACCACATCAACCCCAGTAGAGCATTTCACCCTCAGACTCCTGGCTTACTTGTGGTTCCTGGATATTTAAAAGCAGAATGGGAGGGTTGTCTGTTTGTTTGGGTTTTCTCTGTATTATTGTAGCATCTTTACCCTACAACATAATGCACATTGAGGCCCCTTTTATTATGATTTATATTTTATTAGTATAATTAAATTGAATTGAATGTAATGGAACTGAATTCCACTGCGTCTCTTTCTGTGCTTAGGCTGCTGCCCTCATGAACTGGCCAAAGATAAGCGCAACAAAAGAGATGGATGAACTGTGTCTCTTTCTAGAAATATAGATCTAGTTAGTCAAAAAAAACAAAACATCTTGCTGTGAGCATTTACTTTTCTACCAAAATACACCCATCAACCGCATGACTCTGCTGACAGAAGGGTGCGTCGACTCGTGGTTAGAGGCTGTGACACCATGACAGGATGTAAACATTGATGGGTGTCCCCCTCAGCTTAGCTGTAATGTTAGAAAGCTGCATGCTACTTTGCGAGTTGCTACTATTTGGGTTTCTTTTGAGTAACTGGATCAGGATTTCTATTTAGACATAGTGCTTTGAGCAAGGCGAGTGCCCTCTGGTTGTGTTATATTAAAAACAAAGGCAGCCATCTCTATAACTGGTATGTCCCAAACTGGGCTGCTAACAGGTAAAGTGTTCGTTTAATCTTCCTGCCTCTGATTTGGTGTTTTCCTACCTGAATATGCATAAAAAAACAAATATGGAATAAATAAACTTATTTCTCACCTCATTTGTTTAAGCTGTTTTCTTTCTACTCTCATTAGACATCTCTCACATCCAATAATGAGCAGATTTTCAGGTGACTCAGGGGTCAGAAGATCATAACTGATGGAATAAATCACTATATCGCTAAGCTGATCACCAGCAGCAAACTGCCAAAGTCACTTTGGAGTCTGACTACTATATCTGCTCGCTGCAGCCCCAGTGTTCGTGCAACACCGTCATCTATCTGCAGCCTATCTCTTCATCAGCCTGACAGTCAATCCTGACAAGATCAAGAAGACTGAGAATGTGGCCCTGTAACAGCCTTGACCCACGGAAATCTCTTAAGGGTAAATAGCATGACTGCCCCTGCTCCGTCTATCAACCTCTAGTGAATTCATGCACCGTTTCCCTTGGAAATCAAATCCCTCTCTTTACTCTCTCACTTCACACTTGAGGATGTCTGCTCAAGTGGAAAATTGTTGGAAAATAAAGAGACTGAGGAAAGCCCTGGTTTTGCCTTGTCAAGTGGGATTGCATAATTTCATAAAAGACCTTCTGTTGAACTCGATAACTTGGGGTTACACAGCATGCCCTCTGACATTGTGCCATGTCAGTGAAAGAAAACAGGCTTTACATCTTTAAAGAGACATGATCCCTCTGAACTCAGAGGAGTGATGGATTGTTTGAGTGTGTGTTGGAAGGGGTTGAGACAAATATACCTGTATAGAGTTAACAACAAGGTCTTTTCTGTAGGATCATGTTATTTGTGTCTGTTCTGTAATATATACATATGTAAAAGGCTTCTTTTATCAAGTCTACAGTTTGGAGTTCATGGAAACGGTTCGGTTGAAGCTTAGCATCTTGATAACCTCACACTACAGAATCTCCCATGTGTTTCTGGTCTTTGGAACATAAAGTTAATGGCTTATCAATATCTTTTCTCAGGGCAGTGATCGCCAAGGATCTCTGAAACTGAAATATGTTTTTACAGCAAAGAAAACAGTGATCTTGAGTGAAAGAGACAACATAGTCTGAGGCTATACCAAAGCACAGCAGTGGATTGAGTTGCCAGTGTTCACGATGTCAAAAGATCACCAGAATTGTCATTAGTCATTGTGAGGGAGACATGGACATTTGTACCAATTTTCATGGCAATCTATCAAAGCAGTTGTTTAGACCTTTCAATCAAATCTGTAAACGTCTCGAGCAAGTTTTAGAAAAGAATTCCAGGTGATAACTGTAGTGGTGTTAGAAAGAGCATATTTTCAGATACTTTCAGATTCATTTTTATTTATCTTTCTGATTGTTGTTAATGCAATTGGCCATTTTACATTGTTTCATTTCATGTCATGACCTATAATGCTGCCACGTCTGCTCCTCGGCAGAGCTAAACCATTTTAACTGCTTAGAGAGGAATAAGAGAAGGATGCTGTTATTACTCTGGGAAGGATGACATGATAGACAAAGCTAGTAGTGTTTTTCTCTACGGTCAACAATGACTAGCAACCAAAAGCTTTCACATAATGTAATAGTTACATACCACAGACTCACTGGTGTGAGAAGATTGAAGGCCTCTCGTGTTAGGCAGGCCACCTGCTGGACCTGCTGCAAGGAGTGAAGGAGAGATGGTAAATCATGAAATCTGAGGTTTTTTGCCTTTGGAGAAATGAGGCAGGCATTTGGCAAAAAAAAGGGGGAAAACCCAACTGTAAAAAGACTGAAAGGCATTTCTTCATTTCTTGGCATTGAGCAGCATACAGGGCGCCCTATATGCTGCTCAATGTATGAGATCATGTATAAGTTGCTATGAGTCACGTTTCGCCCCAGTTCAATACATCTTCATTGTTGTTGAAATATCAAGTTATTAGTCATGCTATTAGCCAATGCTAGCAAGCTTCTTTAGCAAGATGCATCCATAAAATCTATATAATGCAACGACACCCATATTTGCTAATAAAACACTACAGTTTCCCTCAGCAAACCGTAAACACAAACTTTTTAAGCAGTCTACGCTCCACACCAGCCGCACTCATTTTCAGATAAACGATATTAAAGGAAAAGGGTTGTTTTCCTTTAGACTTCCACACGACTGGAAGTCTTTTTGCAAACAAAGATATCCTGACAGAACAACATTTGACTTTTTCTTTGAAAGCACTGTAGCAGATGACCAACATCAGCAGCACATACTGTAGGATATTTGAATTGATATAATTCATTTATTCCTGTTATATTCTTGTTGAAACCAGCGGACGCTTTGCTCTCTTCATCTTTCATTTGATGTGTCCTGGCAGTACTGGACGAGCCTGCCAATTAGGAACTCAGACAAAGTTGTGACTTAACCCTTTTTTGTCAGAGTGGACATTTTTGACTTGACAGGCACAAGTTTTGATTAGAAGCCTTAAAAACACGTTTCATGTGTCCCAGTAAGACACCAGGACCACCAAGACGAGGCTGGTAAATGAAACTCATATAAATGCCAGGCAGTCGAACTGTTTTCATTAACCCCACATCCAGTTTCTCTTATTTAATTAATTGCATATTGCAATGAGGGAATTTAGAAAATTCAGCTCTCAACTTCTGACCGTTCCCGGGGTTCATTTTCACGTATGAATATTCATGATTCGGATCTATCATCGCACACATGGGCTGAATACAAACTTTTCCCTCGTTACCCGTCAGACGGGTGAAAGCTTTCGCTCCTCTTCTCCTCTGTGTTGTATTTTGAGTACTGGGAATGATGTGCCGAGGCTAATTAATCTTGTTGAGTTGCACTAATTAAAAAAGAGTTGGCAGCCATCTAAATATGGGACAATATGAAGCATGACATGACTGAACGTTCCCATTAGAGAGATTGTTTTGAGGTGGGCAGACAACCCCTTTTTAACTTTCACAAGTTACTAGACTTTGTTAACGGTGAGAGTCGTGCACTGGCACCCTATGGACGCCGCTACACCAACTTTGCGTACGTTTTGGAAGCCATTTTGTCCATGGATTGGCATAAGATGGCTGCCTTTGACTAAAAATGTTCGTTTAATTCAGCAATTCTTTATTTCTGCCCCCGCTGAAGTTCTCATTTTGGTGCAGGATGCCTTTTGGTTATAACATAAACCAAGAATCGGCTGCATAAATAATTTATTCTTGAATAATAGCTCCTGGTATTAGAGAATATTACAATATTTGGTAATCATTAATAAGTAATGCATTCACACTTTCTTTGCTCGTTGTTTGACAAGAACTTTAGATTAATGTCAGACTCTTTCATGTAATATCAAATAATAACTGAGCGAGTGTGATAAGTCAAATTGATGTTTTTACTCTCAAATGCATGAGAAAGGCAGGGTGCACCAACAGAGTCATGAATTATTGTAATTTAAAGGTCTTTTTTAGCCGTTCTTTACATTTCTGCCGTGGCCCCGTGCTTCTGCGTGAACGTTTTAGGACGTGTTCACTGAGGTGTCACAGAAAATGGGAGTAACCTGGGCAAAGGGATTGAAATTTTAATGATGAGCAGCAGCACCGCACGCTGACAGTCATGGTACGCCTCAGACAGCTTAAATATCAGTGCTAATTAACGCAGAGAGGTGGGCTGTCACACGCATGATGGATGTTCGTAGGGGGCAGATCGTTGCTTTCAACCAACCAGCGATTCCTTTATTAATCAAAGCCTGAGATGAAAAGGCTCTCCCACACCTCGGGGAGAAGGAGATAGCAGGAGCTATTGTTAGGAGGGTTTGAGTCATTTGCAGCAAGCCTGTGATGTGTTTGATCAGAGGGCAACCAAACATTTGTAGGAGACAGTGGCTTTCTGCTGCTGAGCACTTGTTTTCCTAAACCTCTGAACCACCTACGTGATGACACGAGCCCCGGCGTACACAGTTAGCTGAGATTTACCGGTTGTTTGGGAGATTTCAGTTTGTCAAGCCTATGTTTTTTTCTGCATCCCTCTGAGGGGAGAGGTGAGCATGTAGAGAACTGGCCATCAGTCTTAAGGAGAACTCTCCTCCCTGATAGAGTGAGCCAGACTGAGGACGAGGCAGCACTCCCACACTTTACCTCTGGACTGACTCCATGATCAGTCTGTCGTGCAGAGATGATTTCAAACCTAGATGATTTCAGCACTTTGTGCATGAAGATGGAGTGTTATCTCCCCCTCTCTGATCTCCTCCCCATCTACCTCACTTAAGGAGGTCCATTGTTAAGTGCCGGGGGCCTGTGGGTGCTGTAAATCAGTCTGCAGAGGGAGGGGATGTCTCCCATGGGGGAAAGCGCACACTCCCAGCAGCCTTCAGGCTGATCTCATCCTGCCTATCCTAATGCTGTGTAATTAAAGAACTGGTCAATAGCAAAGAAGGTGCTAAAGGGTATGATCTGCACTTCCTATGGTACAACTGATGTAGCAATACCCATGCAGCTCGAATTACAGGGCAGCAGGATGGAAGAAATTCTTCCCCATTCTCTTAAATCTGGCTAAAGCCACAGAGGCGTTTACGTCCATTTGATTGGGTCCTTTGGAAGAAATCTGTTAAACAAATCATCTGTATGAACGACTGTTGTATATTTCACATTTCTTCACTGCAAACTGCAGGTTTTGAAATTTGATTTGCCAACTCTGCTCTGACCAAAAGTGTATTTATGGGAAATTTTACCTTATTTTTACAAGAAGCAGAATTTCCAAGCAGATGATTTACAGAGTTTAACCCCAGATAAGGTTTATGCCACAGCTGCCCTAAACTGAATCAACAATATCGGTAATTACCGAAATCATTAAAAGAAAAACATTTCTGTGATGGTTAATCCACCGGTATGAACGAGCTCTTAAATGATGCTGAAACTTAATTATTGTTATCCATGAATTTTCTATTTGTTTGTTTTACAAAAAATGTAATCTTTGATTTATTTATGACTTCTGAGAGAAGTCCAGTGTGCCGGCTAAAATTTGGGTATAAAAACATGAATTCAGTTTGTTATTCGCCTACCAAATAAAAATAACATTTTTAGCTTAGAAATGGTCCTTTGACATTTTCTATAAAATTTGGTAAAATAATTTAACCGAGGTTTTCTGTTTTTTTCTGACAGATGGCCTGATAAATGTGTTAAACACAGATATGTTTGTATGACATATTCACCAGATAAGGTTCACTGAACACGTCCTCCATTGAGCGTTTACTAAAATACATCCCATAAACTAAAAAAACCCCAAAAACCAAACACTTTTACACAGTGCAGGTACCATCAGTGTCTTTGCATTAGGGAGTTCTGTAAAGACGCACTAAATTATGGCCCAGGTTTTACATGCTTATGTGTAAGAAAACGTTTGCTTGTTGAGTAATTGGTATGTTTGAGATTCGGTGTGTTTGACAGCTGGGTTTCTTGTTGTTCGCCAGCTTCACACTGAAGTCAGAAGAAGCGACGCTTTTGGTGTAAAGGAGGCAGCATTCTTTGAAACAACACACAGAGCACTGTGCTGAGGTTTGTTTCCATTTCCATGAACAGGCTGGGAGGAAACGCTCACATGGTCATGGCTGCCACCTGCTGACATAACTGCTGCATTACTTACACAGATGAACGTAGCAGACTTTACAGACTATCCTTCAAAACTGTTATTAGAAAATCGCCCACGAGCCCTAATTTCCCTCGGGATGAATAAAGTATTCTGATTCTGAACCTTTGCTGTAAATATATGACCAATACCAGCCGTTTAAAAAGAAACAACTTTATTTTTGCTTTGGGCCCAAAACTCCATTCACTACAGTGTGAAACTGACTCGATGTCACTCCTGGCATAACAAAATATAGGGGCTGATAAAATAAAAACAGATAAACAAAAAAATATTATTTTCCAAACAAATGAACAAAAGATCCTCCAACAAATACATGCAAATGAAAACAAAATATCCTAACTAATCACAGCTGCTGCACTAAAAGGGCAAGTGTGACATTTTCAAACTTTTGTCCTAAAAGCAAGCTTCGTGCTGAGTCACCATGGCCTATTGAGCTATAATAAAGAATAACAATGATCAGACTAAAGGTTAAAACATCATCAAAACTTTGATTTGCCTTTGGAGTTTAGGTCCCATACATGCTATTTTCTAGCCCTAAAACAATTTATAGATATATATATATTAACTTCATAAACAGTAGACAGTCAGCAATGGGCCCAAACTCTTCTCACATATCTAAAAGTCTGACAGAAACAGATCTACCTGTCTATTATTAAAAAAACCTTTCGTCTAAATAATAGTCATCTACAACTGAACTAACATCTGCAGTCCAGTGACTTCACAATATACAGGCCTGAAGTTTCATATTGCCAGTAATCAACATACAAACGACCCTCAAAGTTCCACAACAAAGTACGACTTGTCATCTTCACTGAAGATGCTCAGTGTTAAATGACATGGAACTGCATTTAGATCACACTCAGTCAGGCAAACACACAATTCAGCAGTGAGAATCTGTATAGAGCCAATTTATATTATGACCTAGTTGACCTGGGCCATTCACACAAGTGCTGAAGAAAAAGGTCCCCAGTGCACTCGTGTGAAAAGCCTCGAGCGTTGATCCAGCTGCATTTAAAAAATATTACGAGCATGATTCTGACAATATTTCATAGATATTTAAGTAAGAGTAAACCTAAGGATTTACCAAAATACAATGAAGGGAATAAAAGTCTTAAAGTGAGAACAATCTCTGATCACTGAACAGGAAAAGGCAAGACAGCGGTTTCTAGGAAGGGAGCGTAACCACAATGCATTCATACGGCAGGTCATTTTACAGAAGCACGTCAAGAAAAACCTCATTCTTTGCCACACACGGGTCATCCCTACATCCAGTAAACATCAGCTTCAAAAAAACTGGAGCTCCTCGAAAATCTGTCAGCTGTTAGCCAGTGTAGGTCTTACAATTAGGGCCATATGCCTTTAAAACAAGGTAGAACTCTAAATGTGTTTGCCATGGTACAGATACCATCTATCCAATTCAGCTTTAGTGTTTGTTTTGGTTACCAGTAGGGACGTGTAGTTATTTTTCCAGATGTACAACAGCATGAACAGCAGATTAAAATATTTTGATTAATTTAAGACTTGTGCACAGAAAGAATACGGCACATAAAGTAAAAATGTTTGACTAATTTGATGGTTTTTTTCCTCTCCAACAATCTTTAACATTTAGATCAGCGGCATCAAAAAGGTCATTAAATTTAGCTTCACGTGTGTTAGCGACCTACAGTATTTCACTGACTAATCACTTCCTCAAGGCAGCACACAGAAAGCCTGCTGTGACCTTTTGCTTATAAGCTGCAGCCGGTACATAATTAGTAACAAAAGAAACACAAAACAAATAGGACGTTTTAATGCTTCATGGTTTTCTGTCTGTCTACATTAGCGAACCGTTCGTTTGAATTAACAGGCAGAGTTGGGGTTGACTGCAGGCTGAAAGCACGGAAGGTGCTGACTGTCCATGCAGTCACAAATTTTGTGTAATCTTCATTTATTGCCGCAATACGATGTCCGTGACTGCAAATGAGTCCGTTCCCCAATCGCCTTCTTCCTGGATTCTAAAGTGACAGTAGGTTAAAAAACCATAAAAATCCACTATGAGCTGGTGAGAGCAAACTAAAGGTTGGCTGTGGAAAAGTTGGGCTATTTTCAGGTCACCACTCCAAGGTGTGATGTTACTGAGCTGCAGACTGATGTTGGGTCTCTATGTGGAAGTTGAGGGTCAGACAGTCAGACGGTTGCTCGAAGGATGTAGGGGGCTCCATGAGGCCGGATGGGTAGATGAGTCCTGGGAGTACTGGCTTTCCTCTTTGCTCATCCCAACTGTACACAGCCGTCGGTGTCTCAGAAGCCTGTCTGTCCGTGAGAAGTTCTGAAGCAATGCAAACAAACATGTGGGCTTCAGCCAAAGTAGCATTTGAATTAGGGTGGGGTAGTACATTTCCAGCAGTTTTATTTGGGTGATGTCTGTCATTTTTCTGTTGCTCATTTATTGGTGTACCTCCATAAGAATTCCACTTGGTAAATACTTCACTTGTAAAACAGTTGCTAAAGTGGTTCAAGTAGAGATCTGCACACAGAAACTGGCTGAGATTCTGATCAGAATTTAGAATCGAATGCCTTGAAAAGCTTACACTGTCTGGTCGATGCCAAGTGCTGTAGAAAATCTCAATTTCCATTAGGGCTGGGCCATATCATACCGTTCACGGTAATACCGGTATAATGTCGGGCATCGATAAGAAAATGAAATATCGCGATAGAATATGGGTAAAACGCGCATGCGCAGTGCCTTTGTTTTCATACACATATGGCGGAAAAAGCATGGCGGCGACAGAGAATGAGAAGGGCGAAAGTGGATCGTTGAATGAAACGGACGAACCAGAACTGGTTTGTAAAAATGCTGCAGCTTCAGTGGTGTGGAACTGGTTTAGCTTTCCCCCGTCAGATACACAACAAAGCACTATTTTTGGTAGCGCATGCTAGCGGGCCGTCGTTGTTACTGTGTTGTTTGGAAAATGCGGCACACTTAAAATCAATCCTTTGATTTTTCTGAAAGTCGACAGAGCCCCTTATAATCCCGAGTGCCTTATGTATGAACTCTGGTTGTGTTTACTGACCTGGAAACGATTTTATGTGCACAGCGCTGGAAAATCTGTTAAATGTTTTAGTACGACTTTGCTAAGCTACGAACCCGCACAGCTTGATGGGCATTACGGCAATGATAGGCAGGAGCCTCGCGGAGTGATACGTGCTGTGCTTCAACATAATATTACCGTATTGTGTGTGTATAACCTCTTTTTAAGTTTTGTGGATGTTATACATGGTTATGCTGAGGATATGTCGGCCAGTTTCCACTGGAAATGCCTTTTGGTTAAACTGTCAGCGAGGAGTTTGCACTGTTACAATTTTATATAACTTTAATGCACATAAACAGCTGCTTGTTTAAGTGAAAATACATTGATTTTTTTTTTTTTGCACGAATAAAGTTGTGGAGTTGTAAAGTATTTCGTCTCGTGTCAATTATATCGTCAGTTACATCGTTATCGGAAATTTTCAAATGTATATCGTGATAAATATTTTTGGTCATATCGCCCTGCTCTAATTTCCATGCACAACCGATTTTAAATATAAAGAGGAGCAAAGATAGATAAATTAGCAGCATATGGCTAGTTTTTCACTTGCACTGCCCACATTACAGATTATGCACCCTAAACATTGTTTGATTGCTTCCTTTAGGCCCCCTCCCTTGGTAATTTTTGTTTTTCCAGCTTAAAACTAAAATATTTCTATTTTGTTTTTCTGTGTTCGTTTTTGTTTCAACACAGCGGGCACATGCAGTGCCATGTCCACCAATACATCTGCAATCCACTGTTGTTGGAGTGATTGAGACAAGCTGAAAATCTCTTAATGCAGGATCTGTTCAAGTACACCAAGTATATTAGTGAAAAAAAAAAAAGTATGAATAACCTGATGGCAGCGATCGCACTGATAAGGCTTTTCTCCGCTGTGCACCCTCTTGTGCCTGTCCAGGTGGTAACGCTGAATGAACCGCATATCACAAGCATCACACGCAAATGGCTTTTCCCCTGGAAAACAAAACAAAACCCACACACGGGGAAAATGAATTTAATCATCGCTGATTTCACAAAAGACATCTAAATCTAAATTACTGCGTTAAAGTCTGGAGACACCTCTTTGATGAGAAAAGGGGTGCAAACAAAAACATAAAAGGCAAAAACACACTTTTGGCAATTCTAATGAGCTTAATAATTGATATTAGATATGACCAGCTTTTTTCAACTGAACTCTCTTAGACAAGCACTCTTGTCATTTCTTTATGCAGTCTTCTTCTTCAAGGACACACAAAGCTCTGCTTTGGATGTTGGCTGCTTTTTGTTCCGTTCGCTGTCAACATGATCCACACTGCGTCAGTAATGTTGAGGCCAATCCAAGACTGACAGTGTTGCATTGTGCGTTTTTTGTGCTTTTACTGCATTGGCTGTCAGTTTGGGATTATTGAAGCCACTACCAATGAGATCATTTTAAGATGGTACTGTATGGTGGATCAAAATCTGATGTTACTTCTCTGCTTTCAAAATTCCATCAATTTTAAGGAGATCTGCAACAGCAGTGACTGAAACGCAGCCCCAAACCATGACAGAGCCTCCACTGTGTGTTAAAGATAGCTTCAGACACTCTGTTGACCTCTCTGTGACCTACTCTGTACATTCTGATGACAATTTGAAACAACAATTTCAAATATGGATTAACTACTCCATAAGTCCTGTTGCCTCTGATTTTCAGTGTAGCTCTTGTTTGATTTGACATATCACAGCATTTTCTCTCCATTCGCCCTCCTAAAGAATCTAATCTCGACACCCAGCCTTCCACCAATTTCACTTCTTGTTCAGCAAACAGTTCAGAGAAGGTTCAGATGCATCTGCCGGGTCCTGTGTCAGGTCTTCGCTGGATTTGTCTTCCATTTTCTTCATGAAATGACTTTCAAACACTGTTCGTATGCTACAGATAGATTTTTAGGACTACCATCTTTTGTTTCCCACTTTTTCAGTTTCCTCATTTTTTTCAGTAAATAGACTTTTTTGGGAAAGACCTGTTTGGTCTAAATACTGTTTTATGCTTGTCAAGCTGTGTCATTACTGGCCTTTTTTAATAGATTCAACTGAAGAAATGGGAACAAATGACATGATTTTAAAGACACTATTTAAATTGGTTCTTTCCTAAGCTGTCTGTTATGTGTAGACATGACAGGGGTTTATTCTTGAGCTAGATGCCCTTTTCATGCTTTAATGATTCATACTCAGTGTTATGTGGCTTAACAAAGGAAAGAAACCCCACCCCTCTGAAAATCAACTATGAGGACTAGGGCTGCCACGATTTGTCGACTAGTCACGATTACATCGACTATCAAAATCGTCGACGACTGATTTAATAGTCGACGCGTCGTTTGAAGCTTTGTAAGATCACAAAAGACGCAGGAATAAGTAGTAGGATTTAAGAGTGTAATAACGGACTGAAACAGAAGATGGCAGCACTGCATGTACAAGGATGCCAGCTGCCGTTAAACCCCGAAGAAGAAGAAGAAGAAGCAGCTGTGTCCCAGAATTCATAGCGCGGCCCAGCTTAGTTTCCAACAATGGCGGTAGCTAGTTAGTTTTAATATTACTCTTATTATTCTTTCTGGGTCACAAAATAAACGTTTAACATATTTTCAGCCGAGAATGTAGCTGTGTAAACCTCAAATATCTGCTCAGTTTATCAGGACACCGCATATTTTCAAAAGCGCTCCGACGTTTTCGGAGACGTCTGTTACCCACCAGCTCGATAGCTAGCCGGGGGCTAGGTCACTAGCGCGGTGAGAACACCGGACTCCCGGCAAATTGTTTTCAAACCCACCACCGTCTTTCGCTACTCAGGTTAAATATATATGAGTCACTTAGATAAATTAAAAATGTTGTTGTTTGGCTTTTTTTTTTTTTTTTTAGTATTTTATTTGTTCCTGAGTAAATCGGTTTGTCTGAGATTAAAGTTATAGTTTTTACACAGCTGAATAAACATCAAGCAGACAGCTGATTATCAGAAGTGTGAGATGCTGGAGAATTTACTCCGGTGTCCTGTTATAGTTTAGATAGCAAGGAGTTTATTAAACTTCACTGAAACAATCTGCAAATTTCATTAAACTTTAATAAACTATCATCTTGTCTTTATTTTTAGTTAGCACCTTAAAAGCTTAAAGCTGTAAGCTAATGATAGTTATATAAGAGCAGATGCTGCTGGTGCAATAAGCTGTAGTTTTACGTCCAGTGGATGATGATCTGATTAGTCGACTAATCGCATAAATAATCGGTGACTAGTCGACTATCAAAATAATCGTTTGTGGCAGCCCTAATGAGGACTATACTGAAAATGAGTGAAAAAGCATCGATGTCCAAAGAAAAACTTGGAAAGACTGGAGAACTACTGCTCCGCCTTCTATAGCCCATTGTAAAAGATTATAACAAAACGTGGCTCCTCAGAAGCAAATTATAAAGAAAATGATGGCAAGATTTTTTGCACATTACTTTAGTATGAGTCTTATAATTGAGTTACAAATTAGGACCAATGCAGAACTCAGATCAACATACAAACTTAGAAGAAGAAACGTGGAAAAGACACATTTTACAAACTTGTCAACCAACCTCTGAAAATGCATCAAAACTGGTTAAAGGAGCAAATACTAAAAATAAAGGAAGTTGGTGGGTGTTTTTAAGCTTATTCTGAGCAACATCCTCACAAAGACTTACCTAGTTGACATACAAAAAAAACATAAAATAAATGAAAAAATAGTCCAATTGAAGTAAAGAGGTGAGGGTAAGTTCTCACCTGTGTGTGTAAGAATATGCCTCTTAAGGTGGTAGCTGCTCCGGAAAGCTCCATAGCAATGATCACAGATGAAGTTCTTCTGGACTTTCAATGAGCTGTCGTCATCCATATCAACTGATGGAACTAAATGCTATAAACGTGAAGACAATTAGATGAAATTAACTTAAGAGCAACAGTCTGTTCACTTTCTAATTTCAGTATAATTTTAACCTTTCTTTACCTCCACTTTTACTTTGTTGGCTAAACCGGATTTTTTGTGTTTCTTCTTGGGCTGCATATTCTGGTTTGCCTGCATGCCCTTTCCCTCAATTATCCTTGATGTATGATAATCTCCATCTTTCCGGATGAGCTTTTGAAAGATGAAAAAACGTGACAACAGGCTTCTGTTAAATGCTGCTTTGCAACCTGTGTACATTTGTCAACCAACGACTTAAATTGGCTTATAAAAGCAAAACTGTGAAATAACATAAGCAGACTTAAAGTGAGTTATTTCTCCATGCAAAATAAAGACGCATCTCTCACCAGGGGTGGGCAGCTCCCAGTTGATGGATGGCCCATGTGGCTGTGATGTGGCTGTCCATGGTGCACCTGGTGGCTGTGGTGGTTCTGGCTATGCTGCGAGTGGGTTTGGTGGCTTTCAGGACTGGTCCTTTGCCCCTGACCCAAGGGTGACATCATCTTCTTTTGGCCTGGGATGTTGTTGGCTTGCATTAGGGCCATGCTGGACAGCACTGCCTCGCAGCCCAGCAACCCAGCCTGACAATACAAGCAAAATGTCGTTTTGAAAAAGAGGAGATTGCAGGACTCCTCACGCAGCGAGGCATCAGAAGGAAGGAGAGGGGGACTGAACAATGGGAGTAACGGATACATGCATACGATAAAACCATGATCGTGATCTTGAGATGAAGAGACTTCCACTGACCCATTTCATATGGTCTCGAACAGAATTGCTGGAATGGTGTGTCATCGCCGTGCTTTGAATGCGTGTGTGTTTGTGGGGACAGAGGGGCTTCACTCGGGATGAGGGGTGACAGATGAGACTACAGCCTCCAAAATCATCAGGGGCAAAAGTCTGAAAATAAAGGCATATGCATATATGACTAAAAATGTATGTGCAGCTTTAATACGTGCTGTCTATCAGACAGGAAAGCACCAGTTGCTCGGTACATGGCTGACAGAAAACACAACAATAAAAGGTAAAATGAGAAAAATGATGGAGATGAGGAAAAAGCTCGTTATGCACAATGCAACTGTGTAAATAATTCATTAACCAAACAAATCCTTCAATGACAATAGCCGGTAGTTGAATATAGAAATGATGCTTCTTTTTAAATGGTTTGCAATGCACTTTAGTCCAAGTGTAATGAAACACACACCTGTATCTACCTCATACAGCTGCAGTAATAAAAAAAACATCCTAAATGAAGCAGGAATTTGTTTGAAAGTCTTTTTCATGCACATGACAGAGAAAATTAGAAATCACATTACAAACACATTAAATCAGTGTGGATTTTTAAATAATTACATTTATCAAAATATGTTTAAATCTGATTATGTTTTGTGTGTTTGTGAGAATTAATATCAGCGGATGTTTTAAAATGAATTTTAAAATAACAAGATATAAGTATTACTCTGGAAAACCCTACACACAAATGTGGCTTTTAAATCAAATCAAATCACTTTTATTGTCACATCACATGTGCAGGTACACTGGTACAGTACATGTGAGTGAAATTCTTGTGTGCGAGCTTCACAAGCAACAGAGTTGTGCAAAAATACAGTAACGTAAAACAAGCAAAATATAAGAATGGCTAAATCTGAGACTAATAAATATATGTACAATATATAATAGTATATGCATTACTGATTACAAAGGCTATGAATGACGCTGCTTCTGTCATACATGTAAAGGCCATAAATACTGTAAAAACCAAGCTACTAGGAGGTCGGTATAGCTCATTGGGTTTGGGGGGGTATATGTATATGCAGTGGCTTAGGTTCCAGTCTGCCTTGAACCCTGTGTGCTGTCCTGCTCTCTTACCCTCCTTTCTTGTCTGTTCTACCTGCATTTAATACTCGTGTATTAGATAATAAAATACATACAGCAGCTTCCCAGTCAGGTCAAAAGCTGGTGCTAGAAGTACTTAAATGATGAATGCATACAAACATGCACAATAAATGGCACGATTACTGCATGATCTATTATGGTAATGTAAAGGGGGCTGTTTCGACGACCCAAACCCACCCATACAGAAAACTCCATAATACGGGCAGAGATTTTTATTTTAATTGATTCGACCACATCTATTATTGGAAAACGTTTTGTTTTGCGATTCATTTGTAAGCTGGTGGGTTTATTCTCTGATCGATCTTACAAAGATCAAACAGTTAGCAGCAGTTAGCTAGCAACGTATCCCAGCTTTTTTTGGGGGGGGGGGGGGGGAGAGAAAGTAAGAGGTTTATTTTTCCGCTGGGGTCACGGGACAGACAGCTTTGTGTATTTCCGCGGGGGTCTGTATGAAAGTGTGCCGCACGCTGAGAGTCCCCGCTGAATGAACCGAAAGCAGAAAGCAGCTAGCCAGCCCGGAGTTGGATTTTGGGACAACTCTTGTGTGAGTGAGCGCCCACCCCACCCCCCGCCCCGGACAGCACAACAACAGGCAGGGCGTGCAGGCTCCGCGCCGACCTCAAAATAACGCCGCCCTCGCGAGCTACAACTGCTCCAAACACACGGGCACCAGAAATAAAACGTGTACAGAGCCGCGAGCGACGTGCTGCACACTCGACCGCTTACCTTTCGCTTTTCACAGTGCTGAAGATTAATATTTCTTGTCGCACTTCCAATTTTTTCTCAGTTTACAAACACTGACAGGAAACACCACCGGAAGTGCTCCCCGGGGAGAGTCCTGATTGGTCGTACGCCAAGACACGTGACCGAAGCGGAGTGACCCAGATTTGCGGCCATAACTGTAAGGTGTGCTGCAGAAGTTTTGTTTAAAGGCTTTGTGTCTGGCAGACTTTATAAATATTACATTTTGACTGAGAATACTATTTCTACACAAAGAAAGTAATTTTTTTGCTTAAACCTAACCAAATAATTGAATAATTAATCCATTACAAGACCAAACGCAGGTTCTCAGAGGTGAGGATTTGTTTTATTGTTTGTTTTACATTACACTTACAGAAAGACATTGTGACCCTGAACTGTTTTTCTGAGTAAAAACAAAAAACAAAACAAAAGCTCCCAATCACTTTTCTTGGAATCAATTAAAAAAAAAAATCAGTAATTAGTTAGGTATAAAATGTAAAGGGTAGGCATTCTCCAAAAATGTTTTAAACTCCTTTACAATAAAGAACATGGTGATATAAAGTTCGTAATACCAAGTAACCTTTATTTATTTATTTAACAGCTGTTGGAATCTAGGAAATCAGATATTGAAATGAACACAATTTGACTTGTTTGTTGTTATTTGTAAAATTACAATGACCAGCATTAAACGCACAATCACATTTTCTGAAGGGAAAGGTGTTCACTTATGGGCTTTGTCACAGGTCCTTTCCAAGTCTTTCAATTTCATCAAGGAAGAAGTCCATGTCTTTCTGGGACAGTAGGGGAGAGAATACAGTCACACGGAAAAAGTTGACCTTGTTTCCCAAAGGCTGGTAGCCGACCATCATAGTGCCTTGCTTCATCATACGTTCCTTGATGACAGGAGCTACCTTTTAGCAAGAAAACAATACACAGAATTAACTGTACATTTCAGATAATGGGCACACTACAAAAAATGAAGATGCCACATCTAAGTACATGTCAATATGTGTGCAACGGAAGGAATAAAATATCTCAAATGTGGCGGCTAATTCTTATTCAGCAACAGACAAACTTACTTTTGCCAGTTTCTCCTGGTAATCTTCAGTTCCTTCCTTCCCTCTCAAACTCGGTGGTATGAACCAGAAGCAGACATTCACAAACTCTGGCTGTCCGCAGAGACAAATGCAAGCATGGTAATGACATTTTGCAGGTAAAAAACTCAGGTATGCTTTATGAAAAATGTATGAAATTACCATGCTCAAAAGCTGGAACCCCTCTCTTTTCTTCATCTGCTCCACCAGATATCTGCAAGAGAAAAATTTAGCAAAAGACCCAAAAAGTAACCATATTTAAAAAAAAAAAAAAAAAAATCATATTTCTAACATATTAGACATAATTTATTAGTTAGTGAAAACCAAGAGAAAGACAACTGGTTTCAAGGGGTCTTAACTGGATGTGTAAGGCTGATCTTCTGTTAGAATGAGACAAATCTGACTTTACGACTTTACTTGAAGCTCGCCCTGTGACACATCCTTTATTTACCTTGCATGAATAAAAGCCTTGTCTACACGCTCTTCTAAGCCCATGGAGCCAACAGCTTTCCACATCAACCACAGCTTCAGACAGTCCACCTTGCGGCTGCATTGCACAGACTTATCCCCAATGTCCAGGTTCACATCGTAGAACTTATCTTGCTGGAAGAGGTATGTGGCATTGGCACTGTGGCACTGCTTCAACAAATTCTGGAACAAAGTCAATGATTGTCAAAAAACGTACAAACCCAAACTTTATGATTATTAATTCTGCAGCCTTTAAATTGTGAAGCCAAACCGTGGTGTCCTTCAGGAGTAAAGCAGAACACTGCAGGCCAGCCACCAGCATCTTGTGGGGATTCCATGCTACTGAATTTGCTCTTGTTATACACAGAAACAAACTCTAATCAACATCACAGCCTTACACTGTATCTCCACTTATGTACAAGCTCATGTACATTTTAATACCTGTCAACTCCTTTCATCAGATGTCTGTGTTTCTTAGAAAAAAGCACGCTCCCTCCCCAGCAAGCCTGACAAAAAAAAGATAAAAGATTCTCACAAGGTTCACAAAACCAAGTCTCGTCAACACACATCAGTCTTCCACAAGTGCACTCACATCTACATGCATCCACAGCTTGTGTTTATCACAAATATCAGCTATGTGATCCAGCGGGTCAAACACACCCTGCACTGTGGTCCCTGACATGCAGCTTACAAGAAATGGGACTGCACCCTAATGGAAAACACACAAAAATACAGTTAGAGTCAGGAGATGATGATTAAAAGCTACATGTTACATTTGATGAAAACTAGCTAAACATCAGCAAATCTACCTGAGATTTGGACAGCTCTATTTTTTCATCCAGATCCTCTGGAATCAGACGACCTCTGCAGCACAAGAGACAGCATTTAATTAGATGAAAGGTATTATTTTTACTTGGCACAACTCCAGGTTACAATAGATCAAGGTGTAACAATTATTTCAATACAGAACATGAATCTATTATTTACAGCCCCAATCAAAAGTTTAAGATCACTTGAAAAATGGCAACTCTGTTGTGCCTGAAAACGGCCTGTTTCATTTTAAGCGTTGTTTTCAATATTTTGAAATTGCTTTGTCTCACTCCCATTTCTTCTTGTTGCATTTTGAAGCTCTACTTGGAACCTTGTTAAAATCCGACCATGCAAAATATGATTTTTTTGGCCATTTTTCTAGTGTTCTTAAACTTTTTATCGGGACTGTATTTTGAATAATTATTGAGTCTATAGAAAAGGTCATATAACATCTGCAAGTTGAGTTTTATGAGCATTCGTTTTGCAATTGTATAAATTAAGGACAGAAGAAAATTCAATTTCTTTAATGCTCAATATTCTTTCAGCGGGCAACTGATAACTAACAAGTCATCCAAAGCATCCAAGATGGCAGCGCACACGGACGCAGCAGCTTCAGCCTCTCCAATTAGGCGTTTTTCTTTCTGCAACGCAAAACTTACCTACAGTCATCTGGAATTATGCAACATCGGCTATAACAGCCAGATCCCCGTTACCAGTGATTATCAGAGGATCAACAACATCCCCCCGGAGATAGCGAGAACACCGGGCGCTCCGTGGATTGTTATCGGCTCTGCCAAGCAACCCAGGCGGCGGACAGGACGCAAAAAAAAGCGGGGCTGCCGGTCAGGCGTGCGAGCCAGGCTAAAGAAGCAGCCTTTTAAACCACCGCTTCCAAGCATCTTCCTGACCAACGCACGCTCGATCGTCAACAAAACAGACGAAGTGAACCCACTTCTCCCCGCACAGCCACTCGTCCGCGACTGTTGTGCCTTGGTCGTCACAGAGACGTGGCCACAAGAGGAAATTCCCGACGCCTCGATGCAACTAGCGGGCCGCACAATGCATCGCAGCGACGGAAAGGCTACAGCAGGTGAAAGCAGAGGTGGAGGTTTGTGCATTTACACACATAACAACTGGTGCACAAACACCAAGATAATCACCACAGTCTGCTCCCCGGACATAGAGACGATGTCTGTCGTGTGCAGACCCTTTTACTTGCCTAGAGAACTGCCTGTAGTGCTAATCACAGCAGTCTACATACCTCCAAACGCTAATGTTAGCTCAGCCCTGGCCCACCTGCACGACTCGATCTCTGAACAGCAACGGAGATATCCAGAGGGAGTACACATCATCGCAGGGGATTTCAACAAAGTGTGCTTAACAACCGTGCTGCCTGCATTTGTTCAACATGTGACATGCCCTATGAGAGGGAATAACACACATGTTTACTCAAATATCAACCAGGCCTACAGATCTGTTCCCCTCCCACACCTGAGCATGTCCGACCACCTCTCTCTGCTTGTTGTCCCCTTATACACACCACTCAGTAAAAGGACAAAGCCCACAATCAGAACTATTAGCACCATTTCTGAGGAAGCTCTGGCTCAGCTGCAGGACTGTTTTGCCCTCACAGAGTGGAGTGTCTTTGAACATGACGACCTAGAGACTCACACAGCTGCAGTGCTGTGTTACATCATGTATTGCATTGACACTGTCACCACGGAAAAGCGGTTCCGCGTCTACCCCAACCAAAAACCCTGGATGTCGAGTAAGGTTCAGGCATTGTTAAAGGCACGTAACTCTGCATACAAATCTGGGGACCAGAATATGTACAGAAGAGCAAAAGCAGACCTTAAAAAAGGCATCAGAGCAGCAAAACTGGACTATTCGAGTAGACTGTCAGATCAGCTCTCAGATAACGACCCCAGAAAGGTATGGGAGGGCCTGAAACACTTCACCAATTACAAAGGCAGTGGGACAAATGCAGATAACATGGACATCTCATTAGCAGAAGAACTAAATAACTTATTTGCCCACTTCCAGAGAACTGTAGACACCCCTACCATGCACACTGCCCTGCCCATAGCCTCTGATCACAGCCCACACACATTTACCCTCCAAGAACTCCAGGTTCACAGTTTGTTCAGAGCAGTAAATCAGAGGAGAGCTGCTGGCCCTGACGGAATACCTGGGAGAGTGCTCAAAGTCTGCGCTGACCAGCTGGCTCCTGTGTTCACCAGACTGTTCAACCTCTCCCTGTTACACTGTCCCTCACTGGCTGAAATCTGAAACAAAAGTCCCAGTCTCCAAGTCCACCATGCTCAGTGGCCTCAATGATTACAGACCCATTGCACTGACACCTGAGTTTGCAAAGTGTTTAGAGAAGCTGGTCCTATAGCTCATTAAGGACTGCCTCCCACCCAGCTTTGGTCCACCGAGGATATAATTTCCACTGCCCTCCATTCTGTTCTGCATCACCTGGAGAATCCTGGGACTTCAGCGACGATGCTCTTCATTGATTTCGCTCGGCTTTCAATACCATCACCCCAGACACTCTTGGACTACAAACACATCCGCCTTAGTGAAGAAAGCCCAGCAGCGCCTCCATTTCTTGAGGGTCCTGAGATGGAACAGGCTGCAGACTAGTGTCTTTCTACCGAGCCACAATTGAGAGTGTGCTGGTGCACACTGAAGAGACTCCAGAGGGTCATCAGAACTGCAGAGAAGGTGATCGGCTGTCCACTCCCCTCCCTGGACTCCATTGCCACCTCTAGATGTCTCTCTAGAGGCATGGCAATTATAAAGACCAACTTCGTCCTAACCACCACCAATTCAACATCCTGTCCTCTGGAAAGTGGTTCAGATCCATCAGGTGCAAAACATACAGACTAAAGAACAGCTTTACAGGGTTCTTATTATGATGCCCATGTATACACCCCCAACAGTGAATAATGTAACTAATACATTGTGTATATAGTGTTTTTATATTCTTCTTTATATATTTCTTTACTTTTGCACCTTTGTGGTCTTGCTACCTACTTTCTCTGTGCAAGCAACTGTACAATGACAATAAAAAAGTTCAATTACCTGTCGTCCACTTTCACAAAGATGATGTTGTCCAAACCAATCCCCAGAAATGCAGCGCCTTTCTTTACAGAGTAATGGCTCTGAAAAAACAGAAGTATGTCTGTTTCAACAGTGTCATGAAGTTAGAAATAAACCTGATGAAGCTTCCATTGCATCAACAATACACCTTGACAAACAGGTGAACAGTCGCCCTCACCTCTGGAGATGTAAAGATGCTTAGCCGTGGGAGAGCCCACACCCCCTGGCTTTTGACCTCTGGGAAGCGTTGATAGCGTGCAAGGTTCATGGCATACATGTTGGAGGTTGAGCCCCCCGGACAGAAAATCCCATCACCCTCTGGCCAACCAACCAGCTGACGTAGGCCCCTGAGGACCTCGTTCTCCATCAGCACAAAGACTGGGGCTGCCTCATAGGTGAAGCTGCAGTTGTCACAGAAAACGTCTGATCATGTTATTTGCTGGATTAGCCTCGTCTTCATTTTATCTTTCAGTTTGTAAATCTCTGCAGCGCTGCTCTATGAGTCAGGAAACCTTCCTTGCTTACGAACCAATATATAAAAAACCCACAACATTGTGAAATATGTCATCAGCATTGGTGCCAAGAAGCACCACTCAAACAGTGCACCCAAACATCCTTTTGAAACACTTTGACTTTATATTTTTGCACATGCTTTCTAATAAATTCGGTTTATTAAACACTGATACACTAAAAATATGCAAAATACCTAAAATAACCTCACTGTTGGAGGTTATTCTTTCTGCTTATTCCTATTTCTAGAGTATTTCTACAGTTTGCTACCAAAGCAGAAACTCTGATCTCCTTTGATCAGTGCCTAACACATTTTATTGTTCAATATTCTTACAGGCTTAACCTTCCATCCCCTCAATATTTATCTTATCTGCTCCTTCTTACAGATTAGTGTTGAGAGCCTCAGTGAGGAATCTTCCAGCCAAGGAATGATAGTCCACCCCACCGTACTGTTGATTAAAAAAATGTGGGTGACCTGAAATTAACAAAAGAAATAGTCCCTTCAAGATCGGACAAGTGCCTGTTTGTTTAGCTCATTTTTCTACTTACTTGTTTTAACGCTGTACTTGGCAACATCTCTTACTCTCTGGAGGAGCTTGTCCCGTGGCTCTCCTGTCTCTCTCACCCCCAAATCCAGGAGCAGAGCCAGCTCCTCGGGCTCTTTCCACTCACAAACCTGCACGAGGAAAGTGTGGATTATGAAGTTTGTTAGCTACCGCAGACAGGGAAACTATTTTGTGCTTCACAAGATACCTTCTGTTTGACATCTGTGCCATTGGAGAGCACTTCCTCCATAATAATTTTGAAGGCTTCATTTAAGAAGAACTGGCCTTCAGCATGGTCAATGAGAGGCTCATTCAGGTCACGGAGACTAGCTTGTTCCATTATCTCTTATGTGCTGTTTAAAAAAAACATGAATACTTTTAAATTCAAAAGGTGTGATAAGAAACAGACACATGGTGCAAACTTCATACTACTAACCTGAGAATGGAGACGGGTTTGTGCTGCTCTGAAACCAGACTGCAGAAAATGGCTACAAAGCAAAGGTAAGGTGGCAAAAGAGGGAGGGAGGCAACCTTTGTCCCACACTTCTAGTTAATGTTATCTGAGCTGAGAAAAGACAATGGGGCACACACATACACTCAACTGTGATTTATGGGCTCACAAAAGTTCATTTTTAGAAGGTCAATATGCTTTAGTAAGTCATAAGTCATGTATAGCACTTTAATGGATAAAACTTTTGTGGATTCATGAAATGATTCTCATCAGTTCACAACAAAGAGCATCAGATTAGCTTGTGGGTGAACATTGTTAAAGGCAGTCGTTTTACTGTGATGAGTTATGGAGTGTTATGCAATAGAGGCTGTATATCTGCTCTGATATGCATGAGAAGGTAAATGAATCTTAAAAGACACAAGTCAGCCTCTACAGAAACTCTATGAAACATCAATGCAGGAGCAAAGCGATTCCCAGATTGCTCAGACAGAAAACCTTCATAGTTTTACAGAAAAGAACTCCTAGGATTGCTTTGTTCCCAGTTATGGCTTCTTTTCTTCTTCCAGCTGTGATTTTTATTTATTTACCTTTTTAATGAGCAGCAACAGCTAACGTTTAGGAGAAGTTTGCAGCTAGTCAAGGACGAATGTACGGTCATCAGCCACCTCAATAGGTACACCCGTTCAACTGTTCGTCAATGCAAATGTCAGCCAATCAAAAGGCAGCAACTCAATGCATTTATGCACAAATGGTAAATGGCCTGTATTTGTATAGCGCTTTTACTCAGTCCCTAAGGACCCCAAAATTCAGTCATTCACCCATCCACACACACATTCACACACTGGCGATAGCAAGCTACATTGTAGCCACAGCTGCCCTGGGGCGCACTGACAAAGACATGTTCGAGGTGAACTGTTAAAGTTCAAATTGAACAACAGGAGGACAAAAGATGATTTAAGTGACTTTGAGCATGACGTGGATGTTGGTGCTAGACGGGCCGGTCAGAGTATTTCAGAAGCTGCTGCTGTACTGGGAGTTTCCACCACGACCAGGGTTTACAGAGATTGGTGCAAAATGAGAAAATATCTGGTTCTATGGGTAAAACAGCACTGAGAAAAATGTAACTGATGTAATCAACACGTACCAGTGGGGTGACAGCATTACCCCATCATTCTTTTACGGCTGAGGGGTAAAAAAGCAAAAAAAAAAAAAAAGGATTTCTATAGTCTCTTATGTTTCTGGGACATTCAGTGATGCTTTCGTCTGTGGCTGAACTTGCTGATCTGGTTACTCTGGTGATTAAATTCAAATACCAAAAAAACCCCCAAACATTTACACACCAGTTTATCAGCCTTCAACTCGATTTCACACCATTTTCTGTCCAGTCACCTGTGCCCCATTTGCAGTGGCTCAATACTTAAACACTGGTTAAAAAATTAAAAATAAAAAATTTTTTATTTTATGGCAGTTGAACGAATAATACAATTACAAAGAGTTATTTCAAGTGGTACTAAGGTTCTCCTGCTTCTGTCCTTTGCAGATGTTTTCCATGAAAGAGTTTTGAAAATGTTCTTTTCTCTGCTGCTTCATGTGGACCGCTGAGCTTCATCCCTAAGATGAATAATCCCAACATAAAAAGAAAATACCGTTCAAATGAAGTAAGTACAGCTTGCTTTTCATTATCTTCTCAAATGAAAGGTGAATAAAAATCATACTACATATACCACAACAGAAAACAGACATAAAAGCAACTCTTGTAAGAGATTTCATGAAACTTCTGGCAAAACTTCTATGACTTTCCTACGATAACTGTTAATGCATCATTTAAAAATGTACAGTATAAAGTACAGTAGTGCTAAATGCAGAGTAGTAAACAATAAAATCTTGTTCTTGTTTAAGCCCTGATATTTATGATCTGACTTGTCAGTAAAAACATTTCCTTTATACTCCAAGCAAGTAATCAGTCAGTCTTCAACAGGAAGTCGATGCTTTCAGGTGGCAACATCCACTCTCCCTGACTGAGAAGTGAATGCAGTTGAGTGGGTGTGGCTTTTTCCCTCTGTGAGTTACGCCAGTGACGCAGCATGGCAAAGACTCGCTCCACATGGAGATTATGGTCCTCTTCGATTTGCTCCAGTTTTACAGATGAGATTTCCAGAGCTTCTCTGCCAATCGCCCTCCAAGATTTGCCGATGGTACGGGCCACAGACATCAGCTGTTTCTCACTCACCATGCCAGAGCCTGTGGGATGAGGCCGTTAAAGTATGTGACTGTTTTACAGAGTTTGACAGTGGAATATATTTCAGTGCATTGCCACTCACCATTGTTGCAGATCCTTTTGTTTGGAATGACATCTGGTATCTCAGGCGCTTGTTTTCTTTTTTCTGAGGTTTCTTTCCCCCCTTGGAAGTGAAAAAAAAATCATTATATTTATAGATCAGAAATAGAAATCTAACTGGATTAAAAGATTGCTGAAAACGAGCAAATTTTAACCTACCCGAGGACCGTGTGTTGACTTTCAGTTTGTTAATAAAGTCAAGCCTTGGGAAGGTTTCTTGCAAGGCGTTATCCTTGAAAAGCTCCAGCAGTTCTTTTGCTGCTTCGGGACCTCTCTGTATGACGTGATCCAAAAGCTCTGTCACTTTTTCACTAGGAGTGCGGCAAGATTTCACGTGCTGGTAGGCGTGAAGAGGCAGCAGACGGCAAGCATCTGCATGCTGGAGTACAAAGTCAGGATCGGCACTTAGGATTTCTATAAGCTTTGGCTTCTGACTTCTGAGTAGCTGGATTTCCTCTCCTGATTCCTCAGCCATGACTGATTTAAATCAACTCCTGGCAAAACAAGTTGATGAAGACCTCTTTTAATAAAAGTATATGTGACATGTCCAACAAACTCAACCAAAAACCTTTTGACTAAATTAAACTTTCAAAAAAGTAAACAGCTCCAACATCCATCCATTCTCCAACATTTCTAGTGGTAATAATTGTAGCTGTGACGCTATTCTGCTAAATGTGCTGCAGACAGCAGGGAGTGTATTGGAACCAGAGTCAGGGTCCCTCTGCTGGTCAAATAGGCAATGACAGCATGTCTACATTCCCACAAGCATTCATTGCCTTCTCATTATTTTAAAAACAAAGACAAAGAGTTTTCAAGTTGCTGCATGACCGATAGCATGTGCATCAATGCTTATATATCTGTTCTAAGCCAATACTAGCCAATGACATTGCTCACTTGATATATATCTATCAGGCTCTAATGCAACACTTAATTGTCCTGCACATGCCTGCATAATCACTGCTAAACATATTCCTGGCTGCCTTTTAATTTACGTGGCTATGGAAAAATGTGATATTCTCACATTTATTTTAATGACTCATTCAAGTCTCTCCAATAATCCAGTGGATGAAGAATGTACAATGGGAAATATTCAAGACTGTTTAAGATATCTAATAAATAAATGTTTCAATTTTGCAGCTACTTTTTTAGTATATAAAACTGTAACATTTAACATAAATTAACATGTAATATGTAACATAATATGTTATAACGTGTTGAAAACCACAATCTCTGATGACAACCTCTGACAAAATAAACTCACCGGCCACTTCACTGGGTATACTTGTGTGACTGATCCTTAACTCAAATATTTAATTAGCCAATGATATGGTAGAAACTCAGTGTATTTAGGTATGTAGATACAGTCAAATTCAACCTCAGAACAGGGAAGAAAGTTTGGGATTTTCCCACAAATCCATGTTACATTCCTCTAAAAGTCGAGGGGATGCAGGGAAGTAACAAAAAGTATCTAGGTTGGGTCAAAAAAGAGACAAGGAGGCAAAAATATAGATGAAATAGTTTTTTTTAAAATTAATAACTATACTAAAGAAGACAGACAAGTCACTATATGCATCAAAAGATTTAATGCATAAGAGCACATCAAAAAGGTTAAATGGTTAAAAATGCCCTCTGCTCCACAGAGCAGGCATAAGCAGTTAAGCCATACGCAACTCAGCTCACTACAAAGGCTCTCCAGGACTGGAGCTCACCTGATCCCTGATCTTAAGTACTCAACGCCTAATTGTTGAATAGAAAGGACAGCAGAGAAAGGGCAGCATCTACGGCTGGAAAGAGAGCAAGTCATGCCCAGCCATGGCCCTAACAAGCCATCTTTAGAATTTACAGAGAAAGATCAGAAACAGAGAAAGTATCACGTGAGTGGCAGTTCTCAGAGATTAAAATAGCTGTGAGGAAGGCAATAGTAGCTCAAATAACCACTCATTACAACCACCATTTGCATCGGGTCATTGAAATGATTTAATAGAAGACTATAAAACATTGCCTGATCTGATGAGTCTCAATTTCTGCTGCGACATTTGGATGGTAGGTTGAGAATTTGGCAAAAAGACAATAAATGATGAATTTAGGCACCTTGTAGTGGTGGAGAGCCTACCTATACAACATCTCAAACTGGTTAGTTGAACATGTCAATGAGTTCACAGTACCCAAACGGCCACCAAAGTCACCAGATCTCAATCAAACAGATCACCTTTGGGACGTGGCAGAATAGGAGAGATGCATCATGGATACGCGGCAACTGTGTGACGCCATCACGTCATTATGGACCAAAATCTCTGAGGAATGTTTCAGCACCTTGTTGAATCAATGATACGAGGGGATCCCACCCACTGCTAATGAAGTGAGTGGTGAGTATTTCACACTGTGATACACGGGAGTTGAATAGTGCTTATCTTATCTGTAGCTTCGGACATGAAGAAAATTAAGTGGCATTAATATTTTTTTCCGTTCAAGCATAGACCAGTAACTGTAGCATTGTTCAAATAAGCGTTAATACTGATGTACACAGATCAGAAATCACAGCACGTGCACAATCACTGATCAACTTTTTTTCTTTGCCTACGTGACACGATCACGTGCTTACAGAGTTTATTACTTTCAGTGCGTGAAGGACGCAAAGCCTTTGTTCTACATCCAGCACTTCAATTCGAAACCCCTTTAATCTCTGCACTTCCTGGGTTTGTGTGGCATCTGTGGTCGATCACTTCCAGATGCGCTTTACAGACTCGCTTTCATGCCCCAAGCAGGCTACAGGCGGAACGTATTTGTGCTTTTCTCTTACCATTTAATGCAACAGCCCCAATAACACAGATGGTAAACAAACGCAGCGTCACAAGTTCACCATCGCTTCTTTTCTCCCGCTGCTTTTCCTTCCTTATTTTATCCGGTCAAATCATTTCCGGTTATTTCTTTCACTAGCATTTTATTTCTGTTTGCTTCCATCCAGTGGGTGGATGATTTAACTGCAGGAAACCGCCCCAGCTCTGAGCATTTAGCGTCACCTGGTGGAGATGCTTACACATTGCACTGCAGTGACAGAAGTGTTCTATAATCTTAAATTATACTTAATTAAAAAAAAGTATATAAGACTTTATTATGAAACAGAGACATTTCAATAAATACAAAAAGAAGTGACTAAAAGAATTATATGGGAGGCATAAAAAAACCTCAGGTTATTAAGGAGAATAAGGCAAAATTTGCACAAAAAACTCTGCAGCTTTAAAAGCTCTAGATTTTCTGTGTTATAAAGAATAATGGCTATAAAAACAATATACACAGCCACTGCATATGCACAATGCAACACAAAGCAACAGAACTTAAAGTGGATATAAATAATGCAGCATGTCTAATGATCATTTCTTTAGTACAAAAATGAAAAGCAGCAGGGGAGGACAAAATATGTATGTTTAGTTTATTTTGTTTCTTTAAAATTAGCTCAAATTCTGTGGCCAGAAAAACAAAATACACTCACTGCAGCTAAACTGTAAACTAAATAGCTTCTCCACCTGGGCGCCTCCTCAGAGCAAGAATCTCTAACTCTCACGTCGACACGGAGAAATGTGTTGCTGGTAATATTGTGAAAATGGAACGCTGTAAACATGGGAATAAATATTTGATTGTTTTTGGTTGAGCAGAGTCGGCTCGTTGCGTGCATACCAAATAGAACGTGTGCCTGTGTGTGTTTATTGGATGTGCGCACTTGCCAGGTATCATGAATGATGATCTACATTACAGTACATCCAAGTTTAATGTATCAAAAGGCACCTGACTGTTATTGGACAACAATTATCGGGAATCACCAGTCACACATCTGCTCAGCCTATTTACAAAGCTCCAGCTCTGGGAAATGACAAATCAATATCTTATTCCTGAACAGATATTTGCTTTGTGTGAGTGGAAAAGCCTCTCGAGCCCATTTCATCCATACACAGTATACACTCTGAGTCACTGTGTGTATTGGTTGTCTGAATAAAACCAGCTTTTGCTTCGCCTACAGTGGGTGGAAAGACTAGAGCAAATCACTTATTCCTTATTTATTCTTACCACTCAGGTGAGGCTTCTGTGTTAGAGAGAAATTCATCTTCCTTTATGTACTACTAATGACTTTATTATGTTATAAATTTGAATTATATCCAATCTTGAGCTTCAGCGTAGCAAAGCTAAAAGGCAGCGATCTGCTGATCTCAGAGAATACATACACTGACACTCAGGGAGCTTTCAACTTGAAATGCTGTACAATGTGCCTGCAAAGTGTGCAGTTATTCATTTTGCATCACATTACTGCAGCACAAGTGGAGCATACTCTGTTTGAAAATGACAATGAACTTAGTTTGCCGCTGATCAAGCACGATCCCACTCACACCCTGGTTCTTTTCAGGCCCCATCGCGCTCTCTGTCAAGTGGCAAACTCCACTTGTATGTGCATGCTAGTGGTGGATGGTATAATAGCTCCAACTCTCCACACTGCTGATGGAGAATAATGCAGTTTCTGTATGAGTGGCTCTGGCTCTATTCTACAGACCTCTGCACCTGGAAAATTGGGATTTTTGTAGATGAGTGTGTGTATGTGCGTGTGTGTGTTTATTTATGCATGTATACAATTGAAGAGGGAGCCAGCGCAGCAGCTTATCCTCTCCATGCCTTAACAGAGAAATTTAAATTTACATGTAAAGTAAGTGACGAGGGAAATCAATCTTACTGACAGACTTTAGCGCTCCGAGCCACAAGGGACAAGACGGAGTTGGGTCTGCATTTGTGTGGATCAAACACTGCTTTGTACACTTGCTGACAGTACACAAGCTGGGACTTTTATGTTTAGACACTAACATGCACACAAAGCTCCTTCACAGATAAAGTTGTTGATAAAAGAAATGGCACTCTTTTGTTATAACTCAGATATGAGCCTGCAATTTTAAGGGTTCTGCACCAAACTGCTATTCACTAGTATGACTGGATGTGATGAAGTAGGTTCACTGTTTTTTTCTTCCCCTTGTATAATCCACTGTTTATATTTTTTGCAGCCGACTGTAGTACAGATGGACCTCTGCACAGGGAGGCCTTTGATATGTGGTTCCCCCATCCCTTCCCACTGACACACACATACACACCCCGCTCCCAGGATGGGGGTGGAGGGGGTAGAGAGGGTGGAGGGATGGACATATATTTGAGTGGCTCTGACATGTCTGTTTGTTTAACGTGCATTGTATATGAAAGACCAGAGTGAGGGAGGAAAGACCATGGCAGCAGGGCAGCCAAACAGAGCAAACACGCAATGCAAGAGATAGAAAGTGAAAGAGGGCAAAGCAATGCTGCTGTTTACAGCTGGGTAGACAAACTGTAGGTGGAAAGCTTCAGTTTTCAGCACAAACACACTAGATTTAGTATCACAGGCTCAACTCAGACTGTTAGGTAACTCTATCTGAGATGTTATCATGCCTTCTTTTAGAGGGAAGAAGGGTTTAATGCTGGATAACAGCAGGATGACCATCCATTACCATTCATCATGTCATATATATTCTCTCAGATCAAATATATATGAAGCTGTTGTTCATTATGGGAGGAAGACCGTTTGCAGAGGACTTATAGATTGAGCCTGTAATGTAATTGACAGATCCATTAAGGCTGATAGAAGTGTAAATAATTTACCTGTGTGTTCGTGTGTGTTCGTGTGTGTGTTCTCCTCAGCACCCCTACTTAGAGTTACTGAAAAACAGCAAACACAAAGGCATTTTCCCTCCTTTAAGTATAACGAAGGGAGAAGACAGTGAGTCTGACAGACAGAGCAGACACATTTTCAGACAGCATTAAAGCCACGAAGGAGCTCCTGGAGGAAATGGATGTGTATGTGTTTCTGAATGTGTGTGTGTGTGTTTGTGAGTGTGATGTAGCAGGAGGCTGAGAAAGATTTTTTGAAGGAGGTCAAAGGGGAGCTTAAATAAAGGAGGAGGACAGAGTTGAAGAGTTCAAAGGAGCAAAAAATAGTCACTGCTCCGAAAAAGAAAAAAAGAAAGAAAGAAAAAGCTCTTATCGCATGAGATCATCCAGCTAAAGTCACCCAGAGAGGCAGGTGTCGGCTGATGTCAGCGTTTAATATTTGCTGTAATTCAGTGAAGTCAGCGACTTGTCGAGACCTTGTTTGCAGGATTCATTAAGCGAAGTCTGCGGATAAGGTAATCTGCCTCATTACATTAAAGACAAAGGCACAAAGTGAAAGAGGAGAGGGAACATTTTGCTTTGTTGTGGCTCTACTGCAGTGTGAGCTGACCTCTAGAGGGAGCTCTTATCATTCTAAAGTATCAAAACGCTTTTAGCTGGGTGATGCACTCAGCTCATAATTTAACCATAGCTTTTGTGTGATTTGAGCCATAAAGCTCAGGCTTCCCTCAATCCCTAAGACTCTTTGTTTTGGGCCATGAGACGACACAAAGTCCCTCTGGCAAAAGAGGGCGAGCCAGGTTTCTGGAGCTCCCAAAAGATCAGTGGCAAGAAAGAAACCCACATCCTGCTGGCTTTGGAGTTTGGTCTGTCCTAAACTCAGTGACCAGTGTAAGAATTGGAGAGACTGTGAGAAGACTTGATGCCTGACTTTTTTAACCTCTGGAACACTGAGTAAACATTAAATGCTGGGACTTAACACTGAAGTATTTTAGGCTTGCTGTGTAACCTGGCAAGTATACACTCTTTTTAATGAGATATTTGAGGCAAAAGAAAAACATATGGCTCATCCCTTTGATTCCTTAGTAAGTTCACTGCTAATTACGCCACATAAATCTGTATTACATGTTGTTAATGTGTGAGAATGAGGTTCCAGGATTTTACATAATCACCATATTTGGAAAATAATTGCTACCTGTCTGTGCCCTTATGTTTAAAGTCTGATGATATTAGAATTATGATACAATTCTGAACTTTGATGCTATTTCTGCTGATTGCTTTGAAAGTGTGAACATAAATTTGTGTGTGTGTGTTTTTCTTGAGCCAAACTTGCCTGCATGCTGTTTAGTTTCTTTATGATTAATGATATAATACAGAAAACTAAAACTAATAAGATTCTGTTTTTGCAGTTACACACTAGTTATTGCAGGCATACACCATTATGTGTACAGCGGGCACACACACACCCCTCCATTTCTCCATTTTCATATACATATTTATTGAACTATTGATGTTTTTCAGGCTCCAGTGAAAACACTGAAAGAAGTATTCATTTTATTTGTGAATGAAGCACAGATAAAAAGCATTTGGAGGCAAAAGAAAAAGGAAATCCGAACAGTACAAAGGGCTTATTATTGAACTGTTTTCCCCTTGTTCCATCAAGTGAAGACCAATAGTTTTGAAGGCTTAAATGATCCTCTGTGCTCATCATCAACTGAAAGAATCTTTGGAACTTCACTGATCTGATCAATACTGGCGCTGATTGAGACAGAATTAAATTCAACGCGTGTGCTTTCATTAGGAAAATGATATGACTTAGCCAGATGGCTTTCATTCTTTTCAGTCAGCCTCCAACCATCATTGCTGCTTCCATATGCTCATTTCTGTTCAAGTCACCACTTTCAAATAACAGTGTAAGTGTTGGGAAAACAGCAAAATCAATGACCGGGTAAAAACCCTACACTGGATATAATGTTTCCCTCTTATGTTTTTTTCCCCACATCACCCTGAGCTACGTAGGCTAATTAAACTCCAGGAAACAACACAAACTAATGACTTGAGTGATTTGCCCGTGTGTTTGTGTGTTTGTGCAGCCAGAGCTGTGAGGTGGCGTCTATGTCTCTGTGATTTTAAGTGCTTGTGACAGCCGTCACTCTCTCCTGCTGTGTTTCCACTCCACATTGGTGTGAATATGTGTATTTGCGCCTGCGTGTGTGTATAATCATTTTTTGGTAGACCAGATATGCCAGTGATTCATACTTGTGTGTTGCATCACACCCAGCATCCCCAGAGGGAGGAAGTATCTTAACTGATTCAACTGAAAAAACATCTCTACTTCAGAACCTTTAACAGGATGAAGAGTTAAAACATAAAAGAGGTGTGACATATAACTACTCAAATATGCTTCTAGGCTGCTGCCCCCGCGACCCGGCCCCGGATAAAGCAGAAGAAGATGGATGGGTGGAATATGCTTCTATGTTTACTTCCCTGCTTGAGGAGTAACGTAAAAAAAAAACAACAACTGACAACTTACTGACCAAATAATTATTTGCTAGAATTTTGTGATGAGTTCAAATACTTTATGAGGAATTATAGGAGAAGCATAAACTCTTGAGGTAAATAATAAAATTGATCTTGGATTTGGAGGTCTTGCATTAGGCATAATTGCATAGGACAGTTAAATGTCACCGGGGAAGAAACACAACATGGGAACAACATGCCAAACATGTCTCTTCTGCTAGGATCTGTAAGCGAATGTTGCTGTTATGTTATATGCACCACAACTCCCAATGGCGCCCATTACAACCTAGTGTTAAGAAAGCTAATCAATATATGAATGACTTAATTCAAAATGAGAAAATTAAGTGATGATTCTCCCCTAGTATAAAAGATGGACATACCAACATGACGTCACCTACTTGTTAGTGAAATTAAGATATGAAATCACAGACATTTTTCACCAAGTCATCTTGATCCGCTAACTCTTTTCCCCTTGAATGCCTAATAGGCGTAACCCTAGTTTTCCTTTCATAAACTGAGTGATTTCTGTTATATTTCAGTCCTGCTTCGAGAACAAAATGAGAAGAGAGATGATGAGAGAGCCTTTATTTGTCAGTTGCAGGTCTTTTGCCCACAACCGAGATGACAGACCTTGCCGACCGTACATACAATACAAACATCACATTGGGGAGACAGGTCAGGCTAGGTAGCGAGGAAAAAAACATCGAAATGTGCAACACAAAAGGATAATACAGCAATGCACAGGTATCAACACACCATAACACAATAAACACAGACAGCAACATGGGAAAGTGTTCCAGTGTGTACATCTGATCTGGGACCGCTGCAATCTTCGACTGCGCCTCCAGCTGACCCGATGTCCACATCATGGGGGAGGTAAGCGTTGGAGGTAGCGTTGGATAGGGAGGGTGATGCGTCAGTGAGTGCTTATCAGTATATGTATGTGTGTGTGTGTCCATAGTTCTCAGCTGAGAACTATGGACAGTCAAAATGATTGACTGTGCATCAGGTAACAATGAGAGTAATCTCTGCATATACAGCTTACCCAGCTTACCCCTGGAAAAAACCCAGAACCTCTTCTAACCAGTCCCGTCTTCTGATATATACTGACGTGTCAAAGCTCAACATTAAGGGTACAGAGGAGGTTGTCAAATGTCGTCTTTATGGGGTTAAAACTGGATATGAGGCGGAGCTGACTGTGAAACCGGACTCTCACTAATTAATTACTTATCAATTACCACTCATTAGCCAATGAGCATTTCAAGGATAATCCTTCTGTCTGAGTAGAACACTCATAATTTATAAAATTGACTCAATGTTCGATTCAATATGACCTGAAGCTAGTGATCGAGCCCATAAAGTCATCAGCGAAGTGTTTACTGAGGTCACAGAGCAAGCCCCCCCCCTCCCAGTGGCCATTAAACAGAATGCAGGATTAAGGCGTGCACATCCTGAAGCTGCATCCATCTTTTACACTGTTTTTGTTCTCTGTATGTTCACTCAAGTTTCATTCCACATTGCCAATTCATGCAAGTCAGACAGACTATCTATTTTCTTGCCTCACTGCTGAATCTCTGCCCACCTTGTTTTCCTGCTTCCACCCTTTTTCTGCTTAAAAATTCTAGAAACTGAAACTCTCCATACAAGCTGTGGTCATAAAAACGTAGATGCACAGACTCGCTGCAATTATTCAATGTAAACAGATTTTAAGATGTTTCATCGAGCACATTTACTCTGTGCTGCACGCCTTTGTGCATTTTAAGCAGTCCATGAGAGGATTACAGGGCTCTACATGTGGTTCCTATTAGGGGTGCAACGATACACAAAATTTACGGTTCGGTTCGGTTCGATACTTTGGTGTCACGGTTCGATATTTTTTCGATACAAAAAAAATGTTCATGCCTTTTTAATTTGTCATTTATTAAAATTATAAATATATATTTTAACTCAAAAGTACAGTTTTTAAATTTAACCCTAACCCTTGTGCGTGTTTTTTATTTTGACAGCGAATGCGCACCTGCGGACCACTTATGTGCAGCCCTGGTTATTTAGCTCGTCATATTGCAGCCACAGAAATTCTTTTGTCCATGAAACCATAAAGCTGCACTTTCTTTTTGCCTTATAGTCTGATTTGTCATAACTTCTCAGTTTTGTGGTAAGCTTTTCTTTGGCTGTCACTTCTTCACCCTGACCAGTCTTATTTGGCTCAGCAGAACTAAAATATATATCTGTCTGTGAAGGTCATCGTAGTCAAATATATATCCTGCTGCTTTTACACACGGACTCACATAAGCTCAGCGATTCTCTGCGCGATCAACCTCTCACATGTTTAAGCTGCGGGAGATTTCACTTGTCATGTTTGCATAGTAAGCTAACGATTAATAAGACGATGTCAGAGGAATTGGTGCACAAATTATCATCACTCACAGATCAGTGCTGTCATTGCAAAGTGAAAGCAAAAAAACAAGCGCAAATTCAAACGCGATTTCAATATGTCACATATTGACAGTGGCTCACCGATGCCAATGACATAATTACCCAGCTACATTTCTGAAAGAATGCAAAAGCATTGACATATATTTTTCCTTCCTACAATAGCCCGACGGGCAGGGCAGAGATAGATTTTGGTAGCCCGACTGAAAAGATCGCTAGCCCCGGGACGTCGGGCTAGCGATATTGCGAGCCCTGTATCTGATTGAGGAATCACTCATCTTTGGAAAAAGAGAGTTTATTACAGAGAAATGTCTCTTTCCAAAATAAAAGCTATACTATCCGCTTCTTCTGGGCTATATTCTCAGCAGCATATTAAACATATAAGGAGAATCATGTGCTAACAGCTGTCTAAATGACTCGGCTAAAGTTAGTAGCATGCTTGTTGTTTTTGTCTTTGCACTAGGATGATGTCGGTGTAAATGTGCAGTCATATTCGTTGTGTTCCCACTAGTGCTTTCAGGTTAATCTCGTTGAAATGACCTTAACGCCACAACACGGCAAATCTCCGTTAACGAGCTACCGCCGATCGCCCCGTGCATGGGGCTAGACGGCCAACACGTTAACGAGCTAACTGCGCTAACACACTAGCTCCCACCCATGTAATTGAGCATTGCATGGCACATCCAACATACTGTTTTACTTTAGTCCATGACTCGCTTACCTTCAGGGTCATACGTCACATGAAAACCAAAATAATTCCAAACGCCAGATCTGAATGAGGGTGCGGGAGGTCCATGTTGTAAGGAGAGCTTAACTTCTGTCTCGCTAGCTTGCCCTGCGCTCTTCCTTCTGATGATGCTGTCTGTGTTGAGCGCTCAGTGAATCTGCGTTCGACTACTCCGCCTAGGCTGCACTGTCGAGCCTAGGCGGAGTAGTCGAACGCAGATTCACTGAGCGCTCAACACAGACAGCATCGTCAGAAGGAAAGTTGATAAAATAAATTAAAAATTTTGTATTGTTCGATACATATGCGTACCGAACCGAAAGCACTGTATCGAATGGTTCAATATCGATACGAATATCGTTGCACCCCTAGTTCCTATGTGTGCTACTGGCTGCACCCACATCCTCACATACCTCTGTCTTACTGAAAAACTGAAACTGTCCCCATAGATTTCTATCCTATAACCAGACAATCACTTAGTGTCTGGCTGTGGCCTGCAACCCACACACTGCACTATTCCTCACTCGGCCACATAAATGGTATATTATGCAATGGGTGGCCTACCTCAGGTCATTAAGATGCCCTCAGTCAGCAAAACTGGCACATCTGAGTGTGCTGATCAGCCTGGCCCTGTGGTTGGTGGAGGAATGATAACTGCACGCTAATTAAAAAGCCATTCATTGGAGTGAAAGGCCAATTAAAGGCCTAATATTTGATAAGACTCTCAGCTCACTCAGCAGCAAGCCCACCTGGGAAGTATTTATTAAATGTTAATGGAGACTGTAATTAATATCCAGGGTGGATTAACGCGCAACTGAATATCATTCACATTCACACAGAGGACGGGAGAGGGGGTGACGAGTTCGAGAGAAAGAGAACAAGTACAAATGAGAGAACGATATGTAACCTAATATTCTGCATTTGTAAAAAAAAAAAAAAAAACATCTCTCATGCAGATGTGCCATTCATCGGGAGCATTCCCACCATGAAGCATAAAGTTTTTTTTTAAAAACAGATACAGAAAAAAAGTCACAGAAATATTAAATTCCTTGTTGCAGCTCTCGTTTTCCATTTTCTAAATATAGAAGCCAGTTAGAGCCTGATAACTGGGTACTTGTGCCTCTGTATATTTCTATCCATGCTAATGGGCCATCTGACTACAAAGGGTGTGTGTGTGTGTGTGTGTGTGTGTGTGTGTGTGTGTGTGTGTGTGTGTGTGTGTGTGTGTGTGTGTGTGTGAGTGAGTGATCGTGTTTACATGAGCTTTATTTTTTTGGCTGCTCCTTCTGAATTCAGTTAATTGTGATTACTTGTTTAATTTCCTGTTTTATTTTGAAATTCTGATTTCATTGTTGCTACACTGGTCAAAAAAAGGAACACTCCAGATGAGATCACGAATCTGGTCCATCCAGGGCATCACTGAACTCCTGGAGAGTCTGCTTACATTGTTGTTCACCAGTATCATCCCACACCCATTACACCAGGGTAGGTAGTCTGATAATGGGTTCAAAGATTTCATCCTGATATATATATATGTGTGTGTGTGTGTGTGTGTGTGTGTGTGTGTATATATATATATATATATATATACTTTACAGACATTTTTGCATGTGGCTCATATAGAAATTAGAATTCAAATTCCAAAATTTGGTGTAATATACATGACACATAATATTGCCAAAACTATTTGTTTGTTTGCCTTCACACACATATGAACTCGAGTGCCATTCTTAGTACACAGAGTTTAATATGGGAAGGCTCCACAAGTGAGTGTGTTTATGGCAATTTCTAATCAGAAGTGCGTTTGTGAGGTCACACACTGATGTTGCATGAGAAAGCCTGGCTAACAGTCTCCACTTTAATTCATCCCAAATATGTTCTGTCTCTGACTCTGTGGGCACCAGTCAAGTTCCTCCACACTTAACGTCCTCATCCATGCCTTTATGGACCTTGCTTTGTCCACTGGTTCAGTCTTTTTAGAACAGGAAGGGGGCAACCCCAAACTATTCCCACAAAACTGGGAGCATGAAACTGTCAAAATGTCTTAATGGTAAGCATTAAGAATTCCTTTCACTGGAACTGAGGGTCCGAGCCCAACTCTTGAAAAAATCCCACACCATAATCTCCCCTCTAGTAAACTTTACAGTTCGCACAATGCAGTCAAACAAGTGCTGTCCTTCCAGCAACTGCCAAACCTAGACTAGTGCATTTTGTTGTAATACCACTAAAGGCTGATTGTGGAATATTTAGTACCAAGGTGCACAGGTGGCATCCTATCACGGTACTTCACTAGAATTCACTGAACTCCTGAGAGCGACCCCGTTGTTTCACAAATGTTTGCAGAAACGCTCTGCATGCCAAGGTGCTCGATTTTATATACATGTGACCAGAACCAGTGTTGGTCAAGTTACTTGAAAAAAGTAATCAGTAACTAATTACTGATTACTCCCCCAAAAAAGTAATCCCGTTACTTTACTGATTACTTATTTTCAAAAGTAATTAATTACTTAGTTACTTAGTTACTTTTTAAAAACATGATTTACAACCTGAAGAAGATTTACAACCTGAAGAGGTGATAAAGTGATAGATATTTCAGCCCAATTCTACTTTTTCTACATAATCCATCATACAAAATGTAATCAAATGGAAAAGTCTCTTTTTAAAACTTGTTTTATCAGTTTTAATCTTTTAACTTTATGCATCAAGCAAAACATTTAATTATATGCAACATTCTCTGACTTGAATAAATTAGTTTAACATTTAAACCTATTTTCTACACATTCCAGCAAATAAAATAAAATATTTTTTGTGTTTTCACTCACTCTTTCAAACAGATGCAAGTAAAACACAGCAGAAAATAAAGTCAAAGACTCAGCGGTCCTTTTGCTCTATTTTCACCTGTAAAGCAGGAGCAGGGTAGGCGGAGGGTTACCCTGGTGCAGGTGTGCTGCGGTCAGTTGAAGAATCCGCGCGAGTGTCTCTGTGAGTTTCCCATTACGTCGTAGCTACTCGGTGCTTGCTCGGAAGTTTAGGGGTTTTTTTCGCTGTAAAAAGAAGTTTTCTTCCCACGCACGATGGACGCTAATGTTTTTGTCACTTTTTATGGAATCAAACTCAAAGTAAGGTCAGTACTTCCACACTTTAAACGCTGCACGCTCATACTCTCTCCCGCACTCGATATATTATCCATTGTTGATCTGCACACAGCTGCTGTCACCAACGTCGCACTTGCTTACCGCACTGTCATGAGACATTCTCGCAAAAAAAATCACGGTTTTAGTAACGCAGTAACGCAGCGTTCCTACGGGAAAGTAACGGTAATCTAATTACCGATTTTGCAATAGTAATCCCTTACTTTACTCGTTACTTGAAAAAAGTAATCAGATTACAGTAACGCGTTACAAGTAACGCGTTACTGCCCATCTCTGACCAGAACACAGAACCTTCTTGCTGTGAGGTAACAGTGTTAAACACCACCCACTGCCTTTTCAAAAAGATATGTTTGAAATGTAATTAGTATCACAGTAGTCAGCAACATCGGTCTTTTTGTTACAGAAATGTTTTCTTTTAGCTATAATTTATTTCAATTTGTATGAAATTATCTTTTTAACGATTTGAGTTTTGTGCTTTACGTAAGCAACTGTAAGCACTGAGAGCACAAAAAATGTAATTAGTGCCATATATAGGCTACTTGAAACCTTTTGCTTTATTTGTATTGTATGTTGCATGAAAAGAAAATCAGTTCCCTGCTTGGCTGTGTCAACTGCCCTTGTTTCTCCCTCAGAAGATGGCCTCCATTTATAAGTTGTTCTTTTTAGAAAACAGTCCTCATGGTCTTCCTAAGTAGCACAAAGCTTGGGAGAGATTCACAGACAGCAGAGGACAGGTCAGGTTGAACTGTAAATAACCGTGCACGGCAGAATGATTTCCCCCAAGAAAATACCTTTTGCTCCTTCGTTTTTCTGCCTACAAATACCTTCGTTTATTGCTGTTACTTTGAGCTGAGTTACTGTTTTACACGGTCTTGGTTGTCTTTCATTAACTTCTCATTGTGATTAGCTGTTTTGATTTTACTTTGACCTTGTTTACATCTCTCCAACAAGTCATTAGGAACTATATAGAGTGTCTTCATTACTGATGGCTGCTCTATTAACCAAGACTACTAGACATGGTCACAGAGGACAGACATGCCAATAGCACTAAAAACACTAAAGCTAATTATCTAGTGGATTGGGGGGCTGGAGTTAAGGTTATGGCTAAAGACTGAGGGTAGAGTTAGAATTTGGTGAGGTTTACTTGACTTTTTCCCAATAAGCTGTCAGCCAGCCAACGATGCAGTGACCCTATGTTTCAAAAAGGCTGGATGTTCATTGGTTTGGGTGGTTGTGTCTCAGGGGGTAAAGTGGGTTGTCTGTTAACTGGAAGGTTGGTGGTTCAATCTATGAGAATGTAAGGCGATGAGTGCTTAGGCTTAGGAAAAAAGCACTTGTATGGTTGAATGAGGCATGTAAGAAAATACATTGAGTGAAAAAGTGCCATATAAGCGGTAGTCCTTTTAATCTATGCTCAGTGTGTGTTATTTTGACATGTTTCAGGTTTGTGTCTTTGTGTGTATCTGCATATATTATAAGAAACAAACACCATGAAAAATATAAAACTGAGTTAATAACATTTATCTTAATACCATCAATAATATTCATAATAAAGCAACACACCACTGATTTTCATATTGCACACATATGTTGCGCTAGTGTGGCTTTGGATCAGTGTTGCCAACTCCTCAGTAAGGAAAATCGCTATTGGCTGTCCTAAAAGTCGCTAGAAGTCGCTAAATGACGTCATCGCCTAATTTGCATAATTGGTCATGCTAATGTAATTGTAACCTATGTTGTTGGAGAGAGAAATAACATCTTGGAAGAGACATAAAGTCAGTAAAAAACGTCCTAAATGCATTTAGAGTTTATTTGGAGCTACAAATTAAATTTCTTTTAGCAATTATTGTTTTTTAATGTCACAATTCCAACCCTGCTCCTTTGGCTTGGACCAGCAAAAGTGACCCGAAATAGGCACTCTGGGGTAGTTACTTTGTGTGTGTGTGTGTGTGTGTGTTTGTTTATTAGTAGTTTTAAACCTTGTGATCGGCAAAACAGCATAACAGTAAAAGAACTGACTGAGTAAGAGAAAAGTCGCTAAGGGGGTCTGAAAACTCGCTAAATATAGCGACAAAGTCGCTAAGTTGGCAACACTGCTTTGGATGCCTCTTACATGTGCAGGTCCTGCAAATGAAACCAGGCAGTATTACACGCACCATTGAGAAGAATCAAGGACTCAGTGGTAACCAGTAATAGTTTAATTAATCGATGTATGTGTGTTCCTGAGCATGTGTGTGTGTGTGTGTGTGACAGAGCTTGTGAGCGTGCATCACTGCATGTTCAACAAACTACATAAATGAAGTGTGGTCAATAACATACACAGCTGTGCACTTACAGTTAGTGTAAATTTATTGTTTCCATGGTCAGTTAGCTGTGTATGTGTGTGCGTGTGAACCAGCGTTAAGACCACAGTAACCAGTAAATCAAACAGATACAGCAGACAAAATGTTAAAAAGTCACTATAGAGGTAGTGAGCCAAGATGGATGAGACTATTAACTGATATAAAGTAAGAATAGGAGGGAAGGCAAACTCCAAGAAAATCAGCAGGAAACGGTTGCTGAACGGCTCTCAGATCAATACTAATAACCACACACAGTGTATGACTCCTCTCATCTCTAATAACTCATATGGCGGAGAGAAGCACACACGGCGAAGAGAGAGGCTAGAACACGGAGGCTGTTAAAGGGGAGGCGGAGAAAGGAAATATGGGTGTAAAGTTCAAATTTGTCTGCTTTTGCTCTCTCCGTTGGTCTCTTGCTTTCTCAGCCTCTCCCCCAACTGTTTAATAAACAGGCAGGGCGGGCAGACAGCCATGTTTGAGATGCCACTTCATCACTGTGGAAAAGCGGTGCCACCCATTTCCACCTCCTACAGCACTCGCTGAGCTCACAAAGCTACAGTCATATTGGGAAGATTAGAGAAGTGTGCGCGTGTGTTGTTGGAGAGCCATACAATTTGTGGTGAATTAGATTGTTCTAAAAGCATCTCTCAATAAGAGGCTGGTGAATGCGTTTGCCCTAATGGCCTGCCTTTTTATATTTCTTTAATGAAGTTACAGAAGAGGAGAAAATGGTCAACCCTGCCAAGCTCCTCTACACATGCACAGCACTCTCCATTTTCTTCCTAAACGGCAGTACAGGCATTAACCTCAGCTAATTCTGTTACCAGAGAGAAACTGAAGCTGCATAATGCTTATCTTCTCACACTTCAGCACACAGGAAAATTTGCTTCTGTGTGCGTGTGTTTTCTCTCTGTGCATGACTATGTCAGCTGAACTTACCAATGCTGTATCAAAGCATAATAATGTGATCCCAGCTTTTTTTTAAATGACAATCCCATTTCACCCAGGCTTCACAGCTTTGGGGAGATTTCAGTACCTTGCTAAAATTCAAACATATTCACGCTACGTTGAGTTGAAACCTCCCCGTGAAGGAGAGAAAGTGTAAGAGAGAGGCACAGGGGCAGGAAAAAAAAGAAAAAGGGGGGCTTATGTAATGTCAGATGAGAGAAACTAAGCACATATGCAGATATCGCAGCGCTGCTGAGTCTTGAGTGGAACGATAAATCCTGGGTGCTATTTTTGTTAGGTAATAGATTGTTATCAACACAGCACAGTGGTGTAGTGGTTAGCAATGTGGCATCACAGTGAGAGGATCTGGGTTTGAATCTACCAGCTGGGGCCTTTCTGTGCGGAGTTTGCATGTCATCCTTTTGCCCGTGCGGGTTCCCTCTGGCTTCCCCCGACAGTTCAAGGACATGCATGCTAGGGTAATTGGTGATTCTAAATTAGCCATCTTAGTGACAGGCTGTCGATCTCTCCAGTATGTACCCCATCTCTTGCTCCGTGACAGCTGGTGTGAGCTCCAACCGCTCCCTGTGACCCTAAATTGGATAAGCATTTAAGGAATTAGATGGACTGATAGATTTCACCAGTATGCTGTTTGAAGAACCTCTTCAGAACATTTCCAATAACTGTGCATGTTGGAAATGATCTGATCTTTCTGGACTTGTTCTGATTCAAATGGCAAGCGACCCATTGTCTGCTGTATATACATGGAGCCAAATTTGGGGATGTAGCTTTCATAAGCCAGCCATTATGTTGAGGCACAAGAGCAGATGGCCTCCAAAGCCCTGCCTGGAATTTGCTTCCTACAAACACCACGAGGACATATTGTCTGTAATATTTCTCAGGCATTACTTTGCTATGGCATGACCCTTGGGTATTAACAGAAATAAAAGAGCTGATTTGAATCGTCACATAAAAAGCAATATGTTGCAATTAATTCAAATAGTGTTTGTTGACGGCGATTGGATCATAGTGTGTTATCCTAGCAATCTGCTGAAAAGGACCTCTGTACTTGTCAACAAAAACCTGAAAGAAAAGTTTCGATGCTTTGAGGATTTGAATATTGACATAATTAGAAACACAGGCTTGAATGACGCACTACTTTTATGCAATAGAGGACAAATTTGAAACACTGACTTGGAACAAAAAGAGACGGGGTATAGTCAGAGCATACTACGTGTGACAGGTACTGCAGCTCAACAATTTTTGTATTGCTCCCTAAAAGGAAACAGAAAGTATTAGGAGTAGAAATAAAACAGGATCAGCTCCCGAATATGTGTACGACTCAGAAAAGCTCAAAGAGGGCTCACACCTTACAGGTAGGTGATTATGAGTTAAATCAAATTGAATGGGGTATATGAGGATTAGCTCTTGATCTATTTTGATGATGTACATTCTTCTGAACATTTCACTGGTGCACATTTTATTGATCCCTGCAGCCTTATTTGCTGATCAATAGTTTACCCTTACCCATAGATTTTCTCTAGGGCTATATTAAAATAGTACAACACCTCATAAAACAACAATGATGCATATATCTATTGACTTATCCTAATCAGTGACTCAGTTCTAAGTCATAAGCCATATATTCATATTTTACAGGGCCTAATGGGTTTATCTGTCTACTCCTGCTTTTCTCGTTCCCTCTCCAATATTGGTATGTTCATACTGAGAAGAATGATGTCTGACTAAAATCCCATTGATTTGGACACACGTGTCTGCTTGAGCGTGCGCATGGTGTCAATTTTCCATAGGTAAGAATGCATGGTTACAAGATACATGCAGGTTAGTCTTTGTGTAATGAAACCTGTATCGTTATGCCTGCGGTTCTAGTTCATGAAATGTATTTTGTGGGGTTGAAATCAATGGAAAAGCAATACTGATAGCAGCAAAGCTAATTTTGCATATTAAAACATACATAAAATTAGCAATGAGAGGAAGAGTGTAACCTGAGTTCCTTCTTTGCTAGTGTACATAAAGACCAAAAATATATTTTTAGGTGAATGTTAGTGAAAAAGAACCATCACGCTAAAATTGTCACAGGCTGGGTCTCCGACCCAGCACTCTGTGTTTTCTTTGTATTTTTTGATATGTTATTAGTTTGTGTTATTTCCTATTTGCCTTTAGTTTAGGCAGTTATTGTTCCTGGGTTTTCTATGTTTTGGGGTTTTCTATTTATTTCATCACGTATTAGGTCTGTTAAGTTGTGTTGTCATTTCCTGTTTTATTCTGACAATGTCATGTGTTCTTTGTTCATTGTATTTAGCTTTCCTCTCCTGGTCCTGTCATTAGGTTTATGTCTGTCAGCTGTTTTCCCCCATGTGTCGCCACTTCCCCTGATCACCTCATGTCTGTATTTAAGCCTTTTGTTTTCTTCATGCCATTGTCAGTTCGTCTGTTTATTCTCACCAGAGTCATGGTCATAGTCTTAGCCTGTTTATTTTTCCACCTCGGTCATAGTTATAGTTTTTGGTCTTAGTACCTTTAGTGTTTTGTTTCTTAGTGTTTTGTCAGTTCAGTGTTTTGTTTCTTAGTGTTTTGCCTGTTTGCTTTGGTCTCTTGGTTCATTTCCTGCCGTCATCGCAATAAAGGTTCACTTTTCTGTTAATCATTACTATTCCTCGTCATCATCTGCTTTTGGGTCCTGTTTCCGCACACATCGGCGCACCCCGCCGTGACAAAAATCATGGTGGTAATGCTGAAAAGAACAAGCTTAACATTTTAAATTGTCTTAGGAAAAGAAAATAACTGGAGAATCTGAGAGGAAACACAAGTGTGGGCCAGACAAAGAACAACTGTTTGAATAGTTATGACATGTGTCTCATATCTGTGCTATAAACATATCAAGAAAGCTAGCAGAGAGCTGAGAACAGCTTAGTTCTGTTACCAATAATGTTGTTAAGCTGTAAGAAGATATTCAAACGCTGGATGAAGCCAAAACAGGTTTTGGACATCCTCGCCATAATCTTGATAACTATTGATTCAAAGTCAGACCAGTGCAGCTGAAACCAAGATGGGAGACTTCAACGAAGCCATAAATATGTGTGGATGGATCCAGCCTAGTAGCTGTGAGTGAAAGTCTGTTATGTGAAATATTATGAGGTATTGTGTTGACACAAGAAGAGAAGGAAAAAGTGTTATACTCTATTTGGCTATAGGCTGTGTGTGGCTGCAGACATTATATCTTTATCAATGGATCACCTCATTCACCTTTATGCACTGAGCTGTTAGTAATATCAAAGTAACCTGTTGGTCGTTTTGACAGCAAACTGAGTTGTTTATCATGTTTTGTGGGTTTTGTGTGTAGCGAATTTAGATAGTTGCCTTATTTGTCCTTGGACGTTTGGTCAGATTAATATTTGCTGCTTTTCTTATTTCTCATAACTCTGTTCTTACTGTGTGTTGTTGAGTGCTTTCCTCTTTGAGCTCTATTTTAGCTAGTGATGAGTTTTTGTGGTTCGATATTAGCACCACAGCTCCACGGTGTTCTTGTTGAGAGAGTGGTTCATACAAAAAGACTTGTGTTGACTCACCAGCACACCTTGGTGCTTGTGATTTTCTGTTTCATAACATTTTGTCCTAATTTTTTTCATTTGGTTTCAGTATTTGCATTTGGTTCAAACTCCAAGCATTTTTGTGCAGTTTTAGAACTACAGACCTTTATTTGTTGCTATAATGACGTCTGTGTATTCTAGAAAGTTACTTAATCGTCTGTAAAAATGATGTTTGCATGTGTGTTTGACATATTATGTGAATTAGTTTCCTTAATTATTTTTAAAGATTAATTTGCAAAAACATGACAAACAAGAAACAAATGAAGAAGTAACAAAGCTCATAGGTTAATTATGAATATGCAATTTTCTTTCCAATGAAAAAAGTCTGACATTATTCCAGTTTTCTGGAAACTGTGTAAAAGTTTTGTGCCTTAAAAATATTTTTTGGGCTCACCTATTCTTAATGTGGCCGTTCACACTGACAAATTTGCAGCATTTGTTTTTTTACATCATGTTCAATTTTTCTGATTTTCAAATGCGAATAAACAGATCTGACCAATCAGATCACTGCATTTGGCAGCGGTCTGCCTCCTCAGATGTGGTCCCAACTCTGTTTGCAGGAGCTGCTTCTGCCTTCTGTTGAGAACTGAATGAGTTTCACGGTGCATTATTTGGGGATGAATCGTTCACAAAACGTGTGTGTGTGTAAATGCACTACATGACAAATTCACATTCGAAAAAATGTTGAATTTCATGTTGTTTTTTTCCTCGGTGTGTAATAACCTTAAGAACTTTAATTGGCTCCATCATTTACTTGTTGTTTTCTATAAAAAACAGACAGTTAAAAACCATTTACATTTTTTCCAGACATACACTAGGTTGCTCTCACAGATCTAGTAAAAAGGTTACTGGACAGAGCTATTTTTTTGTACATATAAAACCCGCCTATTGATGCATTGCAGTGTGTTTCACTTTGTCTAAAATGTTTTACATGTGTGCGTGGCTCTGTAATTGCATGTCTAAAATACTAAATGGTGATGTTACTGTGCTCATGTGTTGAGTTTCTTTAAGCACCTTAAATAATGAAGACTGAGCTGAGCAGGTGTTTCAACTGAATATTTTATATTTGTGTTTGAGAGAATGAATGTTGAAGAAAGGAAATGGGGAATGCCAAACTGGAGATTAGTGGCTGTAACATTAGCATTGTATATTATAACCTCAATTCCAAAGAATTTGGGATGCTGTGTAAAATGTAAATTAAACCAGAAAAAATGATATTCAAATCACATAAACCCATATTAAAAAGTACAGTTCAGTACCCTCACTCTTCTGCTACAAAGCTAACACTGTTAGATGCAGTTTGTGGTCGAGCATTATCTTGCTGATATATGCAAGGTCGTCCCTGAAAAATGCATTGTACGGATGGGAGCACATGCTGCCCTAAAACCTGCAGATTCCTTTCAGCACTGATTGTGGAAATTTATTTGAGGCTGTATTATATTATTATATACACAGTCACATGCCAATGCATGTTACATTTGGTTTCAGGGAAGGACTATCTTGCGCAAATCAATATTCTGTATTTATATTGACCTCTGCGTTTCTAGGGTATATTGCTAAATTGCTAAACTACCACTCTGATTGATCCTGCATCCTGGGATAGTTACATTTGTGGCCAGATGAATGTAGGCTGTGACAGATCAGCACAGAAACAGATTAATCTGAAGTTCATCGACTGGTTACCAGTCGTTGCCAATCAGCTGAAAACCAACTGATTCCAGCCACTTGCTGATCAATTGGTGCATCGCTAGCATACTGATAACCTCTGCATATGTACGTAAGCACATATGCAAATTTGATTGTCATATAAGGAAAACCATATGTGTTATTAATGTCATGCAGCTTCTGTGCATGCAGGTTGTATAAGAAATCATATATATATAAATATATTAGTATAGTAAAAAAAAAAGGACAAACGTTATCAGCAGCACCTGTGTTTTCCCTGGTTTGGCAAAAATGTGTTCTGTGGAAAAGGTCTGTGCAGATATAAAATATTACTACAGAATGATGTCATTTATTTAAATGCTGTTGCTAAAATTAGGCTTAGTTAGTATTCAAAAGATCTTTGTGCAGATAGGATGATGAAAACACAGCATGGAATCGTTTATTTTTCTTTTTTAGACTCACTCTATTGCTTCTCCACACAATATGAAAGTGGCATGTTGTGTGTGTGCGTGCACTCTTACTTACATGTGTGAAGTGGGTGAGGACAGGGGAACTAATGGTGACTTATTAACATCATAATTCAGCCAGGCAGGACAACTAATCACTGAGACCTCAGATAGACCAGCCACGGGGGGTGATGGATGACGCCCCTGTGTGTGTATGTTTGTGTTGGTGTGTGCTTGTCTCCATGCATGTGTGTGTGAGTGAGTGGCTGTGTGCGTCGGTGATAGATGGCTTGTGCGGGGGTCCTTTCACAGTGAGATGTCTTCTAATCAGTCTTAATGATTGGACTTCATTGATGAGGGGCATCGATGAGAATGGGATTGTAGGTCCCGGGCATGGCGGCAAAACTCTCTGAAACAAGAAACACCCAGCTGATATCCTCTCTACTTCAGGATTTGAAGAAATTATAACAGTAAACAATAAATCCCTATACGTGTGTGTGTGTGTTTGCATGGGTGCTACTGATTACTGCCGGTGTTCTCCTATGTGTCAGCTTTCTTTAGCTAGCAGATGGCAGGGCTGAAGAAGTTTTCACGAGCAACTCTATAGAGAGGTGTGTGTGGACTTCCCTTCTCCTGTCTTCTCCTCCTCTGTCTGTGTCTCTATCCATCTCTCCCCCTCCTCCCTTTGCGATGCCACTCATCCGCCTCGGGCCCAGTCAGGCTGTTTACACTCATTTAGCTCCAACTGAGGTGCAGCAGACCAGCCTGTTTGGTATTTATATCTAAAGAAAGAAAAGGAGTGTAAACAGGATGCAGAAGACTAAAACTGGAAAGAACATGTCCAAGATCTGCAGATAGGCGAGAATGAGATTGCCATCATGGTTTGTGCTCATTTTTAGCCTGCAGTTATTGTAACTAATGCAAGCAATGAAATTACTTTGCCGCGATAATTTAGCACATGTCAGATAGGAGTTATTCATAATATGGACATTTCCCCACCCTTCCCCTCTCTTTCTCTCCATCCCTCAGCAAGTAACCAGGGCCAATGGAAGAAAGGAAGAGACAAACTGAATTAGTGTTCTTTTCATCATCGTGACCAGCGAGTCGTCTGATAACCCTGATCTCATTATGAACGCTAATTGTTAAGTTCCCCCTGCTCTCTTCCTCGCTTCCTCAGCATACGCATGTTCAGGACTAAATGCCCATCTCAGTGAGAGGAAGCTTGTGTCTGAGTATTTACTTCCTGCCTGCTAATGGCACCAACTTCAGTTCCAATATCCACTTTAGCATAATCATTCTGAGCATGGGTAGTATTACAAGAGATTGATGATGCGTTGAATGCAGTCTGGCAAATCTTCCAGCTTTCACATGCAACCATCTGCATCTCAACTCCCGTTCTTGCATGTTTGTTTAAAAATTTTATTGCACGTGTATCATTTATTTAGTTATTTTCATGCCGATTTTTGTATCTGTGTGTGTGTAATGTTGTCATAAGTCGTGATCGAAATAAACCATGTACACAAGTAAGTAATATTATTTCACATGCATATTAGCTGCTGCAGAATACACACAAATACAAATTCACATTCTGGTCCAACTATATGCAGAGTTACACACTGTGCTACAAACTGAACCTTGTTTTGTAGCCTGTTAATATAAAACCACTTGCAATAATCCTGATCATGAGATTTGTTTTCATAATCACATCTTACAGCAGACTAATGGGGCAGACGCGGCAAAGCCTGCCAAAGCATCCACAGGTTTTAAAAGGATTGCACTGTCAGTACATCCAGTGATACATAGCAAAAAAGGGCTGTTAAGAGGTCCTACATCCTACCAGTTTAAGTCATGTTAACGGTAATGGTAGTCTCATATGTTTCCAGAAAATATATTTCAAGTTTCAGCCTATAAAACCGCACCAATTGTTTTTTGCACTCTGCCTGCATACCCTTGGTTTGGATGTCCGATAAAGGTTTAGGTTTAAGATTAAGCACAGGAAGTATAACAAATGGACGTATCTAAAGGCTTTTTTTGCACCTTGCGTATTTCCACCATCGCCATCTTAGCTGCAAAAACACATGACAGGTGTTGGGGTGGGTTCTTTTATTTCCTTCCTCTTTTCTCATCTTCATTATCTTCCTGATTAGCCTTCTCTTTGTATGTATAGTGTCTTCTGTCTGTGCTTTTTTCACATCATGTTCTGCCTGGTAAGCATACTGCGTTTTACTTTTGTCAGCCATAAACAGCTCACTTTTTGTTAACTCAATCTGATTCATGCCTACTGAATTTGGGTTCTCATTTTTGATCTTTATGACAGTCTTCCTGGGTTAGCTGGTAGTTCAGCTGGGACTAGCAGAAGAACCGCTAGTGCTTTCAGCCTTTGGGATCTGTTGCCATCTGTCCATCTTTGGTTGGACAAAGGTTGATCGCTCTAGGCTAATTAGCACTCAGTTGAGAACTGCTTCTCTTCTTCTACAGTGCTTTGTGCTCTTCTCTGCTCCTCCTCTTCTGTTTTACAAACAGTGACAAACAGTCAGAATTCCGACTGAAGAGAAAAACTAACATGGTTTTAATAAATATCTGTATCCACTTTAATTTTTTTTTTATATTTAATTCCACAAACCTTAGATTTGCAGAAGGTTTGTATAGGTAGTCATAATACAGATCAATGTAAATACAGAATATTTATTTGCATTTATTCCCTGATATACTGTGTATATATTAATAACAGTATAATACAACCCCTATTTCAGAAACTTTCCAAAATGTAAATAAATCTGTACGAAGCTGATATAGTGCGGTAGACTGGAACATGGTTAATTAAAGCTCTTTATTAGTGAGGTCATGCTCATGTAATTGGATTAAATGTTAGTAATCACAGGAGGATCGGTACTTGCACTTGGTTTCACAAAACTGGCAAAAGACTGATTTGTGCACAGAGAATTTAACTTATGTGTGCTCAAAACTCTCACGTGTGTAGTAGCTGCTTTGGTGGATTTTTTTCTTTTACATAAAATTCTGTTACAAAATATTCGTGTTCTTGGTTCTGCTAGAAGAAATCCTGAATGTGGGACAAGGGAACATCAGGCATCTTTTGATTATTGGTTTCCTCTATGTTCCTGCTGTGAGTAATGACCATGTGTTTTAATGGGGGTCTTACCAGTGTCCTGCTATTAATTAAAGCTTGATTGGAAGAATAAATTAATCTCACCGTGGTCCGCCCGATCAATAACCCATATGAGGGCTCCATTAAGCACCAAAGGCTGAGCACTCTGCATGTGATGTGTGTGTGTGTTGAAGGCGTTAGGAGAGTCAAATGGTTCTCTTAGATTGCAAGTGATTTTCGCCCCTATTAATCACAACAACCTCATCAAGTCACGGGAGGTTTGTGTAAGCGTGTGAGGCTTCTCCATCCACCTATGCAAGTGTGTTCATGCATCTGTATCTGCTGATTTTAATTTTTCCAACACGTTTAATTTAATTTGGAGTTTTTCATGTAGACTGCAAGGATGGTATTTCACACATGCAAGTCAGAGGAATTTGACATTTTTCACTTGAATCAGTCAAACCTCTGCTATGAACCAAAGGCAAATGGCATTTGCACATTTTAAAGTTCACTCATATGAAATGCTAATCCGGGATCCGGAGTCATTTTTATATGCAGGCCCAACTTGGGCAAAATTATTCAGAGAAACTTTATAAAGATGGCAAATATTGACTCATGATGAAAAAAGTGAGACACGTTATATTCAAAGTGATATCATTTGCAAACCTTATCTATCTCTGGAAAACTTAACAAGACATGACAATGGTAACCAGTTGAAATGGCACCTGTATGGACTCGTGTTAGGGTTTCTCAAAATTATTGAGATTTCTAAATGTAAAGTGAGTGACTGGTATATTAAAGCACATTTTGTATATGCTTACATTGTCGGTTTTTGATTTCTTATCAGAAAAAGGGCAATAAAAACATTTACACCGTGACAGGTTTGGGTTTAGGAAAAAAACTTTGTAGTTTATCTATAAATGGAATCACTCTTACAAACTTTGTTGAAATAACTTGGTTATTACTTGTATATTTATATATACATTGTATATTACTTGTATCTGCTATGTCTGTGCATATTTTCTGCAGGTTAGTTATGAAACATGAACAAATTTGAAGTGAAGACTTCATTTATAAAAACTAATTTACACCATTGAGCTTCACTCTAATTTATTATATTATATTTTTAACAGCCACAGAACTGAAGCTGTTAAGCTCAGTTTACATTGTTTATGAATTCATGTGTTCTCAGTAAAGTGTACTTCCAAAAAAATTAAAACAAATTCAGGAAGTTAAACTAAAAACCAAAGAAATTTCATACCGAACTAAATGTGAACCACCACATAATTTGAGACAAATACATGAATGCATGCGCTGTTACATTCGCTCTGAGTACAGTGTTGCTGTTAAAATCTGTTTTCTCACAGATTCACAGAAATACACAAACTTTACACTTTTATTTCTGTGCATCAAAAAGTTAATGGAATTAATGTTATTAGTGGATTAAAATGGGATGCAGCTACTTAGATGCTTTGTACACTGAGTGCTTCTAGCAAGAATGTCAGAACCCAGGAGTCACTCGCACTGGTGCACCCAAATAATTTGTCATATTCACAAACTATAAATATCAGTTGCTTCTGTGAAGAATGTGTCTAGAAGACTGCAGAGGTTGCATTTTTTGTTCACCAATTCTGCTCTTTCCATCCATCTTCACCTGTTTGCTTCTCAGAAGCATTACTGTACTAATACTAATACGAAAAATCTGAACAAACTTTAACATTGATTTATTTCCCATATGTAATGTATCCAAATTAACATTCGTGATTTGCAAACTTCAGTAGGAGGAAGACAGAACAACTGAATAATGTGGCAAATTGTAACCTTATAGTATAAATGACACAGCTGAGGTAACTGGAGATGAAATATGAAAACTGAAAACTGTTCATTTCTCAGACTGTGACTGATGAACCTTTGCTTGATGTTTTGAGAGATTGCTTGTCTCTCTGCCTCTATTTGAACATTTAATCCTCCTTTCTTTGCCACATATGCTCTAAGTGAGATATTCATTGTGAAATGTACAGTCCTGGTGAGACGTTTACATACATTCATGAATGACATGGCAATTTTGGGCTTTTAATTATTTATTTTAACTGTTTTTTTTCCAGGGTGGAAGGATTGTACAGCTACACTATATTGCCAAAAGTATTCACTCACCCACCCAAAGCATTGAATTAAGATGTTCCAGTCGCTTCAATGGCAACAGGTGCATAAAATCGAGGACCTAGGCATGCAGATTGTTTCTACAAACATTTGTGAAATGTTGGAATTCACATGGGACCGTGATAAGGTGCCACTGGTGCAAAAAGTCCAGTTGTGAAATTTCCCCACTACTATTGGGATTGTATCAAAGAATTGTTCAAAGATATGCACATGTTGGGAAGGTCTCTTGGAGCCATTTATAAACAACTGCAGATTTTAGGTCCATCAGTTCAAACAAGTGTACATAAACAGAAGTTATTTGGATGTGTCACCCAAAAGTTTGGGTCTCCTCCCCAAACCTTCACCCTCAGATGAATGGAAATTAATTATAATGTTCAAGAACAACGCAGGAACCACACAGACTCAACGCTGCCATCAACTGGAAGTTGCTGGAGCACCAACTGTATTGATCAAAGTGAAGCGACTTTCACATCTCCATGCATTAAGAGGGCGTCGAACCAAGAAAGAAGTCCCTGCTACAAAATTGACACCTTCAAGCTTGACTGAATTTGTAGCTGTCCACATGGACAAGCCAAATGTCTTTTGATGAAAACTTTACGCTCAGACGAAACAAAGATTGAGCTAGTTGGTGACAATGACAAACGTTATGTTTGGAGGAGTAACGATAAGACTTTTAAAGGGAACACTAACAGCTTTCGAGCATGGTTGAGTTAGCATTTTGCTCTGGGGCCTTGACTACCTCCAAAGTCTTCAAGATCACCTCAAATCAACAACTAAACCACTAAAACTTAGAAACAATTGGATGTTCAAACAGGACAATGATCCCAAAGACAAATCAAAACGGGTCTTAGAATCGATAAAGCGGGCTAACATTAATCCTCTGAAATATCCGACCTCAACCCTATTCAAAATTCATGGACGATGATGAGTCTCTGCCACGAAATCAATAATGGGCATCAGTACCCATTACTCTTAAAGCAATAACTGAACAACAAAAATGACCATAACTACTCAACGTAGAAAAGAACTTTGAAAAGGTCTAAAACGGGATAACTCCATACTTTATGAACTCTTTATATAATAGAATAAGGAAACACAATAGATAAGCTGTATAAACATTTGATAATAAAATATACAGTCAATGTGATATTAGTATTTCATTTATTTTGTGTAGCTCTTACAGGTTTACAGGTATTTCTGAGTAAACATGGATTTTCATTGAGTTCTTATACAATATTTGATCATTTTAAATAGCAGATATTTACTGTTACACAGATTTATGCAGTATCTGTCTTATGCTCTGTGTCTTGTCTTTGTAGACACACACACACATGCGCACGCGCACACACACACACCACGTAAGTCTAATTTTAATATGCACTGGACTGTTTCACCATGAAAGCTTTCACAGATTGGGGCTAGTTAGACAGCAACACAAACCCCGAGCAAACAGGAGTGAGTGCTTGTGAATGCACTCTTTGTCATGGACTGTTGCAACGCTTGTTAGTCTAGTAAATTGTTTGTCTTGCTAATGATTCATTTGTTGTAATAGATGTTTTCCTTGCAGCCCAAAACGATGAATAATCAAAACCTCTCTTTAGTTTCTTTACCGCATCATAAATATGCACTCTCGTCATTCTGCTCTGCATCACATTGCATTTCAGCCATATTTACACCAATTTCTTACATAAAGGTGTCAAAAATGATATTTTCATGTTTTGTTTCCCATTTTGTTTTGTGTCTGTGTGAACATTGATGGTATTGTGTGGCTTTCACGCTTTAATGGAAAACCTTGCTTGGTTCCCACTACCTCATTATTTGATACACCAGATGAGAAATAGCTTTATGATTCTGATTAATAGTGTTAGCCAGAGTTCATTGTTTCCGCCAGTCAGCCGAACAACTTCATATCAGTCCTACTAATGCGTTTGAAACACCAGTGCTGTGTGTTTAATAATATTGCTGTTAGAAAAGCCATTTGTTCTCATTTGAACAGCAAGTCTCATTTGGTTGGATGGAGTAGCACTCCACCTCACCAATCCTCCTGACACTACGGGGAATAGCAGGCAAATGGAGGGTAGAAATAACAATATTTCTACCATCTCATTTTGCAGATCTCAGAGTTCATTTTGTAATATAGGTATTAGAATGTATTGAGAGAATATATTGAAGACTTTATGGGAAACAAATGAGGACAAATTGGGCTTTCAGTGTGCACTATTTATCCATGTCTGCAAGCTTCTAAGAAATGTGTGCACATGCAGCTGTGAGTTTATATTACAGTTTCAATTAGCTTCAGTTATTCTGTAGTTTTTAGAAGAAACCAATGGCGATCTGAATTTGGTGAATTTTAACAGCTGCAAAAGAGCAGGATGTCACTCTGATTGTGTTTAATGTCATTGTTAGGCGAGTTATTACTAACTTGAAAATCCTTCTCCTCACATACAAATGTCATGTAGTGTGGAGTGAGGAACCTAAATGGAAACCCGGGAGTCAAACCGAATAAACTGAAAAGGGTGGGAAGACATGGGTAACAGTAGGTAATGCAACATTGAACAGAAAGTATAAAGACACACAGCTATTCAGGGAAGGTGACTACAGCCTTACAGGTGCAACAACAGGGAAACTGATGCAAGTGACAAAAACTAACAAAACAAAATCTGAAGTAACACAATGGAAATACCACACAGAGACAAGACACAAGAAACATGAGGGCTGGGAGCAGGAAACTAAAGCGAGAAAACCTAAAGACCAAACTTAAGAGAGTATTAATTGAGGAAATACTACTACATGAAAATAACGCATAACTCAAAACACCAAACTCGAAGAAAGATAAAGAAAACCAATAATCATAGCCTCAAAATACTCAGGAGATACAAGGTAATAAACAACAAACTGCAGCACATCCTTGACACGACATAAATACAAAGGAAACGCACAAAGGTTCAAAACTACACTACAAGAAGACTATGAATGAATCTAAATGAAATGAATGATAACATAACTTATCTAAAATGTAAAAACTCCAAAACATGGGCTGAGCAGTCCAGGTCCGTAATTGCAAAATCTTGAATAATCACGCCATGTCTTCTCTTAAAACCTCTGTAGTCTCATATCATCCTATCAGAGCTCTTCACTCTCAGACTGGAGTCTAACTTGTGGTTTCTGGAGCAGAATAGGAGGCAGTCTTCAGCTATCAGGCCCTCTCCTGTCATCTCCCAGTTTGAATTTGAGAGACTAACCCCATGTATCCCTTAACCTCCTAGGACCTGCGTCCACATATGGACATCACATTTTGGGTTATTTAGACCAAAATATTCAATTTTGCTCTACAAGGGCCTGATATCCACTCACGAGGACATTATACTGCTACTGTTCTATTGAAATTTTAAATGAATATCCTCATATGTGGCTCTGATTTTTCTTAGAAACTAAAATTAGGTAAAAAAAATAAATAAATCTGGTAGTCAAAGGAGCTTGCAAAGAAAAGAAAATAAATAAGAAAATAAGAAAATAAATCTGGTAATTCTTTGTTTTTACATTCATCAGGCCCCAATCAGCCCAAATATCAAAAAGAAATTAAAAATGTGGAAGAGTTCGGACCTTAGGAGGTTAAAATTAGACTTAAAACTTTCTCTTTTGTTTAAGATCAAACTTAGGGCTGGATCAGGTGATCCTAAAGCATCCGTTAGTTGCATCCCTTTAGGCTCAGGCTGCTGGAGGATTGAAGCACTGAGTACATCTTTTCCACTCACTGCTTTTCAGGCTTCAGCTCTTTAAACACCTTACTGCTGCATGACATAAAATTTGGCCTTCTCTCGTATAGTTTGTATCCGTCCTGTCTACCTACGCTTTCGTTTTCTCTTCTCTTTCCCTTAAACTAGTTCTGCTGGTGGTTTCTTTCCTGTCAAAAGCGAGTTTCTCCTTTCCACCATCACCTAGTGCTTACTCACAGGAAATGTTCTGATTGTTGGAGTTTGCTTTCTAATATTATAAAGTGCACTGAGGCAACTGTTGCTGTGTTTTGGGATTATGTAAATTAAACTTAATAGAAACTGAAATGAATATCATTCGCTGAACAGTAATTCCTCAGAGGGAGTCTCGAGCTCGAAAGGGGATTTGGGTCGAGGACAGCTGCATTGATTTAGCAGTGAAATTTGACATCAGTAAAATCATTGACTTAGAGATGACAGGTCAAACTCGATTGTGTAGATTGTTTGTCAGATTGAAAGGAAGAAAAGCTGAAAGTAAGAGCTGGGCGGAGCGAGAGCTAAAAAATACGAGAGCAAAGAAGGCAAACGAAAGATTTTTGATCGAACTTTCTTTAGGTTTAAATTTACTACTTTTATAGTTTGTATTTAAGTCCAACTACAGTTGGTTCAAAGTTTTTCTTTCTCACGTGGTCCGGAGTACTGTGGGCCCGAGGTGCAGCTGTGAACAGAGGTGCACTCTAACGGTAAATGAATGTGGCAGGGAAGGAGCTAATCGGCCAAACAGTACTGGTCACAACGGGATACCAGCAACCCTTAATCATCAAGCAGCAGCAAATTAATTACCACAATCATCTACCTACGGAAAATTAATTATCACAATCAATCACCACAAATTAAACTGGGCCTTAAAATAGCCCCACGGTCAACTAGTAATCAGCGCCTCTGGCCTGCACCCAGGGCAGGTCCAGTGACTGGAAACAAATATGCACACTTATTTATTCATAGTACACATGCATTTAGCTATACATAAACATAAAAAATTAAGCATACATATTAATTATTTATACAGAGAGAAAATATTAATTTTAGTAGCATATGTCATCTAGATAGCACACTTTAATTAGGGGAGAAAGAGGAAGGTATGGAAAGTAGATTAAGAAAATAAGTCTGGGAAAAACCGTGGAAACATTTGGGAAGCTGAGAAATGTTGTTTTTTGAAGAGGGAATAAAACCTGAGGGCTGGGTCTGCCCTCCATTGCATCTTGTGTAAAAGTAACAGAGAACAGTAACAGAACATCATACCAACAGACAAATTTGGTGGTGGTAGTGTTACAGTCTGGGGCTGTTCTGCTGCCTCAGAACCTGGAAGACTTGCTGTGGTAAGTTGAACCATGAATTCTGCCATCTACCAAAACATCCTGCAGGAGAATGTCCGGCCATCTGTTTGTGACCTCAAGCTGAAGCGCACTTGGATTCTGCAGCAGGACAGTGATCCAAAACACACCAGCAAGTCCACCTCTGAATGGCTTAAAAAACAAAATGAGGACCTTGGAGTGGCCGAGTCAAAGTCCTGACCTGAATGTGGTGAGATGCTTTGGCATGACCTTGAAAAATTCAGTTACTGCTCAAACTTTCCAATGTGTCTGAATTAGAACAATCTTGGAAAGATTGGGCCAAAGATGCATTGCCATTCAGTGCAAATGTTAGATTGCAGTTGTTGCTGCTGAAGATAGCCTAACCAGGGTTTTTCACACAGAGCCATGCAGGTTTGGATTTTCCCCCCTCTAATAATTAACATCTTCATTTAGACACTGTATTTTATGTTTACTTGTGTTATCTTTGTGTAATATTTAAATTTGTTTAATGATCTGAAACATTTAAGTGCAACAAACATACATAAAAAAGGGGAAACTGGGAAGGGGGAAACACTTTTTCACACCAGTGTGCAGTTGCATTTACTCTTAGATCTACTCAACAGCTTGTTTTAAGGTGTAAGAAATGTGCGGCTCCAGATCCGTCCATGTTTGAGAAAAGTCAAAACCCGGCTTGACCTAATGAATTATCTGGCTAACTCTGCTTAGCTAAATAACAAAAAAGGTATCCTATTTCAGAGGGATGAATTGTAGATTTAAAATATCACTGCATTGCTATGGTGTGCAGTTTGGAGATGGACGCCCTGATTAAAATACAGGAGGCCGAGCTGGAGGTGGCAGAGTTGAAGGTGTTAAGATTTTTAAGAGGAGTGACCAGGATGGACATGATTAGAAATGAAGATATCAGAGGGACAGCTCAGGTAGAACACATTTTGATAGAATCAGAGTGGCAAGGCATGCATGGAGAAGGGATAATGGCTATAATGGACAAAGGATGTTGAAGATGGAGCTGCCGGGCAGCAGGAAAAGAAGAAGACCACAGTGAAGAAGGACATGCAGAGGGTTGGAGTGACAGAAGAGGATGCTAGAGATGAGATGAAGCCAGATGATCCTTTGTGGTGGCCACTCAAGTGAGCAGCTGAAAGAAGAAAGAAAAAGAATACTCACAATTTAAATATCATGCAGCTATCATGTGAAGTTATACTACAGTTACTACACTATTGGCATACTACAATATAGAAAGTCAGAACCATTTCTGTACTTTACAGTAACCAGTTTGTTTTCAGGTTTGCTGTAAAAACGCTCCATTGCACAGTGTTGCATCACTGGAGCTATTTTCTAATGCACTGCATTCAGAGGCAGTGAACTGTGAAGCAGCATAAACAAGTAAATAGCAGCAAGCGTCCTCAATTAATGATATCTAAACTGACAGCATCACTTGCTGGCAACTGATGTGAGCAGAGACTGATTTGTTGAAAAACAATTTCAGTAAAACAGGTTTACTGCACTTCTTAAAACTTCAGTCCATCTGATTTTCTTTTCTTTCCTCCTTTTTCCAGTGGTTTATAATGTAATTTGTAAAGATTTGTTCTGAAGAAGCAGTTTCAGTCTGGGTCTGGTTGAGTAGTGACTGGTTTCTATGCGTCAACACCATTACTAAAAACATACAACTGTAAACTGAATCACTAATAGTGAATCAGTAATAAATGGACACAAAAGTCGAAGCAGTTTCTTTGTGATTTGCTAGATAACAGGTTCACTGTCTTTGCTATGATTCTCTTGAATTTTCTGCTGCTGATGTTGGGCCACATTAAAATAACATTTTCTGTGGCAAAGATGAAGAAATCTGCTTGACTCGCTTATCTAAAATGCTCTTCCTTCTTGCAGGATATCCTCCTCCATTAAGTGCTGCATTGTCTCCTGTCCAGCTTTGTATCCTAACCTCCCTGCTGTTTCTCTGTTTCCATCAAGGGCTTTCACATTTTTGTGTCTGTCCCTCCTTCTTTTTCTGTGCCACTCTTTTGTCCCCATCAGTCTTTGCATGTCTGTCACTTCTCCTCTGTCTCTCACTGCTGGCTCTGCTCTTAGAAACTGAGCAGTTCCTCTGGGATGTGGGCTAAGCCATATTGTGTGACACCCTGATGGCGCCTAAAGGCAACTTTGCACTCACACACTCACACATAAGAAGTCTTCTCTGTCACTATGCTTTTCTAGTAATGTTAAAATTTTTCATCTGGGCATTGTCACTCTGACAATCATCAATAAAGTCACAGAGCTGCGCATTTTGCAAGAGGGCAGACAAAAAACTGGGATTACAAAATAAAACAAGAAATGACAGGAAACATGACAGAATGGAGGCGCTCTTCATAAATACAGACAAAAAACTGAGCAAAGTAAAACTGATGTTATCCAAGTTATAGAATATATGTCACTGTAAATGTATACAACACGTGATTTTACCTCAGATGTGTCTGTAACAGTGGTGTGCGTCTTGTAAGTTTGTCCTTAAATGTGTGTGGGTGTGTGTGTCTAAAGCCTGTACTCTATTGTGCTGGGGTGTCCCTTGATGGCCTTTAGCCCTCATCTGGCCACGCTCCCATACTACAGTCTGATTGGTCTCAAACTGTCATGACAGGAAATCCATTTGTGTGTGTGTGTCTGTCTGTGCAGAGACGGATGCATCTGGATGACAGCTAAATTGAATGCCAGGGCCAGCAAGGCCACCGGATCACAATGAGAGAGATGAGGACAACACTGCACAGAGAGAGACTCGGGGAGAAATGCTGGCATTAAGCCCAGAGATGACATAGAGACAGTTGTTGGGAGGTGTGTGTGTGTAATTGATTGAGTTTTAATGTGGTCCCTGATGAAGAGTCACTGACATCAGGGGGAGGAGAAAAGAGGAAGGAAGGAGAGGGTGAGATGGAAAAACTTTCTACTTCAATGCAAAGTAAACTGGGGATCAAGCACATTGAAGGTGGATGAAGAATTGAAGAAGAATTTAGTCATATTTCTGATCCATAGTTCATGTAAACCTTCAGAATATGAAGTTGTTCCTTTAAGTGCTTCAGTTATAGCTAAATGTTCACTTTGCAAACATCAAGTTTTAAAAGCTTGCAGCAAAAATATTAATTTAAGTCAGTAAGTAGTATAGATGAAAGCTGAACTCTGAGAGGAGTTAACCCTCCATACCCACCATATGGCACTGGGGTGACTCAGGGTCTATACACCCACTGATTCTGTGTTTGTGTTTCCTTTTGAGATCTAGTGCTGTGAAAAATCATTTGGCTCCTTTCTGATTTATTATTTTGTTACACTTATTTGTCAGATCATCAAGCAAATTTTAATATTGGACCGAGCTAGCCTGAGTAAATACAAAATGTAGTTTGAAGGGAACAGCTAACCAAATCTACCAGCAGTTTTTAATTGCAGTTCTTGCTGCCGAGGGTGGCACAGCCAGTTATTGGGTTCAGGGTAAACTTTTCACACTAGGACAAGTAGGTTTGGGTAGCTTTTCTTCCCTTAATAAATGAATCATCATTTAAAAACTGCATTTTATATTAACTTGGGTTATCTTTGTCTAATAGTAAACATTTGTTTGGTGATCTGAAACCAGTAAGTAATGGGAAAAAATAAGAAAACAGGAAGGGGGCAAATACTTTCTCACAGCACTGCACTACTTATCTGAAGCCATCAACGCTGAGTTCACAGTATGTAGATTCTACTTCATTCAATTTCTCCCTGCCAAACAGCTAATGCTTGCTAGCCAGCTGCCTGCAGATATTAGGCTGATGTTTTGTCAACACAAACTGTACGGACAAATTAGTGAGCAGACTTTCAGTCCCCCCCGTCTCCCTTGTTCTCAAAGTGATCATTAAATTATAATGTTGTATAATGTCTTCCAATGCGATTTGGGTGAGTGGATAGCAGAGAGATAAAAGAAGAACATTAAGAAACACTGAACAATAAACATCAAGCAAATTGGTCAGGCAGCTCAGATCAGAAATGTGCAGGTCTGGAGTCTGAGAGCTGCAGACATTCACATGGAGGAATAGGACTGAGTGGAAAAACAAGCTGCTTTCACCTGTTTTCGACATGCTAAAGTACCTGAAAATGTCGACGCATTAAACAAAACACAGGTGCTCCTCTTAAAGATAGGTGACCTTCTTGACAACAATCCTTTTTGCTACACAGAGAAATTTTCTGAAGGAAAACAACTGCAGATTGCCCACGTTCAAATGATGTTCCTCAAATAAAAGTAGCTTTTGTCTGGAAACCATAAATCTTTCTCTTATTAAGCACAACCACTGTGTGGTGGGCAGGGCCTATCTTTTTGGGCGTTTTGTTGCAGTTGTCTACAGAAACACACATATATTTATAAACCATCTAAACTGTGCAGCTTTTATAGCTTACAATATGATACCTGGCTGTAGTGTCACTCAATATCTTTAAAAAAGAATACTTGTGTTATTTGATTGCGTTTGGAGGCTACGCCATTAACTATATCTGTTCAACTGTTAATGAGCAGCTGAGATATTATATAGCAATTAATGCATCAACTGCTATGTTGCTATAAATATTTAATCAGCCAATCACATGACTGCAACTCAGTGACTTTAGGTGTGTAGAGCTGGTCAAGAAAGAAGAAAGTTCATTTAAGCGGTTCTGAATGTCTAGATTCCTGGCGCCAGATGTGCTGTTCTGAGTATTTCCAAAACTGCTGATCTGCTGGGAATTTTCCACACAGCCTTCTCTACATTACAGAGGACCATACGAAAAATTAAAAAAAACATCCAAAATGTCTCGTTGATCCCAGAGGTCAGAGGGGAAAGAATAAACTGCTTTGGCCAGTTTGCTTCAAGCTGACAGGAAACCAACACTAAATCAAATAACCATGTTACAACCATGGTATGTTATATCTCTGACCGCAAGACAAGTCAAATCTTGAAGCAAACGGGCTACAGCAGCAAACCAGGTTCCAATTATGTTAGATAAGAACAGGAAACTGAGTCTACAATTTGCTCAGACTCATCAAAATTTGACAATGGAAGAAACTGAATAGAAACAACATTGAGCATCGGTAAGATCACAATTTGGCTTAAATAACATAAAAGCATTGATCTATTCCACAGCCTACCCGAGTATTGTTGCTGACTATGTCTATCCCTTTATGAACGCAGTGTACCCATCCTCTGATGGCTGCTTTTATCAGCATATTACATCATGTTTCTAAGCTTCAAAGATCTCTTGAACACAACAGTGAATTCACTCAAATGGTCTCAACAGTCACTAGATCTTAATCCACTGAACCTCCTTTGGAATGTGGTGGAACAAGAGATGCATGTCATAGTTGTCCAGCTGTTAAAACCTGCAGCAGCTGTGTGATACTATCACGTCAATATTTACCAAAATCTCTGAGGACTGTTTCAAGCAACTTGTTGAATCAATGTTATAAAGAATTAAGGCACTTCTGAGGGCGAGAGAACGTCCAACCCAGTACTGGCAAGTCGTAACAAAGTGGACGGTGAGTGTATAATTAAGTTAGCTTTGTGTGTGGACTTTAAGCATCTAGTATACATGAAATACCTGAGGTGACTAGAGATGAACTATGAGCTAAACCAGTACCACTAAGGTGTACTGTATCTAATAAATTGGCTGGTAAGTGTATTTTCCATTGAGAGTGATGGTTTTAAAGTATGTAGCGGTCTGTTTTTGTGACGAGCAAGTCAGTCGGCTTCATCCATGCAGATACTTCGAAGAGCACAGGTGTTTAACATGTGACATTGAAAGATCTGGTCTGTACTTCTGAACCCTGAAGATTGAAACTGCTGAATATTTCTGACTTCTCAAGGGTCAGCTGTCTCTCCAGAGATATTTCTGACTGCCAATTGACATTTTCAGCTAAGGTCTTGAGCTGGTTATCGAGAAAAGAATAAGCTTTTCCTGTTTTTCTATTCTGCCTTGACTTGACCTGTAAAGCCGGGTCTGAGACCTTTGAAGTAATTTATTTGGTACAGTAATAATTTGCCTGAGACACTTCAGTCAATCAATGAGGGTAACTGTATGTTTATTCTATCTGTATCGGTTGGCCAAAACATTAAATCACCTGTCTAATATTGCACAAGTGCTGCTCGTGCTGCTGGGACGCCAGAGGTCTGTGGTGCCAAGTTGGATGGCACGTATTAGAGTAAACAATCCAAGGATTCCAGGCAGAAAAGTACTCTGTGCCACCTGTTTGTATTTTTGATAAAATTAGGAAGCAGAACTATACTTCCAGCCATAAAAAGGGCTATCCTGACAGAGGATGATCCCAGGGATTGACGAGTGATAGTTTGCCATCAAGGTGATTTTTGGTCATGTTCCAGTGCATGTATGAAACTAATAAAATGAGATAATAACAGGAGATGTTTGTTTTCTTGTTTTGGCTTAGCTTCCAGTGAGAGGGTCCTGTCTTTAAATCCACCAGCTGGGTGGGGCCTTTTTATATGGAATTTGCATGTTCTGTAGGTGCCTGCATGAGTTTTCTCCAGGTAAACCTCCAGGATGTCCCACGTTCAAAGACATGTATCTTGGGTGCATGGGTGATTCTTAATTCGCTGCAGGCATGGAGGTCTTAGCCTGGTGATGGGCTGATGACCTGTGCAGTTTGTACCCCACCCCTGGCCTAATGACGATCAGGATCAACTTTCCCACAGGAAAATTGGGTTAATGTTAAATTTGAAATTCTGCCTCTGTAGTTCCAGTTCAACATGTTCGCCTGTAACTGAACAGATGTTGTCTGGTTACACACATGGGGTGGCGCATACACATATAAGCTGATGGATGGGCCTCTACACTCTTTGAAATGAATGTGTGTATCCTTCATCATTACATCTCTATATGCACATATACAATAATTTCTTTTTACACCAGAAATCAAGTATAAAACTCACAGTAATACATTTTACCAGACACTGAACACAAATTCCTGTTTTATCATGTAGTACTTGTGGATAATCTTTTTAGTAGAAAGAGGCTTTTTGTCAAACACAGGCTCATTGGGAGCTGACTGTATTTACTCCTGCATGTCTTTTTGTTTTTTATTTAATATTTTCTTCATTATTTTTCAGTCTGACTGCTACATACCTGTACTGTCTACCATCTAAGTACCAAAACCCCCCAAAAATCAAACACAGAAAACAAAGAAAACAAATATTGGAATTGATTATTATACCGATTTTTTCTTCGTTATCAACAGAACGATTTAGAGTTTAATGCTGATTGAAAGTTAAATGCGAAAAACGACTGACAGTAGGGCTTCACTGCAGTTTGTCACACTTTACAATCAACTCCTTGGGTGAACTTGCAGATACTGAGTGCTTATTTGTTGCCTTTACATGTGTACCCCCCCCCCCCCCCCACCACCACCACCACCACCACCACTCTCTTCATCTTCCTCTTTGTCATCGTCATCATCGCTACAGTTTCTATCAATTGCTCATCGTCCGTTTGATTTGTTACTGAGCATCCGAGGTCAGCCACTTCACTGCTGAGCTTAGCCTTGGTACGCATTCCTTTGATGTTCTTAGAGATGTAGCAAACAGAGAAACAGAGAGGAAGAAGTCACGTACAGTAACATTAAGAAGAAACAGAAGAATAAGAGATATCTTGGGAATGGGAGAAGCTTGACGTTCAGCTACGTATGAGTTAAGGATTTGTGTTTAAATGAAAGTGATGAAAAGTTCAGTCTGATAATAGTGCAGTTTGGGTCATTTTCAAGTAACAAAGAAGAAAAAGAAACAAAACACAAAACAAACAAAAACATCAAATGAATGTAATAACTGTTTTTATACATGCAGACGTTAGAGATGGGAGTGACAGTGTGCGACTCTGTGAGGAGTACCCTTCTTGGACTGCAAATGAGCCTTGACATACTAAATGCACGCTCTCAAGCTGAGCTTCAAGACACACAAATACTTAGTGAGGTAAAGTTTTCTCATTTAAACTCCACCATGTGAGTGGCTCTTCTTCTGCACTGAGGTCAGGCATCTTTTCATATATTGCAAACTCATTTTTGAGGTGTGTGTCTGCACCCACTTCTCTGGATGATGCATTGTCTCACTTTAAAAAAAAAAGCGTAGTCCCTGACAGCTGACGAATGGTTGCTGTCAAATGAAGTTGGTGAAACTGGCCAGCTGTGTGGTGAAGCTGGTTGAAAAAACGGTCTTGTGCAAAAAACAATCCTTGCAAATGCTTTGGTGGCTAGTAGATTGTTGCAGTCACCCATAATTGGCATGGATGGTCACTACTGTTTGGTGAGCAGTTTGAGAGTGTTTGATGGCGTGTTCTGGTGTGTTCAATGCAAAATATTGACCTGCTAACAACCAAAGCAATCACAGGGAGATTTTAGTTGCAGTTCTTTGTCACCAATTACATGTTAGTGACTGCTGGCAACCTCCAGTGACCACTCACAACCAGTTAGAGGAAGACACTTATAACTGGTGGTTGTCAGATAGGGCTAGAGACCACTCAGACACTGTGTGGCTGATTTAACTATAGTGATTAACTTTAGTCATTTTATCCAAATGCTACACTTTGCTAAACTTTCAAAAATATACAGTTCAATTTCAACCTTTGATAAGGCACATTTTATGTAAAACAAAAGGTTAAGATGTCAATTCAAACCTAACCAAAGATGTTTTCTGGCTAACAATTTAAAAAATTGTGTGCTACAAAATGACTTTATGTGGTGTCAGAAATAATAATAATAATCATATGTAATTCCAGTCCCTAATTAGATCTGGTCAAAAATGGCAAAAAGGACATTGTTTGAATGATGTAAATGCATATGAGAGGAACAAAGGGGCATACAGATGAGAGAGAAGCTCCTTGTGATGAGCCTCCACCTCACATTCACTAATCACTCGTCCGCTATAATTTACAATTACACACTACAATGGAAATGGCAATGCAGTGAATGATAGCCCGACAGCAATGAGGAATGGGTGAAAAGGAGCAAATGAGAGTGAACTGAAGTAGCAGAGATAAGAAGCGAGCAAGCCGAATAAATGGAGACAAAGCGTGGAGCTAAAACGTAAGAAAAACGAGAGACAATTTGTGCAAGAAGTGCAAGTGAAGATGGTAAGTTTGTGACAAAAGACAAAATAAATGGTAGCCAGTGCGAGCGAGAAAGAGAGACAGGTCATATCCTATCTCTATGGGTGAGCCGCCTGCCTATTAGAGTGTATTAGCCTCTGGCTGATGTATGGAGTGTTGTCAGGGATATGAGTTTTAGATAGGCCGCAGTCTGGGTTAGATAGAGTTTGTGTAATGGAATCCAGTCCCATATCACTCGCTGTGGGCCGTAGAGGGTGGGGCTAATTCAATTGCCCTCTTCTGCACCCGAAAGAATGGTCTGAGGATAAAGGATGGACTCTTTTACAGGTGAGTGCACCAGGCAAATCTATCAGTCAATCCAAATAATGTTTTCATTCTGATAATTTGTGGTTTAGTACAGCGTGAGAGTCATCCTAAAAGACACAGCAATCAATTTCCATTACAGAAGAACAGAGAAGCCTGCATCGACTCAGTTCCCATTTAAATTTAATCTTTGCTTTTCATAAAGAACTTAGTTTTCTTACTTAATCTGCTTCCTCTTGTCTGGACTGAAGTTTCTCTTTTTTCATCAACTTGAAACACATTAAAGCATTGACACACCATGAAGATCTCACACAGGGAACACGGTTTGACTTTCCAGAAACAGACGTTTGTTTTACTGCAAACCCACTGAATACAGTTCCCCAAGTAAGCTGGTTTTCATGTGCTTGGAAGATAAGGTTAGAATTGTGTGACTGGCATTCACATGGGATTTCACTTTTTACGAAGGTTTTAAAGGACACGAGTATGGTCCTGCTGCAAACATAATGTGTATGATGAAGGAAGGGTTAGACATTTTTTATGGTGGATTAGAAACACTTTAACCCTCTCCAGGCAGGCGTTGCCGATTTGCAAACTAAAAACTAACAACCTGATTACCCCACATACATATTTTATGAGTTTCTTTTACTCAGAAGTACCACTGCAGGACTTGGTTGTGCATTAGCAACAAAAAGTTTAATTTGAGCCTGAGAGGGTTAACTTTAGCGTCTTGGTAGATATATTAAATAATATATTTATTGTGGCTGGAGTAGCGGTCAATTATTTTAGTTCTTTCACAGGGTGCAGAATTATTTAATCGCCATGGTCACAGGTTTACCTTTAAAAAAAAATAAAATAAAATAACGTGAGACACAAAATGAACATGGCAGAAATGTCCAAATGGATGTTGAATAAAGAAAGACCCCTGTGTCCCAGGGCTGAGTGATGACATTAATTTTATTCGTATGAGTTGATATCGATATGTATCACAGAACAACAGAATCTGTCAAGCTTAAAGTGTCCTTCTTGCTCCTAAATAAGATGTTATGAGGTTGAATTTTAGTTTGAATGTCATTTATTTTCTGTTAGAAGTTGAACATAACAAATGTACTGTAGAATATTATGCAACTTAAATGAATCACATGTAATAATAAATAATAAATAACTTTGGTTGGAAGTGAATTAGCCTTTTTGTTAACACAAATTGCTGTCATCCTGTTTCTCTTTTTATAGGTGATTTTAGCACAGCAGCACTTTAATCAGCCATTGCTGTCCCAAAGGGATGAAGCAACTAAATGTTTATTTTCTGGCTGTGCCAGCTGTTACCCAGTTGTAGTCAACCTGTCTGTGCAGCAGCTTTGGCTGAGTCACACAATAGCATAGAGAAAGCAGTTGATGAATCCAGCTGTGTTCCAGGAGACTGGTCTATTATTTTCAGAACTGTATAATAGGTGGAAACAGTAAGTAAACATTCTTTGGAGCAAGATGCACTGATTTCAATGTGCACAAGTGTAAAAGCAATTTGGCATTAACATTATCGTGAGAGGTCATTAGGTAATTGGTAAACAGTTGTAGCATTAGCTTTATTCAGTCAGTTTAATTTCATAATTGCACAGATTTCTGAGAAGTGAGAGAACTATGTGGACATTCATACAGTTTTGTATGAGGTTTTTGGAGCTCATTCATTTTCTGTTTCACAGTACAATCTGCTGATATGATGACACAGATTAAGCACTGAATGGAAATACTGCTGTTTAAACCCCAGCATGACTTAGTATTTTTAGCCTGCAGAAGTACATTTATTGGGCTTTGTTCACATTTTGGAAAAATGTTATCAGCACTTCTGGATCTCAGGAAATAAACACATTTTAAACACGTTTCTGTTTAATATATACAGAGGTCAAAGTTTAAATATAAATGTATAACCAATATTTAGAATATAAATATTGCAAAGCATAAATAGACAGATTATTGATAAATAAATTCTTTGAAAACACTATTAACTCCTGGAGGATGGATTCTCAACATTTTTATGAGTATAAATCTAGGCGGGCTAGCTGCGTACCCTGTAAGGAAAAGTTCAAAGTCAACCACCAATCATTTAATGTACATAACAACTCTTTCTGTGTTTTGCAGCACAGGAGAACCTGCAGACCTTCCTAAACCGACAGATGCTTGTTAGTGGGCGCACTTTGACACTGTAGTGTGATTAATGTAGGCTCTAAATATGGTGATTATTTCCCACCATGCCTGTGATGGTGTGTTAGGCTTTCGGTTTTACGTGTTAAGTGTCATTAGTGGATTGTTTGTCATGTGTCAGTACAAGGTGATTCCCAAAGAGCTATTAACTGAAAACTTAGCAGATGTCAGCATGTTGTACTCGGTTTTCTTAATAAAAGAGCTGAAGGAACGGAACAAGTGGAGGATAATAGAAGCCACTGGACTAAAAAATATCTACATTCGATGAAGAGTAGAAAAACCTGACACACTGGCCCTTCACTTTATCCATCCTACTGTTCACTGAAGCCTTATCAAAAACGGTCTCAGTGGAAGTGAGGCTGTCAAGAAGCCGTTCTTAAGGAAGGGAAACAGAGAGAAGGCTAAAGTATGACAAACTACACAAGAATCGAAATCAGTGGTTCTACAACATTATATGACATTCATATAACATTATGGGCTGATGAATCTAAATGTGAACTCTGGTTTAAATTGTCACCAATATGCACAGAGGTCATCAGGAGTGAGGTACAACAGAAAGTGTACTTGCTGAACACGGTGGAGGCTCTGTCATGGTATGCGGCTGCATTTTAGACAGTGGTATTGGAGATTTGGTCAAAATTGGTGGAAATATGAAGAAAAATTAAAGGAAAGCAAACATCATGGAATACCAGTTGGAAAGCTTCTGATGTGGTTTGTCACACTGATTTTTTTCAGTCTGACATTGACCCCGAACACACTGCCAATGCAGTAGAAGCATACCTGGATAGACAAACACATAAAGGAACACTATGAGTCATGGATTGGCCTTTCCAGAGCCCGGGCGTCCACATTACTGAAGCAGTGTGGGATCATCTTGACAGAGAATGAAACAAAAGGCAGAAACATCCAAAGAAGAACTTCGTGTCTCGTGTGTATTCCTGAAGACTACTTAAAGGAATTACAAGAAAGATTTCCTAAGAGGGTCAAGCCTGAATTAAGTAAATAATAGACTTATACAAACTTTTATTTTATACACTGCATTTGCAATTATTTTTAAAGTGTTTGAATAAATTGCTGCACCTACTTCCAATTTTTCTAATGAGATATTGTGGAATGAGGGCTGGCTCAAGAATTTTCCAGAGTGCTTTCCAAATGGTTCCTGTTTTCATAACCAAATCAATTTTCAAAGATTTAAACAGATTAATAGCAACATTTATTTGGAAAAATTCAAATCCCAGAATGGAAAAAACATATTTGGAAGTACCAAAAGAGGCTGGTGGGCTAGGGTTGCCAAATTTTATCTTTTACTACTGGGCGGCTAATATCACCAAATTATTGCACTGGAACTATGTTTATGAGAACAGCGAGGGTGAGGCTTGGGTAAAAATGGAACTGATGTCTAATCCACTTCCCCTCCTAACCTCATCCGTAGCTCGAAATCAAAAACAGAAAATAACAAATCCAATTGTAGGAACATCTATTAGAATATGGCTTCAATTCAGAAGGTGCTCCTGTTTGCAACAGGTTAGTCATTTTTTCCCTGTTGCTTTTAACCCTTTTTTGCCATCCGTTTCAGAGAAAGCATTCCAAATTTGGCACAATAAAGGTTTGAAGTTTTTTTTACAATTTACTTTCAGGAGAAACTTTTAACACTTTTGACGCTTTGATGAGAGATTACAATATACCAACCTCACATATGTTTAGATACCTGCAAATACGAAGTTTTGCAAAAACATTGTTTCCTTCATTCTCCTACTTACCTCCTAAAAATCAAGTGGATACCATTTTGGAAATGGATCCTTTTGGCAAAAGGTGAATCTCCGTCATACACAAACTGATGCAGAGCTTAAGGCCTGTTACTTGGGAAAAAACTAATAATAATTGGGAAAAAGACATTGGGGTGGATTGATCTGATGATGAGTGGAGATCTTGCTTGAATCGTATACATACCTCCTCCCTTCGCATTCGCCATGGTTTAATTCAGGTTAAAATTCTTCATCGTCTTCATTATACAAGAGGGAGGCTTTCAAAGTTTTTCCCAGAAGCCGATCCTGCCTGTCCCAGGTGTGGACATAATCCAGCAAATGAGGGTCACATGATGTGGTCTTGTCCTAACCTGGATAATTACTGGGGAAATATATTAAAAGTATTATCTCACATCAGTGCGCAAAATTTAGTGCTTGATTTCCGCATTGGCATTTTTGGAGTTATGCCACCTCAATACGAAATTAGTAAATCTCAGGAAAATGCCATAGCATTTGCTAAATTGCTTGCCCGTAGACTCATTCTATTCCCCTGGAAGTCTGATAAGGCTGCTTAAAGGAGGTGCTTTTCTTTTTACCACTGGAAAAACTTAGTTCTCTCATCACAGCAGAAATTCTCTGCGACCATTTATTGACTATATAAAAACGTATTTTCCAGATGTGTGACGTACATTTTTAGTTTGTTTTGTTTCTCTTTACATGAGCCTCGGGTGGGGAGGGAGGGGGGTTTCTTTTTTTTTGTTTTTGAACTTTGTGCTTTATTTTTTATGTATAATTGCAACATTTTCATTTTGTATTGTGACCATGACGTGTGTAAAGCGATTACATTTAAAAGGTAAAAAAAAAAATTAATAAAAAAATAAAAAGACTTTTGCAGAGTGCTGTGCTTGCATGGTATTCTGACTGTTGTGAAAGTTACTATACTGGGACAGTTGTTGCACACAGCACGAGCTGGCATATGCACACAATAAAACATAGAGGTTGTATGTCATGACATAGGAAAACATCTGCTCTCCAATAGATTAAAAATGAACAACTTTACATTTGACCAGTTCTCAGGTTTCTTAGATGCACATTATGCGAGCTGTATTTTAATAGTTGTCTGTGTATTAGCTTGCAGCAAGCTTTAGGGCACAGACTAAAAGCAAAACTAAGTCAGACTCTTTGCTGGAAACTATTCTGATTGTATTACTGTAGCAGACAGTATTTATAAGTAATGCATAGGCCTTTTGGGATAGTCAAACCTTGTGTGTGTGTGTGTGTGTTTTTTGACTATTTGTGTGCATTTGAGACAGACATAACAAAAGAAAAGGATTTTCTGAATTTAAGAATTCCCAGCTTTGCTGCATCATCTTTAATGCATTTCTCTGAGATGTTTTGAGAGTCTATTGTCATGGGTATCTCAGACTGTCCTGTCTTTTGTGTCATATTGATCAGTGACATTGTCACCGTCCGCTAAATATTCCCTGTACACACCACTCACCTGTCTCTGACCTCCATCCTCATCTTATCCTCTTACAGCTGCTGTGCATTACTCTCTCACAGTACTTCCTTTCCATTCCCATTATCTCTGACCCCTCCAGAGTTCTCCTTTTCCTTCCTTCAACCTTTCCTCAGCTCGGTGAAGGAGAGATTTGTTTATGATGAAGGCTGGGGGACTATCTGGTTACACAATAACTGGACTTTATTGTAACCCCCATAAAATTCAACAAAATGGGCTGAGGGTAATATACAGTGCTGTGTGTGTACAGTATAGATCGCTTTGCATTTCTTCCCTACCTTAAATTCTTTGAAAGTGTACTTCCGCATGTGTGTATAAAGGCTACGATGTTAAGAGGAGCTAAGACAGAATGGGCAGGCAAACGAAAGATAGAGTGAGCTTTAGGAAAGGAAAATGGCTTAGTAGGGAGGGAAGAGCCATTAAATACAAACCCTTACTGGCCATAGTCCCCCTGTCTCCCTCCATTTTCTTCCCCGAGCACTCTCTCTCCCGCTAATCAGTGAAACTCTGTGGGACCATTGGATTCTTAATGGAGCTGCAGATTCAGGCCTCGAATACCCCTGATGGATCCCCTATCTGCACACACACACACACACACACACACACACACACACACACACACACACACACACACACACACACACATTCACATCTAACTCTTTTAAATGTCATCTACCTTTGTAGTGGCATATTGGCAGACTGCGGAGCGACACAGCTTTCTGACAGCATAAAAGGTATCTGCTTGAACACTTGAACCTCTTTGATGGTCAAACAGTGTTGAAATGTGATCCACTCACACTCACAGAACAAGTGTCTGGTGGGTGCTCTCCAGTGTATTGTGTAGTCATTCAAGAGAAAGGGCACTCAGACATCATAGACAGACCTTACAGTGGGTGGTGTGTATATGAAAAAAAGGGAGAGACAGACAGAGGAAATAACAAGACACATAAAGAGGACGAGTGAGCCAGAACAGTGTTGCATCCATAGCCTGTTTTCCAAAACATAATCTGACAGTGTGTCTGCATGAGCTTCATTTTCCTCTGCAGGAGGAAACCAAACAGACTCAAAGCGGTGTGCTTTTCACAGATGTCAAGTCTCCCTGGATCAGATCCGTCAGGTCAGTGCTTTCAGAAAGGGAGGGAAGCATACCATGGTTTCTGTGGGCTCATCTACCACCAAGCAGACACCCTACTGGAGAAGAACAGGTCAAAGCTGCTGATGTTACCACAGGGAGCAGGGATGGTAATCTGATTGGATGCAGACCAGAGAAATCCTAATTTGATTAGACAGGAAGACAGAGAATTGCGTGAGAATATGGAAATTCGCTGTAAGCTTTGAAGATATCACAGAAACTTCATCAGAATGAATTCAGTCACCACGAGGGTGGAAGTGCGTCTGCATTACATCGGAATAGTAAAATAGCTGTGCAGCACAGCTGTCATGACACTGCAGAAATACCTGGTTATTTGGTGTGTTTTCTGACACAGTTGTACCGAAGAGCTTTAAATCGAGCTCCGTTCACCAGCGATGCATTCATCAAGCTCACCCAGGCTGCTGATGATAGAAAAGCAACCTTTACACAGTTTGGATGCTGTGTGAAATACAAATAGAAACAGAATGAAATTATCTGCAAATCTCACAAAGCCTCTTTTATTCCAAATAGAACGTAGAAAACATGTCAAGTCTGAGAGCAAAAAGGAAGAAAACAAAACAAAACAAAAAAATGCTCATTTGGAATTTCATGGGAGTGACATGGTCATGTTTACCACTGCGGCGAATCCTCTCTGAATTCCCATTCTTGTCTGTAGGATTCTTGCTGCTTAACACTCCTGGCTCGTTTTTGCTGTACTTTTTGTTTAATGATTATTTTCAATAATGTAAGGACTGGACTGCAGGCAGACACTTCTGCATCTGAACTTTTCTACTATGACGTTATGCTGCTGTAATAGATGGAGGATGCAGTTTAGGATTGTCTTCCTGAAATATTCAAGACCTTTGCAAAAAGATGTCATCTGTATAGTAAAGTTTAAAGTTTATTTATTAAGCGCTTTTCATAGACAGGTAGTCACAAAGCGCTGCACACAGAGATTAAAATAAACAGTACGATAAATAGCAAAATGCACAATATACACAATATAGAGTTTAAATGTAAATTAAAAATATAAGAATGTAAAAAGCATTGGTCAACAGAAAGATTGTTTAAACAGTAAAGTTTTTAACTGTTTTTTAAAGGATTCCACAGAGTCAACCAAACGTAGTTGTAGAGGTAGACTGTTCCACAGCCTTGGTGCCACAGACTGAAAGGCTCCGCCCCCTTTCGTCTTCAGACGTGTTCTGGGAGCAACCAACAAACTCTGAGTCTGTGAGCGGAGACGGCGAGCAGTAGTGTATTTTGTGAGAAGCTTGGATAAATAATCTGGGGTCATTCAGTGATCTGTACGTTAAAACAATCATTTTAAAACGAATTCTAAAATCTATTGGGAGCCAATGTAAAGAACATAAAATAGGAGTGATGTGAGCTCGCTTGCTAGAGCGAGTTAGTAGTCTGGCTGCTGCGTTTTGTATAGCTTGGAGGCGAGAAAGAGATGATTTATCCAAGCTGGTAAACAGGGAATTACAATAATCAGGTAAGTATAATATAGGAGCATTTGTTGCTCTTAAACCTGTAAAATGTCTTTCAGCACTGATCGCGCCTTTACAGATGTGCAAACTGCCAATTCCAGAGGCACTAACGTAACCATCAACACACACACACACACACACACACACAGGCTTTTGAATTGACCGCTGATGGTCCCTGTCCTATTTAGCCTAGTGGTGTCCATTTTTTTCTGAAAAGATTCTCATATTTTGATTTGTCTGACTATAGAATATTTTTTTTACCTTTCTTCAGTCATTCTTTTTTTTTTTTTTTTTTTTTTTTTTTTTTAGAAAACAAGCAAAAAAAGACAAAAAAACCCAAAAAAAACAAAGCAACATACTAAACACAACACCATCGCATTAATCTAGCTAAGTGTAAACAGCAGTAAATACTAAATATTCAATGTTGTTGTGCAGCACGCAGGACAGATGTGCTTCGAAGTAGCGGCCAAGAAAGGTGTAATTTGGGTCTACGAGCAGTGAACACCCGTGTGCATACCTGTGTGGATCAGCGCGCTTGTATTCCAAAGGTTTCTCCATGTAATGATCTGCTAGGGAGTGTGGGGGGGCCACAGCCCCGTCCTCCAGGGTGTGAAGCAGGTATGGAGGAGATCAAAACTCCAGACATCCAGAGGCCCCCAGAACACAAGAGACCATGGAAGACCAACAGAGGGGCAGCCGCGCCACTGTTCCAGTAAGAGCTGAGGAGAGTCCCAGATGAGGGCTCGCCCAGCAGCCGCGGAGCAGAAGCCAGGGGGAGTTGCAGTGACGCGCCCGTGAGCTCCGCCGGCCGCCAGCTGTGCCTGAGTGACCGAGTCACTCAGTCATTCTAAAGATCAGATCTTTGACCCAGAGAAGACAAGACAAAGGATCGTGATAGACAGAACTTACTTTTCCAGCCTTTGTTGCCAGTGTCCCAACATTCTGAAATTCAAAGTTAGCAAAAAGCTAACATTTTTCATGAAATAGTCAAACGTCCCAGTTCAAACATTTGATGTGTTTTTGGGAATAAAATTTTTATTTACATTTTAAGGTTGTAATTAATGGAGACTTGTTCTGTACGTTAACACATTTTCTAAACTCAAATATTATGAAAGACTGATCTGGCCTCTCTGTGTCTATACTGTGTATATTTATGCATATGTGTGCGTGTCTGTGTGTGTCCATGCATATATGAGTGAGTTAGTTTTGATGGAGCTGACACCCCCTGAAGACAATGACCTAGCAATTGACTTAAGGGCCATTTATACCCCACCGCTGTCAGAAGCTATTGGCACGAGTGTCACACAATCAGCAAGAGGTGTGAGCGTGTTGTTAGTGTGTACTGTCCTGTGCCAGGATGGGGGCGGTGGTGCTGTGGGTCACTGCTGAGGAGTGTTGTAGCCTGAGGGAGCTGTACAAATAAACACACACAGATAAACATCTGTTGTGCAAGTCCTGGGGTAAATTGACAGCACTTTGCTTATAAATGCAAAGTATTAGGATTAGAACTCTTTTTCATCCAGCTCAATCAGAGTGCTGACTTTAAATACTCTCCACACATATTATCTCCGTTAGGCTCATGCAGATATAACATTATGGTCTAAACATCATATAAATACTTTTTTTGGGCAATTTTACTAATGTTAGATTAGTCTAAGAGGTTCAGATCCCATCGTTACTCATGTTATCACTGCGATGATCAGTCAGTCAGCATGACCTGTTCATCCCTTATTTCCTCCCTTATTTCTGTATTAGCAAATGAAAAACGGGAAAAACGGCAAGGAGAGACCTGCATTTAGAAATGAAAGTGATAAACAAACACAGAGAGGTCACTCGGGGTAAAATGCAATTTGAGTCTAATAATCGGAAGCCCTGCTGATAAGCTAAGTTGTTTGTTTCTCTTGATATGATTGGATTTCTTAGAGGATAAACGGAGTGGACTGCTTCCAGTGACAGAGAAACACGAGCACATGTAACTACTGAGGTTTGGGGATCTAAAACCTTTTATTAGGTGAGTGATAACTTCAAATTGTACACATGCGTTATAAAATTACATTAGTATTTATGGAGACACTGGGAGATTTTTTAGACTTAATATGATGCTGTAATTAGATGGAAAGTACTGTTTGCCTAAAGCAAGGATTTGGTTGCTAACCTGAGCCAGCCCTGCTATCTGAGTTTGGTTGAGACAGATCAGGAGCGAAACTGAGATGGATGGGCTCCAGACAGCTCCCCACATGCGTATGCACACACACACACACACACACACACACACACACACACACACACACACACACACACACACACACACACACACACACACACACACACAATCTCGAAACCACTATCTATTGTTCTAAAGCACAAGTGCCATACAGAGACAGAGAGCATGTGTGGGAAGACGCAAGACTCCATTTCTTTGTTTTTTCTCTTACAGGCGAATGTGTCAATCCTTCCTTCTAAAAGGAAACTGCATATATATTGGCGAGTGCTAAAACAAGGGTGGGTGTTTAAATGTCAGATCTCATAATTGCCTCACTCGCTTACCGTCTCCCTGCGGTCCAAGTAAAGCTAGGCTTATTTTTATAGAGCTTACGCACACATACACTTCTAGTGTGCATCACAATCATAACCCTACTGTGACGTTGTCCGTGATCTGGTACCTTTCCTCTCTGCGGAGGAAGAGGGAAAACAATAGAAGACCCAAGATGGTTTGTGAGTAAAGTAGACTGTAAACTGAGATAGCAAAAAGTGAGCAGAGAAGAAAAAACCCCAAACATAATAGTATTTATGTGCATAACCATAATATGCAAAATACATTGCAGTTTTACTGGACTTTTTACAAAGGACTTAAATATCAACACCAAGTTCAGTCACATTAGTATTGGAGTTGACCAGCCCTTGCTGTAAAACTGCACTGCGTCTCACACTTGTGCACGAATTATCAAGGTACTTGGCAGCCAGCATGGACAACTTTCCACAGTTCTTCTGTGGATTTAAGCCATCTCAGTAGCTTCTGTCTCTTCATGTAATCCCAGACCATCTGTTGAAAGACTCGTTGTTCGTGGAGATAACAGCTCTTTATAACTCTTGCTGAGGGTTAATGTTGTTGTCATGCAGAAGAATACATATCTGGATCCGTAATTAATAAGACTCTAAACAGATGAAGCACCTTAACATCACTATAGTGTGTGATGTTTTTGTGTACTGTATGTGAAGATGCATATGCGCGGATGTTTTCCCCACAGCACATTGTTGCCATTTCTGGCAGCTTAGCTATTGTTAAGCATAAGCTTTGAACCATGCAGTTGGTTTTACGTATTAACTTGTGTCTGAATTTACACTTTCTCTGCTCCTTGGACAGGAACGGGTGTACTCTCACACTACGCCAGTTCAGTCTTGGCATCCGCTTAACAGATGTTCAGTCTGTCAGTTATCCATGTGTTAATATCTAGGGAGTGTGAGGATCACTGTTCAGCTTGGATAGTTTCAGCATTACTGATAACGCCATCTGATCGATAGGAGTCTGAAGGAGCCACTTAAACATTCATTAATTCTCTTACTTTAATATTGATTCTGTTTTTTTTAACCCCCAGACCAGAAAATGGCCTCCGGCCAGAGTCGCGTAGTCTCCATGCAGTACGTCAACCAGAAAAGATGATTATTAAAGTATGAAATATCACTGTTTGGGTTTGGACAAGTCATCTGAGGACCCCCTCGAAGTGAACCAGGTGTCGCGGTCTGATTTGTAAGATAATCTGCACAGTTGTGATAAGAAGATTTATTGTAAACGTAAACTGCTGCTTATGATTACAGTGGAGGGTATGATTTATGCCTTCTTCATTGAGGCAATCAGCATAATTTCCCTATAGCATAGAGATGAATGCGCACAGCCACATGTGCACGTGCATGCACAGCTAAATTTATGCACGTTAGCACAAACACAGAAGGCTCACAGAGCAGTTGCTATAATTATGTCATATATTGAGAGTTGATCGTGTCTCTATGTTCCCTCTCATGACGACTTCTTCAAATATGTAAAAACCACGTGAGGGATGCACGGGTAAACCCCAAACACCCACACACACATACTTACAGAAGAAGGCTGACAAATGCCATTCATTTGTAATTCATATACCTTTCCTGCATTAGAAAAAACTTGTTTGCATTTCAAATTGGACTCATCTGTTTTCTCAGAGCTATCTGGTGAAGTTAGGTCAAGCAACTGAGATCATTACAAGGAAGATGCTCCAGCCAATTAATCATTTTTTAAAATGGAAAACCTGTCCCTCATTGTTGTTTCCTAGAGACAATTACATACTCCCAGCTTCCTGTGTTTTAACTCATAATTATTCTCACTGTGAATGAATAAATCCTCTCTGAGACAGGTTCACACATCTGTTCATTTCACTTTATTCTTTAGACATTTGTGTGTCCCGTTTCTTTCGGTTTCCTGGAATAGACAGGAATGTTCTTGTTTTTGAAATGTGTGTCCCTTCATTTTTTGCACAACCCAACATCTTCTCAGTATATGACTGCTTTACAATATGCTTATTTTCTGAAACAAATTAGTTTCCTGATGATTTGAAACAAAACCTCTTAGGATAAGTGTTCGAGCATCAGTAAACAAACACGGATTTCTAAAGAGTCTGACTTCTCCACCTGTATGAAAATTATGTTTTGGCACAGAGGGACCTCGGTTTTGATCTGATTGCAGTGTAGTTGTTTTCTTTACCTGCAAAATCTCTGTGTTGTGTTACTGTGGAGGATTCTGTTTTTGTCGTACAGTCTGTTCTGATGGGATTTTACTTGAATATTTTCTGGCAGTTTACTTTTAAAATAGTGAAACATGACTCTCATCTTTATCTGTGGTATGCGCTACAGCTTGAGAGCAAACCCAGAATACTTTACAAACACACACACACGTGCAGACTCACATGCGCACTCTCCTCTTGCTCAGTTGTTTAGATTCATTCCAGTTGCCTTAAGATATGGTGGAAAGAAATTTGTCCAGCTAAGTGCTTAGTCCAGCACTATCTGGAGTGGGGATGCTCTCCACTCCCAGGCTTTCGACTGATACTCTTAATGAGATACTCTGTTTTGGCTAAATGGTCAAAGCTTTTATTTCCCCTGTGTGCCGTTGAGCTTGTTTGTACACGGCCACAGTATTTCATGATTTTATGTGGGTAAAATTACGCTGGTATTTCATTGAGCCTGTCCACCCTCCCTATCAATCATCCTATCATCCAGGTACAGTCTCACAGTTTCAATGTTATGTGCACACTTGAACACACAGGCACACACATACTATAAGTCATCTTAACATGTTCATGGAAGCACTTGGATCGATAGGCAGCCAGCCTCTGGCCATTAGGAATCAATACTGCAGCACATAGAAAAGCAAGAACAAAGCTGCGCCACAGATCCACTGACTCATGCACACACACAAAGAAACGCAGAGCTGTAATGCAGTGTGTGAAAAGGGATCCATTTGGAGTGAACCGGAGTCCTGGAATGCAGTGAGGGCAAGAACTGTAATGTGTAACCGCATCGACTTCCACACATCACTTACACAGTGAACAGACACAGAAACTGTGATTTTTGCACTTGGTGCAGAATAGAAGCTGACTAATTACGTTCTACAAGAAGATATTGACTACCAAATGTCCCTAGAGCTTGTCGGTCAATCAGAATTATTTTCATTCACAACCAGCCCTCCATTGTTTTCCTTTGACTTCAAGTCTGTCACTTAGGTTCCTCCTGATCCCTTGAAGACCTCCCGCGGTGGAGGGCAAGTAATTGTGTTAAATGTGATCCCAATATTGACTAAAATAATAATGATTACAATTTTTTTTTTGCCCTCGTTGAACTTGCCCTTATAGTTTCTGCTCTAAGCCACTCAGTTTAGCCATTCTTATAGTATATAGTAGCAATAGGTCAGGAGTTGCTGGATTGGTGGCAGTGCCATCATAATAGCCAGCAATGTTCCTGTGCAGACTCACTGAGCTGCTAGAATGGTTTCAGTCTTGGCCCTATTTTTCTTTGCTGTCAAAATAATTACATCCCTATGAGGACGGAATAATTTATGTCATCGCTATATATTTTTAATAAACCTGAGCTATTGTGTTAGTTCACTGTGCAGTCAAGTCGAAGAAACAGGGTTCTCTCTAAAACGGCTCTGCGCCACGGCTCTCTGTTGGCTTATAAATAGCACAGCAAACCTCACCAAAATGTTTACCTGACTTAAAATGAGAGGCAGTATGTCTTATGGAAACAAAGTGTGCTTTTTTTATAGTCGGGAGGAAGTCCTGGTGGAAGGGAGCGCGGGAAAAAATATATGGGCAAAAAAAGCAATTAGGAGATAGGGAAGCAAAAAAAAAGAGAAAAGAATCTATTTTGGAGGATTTCAAACAAGCTTGTCACAACAGTGCTAAGGGACTCACGCTGTCTGTCTCCCCATGTTGATACGCACACACACACACACACACACACACACACACACACACACACACACACACACACACACACACACACACACATGTCAGTCTGTGTGAGTTTCTGTGACAGTAGGATCAGTCTGCACCCCACAGGCTGTAACCCCTTGAAAACCCTCTCAAAACGCTTTAATTAAAACGTCTCCCACAATTACAGCACATCCTGATGCTTTGACCTTCACACCTCCCATGAATACTGTATCATACAATGTCTTTCTCTCTCAAGCACCCCTCACACACAAACACCCACACACACGTAGATACATACATATTTGCCATCGAGATAAGATAATAAGGTAAGAGATACATCATCTCAAAAAATTACTGTGCTACAGCACCAAAAACATGAAAACCAACTCGATGAAATAAACATAAACACAAAATACAATATTAAGCTAGAATAGCTCACGTGGCCTATGATAGACTGGCAACACATCTGCCTGTTACCGTAGACATCTGGGACAGGTTCAGCTTAGTCATGACCCTGAAATGGATAAACGATCAAGAGGATGGATGGAAAAATAGCTCCGAAAGGTTACAAGAAATTATACTAATAGAAGAGGCCAGTTAAATAGAAGATACAAAAAATGAAGGGCTCAATAAACCAAAATCTAAATATGATGCAATAATGAGCTTAAATCTAAAATGAATACATGTATTGTGATTTGAGGTGGCAAAAATATTATTTATCTATCTAAGAAGTGGTGCAGAAGTTAATGGTCCATGGCTGATTGTGCCTATATTATTGTCCAAACAGCTCACATTTCCCATGATGCTCACTCAAATAGCTCCAGCAATGAAACTCCGTCACTTCCTCTGTAGCTCCTCTAGAGTTGCATTCCTTGCTCTGGGCAGCAGGACTGTTAGCACGATCAGCTGCAGCACATTAGCCATTTCGCCACAGCAGGAAAACTTTACTTTATCATATAAAGTAATTCAAAACAAAACAACAAGAGCTAAAGTGACAATTAAGCTATAATCCTTTTAAAAATCACATTTTTGTGTGTGAAAAGTGACCAGTTACTTTGTCTTTTGGCTCAACAGATCTTATAGATATTTTTTTTAGGTTTCTGCTACCAACAAATAGATATTCACTTACAGTAAACTTCCAAAAAGAAAGCTTGGACTTGGAATAAAAACCCAGGAGTCTTTTATTCATTGCAGTCTTATGGTGAAAATAGTGTGCAGCATGACTCAACAAGTATTTGCTCCCTGGGTTGACAGGCAGGACGAGAAAGTGTTGTTTTGCTGTGCATGCAGTCTACTGCAAAAGAAGAAATGTGTTCTGCTGCTGCCTCTTCAATTGATGCTCCGGTATTGGTGTCTTACAATGTCTGGCTAAACTGAGTCTTTGATAATAAGTCATGGGTACCTGTGCACCACATCTCCCAAAGTGCGGTGTGATAAACAACATCTAATCCTGAGCTTAATTAGCTAACATTAATCAATTCTGCCTCCCCAGAGCTACTGGTTTCTCCCATTTCTTAAGTCTAATGACCACAGGACTACACACTACAAGAAAATAACACCCCGGCATTACACTATACACTCAAAAAATGAAATTGGGTGGTTGTTACATTTACAAAATGGTAGGTAGCTGTTTGCATTCTATGCATACTCTCTCTCTCTTCATATGTGTGTGTGTGTGTGTGTTTCAGTATGGTTCCAACAACAGTTTTATGTTAATGTACAATACTTAATATATCTCCCTCCCTCGCCAGAGGGAGTGTTCCCCCAGGGCACCAAACAGGCTAGGACCGCCGCTGTACGTATGCCTTTGCTATTTATTGTGGTTTAACCTGTAAAGGACAAAAACGTACAGAAATTCTATATCAAGCCTTGTAATCATAGCTTCCCTATTTTTTTAGTCTAGACTGACAGCTCAGTGGCACAGTGGTTAGCACTGTCGCCTCACAGCAAAAAGGTCTTGGGTTCAAATCTGCAATCTGGCCAAGTTTGCAGTGGGTTCTCTCTGGGGACTCTGGTTTCCTGCCACAGTTAAAAGTCATGTTTCTAAAATATCTGTGAACATGAGTGCAAATGTTTGTCTGTCTCTCTGTGACAGACTGGTGACCTGTCCAGTACTCTGACTCTTACCCATCACGTCTGAGACAGGCCCCAGCCTCACTACAACCCTGGTGGAGTGGAAGTTATTATAAATCCATTAACATTTTATGTTAACCAGACTCTAGACTTTGTTGAACACTCCAAAAAAACCCAAAAAACTCTTTGAATGAACTTAAAATAATCATGGGAAGGATTTCCACATTAATAAATGGATTTCTATTACGATTAAGCATTTTTGTCGCACTAACATAATTTGCATGGGTTGGATCAACTCAATTAAATTAAGTCGAACTCAAACAGTCGATTCATTATTAATTCATCCAGTTAGTCCAACTCAAGTACATAAAGTTGGAACAACAGAATTGCATAATGCTAAAATAAAGCAATTTAATTTCATGGAAATTCTTTCCATGATTTTTCTATGTTCATTCAAAGAGTTATTTTTTTGAGTGTAGAAGTAAACGAGTCATCCCAAAAGAACATGGTGCAGTAAACTGGAAATAACTTAAGTGCCGCTGTCTTACTCCAGACAGCAAGCTTGTTTTCTAAAACTTTGTTAAACTCAGCAGAATTTGCTACAAGAGAAATATCTCAACCTTGTGACAGACATTTTTTCACATGAGGGAAGTTTGAGACTAGATGAAGTTGCTTGTTAAGACAGACTTTTATTTTTGTTGTTGATGTTTTTAGCATTGCGTGCATCAAACACTATATTGTGTTTTGCTTCGTGGCACGTGACATATCCAGCACAGTGCAAACATAAGTCCAATACTATGTTTTGCCTGTTCAGCGCTTCTCTGTGGCAATAACACAGCAGTAGAAGTGATGCACGGCCACACCAGGGATAGCACATATATGATATCTAAGAATGATGTATTGGTATTAAAATACAGCCACAGGCACGCACGTACACACACACACACACACACACACACACACACACACACACACACACACACACACACACACACACACACACACACACACACACACACAGATTCTTGCTGCAGGGTAAAAGATCGACACAATGTGCCACGGCTTATCTAAAATAGGGAATGATGATAGTGGCCAAGCCCCATGATTGGTTATCCCATTTAGACCAAAGCCTGTGATTGGTTGTCTTATTGGATGGCTCCCATCATGCATCAGGCAGATTCATCTGTTTCTTGGGGTCCACTCAAGTAGGACCGATCCATCTCTCCCTCCATCTTGCCGTCCTCCCTCTTTCTGCCCCTAACATTACTTATCTCTCCTTCTTTTCCTTCATCTCATTGCCCTCCACTTTATCCCTGCCCTCTCTAGCTTTATGTATCTATCTCATCACTATCCTTTCAGCTGCCTGTCCTCATCCTCGCTCATTCGCCTTCCTGCTCTTCACCATCTTCATTTGCTTAACTTTTTCTCCTCTTCTTCCATCCCCTGGTCCATTTTCCCAATCATCGTTCACTCATAACCTCTATTTCCTTACAGTTCCCTCCTCCTCTCCTTCTGTGCCATCTCTCCTCCCACTCCTGCGCAACTCATTTTTCCTCTGTATGCTGATAACGTGAAGGGATGGATATGTGGGGCCATTTATCAGGCATGTGTTTTACTAGCAGCAGAGACCACGGCTGGGTTAAAGGGGGTGGAAATACGATTTAGATTGAGATAGGAAATAAAGGATGAGGAAATAAGGTGGAGATAGAGTAGTAAGAACAGTAAAGTGTACTTATTTGATTTCATATTTTACTGTGCAACATTATAGTGAATTATAGTGAAGCTTTTTCAGCAATCACTGACAAATTGATATCAGTTGACTTAGCATCAGTCTCTTCTCTTCTCTTCTCTTCTCTTCTCTTCTCTTCTCTTCTCTTCTCTTCTCTTCTCTTCTCTTCTCTTCTCTTCCATACAGTGTTTTCATCTCAACTTGAGAAGAACTCAGCAGGAAACTCAGTGGGGGAGTGAACTTTGTGTTTGTCTGTTGTGCCTCACCCTCCGACCGGCTGTATGTTTTCCTGCCCGCCTCTGGTAGTGTGCACCCATCAGTCTTTGAGTCTATCAAGTATCTAAGGCCTATCTATCACCTTCTCCCTGTCTCTTTCCCTCCACATCCCTTCCTCCATCTTGTCGTTTTCCCTGTATTTCTCCGCCCAGTGTTACTTCACAGAGCCATCTCTGTGTCACTATCTGTCTGCACACTTTTTCACCGCTCAGGTTTAACTATATCACAGAGGCAGCGGCAACCCTGCTCTGTCAACCTAAGTTTTTATTCTTTCTTTCTCCGACTCTTTCCTTTCTTACCTTATTTCCTTCGCTATCCTTCCCCCTTCTATGTCTTCGTCTCTTGGGATTGTTGTTATCAAAAGCGATAGCTCACTAGCTGAAAATAATAAGCGGTGTCTTTTGAAGTCTACGATGGCTGTTTGACATCTCTGTGGTGTTTCATGCAGATATTCCCTCCATTTGTGACGGGGATAAACAACAGATTAAACTTATTTTAAGGTCGGTCGATGTGTGTGTGTTTATGTGTGTGTACATTTGTGGCAATTCAACCCCTAAGGGCTCACAGTGGCCTCCTGTCACCTTGCCAATCATATCAGTTAGGTGTGTTCTGATAACCTTATCTCTGCCTGAGCTCTGCATAGCCATAGGGCCTCCCCCAACACACTCATATACTCATACACTTATACACACATGTGCAACACACACACACACACACACACACACACACACACACTGAAACACTCTTACCCATGGCAAATGAAAGAGGCTAGAGAGGAGATAGGGATCGATGCCGGTAAATCAAGGACATGCACTATTCTGGTTCCCTCTGTCTCTCTGTGGCTCTTATCTTTAATGGAAAAGCCATACATTTACAGCTCCCTGCCTAACTTATGGTCACGCTCAATCACAACATAAAATACTACTGCAAAGTGTGGCAATAGGAGAAAAGTAGCAAAATAAAGATTTTGGGGATCAACTTGCAAATGATCACTTTACAGTATTATGTTGGGACGGCATATCTGGGATTATTTTGTAGCTCTTATAGCAAAATGTGGTAATGCAGACACCTACTGAAGCATGAAGTACCACAAATGAAGATTTGAGTACTTGTGCCAGATGTTTAAATTTCTGTTTGCATGTGCAGATGCAGTCAGAAAACTATATAGGTTACATCAAAACTAAGGCTCAGTTAAAAAATGGCTGTGCTTCAGCCTATACAATAATGTAGAAGGGACTGCTGAGTAGTAATGGGTCTGAATGCCAACATGCTGACAGGCTTTGCAGGTGATGTAATTGTGTATACTGTAATTATTATCATACGACTTATTATGAGGCAAGAATGTTGTCACTCGAAATATATTCGGCCATTCACAACAATGATTTTTTTCTTTCGATTACCTCCACACAATCATTTCCTCCTAGCAAGCAGTAGTAAGAACTCATGATAAAACAAAGAAGTGAATTGAAACCAAGAGTTAAAGACTGCAGCTATTGTTTGTGCCTCTTTCACATGTTTTTGGAGACTTTGTTTGGACCAACTCTGCAGTAATTAGGGGAGTTATAAAGAAGCACTCCTGTAATGTTACATAAACGGGACAGCAGACATGGTACTCAACACTGGGGTCGTTTTTACACAGCACTTGGCATATCTAGTTACTTTATGGCTGATTATAGTAACTTAATTATCTCTGCTGGCATGTATTTCACAGTGGCAGTAGCTATATTTCGATTATGGTTGACTCCTCCAACATTGAGCATACAGCATGTCAACCATAGATAAAATAAGCACATGCTCCTTAATAGATAGCAAGAGCAGTGTTTATTTCAGCCTCTGCTATCAGTTTTCCATGAGCACAATAAAAATTAACAGAAAAGGAAAGAATGGTTTTGTAATTGTTAGATTAGTGCAGTGATGTAATCTGGGGAGTGCAGATAATTCAGATATGATATGATATACCAAATGGATCTTTTTCCCTTATCTTATTTTTCTTTTCATGCCCTTTATATCAGTTTCGCTATCATGATTCTAGTTTGCAGTGCTTCAGGTAAATGAGGTATGTTTCAACTGCAAGGTTTTAATTATGATAAGTTTGGTAGCATGTCCTGTCAATTAAAAATATTACAGGTGCTTTAGCTTGCCGGGTCAGTGGTTGTGAGTATAGTTCTAAACCTCCCTCATAATAGATCACCAACATGGCTCAGCTGCTGTGCTTTCAGCTTCTCACTCAGCTTCCTTGACCTGACACGGGAGAGCAGTTCAGGCAGACAGGTGGGCTGATAAGAAGTGGGCAGAGGAATATTTTAAGTACTATGTCTAATTGAGCTACTGCCTGCTCCTTTTGTGCAGTCAGCATGTGTGATACCTGGAATGATTTAACTATAATAGATGTAAGGACTTATGTTGCCACAAACCATTACTGAGTCATAAACTAATTATTCTCTGGGCAAGGAATAGTATAAAACAATAAAGCCTCTTTGCTTTGACATCTGAGTACAAAATTTCTTTCTAAGCCCTCCAGAAGCTGTCAAAGCCATTACTGAGGAAATATGTATCATTATCTGCTACTTCAGAGTACTGAAACAGAGACGTGAACCTGGCTTTTCATCAGTACCAATGCCTCTCAACTAACTTAATAAATAACCCACTATAGTATTTGCAGTGCTGAGGTGGTTATTAAAAGAGGGTAATATATTGGACATTCATAAGTTCTTTTTAAAAACAATGCAGTATATTTTAGGAGTGGCTGTGGCTCACGTGGTGGGGTGGGTTGTCTACCAATCAGTGGATCAATCCCCACCTCCTCCTGTCCAGATGCCGAGTTATTCTTGGTCTAAGATACTGAACCCCGAGTTGCCACGTGCATCCATTGAAGTGAGTGCATGTGAATGTTAGATAAATGTGCTTAAGTATATAAAAGTACTATTTGAATGTGTGTGTTGAAAAGATGCTATATAACGTACAATGCATCTACTTAACTCACTGGTTACTGCTACAACTACACGTTTCTTTTCCAGCTATTTATTAATGAGTGACTTATGTATATATGTATATATTGTACTATTCTTAGTTAGCGTATTGTCTGTCTAGTTAATGTTGGTTTATGTTGGTTTATAATGGAGCACTGTAACAAAAAATAATTTCCCCCAGGGATCAATAAAGTATTCTGATTCTGATAAGTACCAGTCCATTTACTAATTTACTGAATAAAGACGGCAATTTGTTACATTATTCTTACGTTATGTGATATGGCTTGAGATCTTTGTCCCAAACTCCAAAACACAAAAGAAGACACAATACATGTTTTTGGTGTACTAGAATGACTCTCTAAAAACGAAGTACAGGCTTGCTGAACATTGTGTACCAGACAGAAAGCCACGTTAATCAGATAATCTGTTAAAAATTCCCCAAAAGTCTCCGACAGCGCAAACACAGTGAACTGGTCACGTTTAATGTGAAGCAGTGGATGTCCATCAGCTACACCTATGTCAATCAGGCAGTGTTGGGATGCCCATCAGTCAATGCAGCCATGTTCCTAACTCAGTTATCTGGGTGGATGAGTTACATGAGACATTTTAACATGAGAGTCTATGTGATTCACTCTTTGGTTTCATCGTCAGAAATGATCTTTGCGTATTCATGCAGTGTGTTGATGCGACTTCCATCTTTTACACCATCCATGTGTGCCTTTTTGTGAGTGTGTGTGAGTGTGCGAGCTTTAAAACACTGACCATCCTGTGACACTTAAGCGCTGTCGTATTGGGCGACAAATTCACACAGACAGGGTGACGTCTGGTCGACCACACAAACAGTTCTGGTACAGACACCAGCTCACATTGAAAAGACAACAGCCCATGTTTTCTTTAGCATTTCCGGGATTATTAGCATTTATTCTCATCTGATATATCACTGTCTGTCACTTCGACTGTCAATAGAACTAATATTTTGTACATTGTTTTACTAATAAAAACAGAGAACGTCTGCGTGCGCTCCATATGTTCAAGTCCATATGTTAAAAACAGATGTGGATATTAAAAGCTCTGTAAGTTCTACAAGGTCTTTTTGTCAGCGTTGTTTGTTGTTTTCAAGAGTAATGTTATACATGCATGTGCATGGGGAACAAAACACACTGCCAACAGCTATTTTCACTATTAACCACATTAGTAAATCTCCACGATATGCTGCAATGCACACCGACAAGGGTGCATTTTAAAGTAGATAAAATGAACAATTCAATAAACAACTAAAGATAAATATTAGCTTTGCAAGAGGAAATCCACAGTTGTAAAACCTCAGATACACTGAATGCATCTTTGTGTTGTGGCTGTGTGACACAACATATACCGGTAGGTTTTCATTAGCTTATTAGTTACATTACTGGCATAAACTACAAAGTCAGTTGTTTTTAGATTAAAAAAATATATTTTGTCTGTGTTGGTTCTGTCTGCCCTAATATGTCAGATTTGTATAATATATTCTTATACTTTAACAACAAAATAGGTCGTTTGTCAGTCGTTGTGAGCTGTTCCTAAACCATGTATAACATTTGCTATAGTTTTCTAAGCTGCTGTCACTCCAAATACTACCAGCTTTCCACACATAGAGTTTACTTGGAAAGGCATCCTGGGTAAGTTTGACAAATTGTTTTAGCATTTTTTTTTTCATTTTTAAATTTAAATCTTTAAATTTAGAAACAGTGCCAAAGGAAATGCCACTCCTCCATCTCATGGTTTTCTGATTGATCGATTGTTTTATTTTGAACATGAATATATAACTACAATGACAACAAAATAAATTGTAAACAGAAAAAAAAGAGTGAGTTGTGACTTGCCCCAAATATCTCTGTATACCATTTACATGTTCGAAAAGTATTTAAACCTACCCGCCCCCATTTATTCATTCATCCATTGTCAGCTGAATTTTTTAGGTAGTGCTAGTTCACAGCAACAGTTACCTCAAGGTGTTTTGTACTGTAAGATGAAGACTTTACAATACTAAGAGAAAACAAACAATCAGGTGAATCTGCCCCATTTGAGTAAGTATTTGGTGATGATGGAAAGCAAAAACTACTGGAGGGAAAGAGAAGAGAGAAAAAGAGGAACACAGAAACTCGAGAGTAAACAACAGTGAATGGCAATTCAATAATGCCATGGATGCCATATAACCACCTGGTGAGTTAAGAGAGGTGAGTGGAGGAAAAACAAAAGCTCAGTACATCGTGGCATCTCCTCCAGCCGCCTGAGCCCAAAGCAGCATCACTAAGTAATGGTTCAGGGTCAACTGATCCAGGCCTAACTATAGACAGTATGAAAAATGGACATGTAACAGCCACCGTGACGTCACCCATCGGTCATGGACTCAGCTCAGGAGGTTGCCCCTCGGCTATAACTATAAGCTTTATTAGAAAGTTTGGTTTTAAGCCTCATCTTCCACTGGTGGGGGATCTGAGAGTTGAAGGCTCTGCCTGTAGCTGTTCACCATTTCATGCTGTCGTTGACCTTGAACTTACAGTTAGCTGATAGAGCAGGACAAGTACCACTCCTGCCACTGACATCAGATTTGATAACTCTTGAGGACAATTTATTTATTTATTTCGGTCAAGAACATGTTAGGTTTCAGCAATAATAAATCAGTCATTCTATTTGTAAGACACCCCCCCCCCCATCTCCTTTTAACTTGTTGACTGAGCAACAAAAATATAATTTAGGTAAAATACAAGTATGGTCTTAACGCTTGATGTCAGTAAAAATGTCATGTAACAGGCTAATATCACTATTAGCAGTACATTTTTAATACAAAATATTATACAGTAATGAGCTTTTAAAACTTCACTTACACTGCTGTAGAAACTTTTGCAAGGAAGTTCATTTTTTTTTAAGTAGAGCAAGCGAGTAACCACCCATCCAGTAATCATGTGACGCATCAATTAAATATTTATAGTTCTTCTTGTAAGATGCTGACTGCGATCCTTAAATATGAACTGAAGATTTTTTTTCCCTGAAACATGGAACTCAGCAATGAAACACGCCTCTCTGTGAGAGAGACGAAGCTTGAACTGAACCTATTTTGCTTTTTGAAGTGGCCAATTTTCTTAGCAGTGATGTTGTTTGTACAAAACTGCAATGCAATAACAGTTGTTTCAACCTTAGGAATGTCATTATTAGATTACAAATAGGTAAGAGCAAAGTTTAATGTCATTCTTCATATTCCTATTTTTAGAAGTAGTTAAGTAACCTACCTCCTTACCTTCCTATTGTGTATATATTTTGTTTAAAAAAAAAAGAGAGATTGGCAAGATCACATTTATACTCGTAGGAAAATGCATGTCTTGAACTGTAATCAGTTCTTTTGTATCCCCATCTGTCTGTTCTGAAGGTTATCATATATTCTGAATGGCCTAATGAAGCAAACATAACCCTAAATGCTGTTAATTATGCTCTTGATGTCGGCACGTTTGAAGTGCTCACTTTAATGTGGGTTGGAAGGGAAAGGGGGATGAGGCAGGGGAGGAGTGTGGGTGGAGGCTGAATAGAGGTTAACATCCATGGAGCACCTCAAAGCTTTCTTGGCTTGACTCGTAGGATGGCTGAGATCAGAAAGAATGGTAGATTGCAGGTTTTACCCTCAGCTATTAAGACTGCTCTGTTCTCGCTCATCTCTTACACTCTTCCTTTTTTTTTCTACGTCCCCACGTGGCATCCTCCCCTCTTTCTCAGTCTTGTCTTTTTCCTCTTTCTCACTCGTGCACACAGCGTTTCACTAACACTTTCTTGCTCTAACAGCCTGTCTGGCTCTCTCCCTCTTTCTGTGTTACTGCCTCCCTCCCTCTCCTATCCATTACTTCAGCCAGTGAAAAGTCTTTGCTTCAGCAGTCCTGTCCTGCTGCTGCAGACTGTCTTTATATGGCCACATCATATTTGATGAGACAGGTAGGGGGTGGTGGGATGCAGCTAATATCTTTCCCTAGGTCTCTCTCCTAGCTCATTCTTTCTATCCTATTTAGCGTGTGTCTGTGTGTACCCGTGTGCACGCTAAGAGAGAGAGCAAGCGGGAGAGGGAGAATGCACATATGTGTATGTGTGTCTGAGGCTATGATGATCCATCAGACATGTATGCATTCTCAGGCATAACCATTTCCTGTTATCTCATTGCCTCTAAACTTTGGGAAACACAGTTTGGAGATTCTGTCTTGCAGGTTTGGTAATCGTTACTATTTCCAGTTGGATTAAAGTGGATAAAATGTGCAATCAGCTCTAGGGAGGATGAGGAATTTGGTGTCAGCATGCTGACACAAACACATAAACTTCATACACTTTACATACACAACATATCTTTTACAAAGCATCACAGAAACTGAATTCAGGGAATAATTGGAAATAAAAACGTTTCAGGGCCACATTATGTTTCCGGCATCTAAAGAAAAGAGAAGGAATCCATTTGATTAAAATGAGTTTTATTGCTTGTAGTTCTTGATAACTGTTTATCATCAACACTGTTTGACTAGTTAGTGTTTTCTCATTTAACCCTCTCGAGGCAGGCGTTGCCGATTTGCAACAGTTAAACACTAACAACCTGATTACCCCACAGACATATTTTATGAGTTTTTTTACTCAGAAGTACCACTGCGGGACTTGGTCGTGCATTAGCAACAAAAAGTTTAATTTGAGCCTGAGAGGGTTAAACTTCTGCTTCATTCTTGTTGCCATTTTGATTCTCTCGTTTATTCATTTTTTGTTTGTTTTTTTTGGAATATATATTATATACTATAGGATATGTAGTGTGCAGTCACCATTTAATAATGTTAAATACTGCAGTACCTCAGGACTAGGAATTGGACTACAGTTTTTTAAAATAAAGAAATCTACAAAATCTTCTTTAAGGTAAAATCTGCAGACATGTAAATGTGAGTAAATGTCTTGAATACAAGTATAAATGTCGGAAGTTCTTTTTGCAGCGATGGAATACGCCAAACAGTTACTTGGTATTATAGTGAGTGATACCGCATAATGAACTTATTCACTGTAATTGTTTTGCTTTCTATTCCATTCTACTAGATGGAATTTAGTGAGTGTCGCCTTTTTTAAGACCGTGCTATCACTATATCATTACAGTCATCACCTGCTTACAGCAAGGTAAGCTTTTTTTCCAATATGAAACAAGTCTTTTCTGACTGACAAAAGCAAGGATGCATGATTGGAAATGACTAAGCAGTAAAGTTTTGAAAACACATTTTTAGCTCTCATAACTGAATAGAATTTCCCATCTTCTGTCTTCTCGGTTTTTGTTTTCATACAGGAGTTTGGACTCAGTAAAAAAAGAGACCATGCAAAGCCAGTCTGGCAAATGTCTCGTTACTTAGACCAATGAGACAATTAGCAGTTGTGCACCTGGGCTGACAGGAGATGGTGATGGTACTGACATTAATGTCAACAAAAAGCAGCTGCCAGCATGACAGTCTGCGATGCACACGGGCCACATAATAAAGTGCAAGTCACTAAGCTTGTAGACTCTAGACAAGTTTATGTAACTCAGATATCTGCTATGTATGGATGCAGGAATATTCATGTTTATCTACAGCATTCGTGATGCTATCTCCAGGAGCGCTAACACGGCCACCTTGCTGATTTTTATTTTTTTTGCCAACATCTGTATAAATAAACGAGTTTTGTATTTTTGCTGCACAGCATATACTGGATGGGGAATGTTGGACTGTAATGGCCTGTCCTCCCTCGCAATAAGAGCTGAATATGAAAATTGGTGGATCCACTGATTCCCTCATTTTCCCCTTATTGAGTTTACTCCTGAGACAGCACAACTAATTAGCTGTCAGACCAGGACAAAGAGATACAGAGGCTCACTATAGAGTAATTATATACACTCACACATGCTCGGGCAAACTCACACACATACACGTACATGCACAGAGACTCACAAAGCTATGTGTTGATGGTGACACTTGACAAGTCAATAAGCCAATGGCTTATGCTTATCTCCCATCCTGCTTTGCTCTTCTACTCCACTCTTTATTGATTGCTTCCACAATTATTCACTTTATCTAAAGCTGGAATTAGTCACCATCTAGCTACCAGCAGTCTAAACTTCTTTACCCAATGCAGTCACTCTCATACATGAAAGTGGTGGGCTTAGAGTTTAGTTGACAGTATACAGAGTACAGCAAAGTTGGCAGTGTAGTAAAAGTATGTAGAAAGAGAGGGATGATCATTTAAACACCGCACATTGTGCTTATGCAACTACTTTTGTTATTTTCTACTTTGGACAGTTTCCCTGAATATGTGACAACATCTGGCATCCATCTTTCACACATCTAACACAGAACATCAGGAGATGATCCATCTCAATGTTGGATAACACCTCCCACCCACTCCATGACATGTTGGTCAGTCACAGGAGCTCGTTCAGTGAGAGACTGAGATTACCGAAAAGCACCACTGAACGACACAGGAAATCATTCCTGCCTGTGGCCATCTCCCTGTACAACGCATCCACTTAACACACTGTTTGCTGCTACAGCTACACATGTTTCTTTTCCAAATATTTATTTATAAGTGACTTATGTATGTATGTATGTATATATATGTATATATTGTACTATTCTTAGTTAGCGTATTGTCTGTCTTGTCTTAATGTTGGTTTAAAATGGAGCACTGTAACAAAAAATAATTTCCCCCAGGGATCAATAAAGTATTCTGATTCTGATTCTGATTCTGATTCTGATTCAAACATGCGCTCACTCCTCAAAACACTGATTGATCACAAACGAGCAAGGCTTTTCTCCATTTTTCAATCAATCAATCAATCAATCAATCAATCAATCAATCAATCAATCAATCAATCAATCAATCAATCAAGGCTTTATTCGCCACATGCAGGTTGCCCTGCAGTGAAATGGGACCCCCTCCGACCATACGCACACAACACAGACATCACATGGGGATACAGGTTTTAAATCTGAAAGCTCACAAACTTGATCATTTCTCTAGTCTCCTGAAAATCGTCCTTCACAGTCGTCTTCTCCCCGGGATGTTTGTTCTCTTAAGGTGTTGCAGGAAGAAAAGGCAAAAGACGTGATTGAAAAATCAGCATCACGCTCGCTTGCTTGCTGGGACTTCCGTCTACTGTTTGGTCCGGCTGATTCGTCCTCGTATTCAGTTCCTCTGGGTAATGTGTAGATACGTTCAAGGTTGCAGTGCATGTGTAAGAACAACTTTACTGTTTGTCTGCAGGCAGACTTTTAAATGCTTTTTTTAATGGATATGCTTTATGGTACACACAAACATACTTTGTACAGAAAATAAATCATTCTGCAGCTGTCTGCACTCTGCAGCATTTTTGTGAACATAGCCTGTTTGCAGGACAAGAGACGCAGTAAATCAACTGAACATAATTTACATAAGATTTAATTTTATTTGGTAACAAAATGCACATCTTGCACATTTGAACTACTGTTTGAGTTGGAAATGGCTGATCACAAGAAAAGGTAAGATAACCATAAATCAGATATACAACAAACAGACGTTTCTAATGTCACAATTACGCCTAGAAATATATATTTTTAAACATTTTGTCATTGTTCTTGTTTAGCTTGCTTAGAACTTTCTTTAATGAAGTAATACCATCGATTGCTTCACAACTACGAAGCAAACCCATTCACCACTCCATTCACATTAATTCACTCAAACTCCTCATATAACAGATGTATAAAGTGAAAACAGTGACAGTTTTTGTTTCTAAATGTTTAGAACGAAAGCAAAATTTTTGTCTAATCTTTCACTTTCCAGTCTCAGACTCAGGCTTTCCTGTCAGATCTGTTCCTTAATTAGATTAGGTGAAAAATGCGCGTTTATCTTCAGCTCTGTGAGAGTACAATTTGGCAGTGGCAGCTGTTTGCAGACGAGCCCTGGTAAGAATTGATAAACACATATATGCGTTTGCCTACTGATGCTGGTCAGTGTTCTGCTGCCTCCTTCTATAAAATCAGTGCTTAAACAGCCTCATCTATCAGAGAGCTCAATGGGTTATGTGCCAATAAACAAGCTCGCTGAGACGCCTATCAGCCCGATCGATTCACTTCATCAATAGCTGACACCGTAGAGTCAGTGTGCTCCCGTTCTGTCCATCATTCGCTGATCAGTCAGTTTGAAACTATACAAGCAAATAACCCTCGATAGCTGCGTGTAACGTGTTAACACTGACACACTGTACAGAGTCAAAAGACACTCTAAACAGGTACAAGCAAACAACACGCACACACTTGTGCTGTGTGTGTTCTTTTATTTTCCTCTGTTGTATGAAAGTTTACCTGCCAACTCCACTCAGGAATCATCAGTGTATTGATAATCCTGGCATTTTTTTTTTCTGAGACAGAGTGGCTACTCTTTTAAAAATTCCACAACCGCAGTTCCCCCCAAAATTTATCGTCTTTACCGGCTTTTGCAAATCTCTCAAACGCATGTTTCATTCACAATAGAACTTAGAAAATATTTGACATGTTTTCTAAGTTCTAAACTGAGAAAAAGTACCATTTTAAGAAAAAGCATTAACTCATTAATAACAAAAGTCTCTGGGAAGTGAGGAAACCAGCTGCTGGACCTTTTGGAGAGGAATATTGTCCCATTCTTGTCTGATGTTAGACAAATTGTGCGCATATGTTAAATACATACATATGTGTAGAACCTGCGTACACCTTGATGCCTTTCCAGGTGTTCAAGCTGCCAGTTCACGCGATGGCTTCCATGACAGAATCATGTCTTTGATCCAGTGCTGCCTTCGAGCTGAAAGATCACAGCTATCAAGTATCAATCTAGATTTTCAGACTTGTTTGATGATATTATGTGGTGTAGATAATGAGACATTCAGAGGCTTTGTGATTTTGCAATTCTATAATTTGTAGCTGCAGTTTTTTAGCAGGTTGGTGAACCTCTGCCCATCTTCTTGAGGAACTGTGCTTCGTTAAAATGCTCTTTTTATATCACGTCTTGTTACTGACCTGTTGCCAAATGTCTTTTATTTCCCCAGTGCCAACTTTTTTGAGAGATGTTGCCGCCATCTTCTTCAAAATGAGGTAATATTTCTCGTGAAAACAATTTTACTTTAAAATGTTACTGTAAATTTTGAATTTCCATATTAAATAAGGGCTAATGAGATTTGAAAACCATTGCATTCTGTCTTTATTTACACTGTGTCCCAATTTCTTATGAACTGGCTTTCCAATGAAGGGAATTATTTAAAGGGAAGACAAACATATAGACTCCTGCACTCCACCAGAGGAACACTGCATTGTGCTCTCCAACAACTGTTTCAAATCGCTTTACGACTATCAACTAGGAGCCTATTATCACTCCCTTTCCATTTTGCTAGAAGTTTTTTCACTTCACGATCAATTCTTCTCTCCATTTCACATCAAGACACACTCATTCTTCGCTCTTTGCTTTTTACCACCCATCTGTCTCCTTTGGCTGCTCTCTGCTCTGCTCTGCTGGAGGAAAACATAGAAAATACAGTTCCGTAATGGTTACTTTATGGACTTTCCTCCTTTGCTCAGTCTATCAGATGAATCTTTTATCTTGAAACAAGGTACCAGTGCTGTCATAAGTGTAAAAATGACTGCAGGATGTATATACGCAGTATGGGGTAACACCCTCGCTTCAAGTGTTGGTAGATGTGGACTCTCAGTCTAGTGACAGAGACTGGTTTGTCTCAGTGCTATCATTAATCATATCTATCTTAACTAGATTTCCTCTGAGCTTCCCTGTGATCTAATCACAGCAAAGTACAGCCCTTTTCATCCCCCCAGTGGAAAGATATGAAGATTCAGTAATAAGTACCTCACAAGGCAGATGACCTGTGAGCCACAGACCTCACCCACAGCGTGTGGGGTGTGGTCACATTCTTAGTGTTTGCAGATAAATGCGTGATTAATTCACAGAGAAGAGGTAGGGACTGTATGCTTCTTGAAAAAAAAAGAGAAAGAAATTTCTAGCTACCCTTAAATGTAGCAAGTATATCTTAAATTAAGATTATCTCCTAAAATATTTAATTCTAAGGTGTGACCAAAAGAAGCAAAGTCAGATTAGCTGGCTGGTTTAGTTCTTGTGCCATTTTTTCCAGAACAAAATCTCAGTGCCTACAGAAAAGACTTCTGTCATTCCAGCTCATATAATTTTATGAAACACAACTTTTAGAAGATGTAATGCTTTTTGAGCATCTTCAGCTCCTTCCGGATGTGTGGAACCTCTCTTTTGTTTTGCTCTTTCATTTATTGATTTGGAAGTACTTCACAGCTTCTTGTATTTTACTCCAACTCTGTCCATGACAGTTATTTTATTTTGCAACCTTCCTCCCCTTTTACAACAAGCACACAGTCTTCCAATCTGATGTCTCGTAAGGTAGTGGCCATTTGACTCGAGCCTTTCCCAGAATTCCTCTCAAAGATAATTCATTTCCACATGGAAGTTCTTTTCTCTGTGAGGTGTTTCCTGTGTGCTCTGACAGTCCCTCCATCCATAGAGTTCATAGGTGAATCCTGATAGCTTGGCTGTTCTTGCCTTCCTTCAATACACACGGTTAACTGTTCATTGCTATTGGTTGTCACCTTGATCTTTCTGTGTGAAATTCCTATGAAACTGTTATTCCCCTGGGCTATAACCCAGTTAACCCCTGAGAAAAATAGATATATGGATAAACATACATGTGTAGGTGAACTGAACTGAGAAAGAAGGCAGTATACGAGGAATATAAGAGAAGGCTAGAGATGAAGGAAAGCCTGAGGACAGGAGCTGAGTTAAGGAAACTAATTCTTTTTCTCTGCACTCTCTCCCTCTCCCTCCCTTTGAGGGGATGAAAAGGAAAGCAGTGCTGAATGGTGAGAGGGTAGTAGAGGAGGCCAGAGAGGAAAGAGCACTGTGCTGAAAAGAGGTGAGTAGATGGAAAAGAGAGAGAGAGAGAAGGAGAGGAAGATCAGAAAGGGGGGGAAACAAAAACAGATTTGGCTGATGGGAGGGAGGGTGAAGTAGAGTGGAAAGGTGACATTTGATGACCAGAGGCTATTTGTGGTGACATTTTCACACCTCTGCTCATCTCTAATGCCAGGACAATGTGCTCTAGCTCATTTGTCACCCGCCTTCCTAACAAGCTTGTTACTGCTTCTGCTGCTGCCTCTGCTGCCCCCAATGTGTGTGTTTGTATGCAATGAACATCTGATTTTTTTTTCTTCTTACACTTAAATTGCCAAATCTTTTCATAGGAGAGAAGTTGCTCTAACCATTAGACCAAAGAGCTATTTCACTTTTTGTAGAATGCTGTATTTACATTTTAGGTGTTTGCTCCACCACAAAAAGAGCAGACTTTAACAATTACTCTCCATCATCCATCCATCCATCCATCCATCCATCCAGATGGCAGGTATTCCAGCCATGTAGTTCCTCCTTGGGAGCCCTAAAGGCAGATGAGTTATACAATCCATGCGGTGAGGTCTGGGTCCAGCTCAGGGTTTCCTTAAAAAAAGAAAAAGAAAAAAATTTTCATGCATGAAAACTGTCTAAAAAAGGCACCTAGGAGGCCTCAAACCAGCTGCTTACTACCTACAACTCGATATTTTTTATAAATCTGTGTGTCATTGAGTTAGTTTTCCAAATCTAAATAAGCTGGCATGCTGCTTACTCCTGCTAATAAAAGCTATTCACAGCACTTAGTTCTACTGTTTAAAAAAGGTATGATGTTAAAAAAACAGTCACAGTCTGGAGACATGGCACATTTTGTACTGCAGTCAGCAGCATGTGTCTAAATACAGGCTGAGAAATAGAAACATATGTTATGGATTTGTCATGTGCGCTTGTTGCTCTTGCTCATTAGGCATGGGAAGTTATTAATACCTGTTCAAAACAAACTGTTAAAAACTGTAACTGTTTAAAGATCATTCAGACAATGAATAGGAAATAGACTGCAACCAATTACTTTATTTTGGCAGCACAAGAGAAGTCTATACAACACTGTGGAGGTGGCTTAAATAGACATATCGATAAATATTTAAACATTATTTTGGATCTTTCCTGATAGTCTGTGACTTTGAAAACTGTCTGTCTCATCGGGCCAACGGTTTACACATTTTATAACATTTGATCAGACATAGTAGTGACGATAATGAACTGTGAAAGGCAGCAAGGCAGCTCCGCGAAATGATGAAATCGCTCTTTATAGTATTTCATGTTAGGGCATGGCATCTCCTGTTATTTTGAATTGATCCTCCCAAAAGGAGTCCAGGAGCTTTGGTGAAATAATACAGTGACTGGTAACTAGCTTTTATCTTTCGCTAAAGAAAAATGCCGTCGTATACAAGCTTTGTAGCTGAATCACAATATATTCTTAACTCATACTTTCTGTCTCGACAAAGGCTAACTCAGTAATGTTCTCTTAATATAGCCATGAGTAGTGGGTAAAAGTAACACAATAACTTTTCATTTGACATAAGTAGTTACAGTGTACATTTAGTACAATTAATGATTAGGGAACTGCTGCAGCATAAAAATCAGCCAAATCCAACATGTGGAGCTACTGGCTGAGGCTGGTTGTGAAATAGGGAAGAGCCAAAAGTAAGGTTTGTTCTAGACGTCTGTTAGAATTCTAGATCTGTTTTGTGAACTGTGCAAGCTGCATCTCGGTTTCCATCACCTTACTGCAAGACACCCCTTGCTAGCAATCCACACATTAGCACGTAGAAGCAAACATATTTCCTTGCATTATGGTGTGTTCCACTTTAAGTCAAAATTTTCACCAACAGTTTCATCAACAGTTGCTTCAAGGTGTTTATACTGTAAAGTAAAGACCCTACAGTAATGCAGAGAAAACCCCAACAATCAGATGACCCCCAATGAGGAAGCACTTTGTGACAGAGGGAAGTAAAAACTTCCTTGAAACAGGAAGAAGCCTCTGGCAGAACCAGGCTTGGGGAGAGCCAGCCATCCGTCACAGTTGGATGGAGTTGAGGGGAAGGAGACAGGACACAAGACAAGCTGTGGAAGAGAGCCAGAGACCAATAATAACTAATGATTAAAAGCAGAGTGGTTTATAAACAGAAAAAGTGAAAAAGGGCGAGTGAAGAAGAAAAACTCCCCCAGCAGCCGAGGCCTGTAACATAAGTGATACGCAGAGCATTGACCAGGCTCTGTCTGTGAAAGTGTAAAAACAAACAAAACAAGCACTGGGCTGTATTGCTGGTGATGCATGAATCGAATCAAATCCAGATTTCTGCCATAGTGTTATGTCATATGGGTCACCAGCTGAACTCAGTGAGCGTTAGTGGGATGCCACAAAACTGGTTTTTCCTCGCTTTTTCTGACTTTACCACTAGAATATGCTCAACCCAGTTCTGACATCCGAGGCAACTGGAATGCATCATTACACGGGTGGCAGATTTCTGTGAAACATAATACTTGTCCAATTTATGATCTGAATCTAAGTGTATTTTACATAAAACATGCCCTCACCAGTACACTGTTTTTTTTATGTTTTTATTTTTATTTTTTTTATGGATGAACAATTCAAGTCTGAATGCCTGGGAAGAAATGAACAAAATTTCCATAAATGGCACACACACACACACACACACACACACACACACACACACACACACACACACACACACTGCATAAAACAGACTAATGAATGTCAAGGTGATTCTCTGTTTTGCTTGATGCCATTTTAAAGCAGAATGGGCGGTAATGCAGACCCAGGCTCAGAGTAACCGTAGCAATTACTCTCATCCCCAGTATTTCAAGGAGTTTTGTACTTAACCAACCACTCATCTGTGCACTGTCACTTTACAGTATACAACTCTTCCATTTGAATGAAATCAAACTGTGAAATTAGGAAATCATATATGCTGAGTGCTGGCTATTGCTAGCACTCAGTATATATGATGTGCATCTGTGAGAATCCCCAACACATTCCATAAACTAGTCTACATTTCACCTTTTCCTTCTATTGTTCCAATACAAACTTTACCTCTAATTGTTTTATTATGTTAAACTATAATGTCCTGCGAAGTGTCTATTGATGGCCCTTTAGTACAGGTTTGTCTGTCAGTCTGCAGAATCTTATTTTGCAAATTAAATGTGTCTGAGCCTTCCTACAGACATCACCAGCTAAAGCTTATTCACATGTTTGCAATTAAACAGATCTGCCTAATCCATGAACATCTTTTAACGTTCTGCATTTTGGACATCACTGCCAAAGCGTTTTACTAATTTATTTAAGTACAGAGACGTTATGCAAACAAATTTCATTTCAGGTCCGGTTTAATTCGGTTCTATGTATTAACTCGTCATAAATAAAATCATTTCAAAACCACAAAGGGGGAAAAACAGATTGGATATTTTTCAGACGACTGCCAAAGAAATCTGGTTTAAATTATGTCTTAATACTGTACGATGCATTGAAGGTGCCATCAGTGTCATTACCAACATTATTGTTTGTGAAGTATTTTGATTGTCTGATTGTTTACTTATGTTCCTTCATTTTGTATTTGCTAAGAACAGATTCTGTATAGGCTCATATTTATATTTAAGCAAGCTTACTTAACAGACTATTACCACCATAGTTCATCTTTGCTTGATCATATGCTTGGATTGAGAAGTAATTATAGCGAACATATAACAGAATTATAATTAATTATGACTCCATTATATGGTGCTATGAAAGGCCAAAACTTCATCTTGCAAACATTACACCTCAAGAGCTGACCATAAACCCGACAAAGTGGACACTGGCCAGGTCGATAAAGACTTTGTCCCTTGTCCCAGAAGGCTGTTCAGCTATCTTAGTGTGGACCTTCATTGACATAAGGGTTTCCCTAGCCCCTTACCCTAACCATTAAAAATGAATGCCTAATCCTAACCTTTACCCTAAACCTAACCATGACCCTGACACTAAAACCACATTTTGAGCCTCCAAAAGGCTTCAAACCTGTGAGGACCAGTGTGTGTGTCCTAGTGATGACACAAAAAGCTTGACAGTGTGGGAAAGTGGGAGTGATGTGAAGCTTAGATTTAGCCAGCAACACCTGTGAGACCGTAGAGCTTCTTTACTGAACTTGCGCATAAGCTTCATTAAAATTGTGAAAAATGCAACACAAATGGAGACCATTTGCCATCAAAGTAAAGTTTTGCCTTTACTTTGAAGCCAGACGTTCTCAGTTTCTGGCTTAATCTGCACTTTTTCAGATTTTACTACTGCTGAAATAGTAGTTGGTGAGTACTTGCAGAAAACTCAGTGTCTTCCATGCCAACCAAACATGACCACGGCTGTCTGCTAGTGCCCGGTGGTTGCCGACTGGTCTCTAGGGTCTATTTTTTTTAAACTTTTGATGGATTTCTACAGCTATTTTTAAGTGTATGTTTTAGAGAAATCAGTTTTGATTTATACTTTTTGTAAGCACTCTTCTAGTTTTGTTGTTGCTAAGTTTAATTAATGAAGATTTCTTTATCAAATTAAGTTTAACTTTTGATGAATGTGTATCTAAAGACTCTCTTTATTATTGAGTAGTTAAAGCCAAATAGCAAAAAAAAAAACAGCTGCTTCCTGCTGAACAGTGTTTGTCTGACAAACTGACATCACCTGGCTGCGCCCTGCTGAACCTGCTCTCTGTCGGCTTTATGGAGAGAGGGTCCTTCCATCTTTGGCCTGCAGAGAGGTGGTTCTGACCCAAGCCAGCCTGTGACTTCAACAATGGGTAAACAGACATCAACTTCAGCCACCTTATGATCAAAGTTAATGTTGCTGGCACTTTGAACATAACATTAAAATATGAGTCTGATATAATCAGAGGTGCACTGCATTAGTCTTCATTAATTATCCTTTATTTAAATGTTCAGAAGTTTATTTGACTTTACTTTTTATTCCTTCCAGATTCAAACACAAATCTTTACTTAATCACTGCCTTAACATTTTATTTTGCTCTGGAAGCAGAGATATAAAAGTGTATACACATGTTCACTGTCCCTTAAAAGTCACTATCCCTGGTAATTGTGGAAACTAAACTGTGTATGACATAAATTCTTCAATTCTACATGTTTACTAAATAGACAGAAGAGCCTAAAATTATGTATTGAATTTCTGCAGGGAAACAGTGTTGGACAGGCTCCCAAAAGGCATCTCCAGTATGATTAAATTGGAGATGAAATGATTGATCAAATGATTGGCAGAAAGGGAATCAATGACACTGTTCTTCAGGCAACACTTTTGATACTCGATTACTTGATTGAAAACTTAGCAAGAGCACATGGATTTTTCTGTCTTTTCTTACATTTCCTATTTTTGATGTAGTTAAATTAAAAGGCCAATAAAATCCAAAATGCTTAATAAATAATACATTATCTGTTGTGACAGTAATGATTAGTTCTAGTGTTAATTGTAACATTAAAATAAACTCAATATAAATCGAGCTTACCCTCCTCTGTTGTTTGAGGGACATAAAAAGAGGTGAAGCCAAATGACTGAATAGAATATAATGCTGGTCAATTTGTGTGACACACACACACACACACACACACACACACACACACACACACACACACACACACACACACACACACACACACGGATGAGTGCTTTAATGAATCCTGTCATTACGATGGAGGAGACATGGCTAAACCCCTGTTATTCTGCATCTCATTTTCCTCCCTTTCATGGTACTCTCATACAACTCCACTGAATTGTAATTAATTTTCAATTAAGGACAGTAATTAAATTCATTCACTCAGTGAGGTTATATTTAGTACTCGTTTATGCTACAGAGCTGTCATAAAACATGTTTTTGCTCGAAGAACTTTGTTTCAGGTTCAAAAACTAAATAAAGATGGCATGTATATAACATGTACACGAAGGGGTGACAAGTTGAAGGAAAAAACATGTAAAGCACATTACTAAGATGCTGCTACCAAAGTCCTTGTGCATTGACTCTAAAACTCTGTCGAACTCTGCTGGAAGGATTAAATTGCGAACACATATCCCCTCATTTAGCTGTCCAACACCATGGACCAAAATCCCCCACAGTGTTCAGTTGGGTTAAGATCTGTTGACTATAGAGGCCACATCATTTCTACTTTCATGAAATTGTTCAGTGGCCTCTCGTGACCTATGGATGGAGGCAGTGTCTTCCTGGAAGAGATTCCTATTAGGATCGAAGTGCTTCGTCGCAGGATTAAGGGGATCACTCAGTATTGATTTGCATTCACCCTTCCCTCTGAGGGGATGGGTAGACCCAAACGATGTCAGAATAATGATCCCTATAATAGAGCCACCTTATTCCCTCTTTGTAGGGGTCACACATTCAAGATATTATTTTCCAAATCACATTTCTGTAGACCAGGACCTGCAGTTTTTGCATGACTAAGGTCACAAATGTGTATTTTGTAATAAGATGTTGATCCTTACTTACTTAGCACTTAGTTCCTCCTACGCCGGGCGGCGCATCGGGCAGCTAGTGATCTCCATCGATGTCAGTCAGCAGCGACTGCTTCAGCTTCGTCCCAGGCAATGTTGACAGTTCTCAGATCGTCCATGAATGTTCAACGCCATGTGGTCTTTGGTCGGCCTTGCTTTCGCTTGCCAGTGCGTGGACATCATGCCATGGCAATCTTAGCTGGGCGATGAGGGGGCAGGCGTAAAATATGGCCCGCAAAGCGGAAGCGCCTTTCTACAACAACATCAGCTAATGGGCGGGTGCCTGCTCTTCGTAGGACCTCCTCATTTGTTATTCGGTCCCGGTAGGAGATTCTCAGGATTCGCTGCAGGCCACGTTGTTGAAGCACGTTCAGGTGTTGAATAATTGCACTTGTTGAGCGCCAGGTTTCACTAGCGTAAAGTTCAGTAGGGAAGACGATAGAGTTCAGTAGTCTGATCTTGACCCTTACATTCAGGGAGGTCGAGTTCCAAATAGGTTGGAGACGTCGCAGGACACCAACTGCCTTCCCTACTCTGGCATCGACATCCCGATCAGAGACCCCGTCATTCGAGATGATGCTGCCAAGATATGTAAAATTCTCCACCTCTTCAGCACGTTGTTGGTTGATCATGACAGGAATGCGGGCACGTGCATAGCCAACTCGGAGTACCTTGGTTTTTTTGGCGCTGATTCTTAATCCAACTTTCGTTGCCTCCCTCTGCAGGGAGGTATTGGAGGTCTTCCTGAGTCGAGCCCAGCAGGGCGATGTCATCTGCGAAGTCCAAGTCAGTGAGATTACGCGCTTCGTGCCAGGGCACACCGATGCCAGCTTGGTCAACTGATCGTCGCATGATGAAGTCAATTACCAACAGGAAGAGGAAAGGGAATAGCACGCATCCTTGTCGGACGCCAGTATTGATCTTGAAGAAATCTGTGCCGCCGTCATCCGTCCGGACGCAGCAACGGGAGTTGGAGTAGAGACAACGAAAGGCATCTACAAACTGCTGAGGGACTCCATAGTGGCGTAGGATAGCCCATAGAGTCGGCCGGTGGACGCTGTCAAAAGCCTTCTCAAATTCAATGAAATTAATAGAAATCTTCCTTTGGTATTCAAGTTGTTGATCCACTGCAACCAAATTATAACCTGTCTGTTGTTGCTGACACTCTGATCAAGTCCTCAGTTTGCATTCTCAGTTACCTGGGTAAGAGGTTTACTTCAGTTTTTCCTTACAAATCACTTTGCTGTTTGAACTTACGAGAAACAGCCATCAAGTGTGTGCTGTATAACCATAATTTCTCGACATGCTGACTCCAGATGTCCCTTTATTCACTGTTCCTGTTGAAACAGTCTTTGTTACCGAACCTCCTGTCATCTAATCCCAATCAACTTCACAGTAGCTTAGATCATTTCGCTTTCCATTTTGATACAAATTCAAAATCAGCTATACAAAATCTGTCACATTTTATACGTATCACAGAACATGACTAGACACTCATTGCTTGATACTAATTGCAACATGCAGCAGGGGCTCAATATTCTAGTGCAGCGGTCCCCAACCTTTTTTGTGCCACGGACCGGTTTATGCCCGACAATATTTTCACGGCCGGCCTTTAAGGTGTCGCGGATAAATACAACAAAACAAAACTAGTACCGGTACCGAAAAAAGAAGATTTATTCATAACACACGTGAAAGACCCAGGAACACCGAGTTAACGATCAAAACGATAACAAAATAACGCTGAAAACCGATAAAAACCCTGAAAACCAGACATTTCACATTCAACTCTCGCGGCCCGGTACCAAACGACTCACGGACCGGTCCGAGGCGTGGGGGTTGGGGACCGCTGTTCTAGTGGTTTACACATTTGCATTACAAGCGAAACATCTCTGGTTCGATTCAGGGAGGAAGCACATAATCCCTTGTAGGTTGCATCTGGACCTTAAAAAAATGTTTGAAAAATCTGCCAACTCAGACATGTGGATCTCGCTGCTGTGGTGACCCTTTGTGAATAAGTGAGCAGATGAAAGTAGCTTTAATTGTATCATGCAGTGCACCTGTGTGGAAGCTTGTTTTTTCTCTCCCCTCATTTATTCCATTTTTGCTTTAATTTGTGACCCGTAGTGCCACATAAATGTTTTACTTCTTCTATAAAAAAAAGAACCACTCACAATTATTTAGCTGGATTCACAGTATAGATGCATAAAATGACACCTGAAAGGAGCTGACAGAGTGCACAGCGAGAAGAACCTCACCACAGTAAAGCAGGCCACTGCTGTGGTGAACTTTAAATTGATATTACAGTCCTCAGGGCAAAATATAAATCTCACTGGTCTCTGCTGCTGCCGCTGTATTCTTCTTTTTTGTTCTCTTTTTTCATCCAAACTCCCGACTTACAGCTGACTCTCTAGTAACAAAAAAGAAAAAAGCAGTCGACAGTGCTATAGGATATATCAGGGAATAAATTGATGAAGTAGCTTCTCTAGGCTGCCCTGCTCCTTAGAGCTGATGAAGATAACAATCCGTAACAACATGGTGACTTGGAAAAGGCTGTGTGTGTGTGTGTGTGTGTGTGTGTGTGTGTGTGTGTGTGTGTAAGGTGGTGACTCAGGGAGAGATTTAGATGATGAATGAGTGACCTTGCCTAAAGAGCTACATGTCCCTCTAGTGTGGCTTGATGGAGAGGTTGCGCTGGGTCCTGCTGCGTATGTGTGTCTGCTGCTGTGTGTGCGCATATACGTGTGTATGTGCGCATCTGTACTTGTGTTTGTTTTTGCCCTGGTTGCGCACTTAACAAATGCACGTATTTTTGCATCTGTGAGCATTCGTCACATGTATAGCTGAGCAAATGTGATTTAACCACCAGGGAGAAGGAAACACAAGCATGCAGCACATTGACTTTCTAAAAATATTCACTTTCTCTTCAAGAGCGTTTCCAAATCTGTAGGAGATGTGAGATAAAAACATTGGCTTTATCCCGCATAAACAGGCTGTGTGGGCAACAAGGTGTCAATTTACTTGTGCGACTGCAACCATGAACTTGGTACCTGTGTGGGGCACATGCTCACACCTATATGCATGTTGTGTGTCGTGCATATGATCAGTTTTAACAACTGATATGAGACACCTCTCCTCCCCACTGAGTTTGCAGATGCCAGGTGGAGGAACAAGACGTTATTGCTTCATCCAAATGTCAGAGCACAGCATGTGCATCTGGTGTGTGTGTGTGAGACACCCAGAGATGCTGTAAGAAAATAATAATAAAAGAAAAAAAATCCAATAATATATTGATTCATTATTCTTGTTGGGTGGAGCATCTTTATAGATCCAACTCACTGGAAACCAAAACCTGGAATATTTTATGTATGTGTTTACTGACAAGCTCTGCTTTGGAAGACGAGTAGTGCTGCAGTGTGCCTTTATGATGCGTCAGTGCAGCACTTTCAGTTTTGTTTCTCTATTATTCATTACCCTTTGTCTGACGAATGTTTTAGTTAGTGTCACATCGGCTTTGTTTCTGTGCTTTGATGAAGCAGAGCAGGCCAGTTCCCGACGACATGATGAATCACAATGGAAAATATTTTAGTTGGTCACCTTTAGGCTACTGCAGTGTGACAGCAAGACACAACTTACCAGTTCTGACATACACATTTTGCAGGCACATATGCACACCATACAAATTTCACACATAGGTTTAATCCAAGAATTACATTTGCTGTAGCAAATAAATAGTGAGGAAAATGCAATGAAATAAACAAGAACAATTTATACATAATCTTAAAGATGAAATTCAACTGTTGAAGCTTAACTTCAGCTAATCTGGACAGGGTGCGTTCTTTATATGTGTTGCAGTTTTTCCTGCAGTATTGGCTCCTGTCAGCTCAAGTGGAATCCCAGAATGAGACATGCTGTACTTAACTTGAACATTTTGCTAACCAGATTGGTTTACCTCCTCACCTTTCCATAGTATTGGGCAAGGTTTGTGTTTGCAAGGACCAAAGTTCAAATACCCCGCATATCTAACCTCATCCATCGGTGACACTGGTTGTAGTCAACATTCAGTGTCTTTTTTTGTACTATTGCCAGCAAATGTGGGATTTAAATATTTTAAATGATTTGAATTTAATTCTGTATTATTTACATTTTACACGGCGTCCCAACTTTTTGGAAAAAGAGGGTTGTAGCTTCATTTTTCAACATGTTGTAGTTGAGTCAAAAATCCTGGTCATTGGCTACAGCATCAACTTTTTCTACTGTTTTGGCAGTGAGCGATGAAGAAGAAGAGCTTGTATCTTCCTTTATCTGTGTGGATATGATGAAGTCCTCAAAATGAAATAAATACTTATTACATTGTTCTCTTTGTCACCTCACTTAGAGCTAGCCATACACTCACGCACAAACATCAGCGAAATCAGGATACCTCATTTGCTCTTATAGAGAGAGATGGGCAGTAAAATGCACTACAAGTAACGTGTTACTGTAATCTGATTACTTTTTCAAGTAATGAGTAAAGTAAGGGATTATTATTGCAAAAAAGTAATTAGATTACTGTTACTCCCCATAAGGAAACTGCGTTACTAAACCGATTCTTTTTTTGAGAGTGTCTCATGACAATGGCATACGAGCATTAGGGATGGGTACTGGTATCGGTTCTGACATAAACGGTAGTAACCAGACCGAAAAGCAGCGCACATTTCGGTGCTTTATTTTTCCTGAGATGTCACACACTTTAGATTCTAGCCAATCATTTTACGTTTCCAAGGATAGTAGGCGGGTCCAGGTACGTACGTTCTTTTAGAGCAGAGCTACAGATTAGAAATGTCCAAGGCGAAGCGGTCAAATTCTGGCTGTACTTCACAGCAAAAGATGCAAACTCAGCTGCAACAAGTGCTTTAAGCTGATACTGTGATACTGTCAAAGGAGGTAACACCTCGAATCCAATGAAACACCTGGCGACGCATAGCGTTTTTTTAAAAGCCGAGAAATGCGCCGTATTTGATAGCTTGCTGCGAGACCTCACATCGTTCACATCTACTGCGGGTGTGGTGCCTGTTATCGGACCCGGAGTTTGCAACATCCCCCAAGAACCCGAAGAGGAGAGTCCTGGCCCCTAGCCCTGCCAGTGTAGCAGAAATGATGAGGATGATGATGGCAGCAGCAGCTGTTCTTCTCTCGGTCAGTAGCTTAATGATGTTCGTGTGTAATTTACGTTGAGTAGGCTAACCACGTTATTACATTAATGCAGGTAAGGTGAACAAGCAAACATCATCATAGCTACATGCGGCTGTCTTCTTGTTTGATGGCAGATGCTCCCTTCACCCTGGCCAAAAAGGCTAAAATGACCATAGAAAAAGTGGAAAACAGTTAAACATGAGAGGTTTTTGGACAAAGTTTGTGTTTTTTCCCATTGTTTAAGCACTGCTTCCAGCCAAGAGTGATGCCATATATGCCCCATAGCTGCAGAAAAGGCTAACATTGTTATCTTTTTACAAAAAAACAAACAAACAGCTGAACATGAGAGGTTTTTGGACAAAGTTTAAGCACCGGCAAACCTCCACCTGCCACTCCTGGTAAACAGGTGAAAATCGATTTAAGAGCAACAGGACTTAGCGCCGCTGAATCTTTGATTTTTTGGATTTTTTGCTGTGTTTTACTTGCATCTATTTGAAAGAGGGCGTGTAAACACTATTTTATTTTATATGCTGGAATATGCAGAAAATAGGTTTAAATATTAAACAAGTCTCTTCAAGTCAAAGACAGTTGCATATAATTTAATTTTTGCGTGATGCAATGTTAAAAGATTGAAACTAATAAAACAATTCTTTAAAAGAAACTTTTTCATTTGATCCAATTTTATATGATGGATTTTGCAGAAAAATAGAATTGGGCTGAAAGATCTATCGCTTTATTACGTATTCAGGTTGTACATCATGTTTTTAAAAATAACTAAGTAATTAGTAACTAATTACTTTTGAAATTAAGTAACCAATAAGGTAAAGGGATTACTTTCTTCGAGAAGTAATCAGTAATTAGTAACTAATTACTATTTTCAAGTAACTTGACCAACAGTGCTTATGAATATGCTGAATATGTTATGACAATCTCATTTTGTTCTGATTTATGCAATCTGTTTCCTTTTGTACTATGTACATACTTTTACTTGATATTTATTTAATTTTAGTTTTACTTTTAATCTGACTTTTCTGCTTTGTTTCTGCCTTGTTGGCTTGCTTGCAATACTATTTAAACTTTTCCATTTACAACACTTAGAACAACAACATTCTGAGTGATTTGCAGTGTAGAGTGCAAAGAACTGCTGGGAGCTCTGCCAGCGGGGAGCTGTATAGTTGTCTAGTAAGGAGATGGCGAGAGTTTGGACAAGGAACTGTGCTTTTGTGAGAAATGGATCAATAGATGTTGTACAGAGCAAATTGACAGGATGGCACTTTGGCTGTGATGTTGGTCATATGAGGCTTAAGAACAGCAAGGATGTGTCATGGTGAGGGAACAATAGCAAGTTTTACAAAGGAGCAAAAAAGCATTCTTTATATAAGCTTCCAGTTACTGCAGATTTGTTGGATGCACACACATAATGCAAACCTCCCATTACACCCCATCCCAAAGGTGCTCTGCTGGATTGAGATTTTGTGTCTGTGGAGTCCATTCGGATACAGTGAACTCACGGCCAAATACAAGAAAACAGTTGGACATTATTCGAGCTTTGGGACATGGCACGCTATCCTGCTGGAAGCAGCCATGGGTACATTCATGAACAGACAGACGTGGCCAGCAAAAATATAAAAGTAGGCTGTGATGTTTAAAGGATGCTCATTTAGTACTAACATGTTTAAAGTCTGCTAACAAATGTCCTGGGCAGCATCACACCACCAACAGCTGAACCTAGGCAGGATGGGTCCATGCTTTCAAGTTGTTCACACCCAATTTTGACCCAACCATCTGCTGCAGCAAAAATCGAAACTCATCAGACCAGGCTTGAGCCTGTGTGAACTGAAGACTCAGTTTCCTGTTCTTATCTTACATGAGTTTCATCCAGTGTGGTCTTCTGCTGCTATCTGCTTCAAGGCTCAACATGTTAAAGTGTTCCCTAATAAAGTGTAGTGTTGAGTGAGTGTACAGTGACATAGTGGCCACTTCTGCATTTTCTCACTTCAGCATATTTATCACAATTAACATTGGATCAAATTAAGATCATATTAGGAAATGGGAAATTGGCTACTTTCATGACTACGTGCTACAGGTATATAAGTCCAGGAGACACAATGTATCTACAGCATAAACATTTACAAATTCAGGCAACAAAAAGGTTTTTTTCTATTTCTTTTTCTTATAGGAAAGCTTCCCTTGAGCAGGAATACCCCTGAAACATTCTTTGTGCGGGAAATTTGAGAATGCCCTGTTGTTGTTTTTTTTTGTTTTTTTGCCTGTCCCATTTGGCTCTTCTGCCATCAGAATTATTGTCTAAAGGCGGAGAAAGATGCCCAATGGATTTACTTTGCCAAATGGACCATCCCAGCCTTGCCGTATTGGTCTATTTGATTCACCTTTTGTTTATTTAAATTTATTTTCACTTGCTAAATACGGGACAGACTTGACTGGGGAAAAGAAAGGGGAGAAAGAAAGAGGGAAAGAAAACCAGCGGGAAGAGGGACGGGGATAAAGGGCAAAAAACAAAAACCAACAAAATAAGCAGACAAGAAATACATCTATCAATCACCTGGATCAGAAGAGAAAACAAGCAGAAGAAAAAGAGAGGAATAGAATAAACAACATCATCATGATGATCTATGGGAATATGACAGTAAATACTAAATATTAAACATTATTGTGCAGCACTTAAGATCGACAGCGCACAGTGTGCTTTGAGGTAGGAGCCAAAAAGGGTGTAGTTTGTGTGTGTGAGCACCCGTGTGTACACCTGTTGGTTAACAGCCCACAGTTAGTAAAGAATGGAGAATGAAGTCGGCCTGAGCTCAGCTCAGAAGAGTCCATCAGTGACTTCCAGGAGTGCGGTCTAAAATGAGCTACCCTGAAGCCAGACTGCTGGAGCACTTGAGAGTACAGGTCTTTATGCAAATGAAGCAGAGTCAGATTCAAGCACAAGCAATGCTCAAAGCCAAAGATGGTGCAACTACTTTTCTCATCTACCTTGCTCGTTGAGGGTTTAAATTTAATACCACTCCTCTATCTTCGTTTATCAGATAATCAGCCATCAGCGCACTTTTAAGTGTGTTATAAATTTTTTTATTGGTCCCCTTCTGGGAAATTAGCTCTTAGCCAATAGTATAACTTGATAGTCACATCTTTAGCCACAATAATATTGACTAATATGCTCTGATCTCCAGCAAATGCTATTTTTTAGAGTCATAATAACAGTAATTACCACAAGCAATTTTCTTAATGTTTTATCAGTTAAATCAAGTGAGTCAGAGAAATGCAATGAATAGTATTTGGTAGAAAATTATTACTTTGAGGACATGTGTAGAATTTGACCAACTCCTAGCTGCATTATTCTTTATTATTCAGGCGCGTTCATTTCGTTAATACTGTGATGCGCCTTGTGTGTGTGTGTGTATTTTGTGTTGTGTGTAACAGTAAGCAAACGTGTGTGTGTGTGTGTGTGTGTGTGTGCCCACATGTATGCGTGTGTTTCAAACCTGCTAATGTGCATGTAAAGTATTCATAGAATGGTGCGCTAGTAGAGGTTTGACATTGTTGCTGCCTCTGCTGGAGATAAGCCATTAATAGGGCTGTTACTGGAGGTCAGTGGGGTTCTTCACACACACACAGACCACATTACATGCTAGAGGCTGCACATTACCTACAGCTTACAGAGGTCCACAGGTTAATACCATGAAATAGAGACTCAAATTTAGAGGCACCTCACTGACTACACACTAATGTGTTAACCCCTACAGAGTGTGATAATTACTTAATGTGATGTACCGGTTATGGTCATTGTGTCATGTTGAGAAATGGGAGGAACTCATGTAGCTGTACTGAACTGGAGTTCAAAACAATGCAGCTTTTAGTGTGATGGTCCTGAAAGGCAATCATGGAGGTACACTTAGGTGTAAATGTATCCAAAAAAACACAACTAGAAAAAAAGACAGTCATCTTTTTATTGTGAATTTAAGTGACCTGGATGAATCCAGATATGGAGATTTTCTAGGGCTGGATGCCTGACATCCCTCTCACTTACAGCAGTGACTATCATGCTTCAGTTCGATGTCTTTGGTGCTGATTGTACTGTGCATGTGCTTTGTTAGAAACACATAAATGAGTAATAAAGTTAGCTGCTCCCCTAATGAGTCTCTGACAGATGAACTTTAACTCCGCCATCTTGAACTACAGCTGATGATGGTAGTTTTGTTCTGCAGGGCCACTCTAGCCAGCTGCCACACAAATTCAATGAGAGAACGACCTGGCCAGTAGAACAAGATTTTCAAAGCAGTAAATTAATGGCAGATAACTTTGTTCTCTCAGATAAATAAAAATAATAATAACAAGAAGCACTATGGGAGTGCAAACTTCTGCCAAGGCAGCTCACTTGAGGTCAGTTTGAAAGAAAGGCAGATGTGAAATGTCAAAGGTCAAATGTGACATGATATTTGGATGCAAACTATAATGAGTTACTATAATCTCCATGTACCAGTATCATTGCCTGGCAGCAGATGAAAGATATTTTATGAAGGTTTGATCTTATTTGACTTTGATGAAGAGGTTAAGGGTACATTACAGGGAGTGCAGAATTATTAGGCAAATGAGTATTTTGTCCACATCATCCTCTTCATGCATGTTGTCTTACTCCAAGCTGTATAGGCTCGAAAGCCTACTACCAATTAAGCATATTAGGTGATGTGCATCTCTGTAATGAGAAGGGGTGTGGTCTAATGACATCAACACCCTATATCAGGTGTGCATAATTATTAGGCAACGTCCTTTCCTTTGGCAAAATGGGTCAAAAGAAGGACTTGACAGGCTCAGAAAAGTCAAAAATAGTGAGATATCTTGCAGAGGGATGCAGCAGTCTCAAAATTGCAAAGCTTCTGAAGCGTGATCATCGAACAATCAAGCGTTTCATTCAAAATAGTCAACAGGGTCGCAAGAAGCGTGTGGAAAAACCAAGGCGCAAAATAACTGCCCATGAACTGAGAAAAGTCAAGCGTGCAGCTGCCAAGATGCCACTTGCCACCAGTTTGGCCATATTTCAGAGCTGCAACATCACTGGAGTGCCCAAAAGCACAAGGTGTGCAATACTCAGAGACATGGCCAAGGTAAGAAAGGCTGAAAGACGACCACCACTGAACAAGACACACAAGCTGAAACGTCAAGACTGGGCCAAGAAATATCTCAAGACTGGTTTTTCTAAGGTTTTATGGACTGATGAAATGAGAGTGAGTCTTGATGGGCCAGATGGATGGGCCCGTGGCTGGATTGGTAAAGGGCAGAGAGCTCCAGTCCGACGCCAGCAAGGTGGAGGTGGAGTACTGGTTTGGGCTGGTATCATCAAAGATGAGCTTGTGGGGCCTTTTCGGGTTGAGGATGGAGTCAAGCTCAACTCCCAGTCCTACTGCCAGTTTCTGGAAGACACCTTCTTCAAGCAGTGGTACAGGAAGAAGTCTGCATCCTTCAAGAAAAACATGATTTTCATGCAGGACAATGCTCCATCACACGCGTCCAAGTACTCCACAGCGTGGCTGCAAGAAAGGGTATAAAAGAAGAAAAACTAATGACATGGCCACCTTGTTCACCTGATCTGAACCCCATTGAGAACCTGTGGTCCATCATCAAATGTGAGATTTACAAGGAGGGAAAACAGTACACCTCTCTGAACAGTGTCTGGGAGGCTGTGGTTGCTGCTGCACGCAATGTTGATGGTGAACAGATCAAAACACTGACAGAATCCATGGATGGCAGGCTTTTGAGTGTCCTTGCAAAGAAAGGTGGCTATATTGGTCGCTGAGGGCAGGGATAGCTCAGTAGGTAAAGTGGTCGCCCCATGATCGGAAGGTCGGCGGTTCGAATCCACTTAACGGCTACCCTGAGGTACCCCTGAGCAAGGTACCGTCCCTACACACTGCTCCCCGGGCGCCTGCTTAGTGGGCTACCCACTGCTTCACTGAGTGAATGGGTCAAATGCAGAGGAAAAACAAGTAATTTCCCCATGGGGATCAATAAAGTATCCATTATTATTATTGATTTGTTTTTGAATGTCAGAAATGTATATTTGTGAATGTGGAGATGTTATATTGGTGTCACTGGTAAAAATAAATAATTGAAATGGGTATATATTTGTTTTTTGTTAATTCGCCTAATAATTATGCACAGTAATAGTCACCTGCACACACAGATATCCCCCTAAAATAGCTAAAACTAAAAACAAACTAAAAACTACTTCCAAAAACAATCAGCTTTGATATTAATGAGTTTTTTAGGTTCATTGAGAACATGGTTGTTGTTCAATAATAAAATTATTCCTCAAAAATACAACTTGCCTATAATTCTGCACTCCCTGTATATTAGAATCCCTATATATCGTTCCCACTATGCCCATATGCCGTCAATAGAAACAACAGCAGTAAGAAACATTGTTTTAAATAGCTGTGAATAGCATTATTATCACTTTGATGTTCTGTTGACCTTGACGGAGACCTCAGAGGTCAAATGACATGATATTTTAAATCTTTATATGCTTCTTTCTATATGCTGGGAATACACAATATAGTTGTAAGAATCATAGTTTATGAGTTATAGGGCTTATTTATCAATTTTCATCCCATAAACCTTGGAGTTGGCCTTGAAGACCTTGGTGCATATAAACCAATTTTTTTATGGATTGTTAACATGACCCCACTCTAAACCTCTACAAAGTTTTTTCAGAGTTATTCAAAAGTTTTTAAGCTATATCGTGCTTATAGAAATAACAACACACACACGCACACACAGATGCTACCAAAAACACGACCTCCTTGGTGGAATACCAGGATTTTATCAGTTTGTAAAGGGATGTGGAGTCATTGCTGGTTGACTATGCAGTCCTAATTATCTCTGGTTTAGTCAGTTTTTCAGACTGCCTGGTTAAAAAAATACAATAAATAAATAAAAGACTATTAACAAACTAGGTTAAGGGCACTAATTATACAGCAATAAAAGGGAATACAAGAACAAAGTTACTAAGAACAGATATACCGTAGCTAAAAGATAAAGTACATAAATAAGAAATTGCAAAAGATTTGTAAATGAGAACTGCTTTATTGAGATTGGGGCTTTAGTGAGGATATGAGAAGCAAAAAGATGTGATGGTGTGACACAGTGATGTCATGGATATGCTAGTTAGGGAATGGTGTAATTACAGCAGGCTTCAACTAATTTTTAATGAACGACACTGTTTTTTTAATGGGGAAGGAAACTCTTGCTTTGCATTTTAATTTCATTATCTATGATTTAATAAAAGTGCTTGTGCCATCTCACATCAGCTTAACATTTAGCCCATGTCATAGAAAATATTAATGTGTATCTGTATTCAGCCCAGAATGATATTAGGGTATTTTCAGTGCTTTTGAACGTCATAATGGTTTAAACATTTGCCTAAAGAATGAAAGATTCCTAGTTTTATCCCAGGAGGAGACACAAATCCCTTTGGGCACAAAAATCTGCCAAATCAAACAACGTGGAGCTACCTGCTGTGGTGACCCCCTTGGGAACAAGGGAACCAAAAGTAGCTTTTATCTCTATTCAACCTAAAAATACAAAGAACGTGAATAATGTCTTTGTGTCCTACTATAAGGATATTCCACATGTGCCTAGGATTGTCACTAGAACTCATAGTTAGGGTACCTAAAATTCTATCATTTGATACAGAAATTCTGAAGACACTACGGTGGGTTATTGGTACTGTAGACAGCAACTGAGTAGGGTTGTCAAAAAATTATATACTAAAAATTACCATCTGATTTAATGGTCATTTGCAATGGTATTGATATCAGCAGTGTCACATATGATGACGCCAGCCTGTTATGGCATCATTGGGACATCGTAGGACTTGAAACTCTAGCATCATGGCAACCCTTAGCATCCTGTAAAATAACTTGTTCTTGTCTTCAAGAGGAATCTTCTGGGCAAAGGATGTTGAAGCCATTTTACATTGTGATAAGTGGGCCACATACAGCCCACTTTGGTCCACCAGACCAGTTAAATCTGTAATCTTACACATTTACAGAAAAAGTACCGGTGGTTCATTGCCCAAACTAGCCTCCAATTATAAAATCTAATGTTTTTGTTAATGCACAGTGTTCTGTTTTTAAAACCATTAACTCACTGTAAAAATAAAAAAGCAAAAAAAGCCTTTAGTGTCATGAAGCGCTGTGTGGCAGGCAGGACTCAGACACAAGGGATGAACTCAAAACCACAGCTTTAATTGCTGGAATGGGAAACGAGTATACAACGTAAACTAACCTAAATTGGGAAATAACAAACTAAGACACAGGAAGCGCTACACAGCATGAGGGACAACACGACACTGACTCAGAGAAACACAGGGTTTAAATACACTGGGAAGTAACGAGGGGAATGAGACACAGAAGGAGGGCACAGCTGGGAGAAATCAGAACTGATGGGACAAGGAAGCAAAGTAGGATACACTCACATGAGACACAGACCTTCAAAGTAAAACAGGAAGTAGCACAAACGCAGGCTTGACTAGGGGAGACAGAGTAACTGAGAAACACAGAGACAAACCATAAAGCAGAGGACTCTAAGAATCAACATACACAGAGGGAAATACTAAGCATGGAACACAAGAAACTAGACTCGAGGGAGAAACAAAAGACCAACCATGAGAACATAATTCACAATACAGAGTGACAGAAAACACAAGAAACTCAAAACATGCGAAGACACTGACCAAGAAACACAGACTTACACAGAACAGAGAAACATGAAAGGCAAGGGATCAAAACTAGAAACCATAGAATAAATCACACGAGTACAAAATACAAGAATCACAAAGGACTAAAAACGCTGGGTCAGGAGACCCAGGATCCTGACATTTAGTTAGTGTGAATGGCAACGGGCTGATTTTTGATCATATCAAAATTCTGAATTTGCCATTTGCTGATCTTAAAATCAAAATTGGACCGAATAAGTGTTTATGCCCATGCGCATGCAATCATTACAGAAGTAGCTGCAACAACAAAGCCGAATTATTTATTTATTTTAGGTCTGTTGCTATTTTTTTTCTAACTTTTGGGCAACAGCTTTTTTATGGCTGTGGAAATATTTCTCCTGGGAGTGCACTCAGGCCTTGCTTGTTGAGGCTTAGCTCCTTAAATCTATATATAAATCTATATCTTAGATGACGGCCTGGGTTGAAATTATTACCTGTCCAAAAAAACCCCGGCATGCTGCCAGTTGGTCCGGCACATCAACTCTGTGTGAGTTTGGGAATGTGTCAGGAAGCCCTAGCGACTTCCCCCTATAGTGCCTCACTGGCAAAAGCAAGTGGGATGGCTCACTTGTGTCTAATATTTTTAATTAACTTCAAGCTTGAATGTGTGAAATTTAATATGGGAAATTAAAAGATGATAATTTCCTGCTTTGGAGCCAGTGTGCTGGCATGAATACATTACAGTAAATCAGAGCTCTGGTCTCAGAGCTTAAGACTACTGAGAAGGACAGTCATGTGTTCTCATGGCACGCTGCTCTCATGAAGCAGCGAGGGTGTAAGGTAAAGGGATGTAGAAAGCAATTAGTACTGCTTGTCTTCAATGTGAATGGCTCCAGTGGCTGTTTTGTCTTCATAAAACTGGGCTGGAATTATATAATAAAGTAGTCATAAAAGAAAGTGGAAATAATGTTATCGGTTACAAATGAGCTCCATGCTGTCAGGGTTGTACAGTGTGTATGCCTAAAATCATTTGCTCTTGTACACTATTATATTTTCATAAAAAATTCAAGATATAAAACACATTCAAACAGCAACATATTTATTATCCTTGTGCCTGACATGGAAATGTGTTTGTGTGTGCACGTGCACTGGAAAAATAAATGCACACAAAAAAATGCAAACATACTCAAAGACGATGAATCGTTCGTACAACTGTAATTTCACATCCTAACAATTTCTAATAAAAGGCGAAAAACAGCGGCAGTCATATCAGAGAAATGTGTTCTGCACGGTCACCTTCCACCTAATTGGCTATGCTTGAGAAATTGTACATTTAAACTTCCACCTACAGAACACTGCTGTAGATATCACATTATGTGTGAAATATGAAATGCAGGTAATAGAAAATTTTCCTGTTGCACTACAATTAGGAATCACTCCATGGTTGACTTTACAATGTAACTATCTGATAAGTTGCCCGCAGTGCCACCTTAATTTCTCTAATTGGATGCCAGTAAAATAACAGTCAAGAGAAATGGTCTGTACACTCGCCAAGCCCAGCGCATATTATGGACCTTCGTCCTCTGAGACTTTATTAGGGATCCAATAAAAGCTGTCAGAGTGGGAACTAGCTCCTGATAGTAACGAATGGATTGTAATCAACTAATATTCATCTTTAAGAGACTAGTTTGGCAGAGAATATAAAGCCCCAGGAAGTGATCCAAACAATATTAGTTGGAGCGTGTATCATGATTGGATGTGTGTGTGCTTGTGGAACATATGCATTGAGTACATGTTACAAAAGGACTGTTTAATGTATGCGGTCGATTTTTCTCCTTCTCTTCACGCCTGAATTTCATGTTGGTTTAGCATAAAAATGTAAAGCTCTTTGGGTCAACTTCTGTTGTTTAAATGTGTTTAGGCCATAATTAAAATAGACATGACAGTAAGCATAAAAACATTCAGACATTTTTCATAAAAGTAAAGTAGTATCAAGTAGTATCAATCCTGTCTCACTTGATCTGATACCAATATCAGCGTCGGCGTTGGTATCGATACTATTGACATTGGATTGTTCCACCCACCTCTAGTGCACATATTCCCTACATTTAGAACGTGTCATGTGTTTGACTGATGTCTGCAGACTGTTAACCATATGCATCAAATAAACAAAAGGCTGATAGTGAGAGAAAATTACTGATCATTCATAATAAATATGCGTTATGATTTTCATATAGCCTGCAGTGTTTACAGCTGTGTCGGTTGTGCTTGAACATTTGTTTACACACATTTGGATCCGTTTTACTGTGTTCTGCATGTGTGTTTGAGAAATTTCCCCTGGGGAGATTTTGTATTGTGTTTGTCCCTGCTGTCGGAGGCCCTTCCCTAAGGGGTGCTGCATTCATAGTGCTGGTCCCTGCTGATGGATGGAGAACTGAGACGGTGGGGAATTCCACAACTGAGGAGCACAGAAGCACCCAGAAATCCACATTTTCACATTTTGTTTGAGAATGTTTCATTACTTCTGCAGATTCTACACAGTTTCTGCCTCTCACCAGCTTTGTAGAGAACCTGAGGTAAACTGGTTTTCTAGCTAATTGTATGTGCATGCATTAGATAAAAAAGAATGCATATATCCATAAATGTTTAATGTCTTTTCAGTATTATACCATGAAAATATTTCCGCCCTTCCTGATTTCCTATTGTTTTGCATATTTGTCACACTTAAACGTACGTTTCAGATGATCAAATGAATTCTAATATTAGACAAAGATAACCTAAGTAGAAAATGCATTTTTTAAATGATAATTTAATTTATTAGGGAAAACCTACCAGCAGTGCTGGGAAGGTTTCTTTTAAAATGTATTCTACTACAGATTACAGATTACAGATTACATGCCCCAAAATTTTGTAACGTATTCCGTTACGTTACTCAATGAGTGTAACATATTCCAAATACTTTGGATTACTTAATATATTATCATGCTTTTTACAACTACATGAATGTACTATTGCTGTGTGATTAATTACTATTACTGAAGGTTACTTGCCACACCAACTAGTTTTTTAAATCTTAATATAAAATTAATAACAGTAGGTGGACATTAAGGCTGCACTTTTTGCAGCGATCTCGTACATAAAACAGGTCCGCGGCTCCGAACTGTAGTAAAGGGACCTCTGACTAATACGTCGGGTTCGTGTCGGGCTCGTAGCTGAAAACTAGCTTTACTTTGCTGTCTGGGTCAACTCTGCTAGCGAGAGACAGCGAGAGGCGTTGAAAGGCTGCTCCAACGGAGCTTATTGTTTCAGAGGAAAACACGAACACAGTGTACAGTCGAGTCTTACTTACAGCTGGGCTCGTCAGGCACTCTGTTTGGCTGCAGTGGTTATTATTATATTTACATGCTTCCAGCTCCCGTTTCTGCTCGGTGACAACTCGTACATTTTGACTGTCCTTTTCCTCCCTCCCTCACGCTCAGACACATAACGTATATGGCAGTCCATTCTCCCTGCAGCACGGACTACACTGCCCATGAGGCTACATAATTTAGGCCTATGCCTTTAACACTCTGCCTATTGCCTTCACATTAAATCACTTTTGTGAATTTTTTAAAAAAATATTTCTTCACGTCATTTGTCATTTAGAGGTGACATGGGCGGCGAGATTGACACACAGGCATTAGAGCCTCTTAATGCGTGTTTTATTTAGGTTTCCTCAGGTGTGGAATTACCAAAAATAGAGAGAGCATAGCCTAATATATGAATCAGGAAAATACCGCCGTGTAATCCATTTATTTCAGCAAAGTAACTGTATTCTGAATACCACCTGAAGGAAACTGTTTCCAGGGCCTACTCCGTGGATCGGCTTCCTCCGAGGCGTGGACGTCTATCAGCAGAGAATGTACCTTCACCTATCAGCAGAGAATGTCCCTTAGTCTGTAACACAGTCAAATATATTCTCAAGTAATATTCAAGCATGCCATTCAGCGTGTTAGTACGAGCAGCTCGGGAGCAGCTTGGGAGAACAAGAAAACAGAGACTGCTTTAGATTGTCTTCCCAAAGTGACTCAACTTTATTCACAAGTACAACAGTTTATATAGAGGGTAAAATTCATGAGACAGCAGATTTATCAGTTTAAACCAGTACAGACCAAGATAAGGCAGCGTCTTCCTGCCCTTGGGTGAAGAAGCATCCTTTGTGTAGTGTATCAGTTCAGCTACAATTGTGATTATCTCAGCGACATATTTTCAAGGCACAAAACGAAGAGTTCTTTCATTAGTGAAATCTGAAACAAACCATTTGGCCTTCAACAGGCGTCTAAAAGATTAAGAAACTAATGTAGCTGAGGGAGTGATCTCTGTGGTATTTCAACCTTGTACCAGCCTGTGATTCTCACACATCAATTCTTGGGTCAAAGAGAAAAACACTGAAACAAAGGGGCCTTATTGAATGACAGAGTTTTCCTGCATAATGTCACTATAAAACAATATCCAGTAAATGCTACCATGGTACTAAAATACCTAACACCACCCTTTTAAACGGTGACTGTAACGGACATATTTACTCATATTTTGTATTTTAAATACGTAACGGCGGTACATGTACTCCATTAATCCCCAACACTGCCTACCTGGCTCTGTTGGAAATTGCCTCCTAAAGCTAAAAACTGCTTGTGCCACCCTTGGCAGCAAGAACCACAATCAATGAGTCTGTTACATCACTGTGGATTAAAAATCTGGTCTGTTCTTCTTTGCAGAATTGTATTAATTCAGCCAAATTAAAGGGTTTTTGAGCATGAATGCCCTGTTTAAGGTCACACCAAAGCATTTAGGACTTAATACCTTGACTAGGCCACTTCAAAACCTTCATTTTATTTCATTATTTTTTGAGCCATTCAGAGCTGGACTTGCTGGTATGTTTCCTTTAACTGAAGCAAATAAGGTTTGCAGTTCTTTAGATGTTGTTCTGTGTTCTTTTGCAACCTCCTAGAAGAGTCAGCATCAGTGCACTTTATTTTGGTAGGCTTGTCATTCCTGTGAGATTCACCACTTTTCCAAGTTTTTTCCGTTTGTGGTAAAAGGCTCTCATTGCTGGAGTCCCAAAATCTTAAAAATAGCTTTTGTAACCCTTTCAGACTGATAGATGCCAATGACTTTGTTTCTCAGCTGTTTCTTTAGACCAGTGCATGATTCATTTATTTCTGATATCTTTTGGTCTACTTCACTTTGTCAGACAGGTTCTGTTTAAGTGATGTCTTGATTCAACAGGTTGGAAAGTACTCAGGCCGGGAATTAGTTTTTCACATAGGGCCACAGGTAGGTTTGGACAACATTTTCCCTCCAGTATATGAAAGTCAGCATTTAAAAACTGCATTTTTTTCAAACATTAAAACTTGTTTGATGATCTAAATCTTGTAAGTGTAACAAATATGCAACAAAATAAGGAATCAGGAAGGAGCAAATACTTTTTCACAGCACTGCATGAAGTCAAGTCAGTTGCTCTTTGAAGAGCAATTGCTCTGTAATTTCATGTTCATTATGTATTCTTCTCCAACCATTTTTTTTTTGGTAAAGATGGTACCGTAATTTTATGAATTGCTCTGAAATTCGTTTAGTCTTCCTATTCCCTGCTCTGTGCTGTGCATTTACCAGCCTTAATTCAACTATGAAACATGCTTCAAGTGCAAAGTCTTTGAAGTACCTCTTGGTGTTATGGACTCCACTCAGCTGTGCTTGAATATCTCCCATAAAACCATCTGAAAATGTACTTCTACTCTTGTTCTTCTGAGCACAAACCCACTCCCAGTGCACTACTGTGCATTTTACTGAACTATAATTACTATATATTTCTTATCCGCTCCATTTTTCTCTTTCTTTGTTTCTTTGTTTCTTTCTTTCTACCCATGTATGTTTTTTATTCACTCTTGAATCTATACCATATTTCACCCTGTATACATGTGGAGTTTGTTTACATAAAACTCTCATTCACATCAGCAACTGGGAGGCATAACGACTGAGGAGAAGATGTACTGTGAATGGGGCATCTAAATGATTTAGCAGAAAAGGTGTAGGCCATGATTGTGAAGGTTAAAGCAGCAGTTTGAACACTGATTGCTTTGAACGAAAAGGTACATGGGTTTTTTTGAGGTGCTTATTTTGTTTGGCCTTCGGCAAATGCCTGAACCAAGTACAAACTTAGAATATATTTGTTTTATTAAGAGGCGAAGAAAGTAACAAGTACTAATAACCACTTGAACTTTGGATTTTAGACTCCTGAAACAAATGTTCATCTTTATCCAACTGTGGTTTGAAAAATAAGATCTGAAGTAGGGGTAACAAAGGCTACACTAAACTAAAAAGGGTTATGATATAATGCATATTCACAAGCCACTTCATTAGGTACACCTTGCTATTAATGGGTTGGACCCCTTTTTAAAAGTTGCTGCAGCTGTACATGTCATGTCAATCTCCTGTTCCACCACATCTATTTGACTGAGATCTGGAGACAGTGGAGGCCGTCTGAGTACATTGAACTCACCGTAATGATCGAAAAATCAGTTTAAGACAGTTTAAGCTTGACATGGTATTCCATCAGATGACGGTACACAGTGGTTATAAAGAAATGGACCTGTCCAGCATCAAGGAAGGTTCAGGTAGGCTGTAACATTTAAATGTGCTCAGCTGGTACTAAGGAGCCTGAAGTGATACATGAAAACATCACCCACATACCACCACCTGCCTGAATCACTGATGAAAGGCAGGAGGGCTCCATGCTTTCTTATTGTTTTCTGGCCCCACCACCAGCTTGTTACAGTAGAAATTGTAGACTCATTAAAACAGCTAGCATGTTTCAGTTTTTGTTGTCCATTTTTGGTGAGCCTGTGTGAACTGTAGCCTTAATTTCCTGTTCTTAGCTCACAGGAGTAGCACTTGGTGTAAATGGTAAATGGCCTGTATTTATATAGCGCTTTACTAGTCCCTAAGGACCCCAAAGCGCTTTACACATTCAGTCATCCACCCATTCACACACTGGTGATGGCAGCTACATTGTAGCCACAGCCACAGGTACAGGTGCAGGTGCACTGACAGAGGCGAGGCTGCCGAACACTGGCGACACCGGGCCCTCTGACCACCAATGGATGAAGTGTCTTGCCCAAGGACACAACGACCGAGACTGTCCAAGCCGGGGCTCGAACCAGCAACTTTCCGATTACAAGGCGAACTCCCAACTCTTGAGCCACGATCGCCCCGTCTTCTGCTGCTGTAACCCATCTGTTTCACGGTTTGGTGTGCTGAATATTCAGAGATGGTCTTCTGCATACCTTGGTTGTAACAAGTAGTTATTTAAATTCCTCAAAGTATATTCATTCTCCAATTGAATAAAAAATGTATTTTCACCCAGAGACGTTCTGCTCGCTGGGTATTTTCTCTGAAACCCTAGAGATGGTTTTGTGGAAAAGTCACAGTAGATCAGCAGTTTAACTATGGCACATTTAAATCACTGGAATCACCTTTCTTCCCATTTTGATACTCAGTTTAAACTTCAGGAGGTTGACTTGACATCTATACAGGCCTAAATAAGTTGCTACAATGTGATTAGCTGATTAAATATTTGCATTAATGAGCAGGTAATGACATGTGATTCTATTAATGTGTTTATAAGTAGTAATTAGTTGCTTGACAAGTGTCTGTCATAAAGGGTGTGTTGAAGAATTTATACAATTAGTAAAAACAAAATAATAAAAACACAAGAGGAAAGTTGAATGAATAAAAGTCGTGCATTTCTTTAGTTCCATCAAAACTGACTATTCTGTGTTGAAAATAGAAAAACATATTTATATGTACGTCTAGAGGGTAAAAGAGGCTTTTTTTTTTTTTACCTCTGTTAAACAGATCACTCCAAGCATTTGACAGGCATGACTCCAGGGTAGACTCAGTTCTACCCGGGTGGCCATCAGTGGGGTTCTGTGTTGTTAAAGATGTTACTGTGCTGTTTTATTTACAAAAGTCTTTGGGCCCAGAGAGATGTGGTTTTATTCCTTCTAACATTGCTGTTTTTTATGAATCAATGTATCTAATACTCAGTACAAAACAATAGAGGGCCCTAAGGAGCCTGTTAATTAGGAAAGAAATGTTCTGTATTTGTTATCTCTTTTGTATTCTGCAGCATTTGACTTTCACCAACAGGAATCAGTGACCAGGGCAGTCATTCAATAATGCAACACAAGCTGTTCTAATGAAAGATATACAGAGTATATATGAAGGACTCTGGTGGAAAATGAAGAGGTAGTGAGAGGCTGAATATTATAAAAGTGGCTTAGAAACATCTTCAAAGGTGGTGTCAGGGCCTGATGATTCTTTTGAGTGAAAGTAAGCAAGGGAGCTGGTGGTGTTATGGGTGTTTGCTATTGCTGTTTATGGTGCACGTAAAATGAAGTAAGCCTATATGAATTTTTGTGCATGAAGGTAGGTGTTTGTGTGTGTCAGTACTAAAAACTTTGACAAATAGATTACCATGAATTCAGTTGTATTTATATCATCTGCAAACCGCAGCAACCAAATGACCCCCTGTGAGGCAGCACTTTTTGAAGGTAGGAAGGAAAAACTCCCTCTTAACAGGAAGAAACCACCAACAGAACCAGACTCAAGGAGGGCCAGCCATCTGCCGTGATTAATTGGGGGAATGAGAGGAGAGAGGAAGAGAAAAAAAAGAGATCTTAGGGAGACAGGACAAAATACAGACTCTGGGAGAGAAAAGACAAAAATGTAATGACATGCTGCAGTGGTATATAAACGTGTGGGGAGTCACCTGAAAGTGAAAGTTTAGATTTTAATCTTTAAAATATTTTTTTATATATTCACAAATTGAGTCCTTAAGTGACACAAGTTGGACCAAAAATGTTTTCAGTGAAGGTGGCCAGTGACCAGTCTCACTGGAAATTTGATAGATTTGGTGGTTTGGTGATGGATGAATGACAGTAGAAAATGATGCAATATGAGAGGTAACACAAAGAGGAACACAATGGAGAAGCAGACAAAGGCAGAGACAGTTGAGTAAATAGAAAAAGCTTGTTGAGTCAATATCCGTCTCCCCCATGGCTAAAGTACTCCTCTAAGACTCCGACACTGGTCTGGTTTCACTCCTGCCTTCTTTATTTATCTTTCTCTGCCTCTTCTTTCCCTTCTTGGAGAAAATGCTTTTGTAGAGGATTTTACAATATTGGGTTTTACAGCTACTGCAGTTCACAGTTATTTTTATTTAACTGATAGTGAATCCATTTATTCATCTATAAAACAAAAAATTAAATAAAATTATCATCCACTCTTCTTTAAGTCCAAAGTTGTGTTTTCAAATGTTTTTTCGCCCAACTAACCATAAACCAAAGATATTCAGTGAAGATCAAAATGCAGGTGTCAACCAGAGCCTGACCTTTTTCTTTCAGCTGTTATTAACTTGTAGCAGATATGTCAGTGCAGGAGGATTTTCCAGTCAATAGATGACCCACCACTGTGCCTAAATACCAAACATTGTAAAAAGTTTTACCATTCAGTAGTTTCCCCACCAGGGAAGTTTTTAGTGTTTTTTCTGAAAAACACACAAATAAAGAGTTATCAAAATTTTTGTTGAGTACCGATATGGTAAATTGGCCAATCCTTTAATTAATTGCTTAATTTCAAAATTGTATATTCTTGTCCAATTTCAGTGAGAGCACATGAGCTGCAGCTGTTCGAAGCAGACAAGAGTGGATCCTGGTGAGCTCTTGTGCCATTCTTTGGACATTTATCCTCTTTTACTGAGTGTATTGACAAAAATATGATCCCTTGCAAACTTCCTAGCTGCAAACACTCCCTCAACTCAGGCTGAGTGATTTTTCCCCTCTGTCAGCTGGGCACCCATAAAAGAACATAATTGATGTCTGAGAAACAAAAATTGTTGCCATGAAGCAACCTTTGTTACATGCTGACGATGTTATCACCGGGCAAGCAGTGGAGGGACTGAGGTGATTAGTGGTAAACATTTACCTCTGAAACTCTCATAAGAGTTCAGGTGTCATCTAAAACCCAATAATACTAACTTGTCTCTCACATTGTTTTTCCTCTCAGACATTGGGACCCAGAGGAGTTTTGATGTGGTGTCAAAATCAGCCTTGACTGTATATTTTTTCCAGCATCCTCTGTTCCAGATAGCAATCGAATCCATACAGACTATTGTGAGGCACTAAGACAAGTTGTCACTTCAGCTTCTGTTTTTTGTTTTTTGCTTTTTTGTGTCTCTGACTTTCACTCCACTCATATTTAAATTTATGCACTCACACACACAGCTGTTCATGTGGGCATGCGCACACTCACCTTGTATAGTGGAGTTTAGAAAAGGTCAGTCTGTGCTCCTGTGAGAAACATTGGCTGGAATGTGTAAACAAAATATCAGAATCTTTTCAAATGCAGCAGCATGAAACTCTTATTGCTTCCATTTCCCTGAGGAATGATGAAGTCCCTCATTATTTTTACAGAAATGACATTAAAATCCATCCACAAGCAGTTTTTACATTGCCTAATATATTTTAAAACATATATACTTAAAGCATGATATGACATCTTGTTAATATTGAATGTAAGACATTAAATAAATACATGAATTATTAGTAGAAGTGAAATAACTGAAATTATTCAATGGAATTTAAATGTGGTCATTTTCAAGAAAAAATGGATTTGTGATTTATTAGAAAAAAAAATATGGTTACAGACCACGACACAACCAAAATTATTGCCATATGCAATGAAACTTGGAATCTCATTGCCTTTATAATAGTTGTTTCAAAGATGGGAACCTGGTCTGTGACCGCTCACAGTCAATCGCCATCTCTAAAGTGACTTTGATTTGTCAGTAGTGTCAATATGGAAATAAAACAGCAACAAGATTGAATCAATCTGGAATTCACATTAACTACTTACGTTCCAGCATCACTGAGCAACTACAATGACCTGGATCACTGAGAATCTCCACACTCATTCCAGCCAGAAGCTCGTAGAAAGAGGTGGCTGTAGCTCAGGTGGTAGAGCTGCTCACCTACCAGGCAGAAGTTGGATCGATCCCTCCAATCTGCATGCCAAAAATCTTGGCTAAGATACTAACCCCAAGAAGCTCTCCATTGGATCGTGTGTGTGAGGTAGAAAAAAACTGCTTGTATGAATGAGTGAAAATGGGTGAATGAAGCAAAATGTGTAAAGTGCTCAGAGAAGAAAAGCGCTATATAAGAACCGGACCATTGAAGCATGCACCTTACTGTTATATAACCAGAATATTGCAAAGAGATGCATTGCAGACAAGTTGAACCCATTAACACCGACTGACTCACATTGTTTGCAATGTGTTGCCAATTGTTTGGAGACGGGTTGCCTCCCTCCAGACCACCTGTGCAATTACTGAGCAACAACCTATTTTCACTCTAGTGTAACTAAGTCATTAGAGAGAAGTTAATAATCCTAACAGACCACGATGAACCATAGTAGTGGGGGCGGAGCTAAAAAAGTCACCATGGGGGTGGAACCACCCCTTCTGAAATTTTATTGGCTCTTTCTGTTGCTTTTTAAATCATTAGTAGTATTATTTGGAAGTAGTGTAACACTAATAATGTGCACCTAAAGCTTATGTGCAAAACAAAACACTAAAAATTCTTTAAAATGAACAAAAGAGACTTTGTTCTTTTCATCCATAAAACATTATCGATTTAATATGTCGTCCCCACATTCATTCACAGGTCAGTCTATTAAAATCATTACACCTCGCTGAATTTCCAACTACTTTTCAAGTATTTATTTACTTTGTGTTCATTTATGTCTGATTTCCCCTGGGTCCTCCTTACAAGTTCTTGTTTCCCTCTGTACCAATCCCTTAAAGAAAAACAAAAAACAAAAACAAGCCACTGCCATATGTTAGCTGTCAGCCAATAATGACTCACATTCTATACTGTCCTGCTAAAACTCACCGCAATAAAATCAGATAAAAGAGAGTGCTTGGAAAGCATGCAAGAAAAAACTAATGTAAGAACAGCTTTACTCATCTTCTATGATTCATTCTTTCTTCCATAGAACTCCAAACACATCATATCTTATGATACCTTATGTTGCAAGGAGTCATCAGGCTGACACGGGGGGAAGAAATAGTACTTTTTATCAGTCTATTGAGTTTGCATCACCATAAAAAAAAAAAAGCTTTCTGTAAAGAAAATATGATTCACATTATTGAGTTTCCTCCTCACAGTCTCTGCTCAACCTGAAACCAGAAAGACACACACCAGATGGTAGCTTGCTACTGCTTAAAGGACCTATCGTTGTCAGTCACATTTGTTTGTACATATTTGCAAAGTTCATAAAGCTTGAAATATTGAATTGTTTGACACAGTCAGTTGAACACTAGGCCAGCTCCTGCAGGAGACCAAGGATGTCAACAAAATGCATAAAACAAAGCTACCAGTGTACATTTGATAACAACTGACAAAAGAAATATGGTTTGTTGCAAACTTTGTTGAGTGCCTTAGACCTTTGAGTTTGGGGGCGCTCAACCTGAGCTGTCCCTTTGATATATTTCTTCTGAATCCTGGTCACTCCCAAAGAAAATCTTTGGAGTGGCAGCTCTGCCTCCTGCCTTCTTGTTTGTACCACAGTCTTCAAAGCATACATAAGAGCTGGTCTCACTACCAGCTTGTAAACCTTCCCTTTCACGCTCGCTGCCATCCTTCTGTCTATCCGTCCCCATTTTTGTTTATCTAATTAGGCAGAAAATGTGTCTCCTAATCTCTAATTTCATTATGTAATATGCGAGCTGTATTGTTCATTTTCCATGAATGTCTCAATGGGGACAGGTGTGGCATCTGTATAGTGATTACATTTCTGATTCTACTGAGTTAGTAATTGATACATTTCAACTGTTCTTTAAAACACTTCAAATGCTTTCATTAACTTTAAATTGGACCCCAATGCAAATAAAATCAAAGGCATGCTGCTATTATGGTCTGGAGAGGACAGATTATAGTAATTATTCATAACGGACCATATGCATTTGATAGACTTTAATATAAAAAACACAGTGTCCAGCTGTGTAAAATATTTCTTCTTAAATATGTAGAAAAGCACAAACCGTGACAAAATGTTGTTCAGCCTCGTTCACAGCAGCAGATAGAGGACTGTTGAAAGAAACTTCCTCTGAGTTCTGCACTTAGGCAGCATCATTTATAGAAATGCCCGTCTCACAGTTGAATCCAGTCGTAAGTGATACGTGTACCTTGAGTTGTCAGACAAATAGCTTGTGTTGCATCTGAAACTGTGCGATTTGAAAGATTAATGATTTGTTTCTCTGTTAGTACGTTTCGTACCTGAACATAGAATCTGTTGATAGTTATCATGTGCAGCTTGTCACCACACAACTGCATGTTGCCTAGCAAGAATACCAATATTCCCTTAACAAATGCCTCACCATCGAGCTGTAGGGCAGAAAAAACATTTCCCCCTGGGACCACTGCACCCCCACCACCTTTTACCCAGAGAGTCTGTTAGCTCTGTCAAGCATAAATATTAATTACTGTACACAAACACAGCACTGGCTTCCAGATCCACTAGGTTAAGGGCAGTCAATCTTCCCTCATTGATTGTACTGTAGGAGGCTTTTTTATGCCAAAAAGTTACTTTAACCATAAAATAAACTATAAGTAATTAATTATGTAAGAGTCATTTGGACCGGAGCACAGATAAACAGCATATTTCACAGTTGAGCGAAGGACCTAATCGTTGTACCAAACTATATTTTGGAAAGACTAACCAAGCCTTAAATCTGTCTCATGCTTCATGTAGTCAATCCACCTATGCTGTCTGGAATTTCTTCACAATAGTTGTCTTGTAAAAACTGGACTACAGGGTTTATTCATCAGAATCATCGTGGCTTTGTTGAATTCTCAAAATGAGCCCAAAATAAAACAAAAGTTTAAAAAAAGGAAAATTCCCATCTAGTGGCTGGGAAAACGTCTCCATTATCCTGTGAAACACCACTGTACTTTTCCTTTGAAAAAAACTTGGCTGTTCTCTTTCAGAGAAAGCCAGTGTTCACACTACCCTCAGGAGAAAATTACACAACTCCTTTGTTCTGACTTGATTAAATACATTTCTTCCAGCAGCACCCTGTTCTTGCTTCTTTGCAATATGTTTAATGTCTTCACAGTTTTTCAAACACACACACACACACACACACACACACACACACACACACACACACACACACACACACACACACACACACACACACCCAGAGGAGCTGAACAGTTAAAGTAAAATTCAAGGCTTAACCACCGATCCAGCTTGCTGAACTTTCTGCTCTATCGACACTTCTGCTGAGATTAAATAAAGCCTGGTTCCTTCCTCTCCCTCTCACTCAATCACTATCCCTACTTTTCTCTCTTTCTCTGTCTCTCTCTTTTTTTTAACATTCTCCACTGTCCCCCTCTCTGCCCCCATACCTATTTTCCACACCACTGCTGGTGTGCCCTTTCATATCCATTCAGGATTATCATCAAACTGCGATTCTGTTTGTGTGTATGTGTATGCATGAGGTTGCGTGTGTGTACTTACTCGAGTGCGTGCATGTGCAGGAATGCCTGCTGAGATTACCTTTTATCTCCCTACTGATCACATCCGTGCAGAAGAATCCAGCAGAGGCATAAGAGAAGTTGGACAAAATAGTGCTGCTTAATTATGGCAAAAATCATAATCCAAATGATTTTGGTAGTTATTGAGATTTCAAGTATTACAGTTTACTTACTGCCAATAGAAACATCGTACTTTGAACTTTTAACACAAGAATTTTCTTAAGCTTTAAATATAATTAAACTGAGAAATGTGATTTTCTGCAAGTGAGAAACCAGGTTCACTACAAATTTGGGATGTGAGATGGGAAAGGGAAAACAGTCATCTGGCCACAATCCTGCCCTATCACCAATGGCTATCCTCACCAACGGCATTGCCACATCTAGGTGAGACTCTTAGGCAGAGGCAATCAGTCATAATACCTCAGATTGTACCTTTGCACTATTGGATCGTCAGCCAGCGCAGGCTGTCTGCAGTTAGTGTTGGCTGGGAGACTTGTACTGTAATTGAGAAGTCGCCCAGCGCTGCTACAATAAAAACAGTGATTGCATGAGCTCACTCGCTTCTCACTTTTTGCTATTCTTGCCTCATTCGTGTACCTCTCTCTGAAAAATTGTTGGAATTTGTCATGAGAGAAATCATCTGCTGTCTTATGAAAAACTGAACCTTGTTTTTGCTGGCCTAAAAAAATAGCAGAGACATGGGTACGCTGTGAAACACTAGTATGTTAGTATGCTTATTATTGCAGGGTCTTTACTTTAACACTTTAAATCACCTTGAGATGACTGTAGTTGTGATTGGTGCTTTATAAATCAAATTGTCATCTATGTTAAAACCGTATACTAACATATATAATCTGCCAGGCATTTTAACCTTACTTTCTTTATAACATTTCCTGGGGTGGGAGTTTTACATCATGCTAATTTAATGAGTAAACTGTTGGGTTTACTGTCTGATGATGAAATTTATGTCACCTGTGTATACCCAAGCAGATTTCTAGACACGGAAAGTATTATCAAGGCTTATGTCACATGGGCCTAGAGATTGGCCTTTGTCCCCCTGGGAACCTGCAGTCGCTATGGTGGTCACTAGTTGAACTCGTTCGGTCTCTACAGATTGCTGCAGTTGTCCATAGTTTGCATTGGGGATGCCATTTTATGTGCAAACACTTGCAAGTAGTAGCACAGAAGAACATTCCCTTTCAAAGTAAAAGTTGTGACTCAATACCTTTCAAAAGGTGCAAGTTTTACTTTGTGCTACCAGATAAGTTGGGATGTTTCATGCACGCTATTGTGGCTACATCAATCTGAAAGTGACCAAAGTATTGGCAAGCAGGTTTGGTGAAACACTTTATACCTGTTAGTGCCAATTTTCACCCATAGGTTTCAACCTCAATCAAACAGTATTTCTTCCTATACGTGAAAACATCTGAAATAGCTTTGAGGTATGCTTCATGAAGCCAGACTGTTCAACTAGTAAAAATTATTTTGTGTCAAATGTGATTTGTTTACATGCTGCAAAGTAGAAAATTTAAATAAACATGTTCAAGTTTATGATTCCAGAGTTTTTGTCGGCTCTGCTGCATATGTATGAGAATCAGAAACACTATAAAGGGCTTTGTAGAAACTATCTAAGGTTAGACGGTATTACGTGCAATATGTTCAGACCAGTTGGTTTTTTAACTGTGCTAACCTGGCTGTCTGCTTTGTTTGCCCAGCTTCATTTTTCTCTTCTTGGATGTGTGTTTGTGTAGGCGTGGTTGTGGTTACCTTCCTCAGTGTAGCTCCTCCTGTCTCTCCACCTTCCTCTGGGCACACACCTGCTGCTCATCAGTGATTAGGCTCACTACTGAAGGCTGAAAGAAACACTCAATGATTGCCAGATCATTGTGTCAGCTAAAGTGTGCTCTTGGCCTCTGTCTTGTTTGGGTTCTCTGTGGGGGGGGTTTCTTTGGCTGGGATAACCCTTCTTTCTGTGTCGACCCTGCCATGAAGTCTGACTTCTCTGAGCCCTTTTCTGTGTGTGTGCTCTGGGAAGCTGCAATGCCTGAGTGCTGCTGTTCGAACTCAGATGCCCCACCACTGTTTTTACCTTGAAAAACCTTGTCAATAAGCCTGTTGAACTTCTACAGTGCTTCTAGCCTCAATGATCATTCTGTTAGTTTATGATATTAACAGCTTTTCCACAGTTACAAACAACGGTGCTCCTGGCATGAGCTATAGTTTTCTTTTCTTTTTGTTAGGCCGAATAGTATTTTATCCTGTGTACAAAGCAGCCACCATTACGGATGGCCCCAGGGGACCAGACATGTCTGAGGTCACTGTGCCCCTTCAGCTGAATTTTAGTGGCACACTTTTATGCCAAAGCTACAGCTCTAAGACTAACCATAGTGTTTAGTAACACAAAGTTATAGTAACAATGAATCTGATATTAATAATGCAGTTAGTAGCAGCAAGTATATCTGCAACAATCACAGTAGCATAACTGAGGAGCACATACACTCCTGCAAGTCAGAGTTTGGGAAATATCCCTCACGTGTCTTTTGAACTACAAACAGATGATTCATCAGCCTGTGCAGCTAGTTTTAAAGCATGACCTCATTTGAAAATGGCAAAACAAACGAAATGTGCTGAGAATATTCTGTGCTCTGCACCGAGGACTCCAACTGTTCAAGTGTGTGGAAAATTACATATTTAATATATTTATTTAAGTTTTGTTTTGTTTTAAATCTACCTCTGTCTTCATCTTTCCTTTTCTTTTTTTATAAACAGCAAAGTGTTGAGCCAAATGCCCCACATCAAAGTTGCTTCCCCATCCACTTTATATGCTGTGGTGCAAATCCAATGTGTCCGGTCTATGTAAACATCTCTACTCACCTTTTTTGGCAGATGGGAATATAAATAAACAACACCTAAAAGGATCACTGGAAATTGATTACATCAAAATATCATGAAAGCTCATCAATACCAAAGATTGTGTTGATTTTTTCAAAGATTTTTAGATACTTAATTAGTATAGCTAATATGCTTCTCAATAAGTGTACAGTTAACAGGGCAAAGAGCTGTAATTTGTAAATTCTTCAATCATTTTATTACTTTCTTCTGAGCCCACTACTCCTCTGTAATAAAGACCTCTGTCTGAGCCGGTTTAGGGGAGGGTGAAAGTCTGTGAGCCCATGGTAAGCAGAGGGAGGATTTCCTGCTCTCTCTGTCAAGCTGCAGGGTTATGTAGGGTTATGGCAGTATTAGGGAGGGAAGAATAGGACTTAGCAATGGTGGCTTCCAGTAGTTCACACCTTAGAATACTGGAGGGAATCAGGAGAGAAAGAAGGAAATTACCTACCAGATAAACAAATCAGTGGCAGACGCCAAGGTACAGAAAAGAAACCCCAAGGTGCTGAGTGGAAGATGCAGGCCATCAGAAAGATAGTATTTTATGGTTCAGATGACTTTAAGGTTCATGTTGCGACAGGTTTGAGCATCAAAAAATGTTAATGAGAATATCAGTACTCACAGTTACATACATGCTGCTGTCAAATGGTAAATGGCAGCAGAAAGAACATGTTTCTGGTGGGGTATTTTCTCTTAGTTTCCAATACAAATGTGGGTGTAACCCTCAATGAATGATCGAGAGCCAGCCTGTGGTGAACACAGAAATTCATCAGCTCCATTGAAAATACATACACTCACTAGACAGACTTATTCAGCTACTCATTAACACAAATATCTAATCAGCCAATCACGTGGCAGCAACTGCAATTAGACATTGTCTAATTTTTACCTGCTGTTAAAAAAAGAAGAAGAAGAATTGCCAGACTGCCACAAGATGATAGGAAACAACAACTCCAGTAACTACACGTTACAACCATTACAACTGTGCTTAAAAAAGTCTTTGAATGCACAACATATTAAAACGTTGAAACAGATGAGCTACAGCAGCAGAAGACCGCACAGGAAACTGAGGCTACAATTCACTCAGTGGGGGATATTGTTTTGGCACGCTTTGGCCCCCTTAATACCAACTAAGTTTTATTTAAACATCACAGCCTTCCTGAGAATTGTTGCTGGCCATGTCCATCCCTTTATCCACATACTCTTCTATAAACTGTACACAAATCTGCTGCAACTGTGTGACACTATTGTGCCAAAATGGACCCAAATCTCTGAGGAATGTTGCCAGCATCTTGTTGTATCAATGCTTCAAAGAATAAAGGCAATTTTGAAGGCGAAAGGGTCACCAACCCAGTATTAGCAATGTGTACCTAATAAAGTGGCCAGTGAGAATAATAATTTATTTCATCTTCAGCTAGAGATGACAAAAGTGTGTGTATCAGAAACAGCTCCTTTAAATACATATAGATACATACTGTACACACACATTTACACCAAACCAAACACTTTAAGCTGAAAAATGTTTTTCTTTAGGGAAGGCGGAGCTAAAACTACAACTTGATCAAGGTTGAGGAATAACAGCGGTCACGCCAAAGGACTGTTTGACTTTGCGTGTTAGTGAGGAAGCAAAGAGTAGTCTCTTGTGGACTGTTTGGCTGTATGTTAATATTCCTTCTTTACTTTTAAATACTATGATGCTTTTTTTCCTTCGGAGGACTGTCTCTCATATCATGATATTGTCAAAGTCTGTATTAGACGTTATGCTCATTTGCAAACTTGTGATAATTTAAGTGTGTTTGCTTTGTAGGAAACATATCATGATAGTTTCATGTAGTGAGTTACCCTGTAATTCCTAGATCTTGTTCTTATTCATTCCCTCTTTGTGCTGACCTCCAGCTAGTGAAAAAGCGTGAAATTAAACAATTCCCCAGACCCCTTGGAGGGCCCTGCCTGTGACTTTGAATACCTCCGGCTGAGCGAACAGCGTGCTTTCTCTCCGGCTGGGATAGCTGTGCGTCTTCAAGCTGGCTACAGCGAAAGAGAGAAAAGTAGAAGAATCCTTTCCAGCATGCCTGACAGGCTGAGCAGCCATGTGGAAAAAGAGCTGTGTTTGCTATAGACTTCCACTGCTTCACAACAGGACTGCATAGTAATCTGTGTGCTTGGCCTTCCTCTGACCCTACAGCTCCTTCCAGTGAAACCCTGAGAAACTGTTACTCTGCAAGGCACCCTAAACCTTTCATTTCTTATGGTGCTTTGCGCTTCATATTCAAAAATTGATATACTAGTAAACAAAGGAATCCTTCCACTGGTTATGTCTGCACCTAATAGTACATTACAGTGTTATTTCTATTTTACACTGAGGCTTATATTTCTATACTCTCTGACTGAGCCATACAGTGTAACAATACCTGGGTGCGTTTTATTTTAGGTTTGACCTGAGGTTTTGTTCCAGTATGTAAGCTATTAGTTTTGTACCTATATTAGCTTTATATAAAGTATTGCTGAATCTAATGGAATATGGGCACGCCGGAAGGACTTTTGACAAACACTGTCCTAGTCAGAGCGAATGCTTGGTGTCACATAACTTTAGAAATTGTTTCCATTTAGTGTTCTTTAGTGTGTGACTAATGCAGTCACCTCACTGTGCCCAGGCGACCAATGGAGTTCTCCTGTTCTCCCGTAACAATGCAGGAGGAAGAGCAGTGTAGTTCCGCTGTGGGTTTGCAGAGTATAGTGAGCTAAAAGGATGAGTGCAGACCAGCAGCTCTCCTGCTGCAGAAGCAAACACTTCCTCAGTTTATCCTCTGTTTAGATCAGGTCCCTGGTTCCCCATTAAGTCTGTTTACTTACTGCTGTCAGAAATGTGTGGGGGACTCTGTGTGTCTTTGTAACACGTGCAAGTCCATTAAATGCAACAGGACTGATTACATTGCTGTTAGCTCACAAGTTACTCTGGGATTTATGTTAACATTAAAAAACAAGTGAGCAAAATGACTGATGAGATGATGATTTAGGAGTGAAAATAATGTAAATATCTTTTTGCCCTGCTCAAGCCAGTTTTCTCTCTTCTTATGTGTGTCACGGGGCAGTTGTCTGGCTAGGAATTTGCTTTTGTTAATAATTTTTTCTTTGTTTTGAACCCTCGGGTGGAATTGCTGGGTTTGTTCCTTTTCCTTGCTCCGCCCTTGGGTGGGGTTTCTCCATTACATTGTATTAGCTGTGTGCAGTATATCAGGTCTGAGACTGCAACAGTTCTCTGCCGGGTCATTGTTGCCAGTGTGTTACCAGCTCTGAACCTCCTCTGAAACCTGTTCAACCTTCAGCACTACCCACCAGCTCTTTGTAGTCTTTCAAAGGAAGGGCTTACCTGCTCACCTTCCTACACCCTCTCCACGCACTTTCTCCAACAACTCTCTGATACTCACCAGTTGCCTTAACACTCTCTCCAAGGCTCCACTCAAGCCCAGTTTATAGTGTCACTGGATTTCCCAGAAAACTGCCTTCAAACCATTAACATATCAGTCTTTCTCAAAAACACAGCAAAACGTCTGAGTTCTCTGAGTCTGCTTTTTGGGTTCACTTTTTGCACAAACATGACGACGCACAGAAAAGGATTTGATAGTACTTTGCTATTCTTACATGAAAATGTCAGTGTTCTGCCTATACAGCAATAATGACGTGCCATTTATTGCCCAACTTCACTGACTAAATATCTTCTGAAAAGCAAGAAATTGGTACATGACTTCTGGAGTAGTGGGGCCATAACAAAAAGCATGAATGCTCTTCCATGCTGTTTTTCCTAATATTCAGTTTCCTACAGAGGAGAACAACATCACTACTCCAATGCTGATACTAGTGAAAAAAGGGCAAAAAACTGCAGTTTGAGTGGGTTTCACTGTGTGATCAGAGCTGGCTGAATGTTTTGTAGACAACTAAGTTGTGCTGGTTTAAATCATCCTTTGGAATCTGTTCAGACTCTTAGAGCACTGATTCAGGTTACTCCATGGATACCTTTGCTGTTGCCTGGGGGGTCATTGAAAGCTCAGCTTTCTAATAATTCAACTCAAACAAAAAAAACAAACAAGCACCAACAATAAAATAAAATGTGGTTCGATTACAAAAATATTTCTGGATTTGTTTCGTGGAAATTAAACAGCCAAAGAATATTCATGTCCTACTGGGATAACTTAGTAAAATAGTAATGGATGTTTTAAATTAACAGAACTACTTTTATGCAGTTCCCTTAGTAAGTATTACAAACAGAACTGGCAACAACAGAGGGAAGTTGGAGTTCATCTGACAGAGGAGCAGTCAAAAGAGGCTGGCTGTTATACAGCATAAGAATAATTTTGCTTATACGTGTCTGTGTGCCTGTGCAGGGAGGTTAACGTATAACCTTTGCTCTCCACTGAGGTAATACTTTACAAAAAGATGCGGAGCAGGTTTGGGATGTAATACAATCCATGTGGGGAAATATTACAGCTGCTGACCAGACACTTGGACTGAAATCCTAAAATATATTCGTATATAGGACAGACTGTTTCAGGCTACACCTGGCCTTTCAAGTCCTGCGAATTTTATTTAGAAAAGTTCAAAATGGAAAATCTGCCTCACCTGTTTTCCTTTTGTTGCTACAGGTACTCAGCACAGAAGTGGCCGTACCTAAAAGCAGTTATTTTAATAGCAGTACATGAGCTTGTGGTCTCAAACTAGTGATCATTTGCAAGTAAAGCAAATGTGTTAACCACTACTCCATAAGTAATTAGCATTGGAAATGGACTTTCATTTATATAGAAAAATGCATCAGCCTTACTGACCACTTAAAGCACTTTAGCATGCAAGCCACATTTGACATACATTTATACAGCACTTTATCTACTTCACAGGGGTCGATTCTGTCGATTCGAGCACCAATAAACCCAACATCCATGTGTTTGGACTGTGGGAGGAAACTCGAGCAGGCACAGGGCCGGCATGCAGATGCCCCACAGAAAGGCCCCGGCTGACCGAAAGGTTCTAACCAAGAACCTTCTTGCTGAGAGTGCTAACCACATTTATATGCCACATTCTTGGATTTAAATGAAAACGCCTGTGAGAATTGTATTTTGAAAATGCAGTCACTGTTAACCAGTCAGTGCTTGCCAAACTTGAAGGCTTGCCAGGTTGCTGCTGTGATGTTTGTTTATGTCATTCAGCAGCCCTCGTTGGCCATGAGCCACTGCATCATACCAAACCTGTCTTATGTTCCTTGCAGGTTAAAGGCTTTTTAAGTGAAAGCACTAGAACTGTAAACAGAAAATCAACACCTACTCAGCAAAGGTGTAATACATCTTTACACATTTCCACAAATGTTAACAGCTTTAACATCAAACATTAAAAAAAAAACCCCAACATTTAACAAGCTTAAAGCTGAACAAATCAAATAATATATTAAAGTCAAAATGTGGTATGATTTTTGGTATGACATATGATCTGTTACACTTACAGCTAATCGTTTCTGGTAACAGTGGACACGTCCTGGATACATATTAACCTCCTTATACCCTACATCTTCATATCAGGACATTTGGCTTTTCTGACTTTATCGTATTATACTGTAAAATTTATCTCTGTCCCCATGTGAGAACAAACCTTTTTAAAAAAAGAACACATTCAGTTCAAAGATGATTCTTAGTTCTTATACTTATCAGGTCCAACTAATCCCAATTAGCTGGGAGAAATTAAAAATGAAGCCCAAATAAGAGCTCAGGTCCCAGGAGGTTAAATCCTTGCAGCAACCACGAAAGCTGCCACAAAATTATAATTTATTTATTTTTTATTTTTTTGGCTGGCACCAAGTTTGTGCCTTAGGGACATTTAAACTTGGATAGGTTTACTTATTGTAAGACACATGCAGGCAGGTGTTTGTTCTGCAGATACTGTAAACTTCATAGACATCCCCCAATAGGCTGAGAACACTCCAGAAAAAGAAAACAGCACGAATAAAAGTGCCCAGGATATAGATTACAGGCTATTTGGGTTGCTGACAAAATGGGCTGTACTATCGCAAGCAGGAAAGCTACATTGTGCTTATTTTACAACAGCTTTATTATTTACTGCAAGCAGGCATCTGTGAGAAGTAGCCAGTGATAAGATAAAGAAGCAATGCTGCTTGTGTAGCCTGTTTTTTCCTTAACTGTCCCATTGTTTTTTGCATGAAATTTCCCATAACACATTATACAATTAACCTGAGAGCCCTGGCCAATACTTAACACATATCGTGTTTATTTTCACAAACATATTTAACTGCACAAATTTCCTATGTGATTATTGTTATTGCTGGCTGTGTGTGATACCTGGAAGTTGGCATGTTTCACTTTGTAAGACCTCTTGCAAATAAAATAAAGGTCGGCATAAGACGAACCTGCACACGCTCCAGTGTACTGGGCAGACTTTGACCACCTTTTGATGTAATTGTAAGGAATGTCATTATTATACCACAACCTGGCAGAAGAGATACAGTAAAAAAAAAAAAAACCTAGTACAATATTTGTGATGAAAAGTTTTGATCTCAGCTGATTTTAGGCACAGTTGTTGCTTGCTCCAATCAGTGCTCTTCTTTTTTTTATTTGGGTTGAGAGGCATACTTTTTTATTTTGCATATCAAAGCCACGGTGTCTGATGTTCAGGATATAGTGAAATATTTACCTGTGATGCCTGGAAGACAGAGCTTCTTGCTTCAGCTACGCTCTGGCCTTTCCTCAACGCGTTTTGATCTCTCTGTCTGTCTTTCTTCTTCTTTCTCACTCCACATGCACTCAGCTCTTTTTCGTAGAAAGGGATATTTTATGATGTTCTCATAATATGTTTTAATTATTTTCGCCTTGCTTCTAGATCATCATGTTTCATCTGTTATTTTAATATTACAATACTACATTACCCATGAGCCACACTACTGTTGCCATGGAGATGAGGCATGAATATCAGCAGTAATGCATAATAAAACCTGCTTTGTTGTCTGCATAGACTCTGTACATGAAAGATATAAATAGCTGCCAGGAATGAAAAGAGCAGAGTGCTTTAAACTTGTAACGTCCCTCAGAGGGTATCTGCTCTGCCTGATAGAAATCCATGGAAACATGACTGTTTTTAAGCAACTCCTACTGGCCTGGCAGTGACAGTGCAAGAGTCTTTGGGTACTGATTAGGATTAATTGCTAATTCTCTACACCTGACAAGGTGTGGATAAAGGCATGCCTGAGGCTGGCTCTCGACATGCTCTCTTGGCTGTAGTTTTTAGCTCAGATTACATAGTGATTTAAAATAAAATCAGTGTTTCTAAAAACTCTGAAGCTTGCAGCTTATGAACCAGGGCGTAAAAACAATGCTTGCTTGATCTCCGACCTCAGTAACCGTTTTTTCTGATTGCTATTTTCACAACTAATTAAATGCTTCATTATTTTGTGTTGTTACCATTAGAGGTAGTGATGGGCAGATGAAGCTTCATGAAGCACTGAAGCTTTTCATCCAATTGGTTCATCCCAGCGCAAAGCTTCTTGAAGCTTCATTTGCTGTAGTAGGACACCTACTGGACGTAAAAATATTAGTTGGCATGAATTTGAAGAGTGTGGCCGTTTGCACACAGCCTGTAAATGTCAACAACAAAAGGAGTGTGTAAAACATGTATATTGTAGTGATGCAGTATACTGTGTATATTTATACTGGCAGTATGGAAAATGATCATTTGGAAATGCTTAAAATGGAAATGATCATTTACTGTGAGGTGAGGTGTGGTTGGGGTGTGGACAGTGGTTGTGCTTTTGTAACGTTGAGGTATGGACAGCTACACACTGAGGCTTTGAGGCTCAGTCCTGCCCGTTCACATTTTATTCTGTAAAAACTAAATTTTCACTGCTTTTATGACCTTTTTAGTGGGGAGAACATAGCTAGGATTTAATGATTTAACAAATCTTTTAAATCCTTTGTCCTCCACAATGCTAAATGGCTGGGAGTCCTCAATCACCATGGTAACCAGGTCTTCATCTATTTGAGATTGTTCTCCTGAGGAAAGACAATAAAGACAAAGCACAAATATAAATATCACACACGTCACTTATTGCATTGTATAATATTGTTATATCATTTAGTAACATTACTGCATGCTATATTATCATGACATTTGATGGCTCACCTGGTCTTGCTCCACAATCGGTGTTCCTCTTATTCTCATGCAAAGCTCTGTAGTGCCTAAGCATGGATGAGGTGTTGTTGTTATATCCCAGCTCCCTGGCACATAGCAAACACTTCACCTTGTACAAAAGTCAAGACAGCTCAACATAAATTGTATTGCACCATCAGTATTATGAAAATACATCTTCTGTAGAAATTTACATACCTTGTTGGGAGGAATGAAATCAAAATGTTCCCACACAGGGGAGGACATCCTCCTCTTCTTAGCTGGCTCCATTCTCTCCTGACTTTCTCTCCTCACTCTCATAAACCTCCAAACTGTCTACAAACTCTCACTAACAACTCTCCATCAAACACCCACATTTTGAATGAAGTCTGAGGGGTTTATATCGCTGTCATAGCTCGCGGCAAAGTTCGAACCACTTCATGAACCAGTCACGCGGTACAGCCGGGCAGCGAGGCTTCGGACGTCATCATTTTCAGCTCCTCCCATAAATGAAGCAAGCCTCGATACGCGCATCGCGGAAACGCTCCCTCAAGTACTCGACACAAGCTTCGAAGCCTCGATACAGAACGTCACATCACAAATTAGAGGCAAAAAGGACAATAAATTAGAATGGAGGCCAAAAGTAGCTCTTTTTTCTGTTAAACGTCACAGTTTCTGCTAAACTACAGTCACAGGATCTTCTGTCAATAAAAAACTCTGAAAATGAAGTGGTCTGCGCCTGGAATGAGGTAAACTTTTTAAATGAAAATAAGCTCTCTATCATATCGAGACTCTCTGGCTCAGAGAACCGAGGTTACAATGTAACCGTACGTTGCTGTACCTGCAATAAAACAGTAAAACAAATGTCAGCTACTTACATTAGTTTATAACTTCACCACATAACAGCACACTGACCATTTTTTACTCGCCTCCGTAATGTTCCTCATAACTGCTTTGATTTTTTGCTTATACCAAGGCTTCTGGCTTGTGGCTAGCTTTAGCTTTAGCAACTTTGCCCTTGTTAGCTTCTATTAGGGTTGCCAACTGTCCCTTAAAAAACGGAATCGTCCCGTATTTCGAAACAAAAGCACACGTCCCGTATTGAGCTAATAAGGGACGCACTTTGTCCCGTAATTGTCAGGGTCCTGGGACTGGGCGACCCAGGATCCCTGGGCAGTCATGGACCTGCGTATTATTATTATGTATTTTTGGTGTCGTTTCTCCTTCTCTGTGCGTGTACATATGTGTGTTTCTCTGTGCTGTGTTAGTCTGTGTCCCACTCATATGTTTAGGCGAGGTATGGGTGTGTATGTCTGCGGGTGTGCCTGGAGGATGGAGCTCGGCCACCTGCAGGCCTGAGGGGTGTGGCCCTGCGGAGGGACTGGCCACACCCGAAGCCACACACCTGCCGCTGATCAGGGCTCGTCGGGGGAGCTACTTAGGAGAGTCTTGGAGCTCCCACCGACGTGGGATCATTGAGTTATCTTACCAAGTCAGTGTGTGTTAGCGTAGGTCTGTGCTGTGCGTATATGTGCTGGTTAGTGTTGACGGCTGCGTCTCTGGTTTCCCTACAGGAGGAGGAGTGGTCCGGAGAGGCAGCACGCACGGGGGTGCGGAAACACAACAGCGGGGAGCACGAGCACAGATATCGGAGGGAAGCACGCGCACGGGGTTCGAGGGAGCAACGGGGAGTTATTGTGTTTACAGCTTTCCACTGTAAATAAAGAGCACTGTTTGCATCGCAGAGTCTGCGTTTTGGGTCCTCCTTTCCCCACATCCCCACGGTCTGCCAGCCAGACCGTGACAGAATGATCCCGCCACCCACCATGGACCCAGCAAACTCAGGAGTTGCCACGGAGGAGAGATCGCTCACGCAGCTATGGGATTACTGCCGGAGCGTAATCCAGGCTGTAGACCCACCCAAGAGACATATACAGGTAGTGTTCTTTGACAATTACCTCTCATCCACTACCTTCACCACGAACATTCTGGACATTCACAAACTTAGGCACCTGGTCGCTAGGTTAAGGGAGAGCTCGAGTTTTTAACTATTTGGCTTGGGTGGTCCGAGCATGGACAGTTCGGCTGCTCTCCTAGAGACTCTAGCCGCTTGGTTTTTCACGCGTCGGCGGAGGGCTTTCCCGTCGATGCTCGCGGCACAATCGTTTGATCCGCCATTACAGAAGGCATGCCGCACTCTCCACCGCCATCCCGTTACGCCTCAACCCACTCCTGCGGTTTCAGCCCGGTCAGCTGGCAACGGACCGACAGCACTCATCACCGCAGTGAGTAAACCCGACCCGTTTGTGTCTATTAATCATGTCATTGAAAATCACAACCCAGATGAACAGCAGAAGACTGTTTCCATACACCCGGCCCCGCCTTCACGGAGGAGAAGGCGTCCTCGCAAACAGCGTTCAACCACATCCACACTCACTCCTGTGCTGGTCGAAGACTCAGGACCAGCGGCTCTGGATGCCACAGTGAGTAAAATGGACTCTGCCGGTGTTATAAATTCCCTTTCTGTAAACATAAAAATAGAAACTGTTTGCTGTACCTCCAAAGACCCAGCAAATATTCCCTCTGAGACTGTAAGCTGGGAGCTAGGGAGCTCCGAGCATACAGACCCAAATGACTTTTTGGCTCAGTCTGGCCGCATGGAGACGGAGGTTCTCCCCAGGGCTTCCCCAGAGACCGAACTGGAGGTCTCAGTTGCCTCTGGACCCCTGGAATTTGTTGGGCCAGCTGTAACATTTTCATCCTTTCCACCCTTCATAGTAGCCATCTCACCCTCACCTCAGCCTGCTGCCCAGCTGGTGGCTCAGTCTTCAGTCCTGTCAGCCTCTCACCTTCATCCTCAGTTGGAGGTCGATATGCCGGCCGGACCACCTCTGCCATCATTTCACCCATCTGTCCCTGCATCGCTGTCCAGTCTACCGGGAGTGGCTGCCACACCATCGTCGCCTCCGGATCATCCATCTGTGGCTGAAGCGCAGCCGTCGACTCATCCGCCTGCAGTCGCCCCTCAGCCGTCTGCTTCACTGGCCGCTACCTCACCACCCGCACCTGCCTTGCCCGAGTGGGAGCTCTGCGGGCCCCAGTGGGTGCTCAGCGAACGGGAGGAGCTCGCGCTGCCAGCCAAGGAGGAGCTCGCGCTGCCAGCCGAGAAGCCCGGCGAGCCGGAGGAACTCGCGCTCGAGCGGGAGCCGGAGCTCAGCGAGCAGCTCAGCGAGCCGGAGCAGCTCAGCGAACCACCAGCAGAGGAGCTCGGCGAGCGGAAGGAACAACCGGCGCTGCCAGCAGCCGAGGAGGAGCTCTCGCTGCCAGCAGCCGAGGAGGAGCTCTCGCTGCCAGCAGCCGAGGAGGGACCCGCTCAGCCGGAGCCGGAGATCAGCGGACCGGAGGGACCTCCACGTCTAGCGCGGCCTCCTCGCCATCTACGTCCGGTGCGTCCACGTCAGCGGTCGGCGCGTCATGGGCCTGGTGCCACGCCTCGCTGTTGCTCACCGGAGCAGCGCCGCCGCCACCGGACCCGTGGCAGGCCACCAGAACCGTTCCGCCGCCACCGGACCCGTGGCAGGCCGCCGGAGGAGCAGCGTCGTCGCCACCGGACCCGTGGCAGGCCGCCAGAACCGTTCCGCTGCCACCGGACCCGTGGCAGGCCCCCTGAACTGTTTTGCTGCTGCTGCCGGACCCGGGGCCGTCCGCCGGAGCTGCTACGTCGTCGCCGTTGGGCTCGAGGTAGGCCCCCTGAACTCTTTTGTTATGTTGATGGGCCGCCTGAGACTGTTTTGTGGCGTTTTTTCTTTTTGTTGCTCCGCTGCGGGATGCGCGGTCGGACTCTGGGACTGTGACCTTGGGGGGGTTGTTTTCTTTGGGGGTTTTTGCTTGTTTTGGTTCTGCCCTCCGTCCTGGACCTCCCGCCGCCCGCCCTGGGTTGGTTGTACTGTTTTTGGTTTGTGTTTTTGGGTCGTCGGGAGCCGACCCTTAGAGGGGGGGTACTGTCAGGGTCCTGGGACTGGGCGACCCAGGATCCCTGGGCAGTCATGGACCTGCGTATTATTATTATGTATTTTTGGTGTCGTTTCCCCTTCTCTGTGCGTGTACATATGTGTGTTTCTCTGTGCTGTGTTAGTCTGTGTCCCACTCATATGTTTAGGCGAGGTATGGGTGTGTATGTCTGCGGGTGTGCCTGGAGGATGGAGCTCGGCCACCTGCAGGCCTGAGGGGTGTGGCCCTGCGGAGGGACTGGCCACACACCTGCCGCTGATCAGGGCTCGTCGGGGGAGCTACTTAGGAGAGTCTTGGAGCTCCCACCGACGCGGGATCATTGAGTTATCTTACCAAGTCAGTGTGTGTTAGCGTAGGTCTGTGCTGTGCGTATATGTGCTGGTTAGTGTTGACGGCTGCGTCTCTGGTTTCCCTACAGGAGGAGGAGTGGTCCGGAGAGGCAGCACGCACGGGGGTGCGGAAACACAACAGCGGGGAGCACGAGCACAGATATCGGAGGGAAGCACGCGCACGGGGTTCGAGGGAGCAATGGGGAGTTATTGTATTTACAGCCTTTTCACTGTAAATAAAGAGCACTGTTTGCATCGCAGAGTCTGCGTTTTGGGTCCTCCTTTCCCCACATCCCCACGGTCTGCCAGCCAGACCGTGACAGTAATACAGTGAGAATCAAAAGTAGTCTATAACTTTTAATGGAATTAACGCTTTGTTTGAAAACATAATTCCCAGCCCCTCTCCTGCTTTGTGACCAATGAGCTGACAGCACACTTATGACAATTCGAGTATGACAATTCAGATTACCGCTCATCTCATTGGTCGAGGAAAGGTTGCTTACGGAGAAAATACCGGAAGACAACAGATGACCACAACAACAAGCATGACCAACAGGGAAACAAACGCCGACACTGCGGTGCAAGTCTCGGATGACAGTACACCTAAAGCTGGGCAAACACTGTGCGATTTTCAAACTGCACGATTGACTCGCAGGGGTTAGAAGTTGGTAGGTCACGATGCAGGTCTCACACTATACGGCCCGATGCTCTGATGCGACCTGAGTGCGCACACTGTGCCTCCATAAAATTAAGGTTATAACAGACAATCTGTCGCTCGCTCTCTCTGTCTTTCACTCACACAGACACACCACCACCATCAACTTTGCTAAATTGCTAATGAAAAACATGATCAGGCAGCTGTGATTGAGCAGCGATGTAGATCCAACTATTTTCACGGTTGTTGTGGTCGTGATAATTTTGTGATGCCACATCGAAAAGGCTCGGATGAGCTTTCCAAAGTTCTACAAGTTGTGCCTCCATCGCTTGTGTCCAGATCACACGCTGCGCAGCCATGCTGCTCCGTCTTTTTCACCGACGTTTACGTGTTTGTGCGTGAGCAGTGTGAGCGGCTCACGAGCGATTGATGATCGGGAGCTGCTCGAGGTGTTAATCACTTCTCGTTACCCCACGTGTACTACACGATGCACGATGAAGGCCAAAATCAGGCCGATCACCAAATCGGTTGCACGACTCAAAAATCGTCTCAAAATGGGCCACAAATCGCACAGTGTAAGCCCAGCATTAGAGCAGCAATGTTTGTTCCCCTCAGAGAAAGAAAAAAAGGCTGCAAAAGTACAGGGAGGACTGGGAAAAGGAAAACACCTGGCTGGAAAAGTGCACGGTAACACCTTTAAAGCGCACTGCACTGTGTGCCGGAGCACTTTTTCCATAGGCATGCTTCTAGTGGTGGGCACATGAAGAACATGAGGGGCGTGAAAGCTCGGGGAACCCTTTACCAATTTTTTGTCCACCAGGCCACGGCAGAAGCAGATATGGTATGTAAACACTGGTTTGTTGTTTAAACCCTCTGGTTAAGGTTAATATGGGCATGTGCGGTGAATATCAGCGCTATGTGGCCAGAAGTGTGATAATATCATTTATTTTGTGTAATAAACAACTGCAAGGATGGATGATTACAACAAATAGATGAATAATACATAAAAGTAATACATAGATGAATAATGATGATGAGTTATGATGCGTAATCATGGGAACAAGCGGGTTTACAAACAGGAGCAGCTGATTAGCATCAGAAAAGCTGAAATAATACCTCAACTGAAGCCAATTGTACTAAATGCACTATATGTGCACTGTTACAAGAATATTTTTCGTTCTATTGCTTTCTATTAATTTATATAATTTTAAGTTAAGCAGGACAGAGTTCTTTTAAAGAAAGATTTACTTATATTCTCAAAAGTTAAGCATGACAGGCTTCTGTTTAAGAAAGAGACCTGTTTTACTGTGTTAATGTTGTCATTTTGAGCTAAAAATAAATGGCTAAATGATCATTTGTTTCCCATATGGTCATATCACAAAGAATATGCATCTGCTTAAATCAAATTCAAGTCAAATGGTTAAAAAATAATTTCACACACAAAAAAAAGAGCTACCACACCGGGAAGGGTGAAGACAACTGGGTTGCCCGGCCCTGGCCACGAGGTGTCCCTTATTTATTTTTCAGGGAGTTGGCAACCCTAGCTTCTATAACCTATTGACCTGGATGAAGGTGATTTAAGGGTGTGATTAGGTTTGTTGGCAAATATTTCCACAACTTTTGCCGAACTGTGTCTTGCTCACTCACAATGACAAACCTGCTAACAGTCACACAACAGTGAGTGTATTTAGTGTTTGCATGAAAGCTATTGTATTGTATGTATTTGAGGCTGACCGGCCAACCACTGGTCCAGACCGAGAATGCTAAAATTCAGCCAATTGTGGTCCCTGGCTGGTCAATCAGTGGGTCTCTAATTTATACTCATGCTTGAGGTGCATCTAGTTTGCTGCAGATTACTAAAGACAGTATATTAAAGACTTAAGTGCTGATTCAACGCACTGCACTCACAAAACAAGTAAATCTCAAACCTTTACACATTTGCAAACAATTTCAAAGAAAACACAATCAACCAAATAAACCACAGAACCAATTTGACAGAAATAAAAAAAAAATCCTGAATTTTTAACACCAACAGCCCTAAAATCGACTTGAAGCTTCAAGACGAGACTTCACTAATCACTTTGTGAAGCATGGTAGTTGTGTCCATCTTTACGTACAGTCCATGACTGTCACAGTTAACACACATATCCAAGTCAACCTTTCTCCAGCTAGAGTTAAAATTATATGCATGAAAATACTGTATACAGAAAGTGTCTGACAATATCAGAATAACCCTTTCATAGTCTCTTATATACATTAACTGTTACTAGCTTATCATTTTTTTTATTATGTCTTTCTTGTTCTCCTACAAACACTCCAATTTACAATATTGCACAGTGGGAGCTTTTTAAACTGAGAAACGTAGTTTTCAGTAGAAAACCACTTATAAAAACTTCAAAACACAGTCATTTAAAAATCAGCCTTAACAGCAGTGTATGTAATAGTGAGGTCTGACTTTTTGTTGTAGAGTGCATTCAGAGAAAAGTAAGACTGATACTAATATCTCACAGTCAGACAGGTGTAAATGAGATCAGAGGCAAGGGCTAGATACTGCTGGGAATATGAGGAGCTTTATGTCCAGTAAGTAGACCAAATAACCCTTTTTAAGGATATTTCCCAACTGTTCTGTCTGCAGTTCTTTTATTTTGCAGCAATATAACAGCTTCTTTCTAAAAAGGAATCAAATTGACAGACGTGACACACTACAATCCTTGCATTTAAAGTAATAGGTTGTTTTGGTTTTGCAACAGACTTTAAACCAAAGTGAAGCTCTAACATGCCATCATTACAGTAATAAATTTGACTTAAAAAAGATCTGTATGATTGCATTATTGCCGTACATGCATTGCACTGTCATCGGCATTGTTTAAGGCACTCTGAAATGGCTTTCTTTGCTCACCAAGCTCTATTCTGTGATGTACAGACTCATTTAGTGCCTCAATGCAGCAGTCGACACTGATGGTGATGGCATGTAAAAATAGAGGCGTGAGACTAAGTGAAGATCACCGTGAGAGGAGTGAGAGAGAGGGTGGCATATTGATTTAAAAGTGTTAACTAATGAGAAGCAGGCATGGCTGATGAAAGATGTACTGCAAATAGCTTGTTGTTCAATTTGCCAACATGCTTTTACTGACTGCAGGTTTTTCCCACTCATCCCACCGCAATCAACTGCCCAAAAGGACATGAATGCAGCCGCTCACACATAAATGAAGGAGCATGTGAATAATTTAGTGCTAATGAAGACATAAATAATCTCCTCATCTGCGCTGGGGGTAATTGATTAACAGGAATGGTTTGCCCCTCCACCTCCCTTCTCTCTTCTCCCTTACATCTTCAGTCTTTCTTCCTCCTCTTAGCCTCCCTTCTCCTCATCATTCCCACATTCTGTCTATCCACAGGCTGCTTTTCTCCCCGGGGCATTTGTGTGTTCCATTACTGCTCACCCTGCCCATGACAGCTACTATTAACCTTGGAGGTGTGTGTGCGTGCGCACGTGTTTTTTCTCAGAGTTTGCGTGTCTGAGAGTGCGGCAGTGCAAGCAAGACTGAGACCGTGTTAATTTGTAGCCGTGTAGACATGCATAGGTTCCTTTGTGCACGTGAGAGGGAGAGACAGATGGGTAAAACAAGAGAGTGAGACCACTTTCTTGAAGGTATGCTTTTGCATATGGTTGTGTTTTTCCACTGGTTGAGTGTGTGTATCTTTGTAAACAGGTGGGACATATTAAAACAGCCGTAGGCAATGGAATTGACTGTTGCTCTGCAAATAAGGAGGGGAGGTCATGGACAACAACTCTCATATTCACAGACCCAATGCCATACTAAATAGCTCTGCAGCTCCTCACCGTCCCTATCTCTCTGCCTTTGTTTTCTCTCTTGTTTCACAAACACATGCACACACATACGCACACAACCAGAGTATCCCCCTCTTCCTGTCTTCTCATCATGTTTCCCTTTATATATGACTCGGCTTTCTTTCCGTCTGTCTCTCTTTTTCCCTCCCTTCTCACTCTGTTCTGCCATAACTCGAGCCAACTCCCCGTAATGAAACTCTAATGGCCTGCTATTCGTTTCCGCTCTTTGCTTAGTGAGGTGATGCAGCAAGGGCTAATGGTCCTATTTTGTGTGTGCGTGTACGAGTATGCGTACATGTCCAGGACTGTAACACATATAGGGAGAGAGTGGTATCTGCAGCCTTTGGGCCTTATAACATTTCACATGCTGCTGCGGTGGCCAGGTGCTTCCCATAACTCTAAGTAATGTTTCAATGCCATCCTATTTAGAGCTATGAGGTAGATGCAAATGCAAATGTGTGTGTGTGTTTGTGTCAGAAAGAGAGAGGGGTGATCCTCGGGGAAAGCAGATAGATGGAATAATGCATGTTTTGAATATTATTACTATGCAGTATCTGGATGGAATATTGGGACGCATTCAAGCACTGATGGGACTCGGTAATGGCAGCACTGTCTGGGACTGGACGCACACACTTCTTATGAGAAGCTGACACGCATAAATGACTTAGATTAATGATGTTGCAAACGTTGAGGAATACAGGTGGTTCAATTTCTTCAAACTCTGTGTTTTCATTTCACAATCCGTCTCCATACGCCTTTACTACAGCGTACGTGTGTGATCGTATGTGTGCACACATGTATGCGGAACCTATCACATTGGTTTTGATTATCAGTGATAGGCAGTGTAATGAGGTGCCATAAAATCTGATTAATTTGAAGCTGGGCGAGAAACTGGTGCCAGATGCTCCCTGCCAGCTTCTCGCTCCCATTCTCCCTTTTTGCTCTCTCTCTCTCTCACACACACACACACACACACACACACACACACACACACACACACACACACACACACACACACACACACACACACACACACACACACACACACACACACACACACACAGAGGGTGGTCCATTGTATATACATATCTGCGTCAGCTCTTGTGAGAGTAAATGCAACTCCATCTCTGTTACTAGATCAATACTTACTCTCATTCTCTGTCTGCACTAATTCACATTCAATCTTTGTTTGTGTGAATGAGGTAAAAACCAATGGAAAGAAAAAAAACATTGATTAGGTTTAGCTTATAGCCATTACACCCTTAGCACGCCCAATCGCGTCTGATCTCGGAAGCTAAGCAGGGTTGGGCTTGGTTAGTATTTGGATGGGAGATCTCCTGGGACTACCAGGTGCTGGAAGCTTGGGGGTGGCACGGTGGTTAGCACTGTTGCCTCACAGCAAGAAGATCCTGAGTTCAATTCCACCATCAGGCCAGGGTCTTTCTGCGTGGAGCTTGCATGTTCACCCATGTTTGTGTGGGTTCTCCCTGGGTGCTCTGGCTTCCTCCCAAAGACAGACTGGCGAACTGTCCAGGGTGTACCTCACCTCTCGCCCTAAGATAGGATAAGTGGAAGTTAAATGAAAAACTTTGAGTTGATTGAAAATTATTCCACTTAAACTGGAAACTAGGTAATTCTGTGCCAGAATTGTCAACTGGAAAGTCCCCTCAAGTTCTCTTTTCAACTTGGGAAGTCAGAGAAGTCCTACAAAGCCTTGCCTTTTGGATCCACAATGGCAGCAGTGAAATTAAAAAGTGGTAAAACTTGTAATCTTTACTATAACTGTTGTATACTTGTGACTTAAACAGAGACCACTGTCCAGGTGCTTTCTGTGAGCCTGCTGCAGTAGATAGTAGTAGGCGCAGGTAGATGCATGAACGCTCTACCATGATTTTCCAACTGCTGCTATTGTAGCATGGTCAGCTCAGGAGTGATGAGCTAAAAGAAAAACATCTTTTTGGTTGATGTATTGTGTTGGAATTTTTTTTACGTGTTCCGTTTCCCCCTCACTCTCATTTGTATGGAGAGCTCCAAATAAATAAATAAACACAACGTAGTGAAATAATCATCAAACTATGAATATTGATGATTAAAAAGAAATTTTGTGGGGCTATTGCTGCATGTCACCCCCCCCCCCACTCTTCTACCTTCCAAATAAAGTAGAAATGGCTCTCTGAACCTTTCCAAGAGATCCTAAAAAATATTAATAACACCGGCAGCACCACTAGCATATAAAAGCTTCTGTTGTGGTGCTAACAGGCATTTTGCAGGCATACAAAATGTTATAGAGCAAAACATAAAGAAGAAAATGTTTCTGTAACGGTGCATGAATGTAGCTTTTTCCAGTTCTGGCAGTCAATAACAAATAAAAATGTAAATGAATTGCAAATCACAGTATTTCATCATTATATGCTCCAGAACTACATTATTAATCAGAATCAGAATCAGAATGGGTTTTATTGCCAAATGTTGAGCGGGTTTACAACATTAGGAAATTGCTGCGGTGCTTCAGTGCAAACATACTGTCATAAATACTGTTATAAATTAAGCTTAAATAGACATGAAAATAAAAATGAGAATAAGAATTAAAAGTGCTAAGTAGATAGATAGATATATACATGATATATACATGAGTGCAGGTGGTGATCAGTGCCAAACATGGAATGATGCAGTGAACACAGCGTAGGGTCATGTGTTAGTGGTGGGAACAGTCGTACGTTTATTGTTCATGTGTCCAACAGCAGAGGGGAAGAAACTGTTCTTATGGCGAGAGGTTCTGGTGCGAATGGACCGGAGCCTCCTGCCTGAGGGGAGCAGGTCAAACAGACTGTGTCCAGGGTGAGAAGGGTCAGCTGAGATCCGAGCTGCACGCCCCAGTGTCCTGGAGGTGTACAGGTCCTGCAGAGATGGGAGTCTGCAGCCAATCACCTTCTCAGCAGAGCACACAACACGCTGCAGTCTCTGTTTGTCCCTGATAGTGGCTCCAGCGTACCACACGGTGATGGAGGAGGTGAGGATGGACTCGATGATTGCGGTGTAGAATTGCAGCATCGTCCGTGTTGGCAGGTTGAATTTCTTCAGTTGCCTCAGGAAGTACATCCTCTGCTGGGCTTTCTTAATGACGGAGGTGATGGTGGGCTCCCACTTCAGGTCCTGGGTGATGGTGGTACCCAGGAAGCGGAATGAGTCCACAGAGGTGATGGGGGTGTCAGTCAGGATGATGGGGGGAGTGGAGCTGTGTGCTTCCTGAAGTCCACAATAATCTCCACTGTCTTCTGGGCATTCAGCACCAGGTTGTTGTGGCTGCACCAGGACACCAGACGTTCAACCTCCCTCCTGTAGGCAGACTCATCCCCGTCAGAGATGAGCCCAATAACGGTGGTGTCATCTGCGAACTTGATTAGCTTGACAGACTGGTGGGTGGAGGTGCAGCAGTTAGTATACAGGGAGAAGAGCAGGGGAGAAAGAACACAGCCACCTATGTCTGAATGACTGAGTCTTTGTGATGAAAAGTTGTATAATGAAATACATTTCATTTCCTGTCATCTTATATGTGGTTTTGTTTTATAATGTCTTTTTCAGTCATTACATTCTGAACGCCGGAGCTTGTTTTTGTGTTTCAAAGAAATGAAAGCACATGGTTGCGAGATTTGTGTTGAGGACTGGCGCTGTCGCCCATGTCAAAATGCTCACCTTTGTAAATATCTGGGCAACACATAGGTACACATAAATTAAGGTTTGTTATTTGAATGAAGGTGGTAAGGGTAGCAATTTGATTCCACTTTCCTTCCACCGTTATAACATTAAAGTTTCTGAAGGCGTGTTACAGCCACAGTATATGTATCGAGTAAAAATACGAACCATGTTAACAGAGGACCTGTGTTCTTGGCAAGGCTTTCATGTTAGCAGGCCAATTAAAAGAGGGAATCTGAAGAACATCCAGGCCAGCCAGGGCTTTCTTCAGATTTGGCTTAATTACTCCAATTCAAGCTAAAATGTTGTTAGGAAAACGTGTTCATAAAGTGAACCATTTAAAACAGTAAGTTCTTGTTAGTTTTAATGATTAAATGTCATTTATCTATCTGTGTACTCCACTATCTTTCTGTCTATCTTGCTTTTCTTTGTATTTTCATCTGATTGCCTGTACATTTCTTTCAGTATTCAGCTGTGATGTGGTGCGGACTAAATGAAGGAAAAGGTCAATTGCTGTTGTCAAGTAAACCCTTATCTGGATTTATGACAATGCTCAGGCAGAGGGGGAATATGTGAGAAGAAGAGGGCCTCATCCTGCCCTCCGCGTTGCCTTCGTGCCAATTACGACACACTTAAGCATGCTCACATACACAATTTCACACAATATCCACACATGCAGTATCACACTGTCTCTTTCTTCCTTTTTCGTTTTTGTCTTTCACACATACACGTTTCTGTCTAATTAATGCAGGAACCTTCTGGCAAGCGTGAGCTGACCTGAAAAGAACTTTCCTCTTTCCACTCTCACTGTCTGCTCTTTTCCTTATCAAACTTTCCACCTTTTTTTTAATGCATGTCAAAAGAAGGTGCAGTTACCTGTAACCTTACACATCAAATCTAGATCTCGCATTGCTACTGTGAGGAAGATATCGGCTATTACCGTCTAAACCAGGATTTTCTCCTAGATCTTTTTTCTTTGAATAGAAAGGCTCTCTGTGTGGATTAAGTTTCCTTCCTATGCACACTTGTAGTTAGTTATAAAATGAAAACAAGGGACAGATCTAGTTAAGACTGGCTGAATAAAGAAGGAGCTAATTATTGTTTCATGTGTTTTATTCTTATTCATTGTATAATTATCATTTATAATAGTAAATTTGATAATATACAATAATACTATGATATATAGCCGTGCAGCAGGTGACCTGTTGTATTCTTGCCAACCTCTTAAAATCAAATAAAAATTAAAACATTTCAAAGATTCAAGATTCGAAGTGTTTGTTGTCATGTGTACAGAAGAAATAGCATTTCTCTGTGCAATGAAATTCTTCCTTTGCTGTCCATACACAAATGCCAAGTTAGGTAGGGTTGAAGGAACAAGAATAAAGGATAAAATGAAGACACGATGTTAAGATAAATAAGGTAAAAATAGGGATAAAAATAGTAAAAGAGGTATACAGTTGTCAATGGAAGTACAGTTGTCAAGGAAGTACAAAGGATTAATGTGCAAAATGAACTTAGTGTGCAAATTGTGCTAATGTGCAAACTGCAGTTGAGGTAGGTGCTGTTCAGGAGTCTGATAGCAGTGGGGAAGAAGGAGTTGTTGAGTCTAGATGTCCTGGACTTCACACTTCTAAACCTTCGTCTCGAGGGCAGAAGTGTGAACAGTCTGTGAGGGTGTGTGGGGTCTCTACGGATGGAGGCAGCTCTGGACTCTGGACAATGGTAGATGCTCTGCAGAGAGGGCAGCAGGGTCCTGGTGATCTTCTCCACAGTTCTTACCCCTCTCTGCAGGCATTTGGTCCATAGCACTAGTGCTGCCGTACCATGCAGTGATGCAGCTGGTCAGTGTGCTCTCCACAGTGCAGCTGTAGAAGCTGCTGAGGATCTTGGCTGACATCCCAAATTTCCTCAGCCTCCTCAGGAAATACAGCTGCTGCTGAGCCTTCTTGACCAGCTGTGTGGTGTTCAGTGTCCAGGTGAGGTCCTCACTGATGTGAACGCCCAGGTACCTAAAGCTGCTCACCCTCTCCACTTCACTCTCTCGGATAAACAGCAGCTGGTGAGGCCTCTTCTTCTCCTTATGTCCACCATCATCTCCTTTGTTTTATCAGTGGTGAGGGTGAGGTTGTTGTCCTCACACCATGACACCAGACCGGCCACCTCTGGTGAAAGAGGATGGATAGATGTATGAAATAAATAGCAAGGAAAATTATGGTATTTTTTTAAGCAAAATAGATAAGAGTAATCAATAGTTGTTGATGCTATTATTTAGACCAGGTGTTTCAAACTCATTTTATATCGGAAACCACTTTGATGTTAATTGGTCAGGACCAGTTAGGCACCCCTTTCTGTCACTGTTACGATGTTTAACAACACATTTAATCTTAATATAAGAAAATGAAGTGCAATTTCAACTGTACGTCTGGAGGAAAAGTGTTACCACTTTTGAAAACACTGGTAAAAGTCTAAAATTGATGCCATCTATTTCATTTTCCAAAGCCAACCAATGGGCCAGATTGGGGTCTTGGCTAATGTGCTTGTGGCTCCTGGGGCCTTTTGTCTGACACCCCTATCCTAGACCTTTATTTTACTAAAACGGAACTTTGAGTCATTTTTGCTGTTAATAATTGATGAAAAATTGTAAAGTATGCAGCTTTTTTTCTCTTCTGAAGTTGGGCATTCCAGAAAAAGTTTGAGAAACAATACAGATCACATTAACATAAATTAAATATATGAGCTGAAGTAAATGGGTTAACATTAAATAGTCTTTCACTTGGCCATAGACACACTTTCTGTGCTTTGCCCAGTTTAGTGTTGTCCAGTTACCAGTACTGTTGGTCCCGAGGTGCTGCTGTTCGACCAAGCAGTTCAGAAGCATGTGGCTACTGCTATTGACTTCGCATTGTTGCTGATAGGGAAACACAGCTGCTCCCCTGGAGAGTTGGTGCTCATTGCTAAATGCTTTGATCCTCGTTGTACTGTTAAAGTCCGTTGCTGTTGCTGACTAAACTTGTTTTTGCAGTCGTAAGCAGGCTCTCGGTTTGCTGCACTTGTGACAGAGAGCTCAGACAGGAGAGCGGTCAGACTAGTGAAAGACCATTATTTCTGAACACACAGGTACGAGTGGACCAGAGAGATTTAGAAGACCTGCTGCAGGAATGGTCACGTGGAAAACAAGTTATCAGAGGGTTGCAGAAAGTATCCAGTATTACTGTTTACCTTTTTATGTTAAAGGCCTCATTTAAATCACACAAGTGAAGAAACTGATCTGTTGCCTGGTATCATGGTACCTAAAAAGCACACTATATCCTGTAGAATATTTCTTTATTTGTTTTTTTGAAGATGGTTGTGGAGACGGCCTGATGTGTCCAAAAGGCTCCCATATGTTTTCAGTTAAAATCTGCCAAGTGTGAAAGTCATAGCATGTGATTCACAGCACTTTCATATTTATTAATTGAACCATTCAGTGACCCCAGTGCCACATATAAGGAGGGATTCTGGAAAAGACGTCTGGTGAGGGTGATCAATGAGAACAGCTTAATATTGATTTACATTGACTTTTCTCAATAAGTAGATAAGTGGACACAAACTATTCCAACATAAGAGAAAATTTGACTTTAGTTCTCCCAAATTTAATTCAAAGTGAAGGCTTGTTGTTACTACACAGTAGAGGAGATCCTGCAGATGCATCTGTGCAGCCTAGAAGGGGAGATTTGCAAAATCGAAATGAGGTAAGACATTTGCTTTCTGTTGAAAAACAAAAAGTTTCCGAATGTACCAAGTTGAATACTGCAGTATGCTACACTTGGTAGTCTTACTGAGCAGTCTATCAACATTGGAGACCACTGTTCAGTGTCAAAAACAGGCAGAGGCTGCTTCTCCGATCAGTGAGCAAAGCAGTGTGGTGAAACAAAGGTAGCAGAAACTGCAGATAGAGCATAAAAAAAAACCAAGACCACTATTTTTATCTATTTTTACAATGCTGAGCATACCCAGTTTCTTAGTTATCCATCTGAGTCCTTCTTAATGTCTTAAGTCATAGCCTACAGCAAGATTTTAGTCATCCACGCTACCCTAACATAATCACTGTGCCCAACTGTGTTATCTTTTCAATGCAGCTCTTTTAAACTTATAGGGAAGTCATGTTATGACCATTGAGTTTTACAATTACTTTATAGCTTTCATGTGTTTGTATGGATCATAGAAAACACTGTTTTTGTCATAGTTACAGTAAATGTGGGAAGATCTCTGGTTGGGGACACAGGGAACAGGGACGTGGTCACCTTTGTTTGTGTGATGTTGGCGTCTCTCTAGTTTTTGATTATAAACTATTGTCCTTATGTGTTTTATCGTCTGGTTTTTTAATATCATTTTAGTCAAGATTATCTGTAATATGTGTGTCTACCAGGTTTGTGCATGAGCCTAACAGAACACTTAATAAGGTTTTATGAAGTGCGTCTTTGTGCAAACATTTCTGCACGCCTGTTTATCTGTGTCTCTATCAGCATGGTGCTTTTCAGATTTTATTTTCCAGCCATCATCCGACTGATTATGTGATCCAAGGTTCAGAAGTTTTCATTTACCTCTGTCTTGAACGGTAATGATAAAGGCTCAGATTATTAAAATGACTCTCTCCCGCTGCCATGAACCATATCAAGAGCAAATGGGAGGGCTTTGATTTCTCAGTTTCCCTCAATGACTCTGCGAGTGGCTTTGAGGTCTGGTTTGAACTAGAGATGGAGAAGGCAAACACATTGAAATTAGAACTGGGTGGTTAGATGCAATTATATAGTTTCAGAAATTCTCATTCCTGTCAGTTTGTTGTACATTAGAAAATGTAAGTGACATTTCAATAAAATCTCCCATAAAGTTCAATTCTGCTTTATTTTGTTCTGTGACTGCAATTATCTTTTGGCATACAACATCAAAACCATTCGTTCAGCTTTTCTGACATGTTTTTCTATCTGGAAAACACATTAAATGGTACTGGTGCTTGTTGAGTGCCAAGACATTAACTTTAATATAATCCAATTGAATCTATGTTCATTTTCACATAAAACATGGTGTTTTGACTTGACTTGGAGTAGCGTGAAGGAAAATATGAATAGTTCTAGATGTATTTATTTCAGTCAAAGCTTAGCATAATTCTGGTGTTTTACTCAAAGTGAGCAGGCATGAGAAGAAAAGCCAAATATAAATTAGTCCTACCAAAGAAATAACTTGGTACACCAAAACAAAATAAAAGTAAATATTTTGTGGACAAAAATACATGTACAGGGCACAAATAAATGTAAAAAGCAAAACAAAACAAACAAAAAAAGAGTGTTTTTTTTTTTTACAAAACTCAGTAAATGTGAAACTCCCCGGGAGCAGACCGCCCACCGAAGCGTTTCCTGGTGGCCTGAGGGCTGTTTTTCCCTGCTGTGAACAGTCAACTTGACCAGCAATAATGTAGCAAGCAGGAGTTAATGGACCTTTCAGTATCCATGCATTTAACATTTGTTATGCTTGCTGTAATGTCCCACACAAAAAGTTGCATATACCATGTACACATTAAGAGATACATTAACTGTGAAATCAATGGGAAGAGTATAAGGAATGATGAAATAGAAAGGGAGAAGGTATAAATAAAAACCAGAAAAGACCTCACCACAGGGAGACGTGTGTACTTTAATTGTTGTAGCATCTGTTCTCTGAGAATTAATGAGTATCTGTGTGGCCTTTTTTGTATTTGAATGTTTTCAATCTATTGAATAGAATCTTTTGACTTTTTAATAAAGCAGCCAATTGTATAACTAGTCTGGTTTGTGTTACAACACAAAGGGTTAGCATACAAAGTTAGCTTGGCGGTTTACAGGTTGGCCTGGCATAGAATTAAATTATTACTTTGCCCCTAGTGTGTGTGTGTGTGTGTGTGTGTGTGTGTGTGTGTGTGTTTATCAAAATTGTAATTATAAAATTATAAATTATCAGACTTTAAAAAATATTATAGGAGATCAATAAATCAGCCAATTTTTTCACAGGTAGTTTTTCACAAAGTACAGTAAAGTATTGGAGGTTATATGTGTTATTGATTTGGACGGGTCAATGATTCTGCCATCTGGAAGGTGAAGCACAAGCAATCCTTCATTGTCAGTGCAAAGGTGAATGCTAATAGGTAAGGTTAGCTAGCTTAAAGTTGCTGCAAAGTTGATCCATGGGTCGCTACGATCAGGGTCACCAAATTAGTCTCCAATTAACCTAACGTCATTAACTCCATGAGGTTCTTCTTGCTGTGAAGCAACAATGCTAACCACTGCACCACTGTGCTGCCCCATGATATCTGTTTAAAATGGTTTTCTTTTCAGGTAAACCATGGCTCAAATGTCAGCAGCTGTGAACGAAGCAGCAAGTACTTTTTGAATCGAGTTGAACTACTATACTGCATTTTGGCTAAATATCTAACCATCCACTTCTTTCCGCTGGTCCAATTTAGGGTTGAGGGGAAGGCTGGAGCCTATCCCAGCTATCTGTAGGGTAGCCAGAAATGTGAGAGTGAATGGTTGGATAAACTTGCATAAAATCTTTGATGGGGAGTGGATGAAAAGCCTCTTTTTAGTCTCCAGGTGAGCATTTCAATAAGGAAGTGACAGCACAGGAAAACTACGAAATGTTCTATCGCATATATTGCAAGAAAAGAGTTCTACCCAGGACCTGATAATGGATATTCATCTGGGGACCTAAACTGTTTCTGCTTTGCAACAGCATCTCTTCTTAGTAATTATCTGCGCTATAAGAGACTGAAGAAGTTCTGTATATCTATTTAACTCTATGACACAAGTGCTGCCGGATCCACCCTCTACTCAGAGTGCTCAGACACTCACAGGTATATTGTCTTATATAAAGCTGAAAGCTGTTATTAGTGTTGTAATCACTTTACTTCAGAAAGCCCTGCACATGTCCATTATGGTATTTATAGAGTATGTACTGCTGGATGGTAAAATTCAGATGACGGATGACCAGTGAGGTAATCGGCTAATCATGGCAAGAGCATTGCTTAATTACTTTATTCATTCAAGGTGACATTTGGCTACGGCATGCCCACTCTCTTAGTCAGTTTGCAAGCCAAGTGAAAGAGAATTAAGGCTAAATGGGGGGCATGCATTAGTGTCTAGACTGATGGTAAACATCTTTCTACCTGACAAGAAGATGAGTTTAATTCTCCATATCTCTGCATTTGTGAAGTTTCCTCTTTCTTCCTGAAGGTGTCCACTCTCTTTACACACCCAGCTTTAATTAATATAGTGATCACAGCCTGTCGTTTCAAAAGTCATATGAGTCGTCTTCTGTGGCTAAAATTGCATTTGTGGAGCTTGTTTTAAAAACCAAGCTGTATATATTTAATTCTGCTAGCACACAGGCACGTGATGCATATTTACGCGCTTACGCGATACATGTACAAAGGATACAAATACACACGCAGATACACACACAGAAAAACTCAAATAATGAAATGGCCCGTGGTTATATATCCCTTCTTGATGCGGACCCAGAGGGACAGAGATTTATGACTCTTGTCTTTACAATCACTTTTGGATTAAAATCTCACCACAACACACAAAAAAGCACCACAACACAAAGGCGTGTGCATGCATGTTGCACAGCAAGCAGAGAGGCTTTATGTGTCCTCATATCAGCACATCAGAATGATAAATGCACACGACGTATTGAGCTGCACATAATGCAGCCTCATTTAGACAGACTCAAGAAAACTGAATATGAAGTAATGGATTTACCAGTGAGTACCCAGAGATATTTGAACACACTGTTTATGTTGTACGATTGGATTATTTTATACTTCAGTTTATTAAATGAGGTACAGCTGGTTGAAACGGGTGTTTTCTAATACAAATAATCTTGCAATAAATTCAAACTCAATAAAGAATATTGTGGTTTTCCTGAAATGATTTTACATTAGTATGTTTATGTTGGGAGTTTCTAGCTTATTGTACACTATTGTAATACAGTATTGTTCAGTACAAAATGACTGAATAGTGAAATATTTTCCCTAACATTGCACTAAAAGGCTTTTTAACCTTAGTCTTATAAGACCTACACGTCTCATATGGTTTACTCGTGAAAGTTCCTTCACAGTATTGTTCAGTATTGTTATAATTCTCATTAATATTTTTGCTTGAAATAAATATAAAGCATACTTTTTTGAAAAAAATCATAAAATAATAAAAAAATTTAAAATGATACATACAGTCATTCGTTACACCTTTCTAGTACTTGATTAGATCCCCTTTACATCCATATAGGTGTCTCCTGTGGCACAACATCTTAAAGGTGCTCTATTGCATTCAGGTCAGTGTAACCGCAACTTGTGTAATTTTGCTTACTGTATTGCAAAGTGGTTGAAATGTACAAGCTGGCTGATTTTTCAAATCATACCAGCATGACTTCACACGTATATTGACATTTATTGGTCTTTACAGCGTTCCTTCCTTTTAAGTCATGTCCCTTTTTTTGATTTCATTTGAAAAGTCATATTTAATCACATCTAGTTCTTTGTGGAAATTTCCTGGACATCCTGCAAAAAGGTCGCTTCTGTGTAATATAAGATAAATAACGGTACACCGTGCTAGGTTGGACCCACGTTTGCCTTCATGGCATAGATTCAATGAGATGCTGAAAATAATCAGAAGAGATTCTGGTCCATTTTCACATGTAGCATCACACAGTTGCTACAGATGAGAATTTTCCCTTCCACCACATCCCAAAGGTGCTGTATTAGATTAACATCTGGTGGTTGTGGAGGTCATTTGAGTACATGGAGCGCCTGCAGGATGCAGCCACCAGAAAACTACCATCAAAAAATTGCAGAACAAATACCAAAAGTCATCCAACCAGGCAGGATTTTTCAAATCTGCTGTTGTACACTTTTGGTGAGTGTGTGCAAATTGTAGCGTCAGTTTCCTGTTGATAGCTGACAGCATCCTGTTCATGGAAAAGGATACTTTTCATTTACAACATTTATTTCCTGTAGCTAATTACTTTTACATAAATATGAAATAGACAGGGTTGAAAAAGGAATGCAGTGTAGCTTTACTCATATATGTCAACAGCTTCGATGAGCATCTATGCATCTGTTAATCCCCCACAATGATTCTTGCCTTCATAAAGATTCAGATAATACAATTGAAAGCACAGCATCATTAGGCATTATCCTCAAGGACCTCACCACCCGACCAGCTTCACTCTCTGGGGCTTAGAGGAGGTGCCCCTGGGACATATCTGGATTTAACACCAAGGCAGCCGCCCCAAGAATATTACAAGCACAGGAAGCGCATGCTTGTCTCAGTCACTTTCAAATGCGGGAGGATTTATTTTTCATTTAAAATTTAAAAGATTGTCTGAGGATCTCACCAGCACAGTTTCTACATGGTTAACATCCTTCGAGGAAGGATTAAAAAAAAAAAGCAAACATATTTACAGCCATTAGTTTATGGTAAAGCTTTATTATCGTGGACTGAATCTGTTCACATTTCCATCCTTTGTGAATGACTTCATGAAATATAAACCATACATTTCAAGTAGATGTGCAGCCGGGGTGTGCAGCTCGTTTAAGTGCGCTTGTCACCAAGACTGCCAACCATGAATTAATGAATCAAGTTGAAAATGTCAAAGCAGGTCCCGGATCGCTCTGCTGTGGTTCAGCTGCAGAGCACTGTCAGCATCAGGCGGCTAACTGATGGTAAAAGGCCTTACTCACAAAACAAACCAGTCACACAAACACACACAGATGCACACACATAGTATCTGCCAAGCCATTCCATTTCTCTTGTTATAAAAAAGGTCATTCTTGTCTCTTCTCTTGCTTCAGTGGGTGGTCAAATCTCTGCACTCCAGCCCTCTATGCATAAGAGTGCTGGAACATCATTATTATGTACACATTTTTCCATCTGGTATATGTAAATGTTCTCTTTCTCCCGTAGCCAGACTGACATTGCGATTTCATTTACCTATCGGTGCAATAGCCTGCATCCTGCTCAGATCCATCATAATGCCACAGTACTTTGACTTCCTCTCGCCAGATTGCCATTAATAGACAGAGGATGTATGTATTCATTCCTGAGGTGTAAAAAGTAATCAGGTAGATGCATTAAGGGCAGAAGGGTGATAATCCTCTCCTCTTCGCACTCTCATCTTTCGTTGCCTTTCATCACCCTCTTCTCGGTGCATGCCGGGAGCAAAATTTGATTGATAAGGAAAGCATAAACAGCGTGACATGGAGAGAAGCTGAGTTCATAAAGAACATCATCGATTGTTTGGAGTGCTCGGGAGACATCAGCACATGCCAGCACAAATTTAAGTCTGCATATAACAAAGGCGATGATATCATTAAGTTCATTCCTGCAAATGTGTTATTTCATCGTACAGCTTATGTCATGATCATTAGAAATTCTGGGGTGGGGATCTTGTGACAAATAACCAGGCAATGTAATCGTTTGCCTCTCAGGCAAGTTTCTGGTCCTTTGACTGCAGCTGACATGAACCAATTCTGCTTTTGCTGGACATTTTGGTCAGAGTAGCCCTGCTTTCAACGCTTGCAGCAGATCTCAGAGTAGAAGAAGGGTTTTTGTCACCTACTGCACTCCAAACATTGGAGCTGGAGTTTGTCCCACTGTAAAATCAGTCACTGGTGAATGGGTGGAGTGACTTCAAGAGCTGTTTGTTGCAACCTGCTTGCTAAAGCAAAATGTATTTCAGGTGGCATTTCTCTCTCAGATATTAAAAAAAGGAAAAACCAAAAAAAAAAGAAGAAAAATTTATATACCAGGGCAATGAAACCAGTAAGTTTACATTTACAAGAACACCCATCCTAAATCCAAACCTAAGACATATGACTTTACAACCAACTGGATGTGTATAGAACTGCATATGTTCTACACATTATATAACGATGTTTCCCTTCAGCAAGTCTCTGTTTCTGTTTATTTGTCTCACATTCTGTGTCTTTTGTTCTGAACACAGAGCAATCAGTGGGTGGAATGAATCTCAATAGATGCCCATTATGTTAGCTTCCAACACAATATGTTAGCAACTCATGCTGGTTTCCTCCATATGTAGTGGAAAAAAGATCATCTTCTATTAAAGAAGACTTCTGTTTGTCATCTTTTTGGGAAATACTGTAACATTTAGCTTAACAAGTCAATATAAAATTGAAAAGTTGAAAAGACAAAATCCCTTTTTGACCAAACGTCTTAGAAGCATTTTCATATTTTTAGCTTTCTAAGAGATGTAGGACTATTCTGAAATAATATGAGATATTTTATTTGACTATGTTTTCGAAGATAGTCCAACAACTGAGACTATTTTAAAAGCAAATGTATTTGGTCCTTGGATAATTACGACTTTGTAGGATTTTTTTTTGTATGTCTCTGTTTGTGTGTGCACATATCTTCAGTGGGAGAGTGCATTATGTGCTGCCCATTTCTTGAAATGAACAGATGGAGGAAAGCGGCAAAGGTCAATGCATCCACATACAGCTGGTGTTCAGGGTGAAGGAAGAGTGCGGTTTTGTCACCTCTCTCGCAGCTTCATATGTAGTTGAAGTATTTCATATTATTGAATCTGTGGCCTGACATAGTCGGTGCACATAAAGTAAAAAATGCTTCCTTCCAATGTAGTATAAACGTGACCCTGAGCTGAGACTCAGAAGTGCATAACCAGGCTCTGAACAATGGGAGAGTTCAGCATGACACTGACATTTACATTGTACCAGGAGCTTCAGTCATTCATTCACCTATTTTCTCATCCATGTGGATTCACATTCATTTCAAACTCTTTTAAAAAAGTAAACAAAGTGGTTAAGCTGCGCTGTCTCTTCATGAAAATAGCATTTTCACAGAGTATGACATTTAGTTTGTTTACCTTAACAGCTAAACATATTCTCACAGGTCGGCAGAGTTCAGCTCCTTAAAGTTTAAGATGTTTCCTTGTTTTAACAGTTCCAGAAGGGAACCTGATGCATTAGTTTAAATAAATCTCTCTAATGGTGAAACAGACCTTTTTAAAAATCCTTTCAGAGCTGTGGCAGATAACCGGCATGGTAAAAGACTGGCCTAATAACGAATGAGTTATCTAAGGCCAACAGATGACTTGCAGAAACAATGCTGATGATTGAGCAAAACAACTACGCATGTGTGCGCACTTGCAACACACGTGCACTTACACACAGACACACACACACAGGCCTAAAAAGATGTGTTTGCACTCTGGGGGAAAAAGTTCTCAAAGCACATTAACATTTTATTCTTTGTGCATTTAGCGATCCCTCCGACTGTACCATGACTCACTTGAGATTAACACTAGAAGCTGTGTGTTTGTCGAGCGTGGGTCAAAGAACCATTATGTGAAACCAAAAGTGTTGAGTTTTCTTTTCTGAAGTTATCCTTAAAAACTCCAAATGATCTACAATGTACTGGATCTCTGTTTGTTTATATGTGCGCGTCCGCGGCTCTGTCCACCACCACGCCGATGTCCATTACTTTTATGAGGCTTTTGAGTTATGACCTTTAATAAGAAGGCATTATGGGAATTTTTGGCTCTTCTCCAGAATTATAAGTTCATCCTCTGAGGTTGCTCAGCAATAAAGTTGTCAGCTGAATATTGCCCACCCAGAGAGAATTGACTCCCTTTTATAAGTGTGTGCGTGTGTGTGTTTGCTCAGCCCCGTGGTTTGGTCATGACATTTACGTTGGGTATTATTGCCACGCTGAGAGCTGCTGACTGACAGACATTAATTGCACTTTTTTTTCTTTTTTTTGTGACTCACAGCTTTTGAGAGATCACTGTGCCCTGCTAATACTCAGGAGTTCCTTTGTTGATGCAGACACATTTGAACAGGCAAAATGCATGGCCCACATTCTTACCCCATATTTCCACCACCTTGCCCCTGAGACTCGCTTTCTCAGTGGGCAAGTTCCAGGTTTAACCCCCTTCATGGGAGTAAAACCACCAGTGATGGATGCTCACTATATAAAATCTGTGTGTGTGTGTGTGTGTGTGTGTGTGTGTGTGTGTGCATGGTCTCACAGATGTAGTATTTTAAGGCTAGTATGCTAGTTGTCAAGAACCGAAGTTCAACACACAAGCTGGACCCAGGAGCAGAACACACACACAGCGGTACGAGAGAGAAAATAAACTTTACTAGAAAAATTTGCATTTCCTGCGAAAATGCAGTGTGGATGCTTTAAGCTGAAGCTGTCTGCAAAAACTAGCTGAAAAAGCTGAAAAGTTGCAGAAATTGTAAAAACTTTGCAGAAGCAAAAGAAGTTTGCTAAAATGTAATAACTTAGCAGAACTGCAATATCTTAGAGGAAACATAATACTTGGCAGAAATACAATAGCATAGCAGAACTTAGCAGAAATATTGTGATTTACCAGAGACACTGTGATGAACTATGAATATTGTAATTTTAAATTAATACTATGTTTTAGCACAAATACTATAATTTGACAGAAATACTATCATTTGGCAGAAATACTATGTTTCAGCACAAATACTCTGGTTTAGCACAAATATTATAACATAGCATAAATACAATTATATAGCAGAAATGCTATATTTAGAAAGAAAAATATAATATAGTAGAAATAGTATGATTTAGCAGAAATACTGTATTTAGCACAAGTACCAAAAAGTAGCAGAAATACTATGATTTAGCAGAAATACTATGATTGAGCAGAAGTACTAAGATGTAGTAAAAGTACTTTGATTTAACAGAAATACAATTATAGAGGAGTAATACTTTAAAATGGGAGAAATATTGATACACACACACATACACAGAGCCTAAAGGGAAGAGTATTTGTGCCATGGAGTGTTAAGAATGTGAGGTCCATATTAGAAAAGCTGGTAAAATCATAACAGTTTGCAGAATTGTAATAAATGATGAATATGAATTACTGGTCTGTGACAGTGTATTAATTTGTAGGGAAAAAAACATGTTGGACAAGGTGGAATCGAACCCACGATCTTTGGCTTGCAGACCCGTGTCATTACCAACTGCGCCACTGCTCCTGGTGATTCCCTGATGTGACTAACTGTACGGGTGCAGTTTGGTGGGTGATATAAGCAAACACTTGATTATTCAACGTGGACGCAGGGATGGGCGGCTCGAGTGGTGTGAGGGACACAGCTAATTTCTTAGCCAGTCTCTCATCCATAAGATTCTGTTCCGCCCCGGAGTCTACCAGCGCGGAGCATGTAAAGGTCTGGTTATTAGTTACGAGGGTAACGGACAGTAATAATCGGGGTCTAGTAGTGCTTAACGTGCTGCCCACCCGTATCCCCGGACTTACCGGTCGTTTGGGCGGACCGGGCAGACAGCGATGCGGTGACCGGGCCTCCCACAGTACAGGCATTCTCCAGCCCGAAATCGGCATTCCCTCTCCTCCGGAGAAAGCCGAGAGCGTCCGATCTGCATGGGTTCGGGCGGGGGAGGCGACGGAGAGCGCGCACACGCAGCCGTGGGCGTGGGCGGAGAAACACTGATCCCGGGGCGCAATACGGAGCCCATAGGTTTAAGCCGCCGCTCAGCATCCCTCTCCCGCAGGCGTCTATCGATCCTACGGGCGAGGGAAGCCAATTCTTCGAAGGATTTAGTCTCTTCGTGAAAAGCTAGTTGGTCCTTCATCTGGTCGGTTAGTGACCGTAAAAAAACCCCACGGAGAGCTGAATCGGGCCAACCCACGGCGACCGCTCTGGTACGAAACTCGACTAGGTACTCCGCGATACTGCGCCACCCCTGACGGAGCCCCAGCAACTTCTGTGTGGCGTCATCTTCCGAGACCGGAGGGGAGAACGTAGCCCGGAACTCCTCCAGGAAATCATCGTAATCGCAATCACGAATGGAGTGAGATGTTAAATAGGCCTCAGCCCACGTTAAAGCACGTCCCCGTAATAAAGCTACAAAATAGGAGATTTTAGCTGCATCCGTGGGGAAGGCGTGTGGCGTGCGGCTGAAGAACAGGGAGCATTGAAAAAGGAACCCCCCACACAGGTCTAACTCCCTGTGGAAGGGCTCCAAAGGCGGAGGCGAAACGCCGTGGGGCACGGGATCGGGCGGCTTGGTTCGCAGCTGTTCCCGAGTGTCACTGAGCTCTTGGTAGCGGTCCTGGAGCGATTGAAGCTGCTGGTCGTGGCGACTGAGAATAGCGCCCTGCTTATTAATGGCGGAGCGGAGTGGATCTGCTGGGTCCATACTGGCCAGTCCGTACTGTCAAGAACCGAAGTTCAACACACAAGCTGGACCCAGGAGCAGAACACACACACAGCGGTACGAGAGAAAAAATAAACTTTATTATAACTGAGAGTGTCCCGGGAGAGTAGAAGGGAGAAAACGCACGGAACCAGAGAAACCGAGGGACCGGGAGAAGAATCGCGCAGGAAACGCCGAGAGCGGGACCGTGGGAGGCTGAAACAGAAAAAGAAAAAAGGATTATTGGGGTGCGGGTAAACCGGCAGCATACGAGGGGAGGTAGTGTACGCGTCTTACGATGATAGCGGGGCCAAGGGAACCGGAGGGAGGGGTGAGGGTCCGTGGGGAGAAGCTCCAGAAAGGGCGAGGCGGCTGGGGTTGATCGTGATCCAAATTCTGGACAGGCAGGTGGACAGGCTGGTGACTCAAAACACGCCGAGCAGTGATCTGGGTATACAAGGCAGAGTTAGTACTAGTTCACACGGATAGGATTGCCTAAGGACTTTCCCGTAGGTGTGCGTTACCGCTGAAGGACGATTACGGACTGGCGTGGAGCAGCAGGCTGGGCAGGATTAAATGGTCCACCTGGTGATCGCCTGGGATGGGATGCAGGTGTGGAGTCAGCGGCCACGCCCACGGGAGTGGGCATCCCATCAGCACCTCAGACGCCGGGCCGCGGACCATGACACTAGTATAGATACATTTAGTGCTGACTTTTAGTAATTATTCCAAGCGTTTATCAGGCTTCCCCTCTCTCTCTGCAAAATTTGGTTAGTACAAAAAGCCATTTCAGTTTCAGTTTTGGGGGGGGGGGATGGGGGGTGTAATCCAAACTGAAATAAAAAAAGGAGGAATGATCACGTTAGGTTTTGCACTTTCACACAGGTTTGCACACAGCTACTGAACAGCTGACTAGTGTTATGGTCTGTCTGCCTGACTCTTCGCTAAATGCAGATTACCAACGAAAAATGATGAGACGGGCAAAGCGAGGCAGAAGTCTTTCTCATCTTCCCCTGAGAAGCAGTATACCCCACCAGATGTCTTGGGAAATGCTAGAAGTTGGAGGCACTTGAGGCGCTTGACTGCAGTTCTTTAGCTAAGCTGAGATCTAGCTGAATTCCCTGTTGATCAGCAAAAAACAGCAGGCAGCTCGTAATAGCCACTCGCTGTCACATCACTTGCACAGAGTATAATTCAGTAGAGTCCACCACAGCTTGCTCAGAATCAGCGAGACATTATTAATGGGCCATCAGCCTTCTAACACGTAATAACGTTGACATGAAGATGGACTTTGACTAAGATTTTCCCTGACAGCATGTCTAAATATGTGAGAAATATGGAAAGATGAGGGAGGCTTTTTCACTAAAAGAAAAGGTAGAAGGTAGGCTGACTTTTAGAGGAGCTCACAGGCTTTGCTTCCCAGAGTGTGCAATTTGATGCATCACGGAGAGGATGAAATATCATTATCTGTATGACTGGCTCTTAGCCACTTTAAAGTAGTGGATTCACAGCACTTAAATAAACATGCATATGCCATTTTTATCAAAAATATTCAGAGCACCACTCGTAACTCAGTTCTTGCATGACAGAAGCTGCTCATGATGCTGAAGTCTGAAACTTTTAACCTGCATTTAATACTCTGTAGTTGATGATGGATAACACGCAGAACTCCAGTGTGGCTCTAACCATATTTTTTACAATACGTGAGCAATGTGACAGCTGGAAGACAACAGTGAAATCAGATTACCATGATACACAATCTGTGTCGTGTGCCTACGCTGTTTTTTTGTTATTAATTAGAAGATAACCGAAGCAAAAACAAACCTGTATTGTCACAACTGCATCGTCATCAGACTAATATTTGTCCAGTTGTAGTAAATTTTAATCGTACAGACAGGTGCAAATTTTAGGACAAAGCATTAACAGCTTGTGGGGGTTGTCAGTTGTACTGTGGGAAGCGCTTTGCTTGTAGGAATTTTGCCTGTTTAGCACCTTAGAAGGAAAGTCACTGTAAATCAGTGATCACCTTTATCCTGTCATACAGCATTTCTATCCTAATAGGAGTGGTCTCTGGTTGTCAGTGGACCTATTGACGGCTGATGAAGGGCCAATGAAAGCATTGATGATCTTAAAAATTTTGTGAATCATACGCTATGGCCTCTATGGCCACTGGATCTCGTCCCACTTGAACACTTATCATCAAAACACCTCTTCTTCTTCTTCTTCTTGTAGCTGTTCCCTTTAGGAGTAGCCACAATAGATCATCAACCTTCATCTCATCCTATCTCCAGCATCCTCCTCTGTCACACCAACCCTCTGCATGTCCACTTTCACAACATTCAGGAAACTTCCCTGTGGTCTTCTTCTTTTCCTCCTTTTCGTCTCCATATTCAGCATCCTCTGTCCGGTATATCCACTATCCCTCCTCAGCACATATTCCAACCATGTCAGCCTTGTCTCTATAACTTTGTCACAAATCACCTCAGACACCCTCACTATGCCCAAACTTGAATCTTTACTGTTAGACCTGTCTTTTTCTCATTCATTCATGCACACCAAATGAGGAAAAAACTTTTGTTTCATCCCTCTGGGAACCTTCAAGCTGTCTTCTCGCACACTCAATGACTACTAGTCAGGTGGCAGTACAGTAAAACTTGAAAAACAGAAAACATAACAATTTTTGCCTTCGAACAAAGGTTGGGCCTTATTGCTGAAGCTATTATATTTCAAAAGGCGCAGCTGGTTTTGGTTTCCAGTTTGTGTTGCAGTTCTTGCCTTTGCAGACTAGTCGGTGCTATCCACGAAGGATGAGCCCAGCAATCTAATGGCAACCACAAGAATTGAGGTTTGCAATGCAACACGCTCCTTGCAATCAATTTTACACGATATCCTTCAGCAACCTCCAGGAACCATTTGTTAACCTGTTAAGGAAAACTAATTTTTACCAGTTTGTAGCTGCTGTGTGAATGGAGCTTTAGCAATCAGTTTCAGATCAACCGCCTCAAGCAACCAGTTGCCAACTGGTCTGGGAATACACATTTTCTCCTCACAATTGATGGTTGTCAGATGGTTGCTAACCGGTCTCTAATCTTGCTTGACTGTGGCCTTGATTTATCATCTTTCTGGATTCATTATAGTTAACTTTTTTAGATTATTTGTCTGTGGTTGCTTTATTATTCAAATGCATACCTGTTCTTTCTTTCTTTCTTTCTTTTTTTAGTTCAAAATACAAATTTAGTCATTCATCACAGTATAAGTTTTTACTGGCCTTACAGAAAACTAGCTTGTCATTTTTAACACAAATACTATCCTTACAGTGCTCAGCATAAATGAGTACACCCCACTACATGTCAGAAAACCTTTAGTTTCCTTTCAGAATCAACATTTTCTATGAGATACTTTACTACAAAATACTCCCACAAATGTGGGCCATTGATTGCAAACAAGATTTGTTAATTTGCAGAAAAAAAGTGATTTTCCTAACAAATTCATTCAAGCCCATGTCGCAAAAATGAGTACACCCTAATTATGGTCTTAGGAGAAAAGCCATACTTAAGACTACAAAATTTGAATTAACAGGCATTCAACCAGAGGTGAGTCTAATGATTCATTTAAGAGGTGGCCAGCAGGCTTAACAAAGAAAAGCCCTTCCCATTTCATGCTGCCAGCAAGGGCTCCATGTGGAAGAGAAATGTGACAAAATCTGAGAAAGGACACCATTTTGTTACACAAAAAAGGTGAGGATTACAAGAAGCTTAGCAAAGCTTTACATATCAGTCAAAATACTGTAAAATGTAAGTGCAACCATCTTACAGAGACGTCCAGGCTGTGAAGTTAAGATCTCGACAGGAGCGTCTTCTGATGAGAAGGGTTGAAGAAAATTGCCATGCAAGTTCACTGCAGTTAGCTAAAGCAGTAGAAAGCCAAACTGGAGTGACCGTTTCCCGTGACACCATATGGCGCACACTGCAGAGGAATGGCATGCGTGGGTATCGTCCACGAAGGAAGCCGTTCCTGAAGCCCGTGCACAAAAAAGCACATCTAGAATTTGCTAGGGCCCATGCTGAAAAAGATGAAGACTACTGGGACTCTATACTCTGGAGTGATGAGACGAAGATCACTGTTTTTGGAATTAATGGTTTCAAAACTGTATGGCGTTGTAAAGGTGAGGATTTCAACGAGAAACGCATGGTGCCTACAGTGAAACGTGGTGGTGGCAGTTAGTGATGTGCGATACCACTGATTTCCTTTCCGATCCGATACCAAGTAAAATTCAGGGTGGTATCGATCTGATACTGATACTCTGTACAAAAACTTCATGTTTCATTGTATTTCATAATACAATATATAATTGTATTATGTAATTGTAATGATAATATAATAATATAGCTTCATAATGATTACAGGACATCAGACTACTTGTTCTTATTGCTTAATAATGCAGAGTTCATCATATAGAAATAAAAAACCTGAAGTTGTGCGCTATGTGAACACGTTGCCTGCCTGCAGCACTAAAGGACTCCATTAGAGACGTCTGTCTCGCCCTAGCAGCGCCTGTCCCTCTCCTCCTCTTCAGTTTGCCTCAACATAAGCTCATCATATTCTGTGATATGATTTACTCTGAGGTGTTTGATGAGGTTAGTGCTGTTGCCACAACACCTCACTGTCTTGACACATGTATCGCAAACCGCGTCTTGGCTGTTTGTTGGAGGTAAAATGCGTCCACACATTTGCGCTCAGCCATTGTTGTGAGTGCGTACACCAGGGGCTGCCGCACTTTTATACAGCCATATATCGCATATAACTATGAAAGGCGTAAGAGGAAGTAGTTCCTTCCAATTTAGACGATCCGAATGATGTAGTTTCTATCCACTGTTTTCCTGTTAATGAAAAACTACAAATTTACCCCAAAGTACTAAAATATTGATATTTTAATATGAGAATCAATTCTAGAACATAAATTACTGGTATCGGAAGAATCGATATTTCAATTTCGATCCGCACACCACTAGTGGCAGTGTCCATATGTGGGGCTGCAAGAGTGCTGCTGGTGTTGGGGAGCTGCATTTCATTGATGGTATCATGAACTCAACAATGTACTGCTCTATACTGAAGGAGAAGATGCTGCCATCACTCCGTGCACTTGGTCGGCGTGCAATTTTTCCAATACGACAATGATCCAAAACACACATCTAAAGCTACTGCTGCATTCCTGAAGAAGAACAGGGTGAAGGGGATTGAACGGCCAAGTATGTCTCTTGATATGAACCCAATCGAACACCTGTGGGCAATTCTGAAGCGACGAGTTGAGCATCACTCTGCATCCAGCATCCAGGCTCTAAAAGAGGTTGTTCTTGAAGAATGGAAAACGATAGATGTTGCAATATGTTGCCAACGTGTGCATTCCATGCCTAGAAGACTTGGTGCTGTCCTTGAAAATCATGGTGGTGATACAAAATACTAGATGCAGTAGTTTTTGTTGCAGGGTGTATTCATTTTTGCTTCAATCATTTTGAGTAAAACTGAAATTTTGTGATCCAAGTTATATTATTAACTTTATTTTCATGTTATGCAGTTAAACAAGTGTTCGATAAAACTTAGCCTGGTGACAATTTTGGAAATTGTTGTTTTGTTCGTTGAGCTACTGATTAAATTCATACTTTTTAAAGGGGGTGTACTCATTTATGCTGAGCACTGTATTTCTCTCCTGTGCTTAGTTCAGATTAATATATGGGTAGGTGAAGATCTTCTCACACAGAGTGGAGAACATGTTGAGGAACATGTACACATGGTAATCAACTAGATAAGCCAGTACAATTGTAAAAGGACAACCAACCTCCTTAGAATTTATCACATTACATGTAAAATCAATGGGTCTTCATTACTTACTGTAGTTAAATAACACAAATATGGAGTATTACCTACCACAAAACACCCTCCCCCTTCTGTCAATTGCTAGTTAAATAAATATATGCTTATACACACCCCCTTTAAACCAGTGTGCTCAGGTAGAACAAAAACAAAACAAAACTGGAGGTAACTTTACTCTCATCACTCCCTGACAAAATCTTTTCAGAGAAGATGATGTGCAGAGACACACAGCCAGCCTTCAAAACAGATCCCGCTGTGCACACTTGATTTTTCCTGCATACCCACTAAATGTATAAAAGTAAGAAAATCCTCAGTGAGATTTCAAAGCAGGCAAAAAGTGAGTAAAATCCACTTTCATATCTGTGCGCATTATGATGGCGCTTGAGCTAACGAGACAATCTTCATTCTTTCTCAGTTGAAAAACACCCAGAAAAGGTCTTTTTCCAAAGCACTTGCAATTCTTGATACTCACCAAAGCATTTGTTCTTGCACCACTATTCTTTTCTTTTACCCCTTTGTGTGAGTGGAAAGCTGAGTGTGAAAAGCCTGGTTAACCTTACTCTGGGCCTTCGGGGATACTAGAGTGTTGTGTGCTACATGTCAGAGGCTTAATGATGGCTCACAGTCAACCCAGCTTTCACTTTGCGGATGTGCGTGGACTGTCTGTGCACCTGTGTGGGTGTGTGTGTGATTATACATCCGAATGTGGCTCTGTGTGTTTCTTAGATCAAGGGTTAACTACACAGGGCATGATGTCAAAGGCAGGTCTTTGGTCGGTGAAAACACTGCCGAATTCACTCAGCAGTTACCATGGAGACAGCGCTGCTAATTCTTGACAGCTCTGCCTCTGTTATCAGTGTTATCTACATTGATTTGGTCCCTGCTGCAAATTACCATTCAAGTGAAAGGCATTTTAAATTTAAAGACTATTATTCAACAAGTCAATTTTAAAGTCAGTTTTAAGCTATAAATAAAATTGATTCAAAAATATCTGAGGAGGCTATTTCAGAGAAAGGGTTGCAGTAGGAAAACTGTGGGGATAGACAGGACCCACAGAGTGTGAGATGGAAATCAAGGTTTGAGATTTGAAATCAGACTGGTGTGAACAGGAATGCTCGTGTAGAAATTTGTATGTCATTACAGGCATGTGATGTGGCTAAGGAGCCGATGAAGAGAGGTTGAAACTTATGTAATCTCGTTAAAATTGTCTAGTCTTGGGTATTTTTACTAGTTTTAGCTGCAGGATTCACAAGATAGCCCATTTCAGGCCTTACACTAAAGTGTTGCTGCGCAAAAATCAAAAATCTTTCTTGTTGACAACTAACTTTTAATGTTATACAGGGAATCCGATAATCCAACATATTTCAGAGTTTGGGCTATTAGCCTTTAAAATAAAATGTTTCTAAAAAATCCTAAAATTAAGTACAGGGTGGGCCATTTATGTGGATACACCGTAATAACATGGGAATGATTGGGGATGTTAAAGTCCTGTTTGTGGCACATTAGTATATGTGAGGGGGCAAACTCCTCAAGATGGGCGGTGACCATGGTGGCCATTTAGAAGTCGGCCATCTTGGATGCTACTTTTGTTTTTTCAATAGGAAGAGGGTCATGTGACACATCAAACTTATTGGTAATGTCACAAGAAAAACAATGGTGTGCTTGGTTTCAACGTAACTTTATTCTTTCACCCTGTACTCCTAGGGCAGTTGGATTGTTGTAGTTGGCATTACTATGCATCTTTTTATTTATGATTGATTTGAATGGTTTACTCACAGAAAGTCTGGTGTTTATGCTCTGACTGTGTTTCAGAGAATGTGAATTTTAACATTTTGGTGCAAGGATGAAGTCAGACAAAGCCACAGGGACATGTCCACAGGAGCTGAAAATATCTTATCACTGAGCATGACGAATCTGCTTCATAAACGTACAGAAAGGAGGGAAAGTGGAGAGCTAAGCTGAGCACAAACACACTTCTGCCCATAAAGCTTCAGTCTGTAACTAACTAGCTGTGCTTCTCCGAGAGTTTATATCCATGTTTTCTTGGTAAATTTCTGTGCTGTACTTACTGTTAAGGTTGTCACATGTTCTGTCTGACATGTTGTAAAACATAAGTGTAAGTATACAATTTATTTCGCTAGTGGAAAAAAAAGTTTTTAGATTGTCTCAGCTAGTGCTAAACATTCAGTGACTGTGTTTTTGTTGCAGATCAAATCAACCTGGCAATGTGAGCTCGTTGCTCAAAGACATTTCTCAGCTTCAGTCTTTGACTTTAAGAACAACAGTTTTTACAGATTGGCAGGACTGATAATGTTTGCCGCATAGCTCCAACATTAATGTCATGGTTTATCATTAGCCGCAGCTGCTAGCAGCTACCCTAATGATAACTTCACAGATGGCTAATGTGGCTGGTGGATAATTGCTAATACTTAAACGGCTAACGTTAATGTATGCACCAGCCAAGGTAAGATTCATGGTAATTCGATTAGCGCCAAATCACAACACTGGTTGCCTCGAGATGCTTTATATTGTAAGGTGAAAATGTTACAAAAATACAAAGAAAATTGAGAAAAATTCCAACAATGACCCCCTATAAGCAAGTGCTTGGCGAAAGTGGGAAGGAAAAACTCCCTTTTAACAGGAGGAAACCTCCAGCACAACTGCCATGACTGATTGGGGTGAGGGGAGGAAGACAAATGTTTAATACTTACTAGTAAAATAGGAGTTTTTCTGACTTCTTGAAATTCCTCGTAAAGTTTTGTTTATTGTTGTGAACTCACCTCTTCAGTCTGCAACGGTGCTCTGTGAAATTATGGGTCAACTGGAGGAGTGTTAGCATCAGGGCTGCACCTGATTGTTTAACGGACACCAGAGGTTTTAAGTTTTAATTGGTACTTTTTTTACTACCTTATGTCTTTACCATTGCGCACCACAAAGTGAGGGTGAAATATGGTCACCAGATGGCAGTGAGAGGGGAGTCTTTCCAGACATTAGCAAGAACCATGACTGACAGAGGGCTGTAGTGGCTGCAAATGGCAGGTGTGTCTGTTCCTTCCTTTGAGGTAAATCATTGTCTAGGCTTTTTAGTCACTTTATTTATTTTTTGTTTACAAGTAAAATTGATGTGAGGGTTAGAGAGCTGAATGTTGAGCCCATTCCACTTTTAGTGACAGTGCACACTTGTAATTTTAAACACAGTTTAAATCATATTTCGCAGTAATCTAGTAATTAGGCTATTTAGACTTATGATTTATAGGTAGATCAACATTTAAAATAACCATCGATGGAAATAATGGCGTTAACGGTATTACTTTTTTCAGTAATCTAACGAATTGCTATTTCTATCATTACAATGCCATTACCATTACTAACAAGAAAATGCTATAGTTACTTTTCCTAGTAATTAGTTACTTTACAATATTGTAACTCAGTTACTAATTTGCTTTTTTGAAGAAGTAACTAGTAACTGTAACTCATTACTAATTGTAACTTTTTAACTGTTTTACTAGTTACTTGCCCAACACTGCAAATAACAGAAACATAAGCAGCAGACGATGATTTGCACGGTACCACATACAGAATGGATCTACTGCCATTCTGACTTTTCCTATAAGTTACAGGTTCCTATTGCATTTCTAATAGTTCGACCTTTGTAGTAATTTAAAATGTTATTAAAACTGTTCATAATCCAAACCCTACACAGAGAGTCATCAATTAAACATACATGTCTGAGCAAGAGTGAAGCGAACAAGCAGAGCAGGCTAGTAAGAGTGGCATTAGTAAGAATAATACATTAAACTGATTAGTATTTATGGCATTGACTGGCAAGGGCAGCAATGTTTAGATGTCTAGCCACACATCCCTAGGCAATAGTGTTGTAAATGAGTATCCGATCATATATTTTATTATCGATTAGTATTTGAGCATATATTTTCTTGCCATCTCGACTTCCTGTGAAATCTTAAGCTTGTTGTTTTAGGAAGAATATACTTTTTTTTCCTTTGAGGGAGATAAACACTGATTTGACAGTTACAGTGTGTTTTGGCAGGTACAAAAAGTGAATTTTAGCCTTGGCTTATTGGTGCATAAGCCCTGGCATGTGTGCAGAATGTTTATTGGAGGCTAAACCACTTTCAACCGCATCAGTCTGTATATATAATTGTTCTGCCACTGAAAGTTGTTTTGTTTTACCTGATTGCACAATAAGTCCATACATTTATAAACCTGGTTTTCTTATTTCTTTTGGGTACTGTACATTTTGTGCAACTATTTTTAAGAGTGTTTTTTCCATCCCCATTTTTCACTGTTATTTTAGGCACTCATAGCACTTGAGCACTTGAGTCATACAGTTTAACAGTTGCTTCAACTAAAGACATCAAAGGCAATCTGCTGTCTTCGACCTTTATTAGTAGTGCGTTCACTGCACAGCAGCATTCTTACATGCCCTGACACATGACATGAGGGATCCAATAGCATTATGAAAAAGTTTTACAGATAAACTATTCATGCACATTTGATAGTTTAAAAAGAAAGGATAGGGCCAACAGCTCACATTTTTGATTCTCTTTCTCTGTTACCAGAAGTACTGAGATTCCTACAGTTATTAGACAAGAAACTCATTAAAAGTGGACGGTGAAAGTAGCAGTCTTTTAAATTGAAGGGAATGAAAAATCTCTCAAACCCACCAAAATATTTTCTTATCTAAATTGAAGTACTCAAAGCTCAGCAAGACTGAACTGTGAAATGACAAACTCGGGACCTTTCATCTGATATTTAATTTGATTTGTTAGCTGTTTTTCACTCAGATCTTTCATTCCTATCAAAGAACTGAATGAAAGTGATAATTCTGATGCTTTGAGGACATGAGATCGCTTCTGTAGAGAAAATAAGATCTTTGGAGTGTTCTGCGGGCTTTGTGCTCTTTGTAAAATTGCCTTGTCAGATCACATTGAATTGCAAATCCAGTTTGGGGTTTTTTTGGTAGCAAGTTGCTAAATTATAAGTGGATGGTAATCCGATTGGAGTATCCAACATTTTGTGATGTACATCTTACAGTAAGCTTGTATGCATTGTAACTGCTTCTGTTATGTACACGTTGTGTGCTATGGGTCAAAATAAGTAAGTTAGTATTCTACTACTAACTACAAAACAAAAGTACTGTTCAAAACTCATGAGCCACCCCTCATTTCTTTATATTTTATTTTCAAGGTGACATACTTTCTTGTATTTTTTAAAAGTATTCTTGAATAATAGTTTTCCATGATTTCTGGAGGTTTCTCAAAGTTTTTCTTAACACATTTTCTATAATTTCATTCTTTTTCAGTCCAGTCCTTGTACCTGAGCATTTTTAGAGGAATTATTTTTTGTCTGTTAAACCTCTCAATGCTGAACAATGAATCAATCAAGCATGAAAAAGCACCTTATTCATGGGACTGAATAACCAAAGAACCAGGTTTAAAGTGCATCTTTGGCCACTTTGTTTCTAGCAGTCACATTATTTGTTCACATTTCCTTAGCTGACTGTATGAAAAAAATGACACGGTTTGACAGGATTAAAATAATATTTTTGCACCAACAAGGTGATTCCCAAAGAGCTGTTAGCCAAAAACTCAGCATATCTCAGCATGGTGTGCAGTGTGTCCTTGAAAAACTTTACAAGTGGAGGAAAAAGCAGATGTGGCAGGTCTCAAACACAACAGACAAACCCTAACTGACCCCAAGAAATCAAGCAAGGAATGAAATTATAAGAAATCTTGTCAAATAAAGGCTGTGCTAAAGAATAAAGGTGTTCATATGTCTGTGAAGGTTCTCAGTCATCCAGGTCATCGTAGTCAAAGGAGCTTGCAAAGAAAAGCGTCTGGACTTCTTTAAGTTGAAGACGTTTCACCTCTCATCCGAGAAGCTTCTTCAGTTCTAAGGTCAAATGGTGGAGAGTCCCAGATTTAAACCTAGTGGGAGTTTCCCCCCAAAGAGGGACAAAGGACCCCCTGATGATCCTCTAATCGCCTGAGCCAAGGTGTGAAACTGGGTGTGGGTCCTGATCAGCCAGAGTTTCGGGTGAGCTCATTGTGAAACCTGGCATTAAGGCGTCTGGTGTTCGTACCAAATATTGTCTTCCAAGCTTGTTTTTGCCTTATGTACTGTATTTCCATGTATGTTTGCACATGTTTAAATAAATTGCAGAATCTATTTTCCACTTTCCTAGAAAATATAAAGAAATTAGGTATGGTTTAAAACTTTTGCACAGTAGTGTGGTTAAAGCTATCAGAAATGCCATTAGCTTTGTAATGATTTGGTGAAAAACCCAAAGTGCTACACAAAATTGAAATAGCTTTTTAATTGTAGGTAAAAAAAAAATAAAAAAATAGAGAACTGCCAAAGTCAGTAGACATCATCCACCTGGGACCATAAATGCTTTTGCAGAATTTTTGGGCAGTTCATCTGTTGAGATATTTTAGCTTGGATCAAAGTTGTAAACTAACCACTCTGCAGGCTGAGGCTGACTCCTTACAGCCATTAATGAAAGATACCGTCTGCATAAATCCAAAGAATGAATCCTCTAAGTGTTTTACAACCAATAAAGTGTACCATTGCCCCATAATGAACACAAAGAATTATTTGTGTGTTTTAATTTAAGTATACACCAATCGTCCAGCCAACTTCTGGTGTGAGAATCTCCAGGGCAAAATATCTGTAAAACCCTCTGGAGCCCCACCATTTCATCCACAAACACACCTACACATTCACCCAAGCATCACAACAGCCAACAAACGATTCTATTTTCTTTCCCCCAGACGCAGCCTCCTTCGTTGCAGCATTAAAGGATGAGAGATTATTCCCTCTATTTCCAGGGAAATGAATTTTATATCAGTTGTGTGTTTGTGAATCAGACCTCCATTTCCAAGAAAGTAGGAGGTATTACTCTTATCTCCTTGACTGTATTTGTAAAAGCACGACTATATAGATTACAGCTGCTCAGATTTCCTACCTGGCTGCCTTGGGAACATACGTTTCCTGTTAGACCTGGTATATCTCCAGTGGAATAAATCAATTAGAGTGCAAAGAAACTGAAAAAAGAAACATGAACATGTCCTGCTTCCTGACACTGATGAAAATAAAAATGTTGTCAGCCTTGTTCACAGATCTGTCCTGATTAGTTATCAGTCTCTTTGAACCCGCCACCCAGCACTAAATTAAAGCAATATATAATCTGCATTCAGTCAGATAAATTTCTGCGGGAAATACAGATCAGCCCATTGGCTCAATTTTACATGCCTTCATTTGTCACAGAAAGTTTTGTACAGTGGATCTCTGCTGGCTGATAGTATGGAAGCTGTGGGGTGAAATGTCCCAAACCGCTCAGACAGTACTTGGCAGTCCTGCAGCAACACACCCACTATACTACGTAAAGTTTCCCCGACAAGAGATGAGAGGTAAAGGCAGAGAGAGAGCAATCAGAAATAGAAATCAATGATGATGATGATGATGATGATGAAGAGTAGTGGTAGTCTGATTGAAATCTGCAGGGCTTAAGTCATTTATGAGATCTGCACAACCAAATGTGATTACTCGTACCTCCCTGGACCTCCCTTCCCATCCCCCCTACTTCGTCTCTCTTTTCATTCTTCACTGGATCTGTCACTCAGCCCTGAAATATTCATGCCGGCTCTGAAAAATGAATGCATCTGCCGAAAGGAGCAGAAGTTGAAAAGAGAGAAGTTAGTCGTTTTGGTACATATTCTCTCATGATGAAAGTGACAGAGGGCTTTGAGTCAAGCCTTGCTCGGGGAAACGTGGATGACGTGACGGCTTGCCGTGGCAGAGGTGTCACATTACGTGTGGCATGTGTACAGCAAACATATACATGGGATGCTTATACGTGTCATTTTTTTCATCATGATGTATGCCATTTAAGTGAAGCAGGCTCCAAGAACATTAAACTTGATGCGGTTCGTCAGTCGCTTGCTGAGTGAATGTGCAAGTGTATTAAAACTACATAAATAATTGAGAGACGTGTTCTGCAATATTTGACCTCGGATTTCTACAGGTTGATGCTCCTGACAGGTTCAGTACACGCAGCACACACAAACAGCAGTAACAGGATGACAGTGGGCGTGCTTGAATCAATGCACTGTACATAGTGAAAATAATGGACCTTCATCAGAGGGTCTCTACTATTACACACTCTCTCTCAATCTCTCTCTCTCACTCTCTCTGTCTGATCTTTGTATTTAATTGGTTGCAGAGTTTCTCGGCTCTCAGTCTCCACAAAGTACATTTTGTATTGATCCTCTTTCCTTGGCTTCACAGACTCTGCTTCCCATAGTTATCCCATCTACTGCTTGTGTCTCTATCATTTGCCATCACACGCACCCCTATGCGTGCGCGCACACACGCACACATGCACCCTGGAGAACACAAACGCTTAAAGAGTGCCTCTTTATGAAGTCTTATGCAAAGCCATGGGAAATTAAATTGGACAGAATTTGTCACAGACAATTCTGTAGGTCTGTTTATCTTAGTCTTTAGTTTTTCCTAATCACTCTGCTTTGCAATTAGCTTTGGTGTGACTTTACTGTGAAAAAAAATCACACTCATTACTTTATGAGAATCGCAAAGAAAATCCTTTATATTTTATAAAACCTCCATAAATGTAATTCCACAGTATAATTTTGACAGCAGGCAATGATGTCAAATCTAAAAGTCACTATTCCAATATTTAGGATAAAACATGAGTATGACTAATGCATGTTATAGGAAAAAAAACTACAAGCTGTTCTTTCATGAAGTGACGACTCGGGAATAATGAAATCATATTAAATACAAAAAACAAACTGGCACTTTTAAACAAACATTTGAAATAAAATTACAGTTTGGAAAATGTAATGTAAAAAATATTGTTTCCTTATCAAAGCTCAACCTCTCAGCAGGTAAGGTAAAGTAATAAACTCACCAGCCACTTTGTAATATACACCTGTTCAACTGCTTGTTAATACAAAAAATCTAATCAGCCAATCACATGGCTTTGCACTCAGTACATTTAGGTATATAGCACAACCTGCTGAAGTTCAAACTGCACGGAAGAAAGTCAAAGAAAGGTGACTTAAGTGTCACTGAACACGGCATTGTTGTTATTACCTGATGGGCTGATCTCAGTATTTCACAAACTGGTGATCTGTTGGGATTTTCCCACACGGCCGTCTCTAGGGTTTACAGATAATGGTCCGAACAGATCCAGCAAGTTCTCTGTTTATGCCAGAGATCAGAGATCAGAAGAGAATGGCTAGACTGCTCTGAGCTGATAGGAAGACAATGGTAACTTTTTACCGCCAAGGTATGCAAAAAAGCATCTGTGAATGCACAGCACTTTAAACTTTCAAGCAGGTGGGTGACAGCAGCAACAGATCACTATGACAACAGGATGTTGCTTGGTCTGATACGTCCCGATTCCTGCTGAAACATTCAGCTGACAGGGTCAGAATTGGGTGTAAACAAAAGCATGGATGCATACTGCCTTGTATCAACTGTTCCAGCTGATGGTGGTGATTTGATGGTGTGGGGGATATTTTTTGGAATACTTTGGGCCTCTTAGTACCTGCTGAGCATCATTTAAATGCCAGAGCCTGCCTGAATATTGTTACTGGCCATGTCTAGCCTCCCCCGTTTTTTCTTGCAGAGATATAGAAAAGATATGCTAACCTAAGAACCTGACAACTATTCTCTGAAAGACTGTGTTCACATCCCTAAAAAGAATTGAGTGGAGCTTCTGTCTTATATATTCCAAATCACTTAACCCCTACTACCCACTGAGGCCACCAGTGGAAACCTTTGATGCCATTTTCTAAGAGGTTTGTCGGGTCTGTCAGAGTCACATATCTGAACGGACTTACTCATGAATAATACACACATGCACGTCTGTACACAACACACTGTGGTATCGACACATAGTTTACTGATGTACCAACAGACATACAACATCAGTGCGTCTGGAAGAAGATTTGGGGCTCGATATTCATGGTGCATCGCACACGTGCACTGAAACACACATCCAGCTGTACAACGTGTCCCACAGGTAGATAATGCAGAATAACATTGTTTCCAACATGCTGGCCTATTAATCATGGATGAACTCCTGCATCACTGACAAATTAGCCTAATCTCACAGGGAAGGGCGTGAGTGGATTCACACAAGCACATTCACCCACACCACTACACACACACACACACACACATGGAGAGACACATAGGTGTGCACAAAGCAAGAAGAGTGTGAGCGTGCGGACATGCGCAAGCTTATACACACACACATGCATTGTATCAGTCTAATCTCATAGGAAAGAGCATGCTCTGACTGGCAAACAGAGAATTAATGCAGAGCAGGGGACTCTCCTCCCCTCTCCCTCCTCCTGTCTCAATCTTTACTTATCTGTCTCTCTCATGTCCTTCTCCTCTCCTCTCATCTCCTCTCTGTCCTTTTCTCCCTTGTTTCTTCTTCTGTGGGCAACAACAAAACAACACAAGCACAAGGTCTACAAGCAAGCTGGTGAATCACGGCCGACAGACTGGCTCAGTGACAATCCTTTGATTTCTGCTGAACTTTTATCAATTAGCACAGCTTTTCTATATCTACACAAGCAACTGCGAGGACACGGGGGCTCCTTTATTCAGAACTTTCGTTAATATGCACACTGTACACAGATTTATTGACTGTATAAGCAGACTAAAGTCCCGATGAACATGCTGGAGGAAAGACTGCACTGCAGCAGTAGTGTTAGGCTTTAGGTGTGTGTGTGTATTTATGAACCTAAGGGTCCACAGAGGTGTGCACAGTAATAAATAAAATGCTGCTGGCTGAAATCTGTTCAGAATGAAGAGGGATTAATTTGGAGTTTGGGTTCAGCAGAGGGGGTTGATGCAAAGCACGATTATAACCTTATTTGCATCGATTGTTGCATGTGTGGCTGTGCGCTGTGCCACAATATGTGCACATATTCTAAAATACTACGGCATGCATTCCTGAATCAGAAGCAGCTATTTGACTTCCAAAGCTGCATTCGGCAGTGTCGTGCGTTTCTCCAAAACCTGTTGAAACAAACAATGACATCTTGTCCCCTTAACGCCCACCTCTGTTCAAGTGCCTTTTCCCTCAGCCCTGTGACTGCCTGCTTTGTACCCTGACAAATATACAGCTCCTGGCTGCCCTGCAGGGCTCTGGGGAAATGAGATACAAATGCCTGAGTATCTGTGGTATCACTGCCCAAAACCATTGCCATAGCCCGTGGCAATAAAACAGCTGCTAGGACACAAACGCTACAACTGTCGAGATAAAACAAGACAATACATTGAAAAAAAAGATTCTCGACATGCTGCAGAACTAGGAGTCAGACATGACCGCCTTGATTGTAATTCTCTCATTTAGCCTGGTACAACGTGCTTAACTTCCCCTGCCCTCAAGGCTAATCTTTGAGTTTATGTTGTATTACTTTGGTGCAATTAAGGGGTTAAGCTTCAAAGAAAAGCAGAAATTGTTCTGAATGCAGAGCATGTCTCCTTTTCACTGCTCGTCATATAACCTAAATAGGCTTTTAATCTCTGATCCAAACATGGAAGATACACAAATGCTCTTACATCACTGTATATCTAACACAGTGTCCCATAATTTGCCTGGCTAATGCAGCACTCTAGCACAGTGATAAGAGAGTGTAATCTTCTTAGGTGTGGCGAAAGCTTAATCAATATTAACATATTCCTCAGCTCCCTCTCCATTGAATAATTGATATCCCCACACAGTCTTGCTGAGAATGAAATAAGATGTAGGAGTATTAAAATAACTTCCCCGAGATAAAAGAAAATTGATTAAAAAAAGATGGCTGAAAATTAAAGAGAAGGAAAGGGAGCCTAAGGGATTGGACTTTGCATACAAATGAAGAAAAGGGGATGGGGGGAGGGTGGAGAAAAAGGGAACTTTAGGGAAGTTATGAGCCCATTTATCCAACTCTAGTCATTGCACACTCGGCCGGCTGGGTTTTTACCGAACCAATCAAAGCGGTTAATCTGAGAGATCCACTGTAGCTTCACCAATCCCTGACCTCCTTGTAAAACATGTAGTTATTAATCAATGATTGCTCATCTGTAATTTCCGCATGATTACCTCTTCATTAAAACTTGCAGCGGCGACATCTCAGAGTTCACCTGACAGGCTACCTCTCTGTTCCCAACTCTAACATCCAAAGCATTTTTCAGACTTAACAGACCGTGCCTGCAGGCTCTGGCCGACCTGGGCAATAATTTCTCAGCTAGAATAATAATTAGAATTAATTGAAGTTTTTAAAACCTATTTCAGCAAGGTCCTGTAGTTCAGTCTGTAGTTGAAGTTTTAAGTATGCATGTTAGCTGTGAATTACAAATTAAGCACACACACGCATACACAACATGTTTAAGTCCCTGGCCTGGAGACTTGTAATGAGTTCATCTTCCATAGCTGCAGGGACAACACAAGGAAGCATTTTCAAGGTGGATGCAGTGAGAGGATCAGGGTTAAGAGGAATCATGCATTTGGACCACCTCAGCGCTATCAGATCACTGCTGACACCTCACCTACCACCCCCAGGGCTTTAGCAGGCAGACAAATGCTTGTGAGTTTAAGTGTGCGTGTGTGTGTTTGTGTGTTTTGACAGTTTATATGTGAATGTCAGTGTGAGAGGACGTCAGTAGGAAAAAAAATCCAGCTCACCTCAAATGTCGAGGTTGCTGCAGTCACACGGAGAACACGTGAAGGACAAATTTTTGTGAGGTGTTGGGAGGCATGTCAGGCCGTCAGACAGCTACGTTCAATCAGTGAGGGACAAACTGATGGGTGAAAATGAGATGTCAACAAGATAAGAATGAGGCCAGCGTGGAACAAAGATATAGGCAGCAACACACATGCAGTACCGCGTGAATTTAAATATGCTGGAGGTAAACAGCAGCGCTCTCTGTGTCCTCTGCAGGAGACATTTACAAATGAGTGAGGCTGATTTTAAAGGGACAGGTGTGTTACAGCGTGAGTGACGTACTCATGTTCATGACTGTTTGTGTTCCTGCAAATGATCGTGTGTGTGTGTGTGTGTATACTTTGTCTGTGTTAGACTCTCATTCATTCAGCACTGTATCAGCTACCCTCCATCTCTGTTTGACAGGCAGCCGACGTGGAGCGAGGCCAGATAGCAGCTCCGATCAATGCCTTCGATCTGCACACACTGACAGTTACTAACACACTCGCGGACGCATCTGTCACGACTGATGTTTTTTTAACATGAAAAAAGTGTGACTCTAACTCACATTGTCTCTGTCTTAAAGGACCGTCTGTCACGATAAATGATCGGAGGATTCAATCTAAAGGCCCTTCTAATTCTCCAAAAGCTATGGTAGGTAATGATAAATGACAACGCAATTAAGAAGGCCCACAATCTTTTTTTCATAGTCTGTTTTAGTATTATTCTTTTATTAGCAGACATTAAGATGTAGATTTCACAAGGAGAATTGGAAAATTACAGCCATTTGTGCCTCCATCTTACACCTCTGCCTAATCAAACTGCAGCCTGTTAACTGCCTGTTCTAATTACACTGCATCAATACACAGACTGACTTTACTATCTGCCAGTCTGAGGGGCTCCCTGTGCTCAGTTTGGAGAAAACAGCAGTTCTTCACTGCTGGTGCACACTGTTATTTATTTTTAAGGTGCCAGCTGATGAAATTTGATTTCTAATTTTTCGGTCAGCCTCCCGTTGCACGAATTACCGACAAATGTGTGAATTTTGTGTCTGACGTTAGCGAACTCATCTCTCTCTCTCTCTCTCTGTCCTCTCACTTTCTGTTCTATTTCCTTTATTTTTTTTCTCCGTGTCTCTGCTGCCCTGAGCTCCTGTCAGCTGAAACAAATAGCCTTGTCTCAAACAACTAGAGCACAGGGCCGGTGTCACTCAGTCTTCGGAGCGCAAAAATTGATCATGCTCGGGCACAAAGTTAATACAAATCAAAATAATACACTCTTTATTTTTCTTCTTCTTTTTTTAACATGCATGCAGTGTTCATGCAGTAAATTGACTGAACAATCTTTTATTCCTTGGTTTATTCATCCAGTATGAATTCAGTTATTCGGGGTTCTGTATATCTCTCAACCCTTCACCCTGTCCACTGAATATGGAATTACTTTTGCTGTATTTGTGCAGTTTATTCTTTGTGATGGTTTAGCAGTGAAGATTTTTAATGAAGGTTTTGCTAGCTGTGGGTTACTAAAAGGAAGAACATCGCTGGCCTCTCTATATATTTAACGGTACTAAGCGATAAAGCAAATTATTTATCTGAGGTAGTGGAAAGGAAAAGCAAGGAAGTATAAATCATTATTTGTATTAGTCATTTAATGAAATATCCTGCAGGAATAAATGTACAGATACATTTAAATGAGATAAAGCTGTATATTATGACTATGCAGATAACTACTTGTTGGATTAGATAGTCCACTCGCTCACTTGCAAACTTCAGAAAACTTCTACTTGTGAGGTTCCTATAGCTACAGCTGATCAGACAAGAATGGTGTCGGTGAACGTTGTTCCTGTCAATGCGTGAATCGGACCCCGTTTACAGCCAAGCCCCGTCTGACTTGCTCTGCCTTCTGGCCTAATAACTAGAGCAGCATTCAGTCAGCCATCTTGGCTTCACAGTTTCAGTTCTCAGCACCTCATAGTCCCCTTTCACTGAAGAATACAGCACTGAAAAGGAGATATTTTGTCTTCCTTCAACCTAGGGCTTTGACTTGTGATCGTTTTAATTAGTTTTTAACTTGTAGATAAGTTATCAGTATTATTTTAATCTATTTTCGCCATGTGAAAGAGCATTTTTGCAGAATAAGAAATAAAACAGTTTGCACAGCCTGCAGAAAAAAACATTGACTGGGGGATGACGCTCCCAGGCTTACACATACACTTGTTTGATAAATTACCTAAATGGTGATGAAATATGTACCACTGAAGTAACACACTTTATTTTTCACAAGCTACAGGTTTGTGGGTCTTAAAGCTGTTGCATTTATAAACTTAGAAACAAAAAAATCTAAACTGAGACATTTGACTTGAATTTATCTAAGAAACTGGGAGTCCTGAAAGTGATGCGAAACAATGAATCACAGAGAGAAAATACAGTTCTGCAAATGAATGCTTCTTTTGCCTCGTAAACAATCTTTGGCAGAGTACAGAGAGCACAAAGCTCCCATTTTCGGATGCCAAAATCTGGGGGGGTTGGACTTTTTGGGGGGAGTTTTATTTTTGGATGTCTTTAAGTTACTCATGGGAATACTGTTAATTAGCATTAGCTAAAATGATCTACTAGATGAGACATTTGTCATCTCTGGCTAAAAACAGAAGCTGCTTCCTGATTTTATTTATTTATTTATTTATAGTTTTTATATTTTTGGTGGAAGACAAAAGAAAAGTTCTGCTACAAAAAAATCATAGCTTTTGGTTCCCTTCAAGGAATGCAGCGAATGAACACCAGCTGGTTAAGAGGTCGTCGGCACACAGGATACAGTAAATAACATATCATAAAAAAAGAAAAGCAAAGAAGGCCCAGATCAATACTAAAGATTGCTCTGGGACATGTCTTTGATATACATTAAAATAATAAAAAAGGCCCATGTTTAACATTAATGCATGACAGTGACTTAAAAACGGGGATTTTAAAGTTCCAATCAAACTTCTTTTCTATTTGTCGTCATCATTTCTTTCTTAAATTCAATAGTTTTAATATTGAATCAATTTTAAGGCCAAAAGTAATAGTATTTGTAACGCCCTCTAAATGGTGTTTGGTTCAGGAAACCTGTGTCCGTACAGGAAGTGACAGTATGTCAATGACTTAACTAAAGGCTGGAAGGTAAAACTCTACGCCAGCAAAGTTGGAAAACAATAGCAGCTAAAGTGCTGGAGCCAGAGAGGCTATAGAAAAGGACTTTAGTCTGGCCCTAGAGCCTGAAGGAAGTTCAGCTGAACCATCTGACAAATCCAAAAGGGATGGAAGGTCTTGGCCCAGGCTGTGTTCAGCAGTAAGAAAGTACTACTAACATCATCCGGCGGTGAATGATGCAAACCAATCTGTGTTGTTTAGAAGAAAAACTCTGAAGACTCAGGGGAAGCCTTGCTCGGTGGACCAGCACTTTGGCCTAGCAAAGTTACTGGAGGGAACGTGCAAGTTTGACCAGTCTGCATCAATCAGTAATCTCTAGAGCAAACAGTTGCTTTAGTGGCTACTTGAGGCTGGCTCCAAAAGCACTTCACTCCCCACAGACTTCCATATTAAAATCATCAACAGCATTAAAAAAAAAACCCCAACATTTAAATCCTGGTACAAAACAAAATGGTTTTATTCCTCTGTGAATAACTTTGCCCTTCATAACAACTGAAATGAGGATGTTTTAGATTCACCAGTATCCCAACACAGGGAGCTGGAGCCAATTCTCTGCTAGGCCTCACCTCCACTAATTAGACTCATAGAACGACACTTATCTGCTATGTCTGCTATGCTTGTGTTGTTGGTGCCTTTTAGAGTTATCTGGCAAATGATATAGCCTTCTGTATTGTACAACACTTTGTGCTTCAGGTTTGCTGACTGAAATTCAACTGTTTTATTTAGCGCTAGTTATCAGGTGTGTGTGTTCATTTGCTGCGGTTAATGAATATAACACATCACCAGAGCTGGCTAGCAATAGCTGCTAACTTAGCAGACCACCCTGTCATCCACGTTTAGTGAAAATAAACACAATGGCAGCAAAAATAGTAATATGAAATCTTCAGAATATGAAGTTGAAACCACTGGGTGAAATCATGGTGCCTTTATTAAAATCAGTCTACATGTGTTTTTCAAATGTAAAAAGGTCCCTCAGGAAGATGACGCAGGACTAGAAAATATTAAGGTCGTTTGTGCCATCTGGTCCTACAAGCAGATTGAGAGCTGGGTCTGTATTCTCAACATTAACCGCCTGGTTGCCTTGACTCAGTTTGTAGTTTTATTGCACAGAATTTCAAGGCACGACAGGGGGGCTCATGAACGTGTCTTATTTTGGAACCTCAAAATTGCCTCATTTCTCTACAGACGATGGGCTTCTGTGGCTTCATCAGAGAATGACCTTCAGTGTGCACTGGGGCCGTTTGCAGCTGAGAGTGAAGCTCAAGTTTGAGGTTTTTCTGGCATGTCCAACTGGGATGAGAACCTGCTGTATATGAAGAACATGCTGAAGAGATTACATATGTCATCTGGCCCGAGAGGACCTCAGGATATCACATTAGGTGCAGGAAATGTTACTGGGGAGAGGGACAGCTGGACAGCCTGGTGACACTGTAACCCAGAAAGGAATATGTTTGTGCTTTTTAAGCAAGAGTTTATAAAGCTTTGGATTAGATCCATATCACAATCCTGATGCATCTGATGAGTCATGAATTTAGTTTGAAACAAAAAATAGTTTTTAGCCACAAAATAGATGGTACGGCCTTCGCAGAGACCCAGTCTCAAGATTGACTGAAGGGAAAGGAGACACCTAGAGGAATGAAGAATAAATATGGAAAATACCCCAAGATCCTTTTACCTACCTGCCGACCAAGTACCTAAAAAATGGGCACAAGTGTCTGTAGATAAATTGGTGTTGTTTCAAAGACAAACGGTGGTCACATCAAATATTGATTTGCTCTTTGTATGAGGTTGATTGTATATACAGAGATGAAGCATCTTTGAGTACCTAGAAAAGTACTCTATGAATAAAATATATATAAACATTACTCACCCAAGGTATGAATTCTTTAGGCACAAACATTTCACTCCTCCGGATTCATACAGACAAAGACAGACACGATGGAAGACTTGTTTTGTTTTTGTCATTTAGTTCAGGATGTCATGTAGAAAAACATGGTATGAAAAGTAAAGCAAAGTAGATTTCTAGTTGAGTTTACATATGTGACAAAGAGGGGGAAGAAGTGCTACTTATTTAATCCCACCACTTCTCCAAAACTCATCATTGATTATTTGTCCAACTTCCTTATTATGAAGAGATATCTAATCACATCAGTACATACATGATGTAATAAGATAATATTATCTTTTTTATGACTCCATAATGTCACATTCATTTTGCCAACAACCTCCACATTCAAATTCTGAATATGCACGAATTAACAATTAAATAAGCATTTGTTTCTTTTTTTGCTTTCAGACTCCCAAGAGAAGCTTAACACAGTAACAAACTAAACACTTCAAAAAACTTTAATTAACATTGATACTTTGAGCTCCTCAACTTATCTCACCAATTATCTTGTACACTAATTCGTCTCTGACACACAAAATATGAATAAATAAATGCGCTTGCCATGAGCGACAACATAAAAAACACACACGAACACACACAGCAATACTCTGTCTTCCAGGTTTTTTCTCATTTTACAGATGTCCGACCCACATTCCCACTGTTTGTGAGTGCCTTTTTTCTGCTCTCTTTAGTTGACATGCATTGGAGCTGACTTCTTCCATTTACATTCAGGACAACATGGAAAGAGAACCTCATCTAGTCCATCAGAGGGAGAGAGAGCGAGCGAGACGGACAGGAAGACAGGCGGAGCAGGAAATGTTTGAAAGCACAGGAAACGCCTAAAAACTATTTCCATCGTTGGAACTCACACCAACCATCTCCAACATCACTCACTGCCCACCCCACGCACACACTAAAACATTTATACAGCCGTGCCCATCTGCTGATGGTTCTGCCTGTGAATTATTTACCAATGGAAATGCAGGAACAATCTAATTGAAAAGAAGGGAGCTGCATTGGAGATAAAACTCCCTCCAACCCCACCCTCCACCCCCCGCCTTGTATGATAAATGCTTTCCCGTCGATGTAGTCAGATTCTTCTGCTGTTGTCTGTTGTTTTGTATTCTCAAAGCTCCCCTTCTGCAGCTGTCTGCAATTACCACAACGTTAATGACTCTGTACCTCTGTGAGTTAAATATGGGAGTGCTGTCCTTAAATTTGTAGTTTCAGTAAGTATGTGGCTGCTGCACAGGCTGTTTGCATCACCAGTGGAGACTGAAGCAGCACAAGGCAAATGTTGCCTAACTTAACTTCTGGCCAATTAACACTAGTGTACTTTAAAAGATAAAATTGGAGATGTACTGAATGCAGTTTTCACACCTCTGTAGAAAACTTCTTGTTATCTAAAGTTAGACAGGCAGAGCCAGCGGTAACTTTTCACATTGGCCTTCATGAAAAAAATAGTACATTTCAACCACAGGTTTTTATCATGAGAGAACATAAATTAAAATGAAAGAAACATTTCAAAGTCTAATGTTTACAAATTGGGCAGGCTGGATAAAAATGATTGAATCAGCAAATCTCCATTGTGCATGGCTTCAAAGCTGAAGGAAGGCTGCTTGCAGTCATTTCACACTCCGGCTGCCGAAGTATTACAACCAGGTGATATGTGTTAATAAGTTTGGAGTCAGCTGAGACTAGGGATGGGTACTGATAAGATTTTCGCGATTCCGATTCCATTTTCGATTCTGTTTAATGATTCGATTCTTTATCGATTCTTTGTAAAAAGGAGAACACTAAGGTCGATTAGCTTAGAACTTTGTTTTATATCTTCTCTTTGAACAAGATAGAAATTTAGGAGTAACATGGCCTTACAAACCCAACACTGAGAGCTTCAGAGATCCAGCCTACGGCTCTTCAATGGGGCGTCACAGGGTCCCCAGGAAAAAAACATTGTAAATGTAAAATAATAAAATAAATATTCTTCTGTAGCAATAACAAAGTACAACATAAATTATTCTGTAGCAATTACACAAGAATATCCAGTAATGTCCCTGCCTACAATTAAACACATTCACTTACTGAAAATCATCTGCTGTGGCAAACGGGTGCAAGCCTTTGACCACAAACATTCGTCTATCCTGGCCTGAAAGGAGACGCTACCGGTAGACTGCAGCGAGAACTGCCAGCATCTGAGCCAGACTCTGTCTCATCACGGTCACTAAATGCACAGTAATGGCAGGTTTGTAATAAGGCAGATCGCACTAACATAATATGCACTGTTAGTTGATTATTTACCTGCCGCATTAACGAGAGAGGACGTGCAAACGTTACCGCTGCTGCTGGGTTGAGATTCACGAGTCCGGAGCAAATTAAAAACACGACATTCATTTAAGGTCATCGCGTGTTTTGTGAGCAAATGCTTTTGCATATTCGTAGTGTTTCCTCCCTTAAATGAAGTATCTACTTTGCAAGTGTTGCAAGTTGCCCTGTTTTCATCCGTTCTCGTAAAGTACAACCAAACTTTTGAGCGTTTGAGCCGCCATGTTTCCTATCAAGTAAATGACGCTCTGCAACGTGGTGACGTCATTCGGGGCAACTGGAATCGATAAGGGAATCGTTTGCAAAAATGGCAAATTGAAACAGTGGGAACCGGTTCTCAACAAGAACCGGTTTTCGATACCCATCCCTAGCTGAGACTGAAGAAGTCACTTGAATGAATGACGAAACGTTTCTCGCTGGTAATACTACCTCTAGGTGAACAGAATCTACTTCCTGCGATTTGCTTCCCTGAATGAAGCACATGAAGTTTATCTTTGTTTGGGGTTTTTTACCTGTAGTTACTTGAAGTCACAGACTGTCAGTCACTTTCTAAGGTCTGTAGCCGCCACACTTGCTTCCAATGTGAATGCAGCTTTAAAATAAGATACAAATATTATTTATGTATTCATTATTGTTGCACTCGCTCAAGTTGGAGAACTTTTTTTTTTCGTTTGTTGCTCCACCATACTGTTGCCAGATTGCATTTCTGCTCCATTAGAAAGTCAAAACAATGGAAATAAAACATAGAAAAAAAGATATATAGTCAAAAGTATTTTTGACAAAATATATATGGAGGAAAAAAACAATGTCACACTGGGGATATGCAAAGTACAGGCAATTTGGTCATGCTGCCATTGAGTATTGTGGATGCATTCTTTTGGATATGTGATGTCATTTACCACAAATGTTTAAAGATAGCAAAGATGGTGGTTTGCTAGCTTTGCTTCTTGGTTGCTCAATAGATGATGTTAATTCCTTTCTGTGTCCAGTTGAGTTGCTAACTGTCCCATTTTAGCTGGGACATCCCGTATAATAAGCAAAATCAGTTCGTCCTATATTCTACCTTAAATGTCCTGCATATTGACTTTTACCTGCAATATCACATACAGCGCATATTTACACAATACCCAGCTGGTTGTGCATTGTGCTTCTGGTACACCAGAGTGTCCCTTATTTGATAGTTAGAAATGTTGTAACCCTGATGTCCAGTCTGCCAAAGTCTAGTCTCCGTGTTTTGCCTTTAGCATCTCCTGTGGAAGTCAGTCTTGTCTCCATGTTTGTTTACCTTTCTGTCTGCTTAGTTCTCTTAGTTCATATGTCCTAGTCCATGTCAACAGTGTTTGTTACTTCCTGTTTTGTTCTGATAGCCCTGTGTCTTGCACGTGTTGTGTTCAGTTTGCGTTCCCACGTCTCATCAGTTAGATTCTGTTCCGCCGTGTCGCCAGGAGTCTCCAATGTGAGAAATCGTGCTTCTTAGCCAAAACTCGAGTCACTTACAGCATGTGCCAGATCAAGGAAAAAATGCAAAAACCCAGCTTGCACACAGTACCCCATAAATATTGTCTGGGGACATCAGTGTTGTGTGTCTGCAGATGACTTTTGCTGTACATAGCAAAAAATAAATAGATGTCTCTCACTTACACTGTATTGCGCATGTACTCGTGCCCAGAGTACTGCACACACTTGTGCAGCGCTGCTTCTTTTGAAATGCTGCATCACTTGGCTGTAATGGAATTCTATAGCTGACTGCTGACTGGAGGCTTTGGAGGGGGGTGGATGGAGAAATAGGTGGATGCAGAGAGAAATGACTGGAGCTGTAGGTGGAAAGGTGGGAAAACTGATTGAAAGAAACAGCTGGACTGTTTTTGTGTTGATGTGAAGAATTGTGCCATTTGTTTCAGGGGTTTTGCATATTTGGATGTGCGTCTGCGTAATTGTGTGTTTGAAAAGTCAATGTGTGAGACACTGATATTATATGTGTGACCTGCAGAGAGATAAGGGTCTTTTTTGTTTTTCTAATGGCTGTTAAAAACAAACAAACAAACAAAGAAACAAAAACCTCAACCTTGCTCACAACTTCAAAAAGGCTCTCTGGAGTAAGGATGTAAGTGCATGCATCACCCTTCATCCTCTTTCCTTCCTTCTTTTCGGCCTACATTTTAGCAGGGGACAAGAGGGTACTGTAAAATTACCTTTTGATTCATCCCCTTTCATTATGCAAATAGACTTCATTATCTGCGCTGACTCTAAAGTGTTGTTATAATGTATTCATTAGTCTACATGTAGAGAGAGTGTTCACTGAAGGGTACTCAAGTGTGTACAATTTTGCACGCTCCCTATTTTTTTATAGGCACTTGTATACACTATATTCAATAAAGTGTGCGTGTGTGTGTGTGTGTGTGTGTGTGTGTGTGTGTGTGCGTGTGCACCTGTCTGAACATTGCATTCCTGTTCATAGCTAATGCTTAAAATTACAGTAAAAACTGAGGTTGAAGCTTCTTCAATACAGAGACAAATTTACAAGTGAAATAGATTATGTGGGTGTAACGTAATTAAAAACACAATTAAATCAAAATACAAGCAGTGGGGAGAAATGCACTTGTAGAGCATCATTGGCCTACACCTGTTGTTAGATTATAAAAGGGAGGAGAGGAGGGACAAGTTAATATACTAGACTTCAGTTAGATTTTTCATATATTTTGCAGCTACTGTTCTCAGAAAAGATGTCTCCCTGAACGTTAACATCATATTTCTATAAAATACTTGTTATGGGTGTTATCTTGAGGGTAACTATAGAACATAATACTAGTCTGTAATGATGTAGTTGTAAGCTGAGTCTCAAAAGAAGTTATAATAATGGACCTTTTTCAGTGTAGTTGTCAAGGATAAAAAAGGTAATTTTCTAGATTTTTTTTGTCTTTGTTGTCAATAAATTTACTAAAAAAAAAAGACCAAAACAATTGATCTCAATAACAAGTACATTGTGTTTTCCCAACCCTGACGTATCTTCCCTCTGTACTGTAAAGCCCTATTGTTCTCCAAACATTCATTTAAAGTTTTTAGTAATATTAACTGTGTGAATAAGGTTGTGAGATAAAGGCCACTCAGAAGCTCAGGTGCTTTGTCTTTTCTGCTCATAAACAATTGCATCAGAAAATAAAGAGCTCTGAATGTATAGAGTATAAAGTTTGTATTTAACTCACTGGCCTCTTGGTACAGTGTGACTGTTCAACTGCTCATTAAAACAAAGGTCTACTCAGCTAAACACAGGCAGCAACTCGGTGCATTTAGACATCTAGAATTGGTCATTGGAAAAATGTTGCCTGAAATGATGAGTCTGGATTTGTGCTGCAACATTCAGATGATAGAGTAAGAATTTGTCATAAATAACGTAAAAGCTTGGGTCCGTGCTGCCTTGAACTGAGATTGCTGTAGACAGTGAAATGTTGCAGGTGATATATTTTGGCACATTTTGGGCCTTTTAGCATCAGTTGCCCAACTGAGCTTTTTTAAATGCCACAGCATACTTGGAGTAGCCTACCTGAATAGTGTTGCTGACCTTGTCCATCCCACACTGTACCTGTCTTCTGATGGCTGCTTCCTGCAGAATAATATGCCATGCCACCAAGCTCTAACCATTTCAAAGTGGTTTCTTTGACATAATAATAACTGAATTAAAACAGACTCCACGGACACCAGATGTGATTCTAATAAAGCACCTTTGGGATGTGGTGGAATGGGAGATTTGTATCATGGATTTTGAGATAACTGTATGATCCAGACATTCCAATATAGACCCCAAAAAGTCTCCAAGGAACAATTTCCAGCACATTGTTCAAGAATTAAGGAATTATTAAAGTGTCCGGCCAGTGTGTATGACTTCTTTTCATTCACAGAGTTTGAGTCCAGTTTGAGCCAGTGCACTTTTTGGTCACCTCCATACTCTAATGCACAGGTCATCCAAATTATTCTGGCTATGGATAATAAATGGGACACCCTCAGCACCACTTACTGCTCAGTGGAACAGTTTCTCTAAAGTCGCTTTCCTCTTTGCTTCTGAGGACAGAGAAAATATTTTCTGCCTCAATCATTTTTTTTAACTTTGTGCTTTGTGATATTGTATTTATCATCAACGTGGTAGTTTAAAAATAATGTTTTCAGTTGCTATAACAAAGATAAATAAAATATGTCTTATTAACCTTGACTAGGTTTTTTGTAGTTTTTTGTTCTCACTCACCCAGCTACACCCACACAAGGCCCAGGAGAAAACTTGGGGTTAGTATCCAAGGATGCTTCAGCAAGTGGGGTTCAAACAGGTAACCCTGAGATTACTCCAGCAACTTGTTTATTTTCCCATCTCAGTCATCAGCTCCTGCAGTGCAGGCAGCATAATGCCTTATTCGCCTTTTCACTTCATTATGAGTCTTCTGTACTTCTGTTTTAGTGAATAAGTGTCATGCGCCGTGGTGCGCGGGCACGAAAGGATCCAGGCGCAGACTCCGAGCTAACAAAAAGACACTTTAATAAAACAACGAAAGGCGACCCGGGGAAAGTAGAGAGCAAAACAGAAACTAAAAATCCGGGGAAACAATGACACGAGGAAGCTGGGATTGGGACGGCGGGGGGCTGCAATAGAAAGGGGAGATGATTACTAGGGAGCCAGGAAGCGGGGAGAACATATCAGGACTGAGTTAGAGTAGGGGCTTACGATAGAACGGAACCGTGGGAGCTCGGGAGGGAAGTGTGGCAGTCCGTGGGGGCAGGAAGTCCGTGGAATGGCGAGTGGGCCAGGTGAGCACCGCGAGATCCAGTTGAGCCGGAGGACAGGCAGGTAGCAGACGCCGAGTAGAAACCTGGACAGAAGTAGGCAGGTTAAACAAAGTTCCAAGCAGAAGAGAATGCACACTTTTCGTGGAAGTCTGGTTACCACTGTGGGGATGACTACGGACTGGCGTGGAGCATCCGTCAGCGCCGGATTAAGTGGATCTCCGTGTAATCACCGGGATGGAGAGCAGGTGTGCTGGTGATGGCCCAGCCCGGGGGTGTGGCTACCCGAGCATCACGCATTCCACAGACACAGGACCACGGACCATGACAATAAGTGTCTCACTATCAGCTGATGGGGTGATGTTAGCGTCTTTTGTTGCCCCCCACTCCCCCTCCAGACCGTCTTTGTTGCACTTTGTCTATTTCCCACAACAAAAGGAGCCAGCTGAGGTGGTTCAGGCATCTAACTCTGATGCCTCCTGGTTATCTGAGGTGTTTCACGCATGTCCTACCAGGATTAGGCAAACCCAAGACAGACTGGAAAAATTGCATCTCTCTGCTGGAGGAGCTGGAGTAGGTAGGTGGAGAGAGAAAGTTTCTCTGCTTAGACTGCTACCCAAACCTGACAGAGAATGGATGAATAGAAATATTCTTTAATATTGTTTTTCAGATGAATTCATGGTTGGTTTTATTCAACAAGACTTATGTAATCACCAGAATAATATCTTTTAGCATTAAATTGTTTTCATCAGCATGTTAGGATATTAGTTTTGTCTCTAGCATAGTTACAGTAATAACCTTCTGACACACACATATAAATTCAGCTTGTTAGTGACAGAAACAGACATCTTTTTTGGTTAAGCCTGTGTTTGGAACTGAAACTCTCCTGAGTTTCCAGCACACACTGTCTGTGACTGTAATTATGCAAAATAGGTCATTAACTTAATAAACAGCATCTGTAAACAACAGCACAACAACACAGTGCTTTCTTTCTTTCCCCTCTTTCTCTGTGTCAGTTCACTCCCTCCATCTCTCCATCTATTAATTCTTCCCCTTCATCCCTCTCCAAGTTTAACACTGTGGTCTTTCAGTGTTGGCGTCTGAAGTTGAGAGAAGAAAACATCCGTGCTATCTCTCAATAGCTAAATAAACAGCTGATGGCGCAGCGAGGGAGCTGAATGGGTTTAATGAGTAGACTGTGGTAGTGTGGCCCAGATCTAGTTTCTAGACTGTCACTAAGCTGCTCGCAAAAACCAAACTGACAATAACAATCATCAACAACAAGTCTCATTAATTACAGCAGCGACACTCGTGGTCTCCATCTTCCAGCAGACCCAGACAAACTCCCAGTGTGTGCTGAGTGAGTGTGTGAGAGGTATCTTTTTCAATCGTTCTCCCCTTCTCCCCCTAATCCTCCTCTACTTCTCCTCATCCCCATATCTCTTCCATGTTCTGTAATGCTCTTACTCGAACTTGGCATCATCCCACCCTCACATCCTCAGTGCTCCACACTAAATGTCAACAACTGAATATTCATCACAGCACTGACACCCCTCCCCACCGTCTCTCTAAATCTCATCCCAGACAGGGGATGCTTTGTGTGTGTGTGTGTCTCCCTTCACAGACTGATTAGCAGCAGATTTGAATATTACCAATTACCAATATTAGAATTGTAATTTCCACAATATTCTGCTTCTCCACCCTCAAGGAGAGCAGAGCTTTCCCCCCGTTTAGTAGCTGCAAAGGCATGCAACTATATTCTATAGTAATATTTTACTATATTCAAAGAAGATGAGCTGGGGAAAGGGAGTGGTGAGTGAATGGTGAAGATAAATGATGATTTATATCCTAAAGTACTTCTTGTTTGTTTTTTCTTTCCCCGTGTATTATAATTTTTTTCTTCAACATAGCAGATCTGACAAGTTGAAAAGCTCAGAGTCCTAAAAGGCATCTAAAGGATGCTAAAGTGAATTCTCCAGCCGAAAACAACCAAACCGTCTAAAACGTTTCTTTTGTAGTCTAAGGTTTTATCAATGACTTTTCCACAGTGCTGTATTTTTTTGTATATTTGTTACAGTTACATCATCCAAATGTATTATTACACATAGATAACCCAATTAAAAACATTTTTCTTTTAAAAATTATGATTTTTTTTTAAGAGAAAAAAACATATGCAAACATATCTGCTCCTATGTGGATATAGTAATTATCCCTTAAACATAATCTGATCATTGCCCCACTGTAGAACTCAAGTAAGCTCCAGGGTTTGAACTGAGAGAGCAGAATTCATAGCTCAATTATGGAAAGTTGTTTAGGTCTTCAAGCAGCAAAGAAGCAGCAGCCAAAGACTGTTGGTGTGATGTTTTTTTCATGAAATGCTCTGATCTTTGTTCCAGATGTGCTGGGATGCAAGTCTTCCAGAAAGTTCAACTTTTGTCTTGCCAGTCCAACGAACATTTGGCTTTGTGTTCTTTTTGGTCAGTGGTGGTTTTCACACGAATACTAACTTTAACGGATGCAAGTGAGGCCTGCAGCTCTTTAAATGTTGTTTTGGGTTCTTTCGTGACCTCCTGATTGAGTCATCAATGTGCTACAAAGCTACAAACCTTAGAAATGGCTTTGTAATCCTCACCAGACAGATGTTACTAGCTTTGCTTCTCAGCTCTTTTTTTAGATCTTGGCATGATCTTCACATGAAAAGCTTTTCCAAATGCACCGTACATCACTGTGTGACACAATTGTATGATACCTACACAGCAGCTAGTTTTGCGTGGCCTCAAACTAAGAATTTGCAGCCAGCTCCCTTGTAGTATGTTATTTTATTTACTTGCTATTACTTCTTCTCACCCTAAAGTGTTTCAGGCACAATCAAAGCATGCCAGGTGTTCTGCTGTTGGCTGCAAACACAAGAGTCTTCTTCCACTCCAGACATCTGCAGAACTGAAGATTCAGTCTATTACCTTTTCAGAGCTATGTTCCCACAACAACAGGGCAGTCACCAGTGTTACCATGCTGCATGAATAATTTGGCTCCGGTGCCAGTCGGACAGTCCTAGAGATCGGTAGGTAAGTGCCTGGTATCTATCAGTAAAAGGAAAAACTGTGCTGTTTCTGACTGATTGTGAGTGGTTGCTGGAGGTTGCTGGCTGTCAGTGGCATGGAACTGATTGCAAAGACGTAAACTGTACTGCACTGAAAACCTATTTGTAACTGGTTTGGTCACTAGCGGGTTTCTCCGGGTTACATGGAAGATATTGACCTATCTGCAAACTCTTGCAAACTACCCACCACCAGAGATGGGCAGTAATGCGTTACTTCAAGTAACGAGTAAAGTAAGGGATTACTATTGCAAAAACGGTAATTAGATTACCGTTACTTTCCCGTAGGAATACTGCGTTACTAAAACCGTGATTTTTTTGCGAGAATGTCTCATGACAGTGACGTAAGCGAGTGCACCGTTAGTGACAACAGCTGTGTGCAGATCAACAATGGTTCATATATCGAGTGCGGAGAGAGTATGAGCGTGCAGCGTTTAAAGCGTGGAAGTACTGACCTTACTTTGAGTTTGATTCCATAAAAAGTGACAAAAACATTAGTGTCCATCGTGCGTGGGAAGAAAACTTCTTTTTACAGCGAAAAAAACCCCTAAACTTCCAACAAGCACCGAGTAGCTACGACGTAATGGGAAACTCACAGAGAAACTCGCGGATTCTTCAACTGACCGCGGCACACCTGCACCAGGGTAAACCTCCGCCTGCCCCACTCCTGCTTTACAGGTGAAAATAGAGCAACAGGGCCGCTGAGTCTTTGACTTTATTTATTTTCTGCTGTGTTTTACTTGCATCTATTTGAAAGACTGAGTGTAAACACAAAAACTATTTTACTAACTAATTTCTTCCAGTCAGAGAATGTTGTATATAATTTAATTTTTGCTTGATGCTTAAAGTTAAAAGATTAAAACTAATAAAACAAGTTTTAAAAAGAGACTTTTCCATTTGATTACATTTTGTATGATGGATTATGTAGAAAATGTAGAATTGGGCTGAAAGATCTATCACTTTATCACCTCTTCAGGTTGTAAATCGTGTTTTTAAAAAGTAACTAAGTAACTAAGTAATTAATTACGTTTGAAAATAAGTAATCAGTAAAGTAACGGGATTACTTTTTTGGGGAAGTAATCAGTAATTAGTTACTGATTACTTTTTTCAAGTAACTTAACCAACACCACCCACCACACAGCTATGAAAAGTGTGACACAAAACAGAAACTGATGAAATTCATGATAACAGTAAAAGGTGCACTTATGTGTTGGTTTCAGCTTAAGGTACAGCTGTCACTTGGGTGAATGGCCTCAGTTTCTGGTCTGTGTTTTCAAGTTTTATGGGTGTAAATGAAAATGAAATAAAAGAGTTTGTGGCCCAACGCTCACCAACCAGTTGGGGAATAAACGTTTTCCCATTGCAGAGGTTGCCTGTGTGACCAAGGCCATCATCTGTGCCTTTCTTTGCACATGTCACAATTCGTAGACATTTTAAAACCCACCTGACCAGTAGACAGTGCCTTTTGTGCCATTCAGCAGTCTTTATTGTCACTGATGGAGCGCATATGGAAAAACTAGAAAGTGACTCAGCCTAGAGGACCCCACCAAGTACCACCAAGCAATTTCCCTATTTCTCAAGAAAATGTAACATAATTCTGCCTGTTCATGATCTGGCTCACAGGCAACCAGTGCCTCCCAACATCTGAGCCTTTACCTTCACTCTAGTTTGACTCTTGACATGTTATTTAAACAAACAAACAAACAAACAACATCAGTGCATGACAGCAGCAGAACAACCTCTACAGAAGTCTCTTCTTCTTTTAAGGATTATGGTTCAAATGTGCACAGTGGGACTCAGCTCTTAGGGGGCTGAGATTATGTAACTCACAGAGTTGCAGCACACAGCCAGCATCTCATTTCTGCCTGGCCAGCTGATCAATCAGAAGCAAAGGAGGCTTTTCTGAGGGGAAGCTGTGCAGCAACAGGGCTGAATACAGAGTGCTACAGAGAGATTCTGCAGCAGTGTACAGTATGAAAAAGATAATGTGCTCTTAACCATTAAAGCATGTAGCCCCATTTTATTAGACCCCTAAAATAAAATTATGAACCTGTAAATGAGCACATTATGGGCATTTTCAAGGTGATAAATTACTGAACAGGGAAAAGGTATTATGAAAGAATACATAAATCTTCTTTTCCCACTTAGGGTTTACAGCATGGCCAGTGACCCTTCTCTGCTAAGCCTATCATAGTGGGCATATCCTAATTTAATGCATAAGCTTATAGAGCAAAGCAATACCCAGAGCGAGTTTAGTACTGTACTCACAAACTCTTCTGAGGTAGATTGTCTGAGTGATTCAATCTAAGAAAGCAACTTTAGAAATATGTTTGAAGGAGGCCACCTGTGACCCAGCATCCTTATTGAAACATTTGCGTTATGGCTCATGAGCTGTTTTAGAGCCAAATGTATTTTTTCCCCCAGTAACCTGTTTTGTGCTTTATTTTATGTAGTCGTAAGCCCACATGTGGGTCTAACTCTTCTTTTTCTGGGTACTAAAGACACCCTATCATCCTCAAAGAAAAGACATGGATGTGGCAAGACAATAAAAATGGTCTGCTTTATTCTTTTCGAGAGTCGGTCTTTGTGCAGAACAAATGTAAATTCTGAAGGCATTTTGAAAGCAGTCACAAATGCGAGGCAGAAGAAATCACACAGTTTTCAGTTATCTGTTGAACATGTGAGTTTCAAATATGAACTACACGGCTTAAACCTGACATCCATTTCCAAACAGTGAGTGCTATTAATCACCGGGTGTCAAGTACGCATTGCTCACTCACTGAAAAAAAAGCAGGAGGATGATATTTCCTATCTGGTTCCAAGGCATGAAAGATTTAGATATTTCTATCTTCAATAATAGATGATTATTAACAAGGCTTTGCGGAGATGAGAGATAAATGGAGGTTGTATAGAGCCATTAGTTTCACAGCATATTATGATAAAAAGATATTAATCTGGGACGGTGTGACTGTGAATTACTGAACTCTGCAGGAGGAAGCATACTAACCTGGTCGCCATGCAACAAAGTCAAACATGTGAATTTTCCCTGAATGAGTTGCTGGTTTATCATCTCAGGGGATAATCTACTGGAAACTTTAGCAACAATCGCCAGGCTGACTAATGGCATGCAGTGAGAGGTGCTTTCTGCAGGTGTAGGTGGTGTTTGGTCATGTGTTGCACAGTACAGGTGCCAATTGCCTGTCTCTCAGAAAAGCCTCTTGAGGTCGAGCACAATGAATAAAATTTGTGAGTTGGCTCTGCGAGGGATGTTTTTCTGTCTGCGGACCAAATGCGTCAGTGGACTACCAATTAGCCTAGATGTCATGGAAATGAATTCCACAAGACCACACATACAGATAAGTAGACGCGCGCATTTAACGCAGCAAGCGGGTCATCTTATCAGCGCGAATCATCAGTGCAACGTTAATCACTGTGACTCATATTTAATGCTCATTCGGGAACAAATCATAGAAGACGGGAGGCATGCAGCTCCTTTCAAACTTTCCACGGCAAGATTGCCACGGTTGGGGTTATCTCCCTCTGTATGTATGTGTGTGTGAGAGAGAGGATATCACGAAGTGTGTTTGAGGAAAGTGGCAGGTTGAGACTGCCATGTAAAGAACCCCTTAGGCTTTTACCTCTTATCAGTCCCACACACACCCTTTCTTTTCGTGATATCCACCATGCACACATAAAAGACACACGTACACACAGCAGAATTATATGTCACAGTGACCTATTGGGTTCATCTGTAACCTGCTCAGATCTGCCCTGCTCTCCAAGTCTCATAACAGAAGCCGTATTATTTTTAGGTTATCGCTTCACCCTAGCGTCACAGGACTCACCCGCCATATTGCTATCTCCAATTTCCCTGCCTCTTTCCTCCGCACCTTCTCGTGCCTTTGTCTCGGTGTCACAGCACAATCAAACTGCACAGACAACTAAACACAACTGAGCAGTGAAGATTTGTTTTTTCAGGACATATGTTTGCGGGACACCCTTTAACGTCATTACTCAGACTGGTCTAAGAAATCTTTTTTTTCCCAGTAGTTCTTTTGTGAATCATCCGTGGTGTCCTACAAATAAAAAAAGAGACGTGTGCACTCTCGGCGAGTTATTGCCATTTTTGTCTTTGACAAGCAAAGCAGAGAGATTTGTTGTGACAAATAACACCTACAGATCTGGTCTTTAAAAACACATGCTCCCCGGAAACATTTCATGTATTATTAGACATTGCTTTTTAATTGCTTTGGTTTGCCACTTCTTTGACAGCTGTAACTATTAATTAGTCTCCCCGGCACACATTTTCACAATTTATTAAATGGAAATCAACAAACTCCAAGAGACAACAACACTTCTTATTCTTTCTCATAAAAACAAGACATCAAAATACATCCACCCTTAATTTTATAAGTGGTAAATAACATTTAACATTTTGATCATTTGCCTTTACTATTGCCTTGCCACTTTTACACATGATTGATGTATCAGTTACCATAAGTCTACAGGGTCTCGTTTGTGCTAGTTCATGTAAAGACTAAATTAGATGACTGGGTAGATTCTCGATATGTAAACCAAACTAATGCTCTGACTATTTCTGCTCCATGTCTCCTTATCACCAGTGTGCGGCCAAGGTCACCTATAGCTGTGTTCGTACTTCTGCTCAGTTGAATCGGTCTGTTGTGGCGAAGCTGTCAATATGAAAAAGTATTTACCTCCTTCCTGATTTTTTTGGTTTTTTTATTTTCGCTTGTTCGTCATGCGTAAATGTTTTGGATCATTAAACACATTTTACTATTAGGGAAAGATAATCTGAGTAAATACATGGTGCAGTTTTTTAATGATGGCTCCATTTATTAAGGGAAAAAAAGCTATTCAAACCTAGCTGTGCATATGTGAACGAGTAAACATAATAACTGGTTGTGCCACAGAACTGTAGTCAAGCGTTTGTGATAACTGGCAATGAGTCTTTCATATCACTTTGGAGGAATTTTGCACCATTTTTCTTTGCAGAATTGTTTTCATTCGGCCACACAGGAGAGTTTTTGAGCAAGAACAGCCTGTCTGTGGTTATGCCAAAGCATCTCCATCTGATTTAAGGCCTGACTTTGACCAGCTGACTCCAAAGCCATTGTCATGTTTTTTGGAGCCTTGCTGGTATGTTTTGAATCATTGTCCTGCTCCGATGGACATTCACCCACGTGAGAGCAGAATTCATGGTTCCATCAATTATGGAAAGTTGTCCGGGTCCTAAAGCAGGAAAGGAGCCCCACACCGTTACACTACCACCACCATATTTGACCTTTGGTTTAATGTTATTTTTATGAAATGCTGTGTTAGTTTTACTAAACTCTTGTTTCATCTGTCCTCACAATATTTCATTTAAAAACTATTTTTGTCAAATGTGAGATGAACCTTTGTGTTCTACTTGGTTTGCAGTGGTTTTTAACTTGGATGCCATTTTTGCCCAGTCTATTTCTTATTGGTGAATCATGAACACTAACTTTAACTGTGGTGACTGAGGCCTGGAGTTCTTTAGGTGTATTTCTGGGTTCTTTTGTGGCCTACATGTGATGTGGATGAGCTCTTGAAGAAACTTTGATAGACCAGTCACTACTAGGAAGGTTCACCACTGTTCCATTTTTTTTTAAATTCCTGGATAACAGCTCTCACAGTGAATCACTGGAGTACCAACATTTTAGAAATGGCTTTGTAACAGCTCCAGCAGTAATCAAACTGTTTGTTTGATGATCTGAAACATGCAAGTATGACAAATATGCAAAAACATAAGAGATCAGGAAAAGGATCATTTTTCAGAGCACTGCATGTTCATGCCATCACCTTTGGTGATCTGTGGATAGTGACAGAAATGATAAGATCACAGATACAAACACCAGAAATGAGCTTCCTTTGAAGGCTGGCTGGGCTCTGTCATTTGGGAGGGGCTCGGAAAAGAGCCGCCACTCAGCATCTACAGGAGCCAGTTGAGGTGGTTTGGGCAGGATGTTTCTTCTTAGCTGTGGTGTTCTGGGCATGTCCCTGGGCAGACCTACATGTATGACAAGTTGGATTGAACACCTTGGTGTCCTCCTGGAAGAGGTGGAGGAGGTGGTTGGTAAGAGGGTGGTCCTGGAGTCTCTGCTCTTACTGTTGCTCCATGACCCAGATCCAGATATCCGGCACAGGATGGATGAATGAATGGATCAAAATTATTGGAGAAGAAGAAGGAAGAAGCCTTACTATTTACAAAAAAAAAAAAAAAAAAAATAGCAAGCACAGAGGTACAGCAGTGAATCTTTTCATCTGTCTTCTGGTGCTGTGCAGTATGGTGCATAGCAACGTGGTTTGCACACTGTTGACACATTAAACTTAAAATGAATCACATCCTACACTTATCAACCAAGTCACGCTATAGACATGTTTTCATTCACTAAATGACGTGCCTGTCCTCCTAATTGTCTTAAAATGGTGATCATTTTTAATTATTTAAATTGGCCTAATTATAATAATTATATATTGAAACATTCCATAATTGTTGGTAATTATAACACAGTTTGTCAAGAAAAATGAAATTTTTCTCTCTTATAAGTCACAGCATCCCAAAATAACCTCAAAACAAACGAAAAACATTGATATTTGACCGGCATAAAACTGAGGTAATACTTTTATTAGATAAGCAAGATGAATAAATAAGAATGTTTAATTCATTGATGACGACGCCAGAGGCCAATGCCAAGATTACCCAGCAAACACTGACACTAACCGTAAGAAGTGATGTTTTTTTCTGATAACTTTTTGTGTTAATTTGCCGGCTCTGGGTCATATTGAATACAATATTAAAATCCATTTTGTTCATTCTAAGAATTACACAGTAGTACTATCCAATAAATGCTCATTGACAATCACAATACGTGAGCCACAGTCTCAAGTCATCACATCCAGTTTCAAAACAACAAGATGGCGACGGTCATGACGCGATGGACAGGGTGTAATCGTTGCTGTTTTGCCAGAGCTGCTGATGTCGTAGATAAGAACAAGATGTCCTTTGGATTCAGTGCCATGATGACACATCTGTGTTGGTGACACACTGGTTCATTCCCAACTCCTCACACACGGACAGGACCCCTTGGCATTGGGAAACCGGACTTGAACCGAATTCTCCAGGATGACGACACCTTACGCCACCGCCACCTGCCTACTTATTCACATGCTCTTTAGAACAGGTATTATCAGCATTTATCATAACTCCCAATAATGTTTATAGATCCACTACTCAACACTTATTGACCAAATACAAAGTTATAAACATAAGCTGATGGTTATTATAAAGTATTACAGAAAACTCTTATATGGGGAATTGTGCAAATATTCTCCAGCCACCAAAATCTTGTAGTGCTGAGACCTAAAAGCTGAAGTACAGAGATACAAACAGTAATTTGACGTGTCAAAAAAAGCTGGGAGGACTATCCTGTGTGCTGCCTGTGTCTTTCTGTCCTTTCTAGGTTTGGCCTCCATGATTTTCAAATAGCCTTTGTTTTAACCACTCAGTCTGCTACAAAAACAAGCTGGTCGTTATGACACTTACACAACATACAGACACAGTTCAGCATGTTTATGATTGTCATTCAATCTCTGATGCATCACCTTTCCAATCGCCATCCGTGCAGTGATGTATCAGCATAGGGTAGCTTATCTCATCGCTCGTCTGGCTGGAGCATCTGCTCCGGCATCTGTTGTTAGTGGCAGACATTTCACCGCCACCACTTACCATAAAGCACTCCGACTAATCTCAGTAATGTCTGGATATTCAGAGGATAGTCAGATGACGAGATTAATGAATTGCAGCCGTGCTGATGATCAGAACTGTCAGACAGCTATAAAGAGACTGTTAGAGCTGCACCTGATACCTCCCGTCAGCAGCAGTGTTAGTGAGAGTGGGCTGATATTAGAGGTGTAGTGGAAGAATTTCAACAAGCCTCATGCGGTTGACTCATGATTGGATTCACGTGCCATTTGAAAAACACCTCGCGAGCAGTTAGCAAGAATACAGGAAAACTGAGGCTGTCATATTCCAATGTCAAAATCTTTTTATACATTTTTCTCTCTGTAATTATAAAAGTCTGTTCCGTGCTCACTTCAGCTCTCACTTCCTGTGTGTATGTGTGAGAATCTTGTGGATTTATTCTCTATAATCTTTTAATGACATGCACTAACGACGCGTTGAGGCTCAGAGAAAGCCCAGTCCATGGAACACACACACACACACACACACACACACACACACACTGTGACTAAGGCTCGGTGGAAGGCCGTGGCCCCTGAGAGGATCCACTGGGAGATTAGCCAAATCAGGAAAGAGTTTTAGAGAACGGCTGCTTTAATGCAGCACAGCACAGATTGTGTGTGTGTATATATATATGAGTGTTTGTGTGTGTGTTTGTCACAAAAGGAAAACACACAGTACATATCCTCAACCTCCAAAAATATTTCTTTGCAACTTTCCTGGACTGAGCTTCTTTGTTTCACTGCAGTCATCAGGTTTGGAACAGACGCTCAGCCCTGTTTAACATCAGCATCGACTTGCATGCTTGCAGGACACACACTTCTATCCTCTCACAGCGTACTCTACTTTTTTAAAATTGTTCTACAAACTTATATGACCATCATCTTAATATAATACTTTAAAAAGTTGTGACAGTAGAATTTCTTATTTTCCTATGAGTAAATTTTGTTATAAGATAATACAACAGTAAAATAATGACAGAAAATACACCCACACATATACAGCACACAGTGAATTTGACCAAGTATGTACACTTGTTACTGTAATCATCTGGTCGGCAATCCATTGTGATTGGAAAGTGTTGATATGTCCTAATAGTTGCATCGGTTCTCTGTGCACTGATATCAGGAAATATGTCCTGATATATTTATTTATTGAGCTGTGACCAACTTGGAGAAGTCAGGAGGATGTGCAAATCCAGGTCTTGAACATATAGGAGACTTTTATGAATGGTTCTGTGCTGTCATACAACCTGATATCTTGGCAAAATGTGTAATCGACATGCCAGCCCACCCTTCTTTGGCTTTCCGAAACGTAAAATGGACGTGCATGCAGAAATTACATTACCAGCAGGGGGATGAAGTACACTCCAGGGTCCTTAATCAATGAAGCTATGTCGCGAATATGTATTTACATGTAATTGTGTTAATAATGTGATTATTTTCATGCTGACTTTTCATGTTTCCATGCTGACTTGAAATAAAATATCTCCCTGCTGTTATTCTGCATGGATGGTGGATTGGCATGACTATTACACGTTTCGGTGCGATAGTTGTGTCAAACTGTGTCATGTTTGATGTTTTTCATTGATTCAACCACAGAAATATGAGCTAATTATGTATTTTTGCAACAAGGTGTCCAAAGATTGTGGAAAACTACTGCTCAAGAATGTCATGCTCAAGCTCCTGTTGACATTGAATGGTGGCTTAAGAGATTTGCACAGTACCTCATATATAATCAGTAAACACGAGGCAATAATTTTAAGTAAAATGTTACTGAAGCTTATAAAATCAGTTTATTTATTCAAAAATCGTAATCATTAAGGAAACGTGGTGTGTAAAAACTGAATGGATGTGATTCAAGTAAATATTATTTAACCAGATTCCAATAAATTTAATGTTGTACTTGCATAAATCCAAGTCTCTGTTTCGGGCATTAACATTTCTTTTTTAATTGCATAATGTCTCGTGCTTCTGATGTATCAGAATGGTAGGTTTGTAGATAGAAGAGAAATTATACGATCATGAACTGGGTATTTGGGCTAGGATGTGCTTTCACTGCCAAAATGGAAAATACAGCAGAACAGCCAAGTTATGCTATTGTTTGAGTTGCACTCAGCTGTATCAAGATAATGTTCATAGAATAATATCACTGCCAATACTCACCTGTTGATTGAATTTCACAAAATGCCAAATAACAGAGCCACAAAATCTCAGCACTGAATTTTGTTTATGAGCACAGTTTGTTTTTTGCAGTCCGGGCTCATATGCGCTGCATACAAATATCCTTTTTCATTCCTCGCCTGCCTAAAATTTCTGCGGTAAAAACACAGCTAAATACAGAGATTTTGTGTAGACCTGATGAATAAGTTGTCAGTTACAGATCACAGATGACGCCTGCGGAGAGGAGCAGTTCTGTATTTGTTGCTCCTCTTTTCTTTTTTAGCTTTGACAAAACAATTGTTAATATAAGAAGCTGTTTGTTTGCTCCAGGAAATAAACACGATGAAAATTAATGCATTATGTGAACAGCAAAGTAATTACCAGTTATTGATGATATCTCTTCAAGCCAACTCAATTAACACCAGCAGTTACAAAGCCACGGTTTTGCGTTTCCTGTTATTTCAGGGTTTCAGGGGGAGCTAACTTCATGCTGATGTTATCAGCACTGCTAGCAGGTCCGTGCAGCCATTGAGAAACAATTCAGAGCTTTGGTATTGTGAGCTGTATTGTGAGGGTCCTGACAAGAAGCACTTGAATAATCTTCCCCCTGAGGGCTGAAGCAAACGACTGAGATTTCTCTTTTCTTTTGAAAGGTTTTATTCATTTAATATAATACTGACACATGTACTCAATAGCGGTTAACAGGCGTTTAAAAACACAGATATTAAAACCATTAGAGCATCGATTTATTTTTAGCCCCTTTGATTCCATGGACTGCTTTTTTTTTTTCTTTTGTTTAAACACGTTTACATTTTTCAATATACCGTAACATCTACTTGGTATTAGTCTAACCTCACCCCTGAAAGGATTTTGTCCTCTGTCAAAAAACAAAAGCAAAGAGAAGACTGACAAACTGTCTCTGCATTTTAAAAAATGGCATGTGTGGTAAGCAACAAACTATTTAAGGTAAAATATTCGTATGGAGGTGAAATCTGAATAAAGAAGAGGTTCAGTTTCAGAAACATTTTGACAGCATCAAATGTGTCATGTGTGGCACAGTTAAATTTAAATGTGTCATCCAGACTACATGAGGCAAGCATTCTGGATCCACTCCCTCTTTTTAGCTAGTTTTGTAATACAGAATAGCTGTCTAGAGTCAAGTTTCTGCAATTCCCAGTATGCATATGGAACACAACTTAGCCATAGAAGAGAGATAAAGAATATAGTTTGTTGTAAAGATGTTTTTTTCATCATCTAATCAAGTGCCATTTAGGTTGGAGTTCACTTTGTTTTCAGAAGCAGTAAAGAATTGTGGGTGACTGAGTCTTTCGCAGTGAAGGCCCGAGGACACTCAGCTCTGCTTAAGATGGCGAGCAGTCATCGTTTTTTGAATATCCACAGGAAAAATCACTGGTTCCTCACTGATGTCCATCAGAGTCCATTTCCTTACGATTTTATAAGTCCGTCGTGCTGTGTAAGTACTTCCACCGCCGTTCTCTAACGCTCCTCTAGACATGGGCGGGACTATCGGGTCACCTGTAAAAGAGAGGGAAGAAGTGAGTCAAAGGTCACCATTTTAACAGAACCCAAAAAGTTTGAAAACAGCGTGAAACAGCAAAGAGAACAGAGCCAGCGCTGGTTTTACATGTCAGTGAAAGGCTTTAAATAATGCAGTGCTGGCTTCTATGTGGAAAAATACAGGAAGAGTCTCTTATTGGTGGAAAACATGACCAACACGGTTTCTGTCTCTTCTGGAACGTAAACAAGACAAGCTTGAATCGTGGCAGGCAGCCCACACCGCCGCACCCTCAGCACTTGGCCCTCTGCCATGTCATTTCGTCTATTTGTCGAGACGGCTGCACTAATCACATGGCCTCCTTATCTCGGCGATCCATCTTCGCTTTTTCTTTGCTCATACGCTCACTTCTGGTTTATTTCAAGCTATTAGAAGACATTTTCTACCAGCCAGTGATCAAACAGGCACAAACTGCTGTATAACTGCCAGTGCCGGGCATATAATAGACCAGCTTCTCCAAGACGGTTCTTCTGTTTTCCTTCATGCCTTTCCCTCCTATTGAGTTTCCCAGTGGTTTCCCCTCTTAGCCCCAACACATGCTGTCTCTCTGTTATTTCCTCATGGGGCAGACACTCTTTTGTCTGACCTGGGTCCCAGCTAACAAAGTGTAAATACCAGCCATCACTAAGAGAGCTCAGAGCAGTGTTTCTTCCAAGCTGGCAATTGAAACTACTGCATCTACTCTTGATGGCTCCAGGCCACCCTTCCTGGGTTTGCTCCCATTGCCTTCAGGCGTCTACTCCTGTGCCGGATCAAAGAGTCTGCAGGCGTTTGTTGTCACGCCAGTTCACTATGCACGCACACCGCGGCATCTCTCTGCCTGCTATACTTGAAGGTGCAAAGTCAAAGTCCCTTTAGGTGTTCATCCAGTTGCCTGTTCAAATATGCCTGTAGGTTGCAGTTTCTGTGCCCAATTAAAGGGCGGATTTAGATAGTTAGATCTCAATTTAGAAAGCACACAAGAAGTGCTAGGGTGTCATTTCTACAAGCCTTTTTAGACCCACGAGTGCCTTTTTTGTACTTAGTCCAAAGATTTAGCTGCCTACCGTAGTCGCATGGCCACAAGGCAGATGTCTCCTTCAGCGGTACATTTATTTACATTTGACACAAGTCATAGAAGCTGTGTAACATGTGATTTAGTTTGTGTGCGAATTGAACAAAATCAACTTCAAATCAAACTGAAACAAATTTAATTAAAATATTCTGGTTTTTCTTTCATTAATGTCTCCTTGTACATAACAAAACCAACAGTCGGGTGTTACAAGGCAGTGTCACCCACACTTGGGACAGACAGAAAAGCAAAAGCTTACATTTTCTGAATTATATTACAAGGTAAAAGTCTTCTTTCGTTTCTAAGGTTATTATTTTTAAACACAAATAACCATTGTTAAGGTTACTTCCGTCAAGGAGGTTATATTTGTGTGTTTGTGTGTGTACTGTGTGGGTGCCATTCTGTCTGCAAACACAATTGTCTGAAAAGTTTTGAATGAAATCTAATAAAAATTTGTAGGAGAGTAGAGTGGGGTCATGTTAACAATCAATTTAAATTCGGCTTACATCGACCAAGGTCTTCAAGGTCAGCTCAATGATTTATAGGTCAAAAACTGACGAAAGCCGTATAACCTAGAAGCTATTATATAAATATTTAAACTATTACTTTTCTACAACTTTCTTTTATGGTAAATATCTTGTTCGTAATATTGTTATACAGAGCTACTAAAAAATATGCTTCTTTGCACTGACAACATATGCAGGAAATGAAATACGGGGTTTATAAATATCACATTACTCTGCCTCTAACTCAAGGTCGCATAAGGTCAAACTTTCATAAAATATATTTTATTTTTAAAACTGTGATTAAAATTCTTCTGCCTTTGTTCATTGTATTACATTACAGATGCATCCAAATATAATTTTACATTTGACCTCTGATCTCACTTTTACATTTCAAATCTGCCTTTCTTCCAAGTTGACCCCCAAGATGTGTTATATCTTTAAATAAAGTATTGTCAAGATAATGAGCTGCCTAGTGAGTCAGATTTATCCTGCACAATATTCTTTTATATAATAAGTTCAAGTTATCCATGTCCAATTATTTACAAATCAATACCTATTATCAATTACCTACTCCCACATAATGTTCGTGTATTCAGAGTAAACATCTGATTTTTGCTTCACTGCAAACTTCCTGAAGAACTTTTTAAAAATAACAAAGAAAAGAAAACAAATATATACAAAATACAAAGTAAATATTGCCCTTGCTTAAATATAAGTTAGCATGCAAGCTTTAGTTAGCTTGCAGACAGTTAACGTACCATTACTAATATTTATGTTTCAGTTTTGTTTTGTGACATCTTGACTGCCACACTTCAGGGATTTACAGTTTTTTTTCCATTCTGGTCACTTATCAAAGTTTAAAGTGACTGAATGTCTTTTTTAAAGAACACCACATCTACTCGGTATGATGTACACTCACTGCAGTATATAGGTAGGTAAACCCTATACTCCTTGCTAAATTGTTGTCCTTGTTTGTTCACGATTGCACGAGCAGTTACACAAAGACGAACACACCTTCTTTGCTTTCTATGGCAGCTCTGCAGCTTGGAGACTGAGCCATGCGCATGTATTCATACATATGATATTATTTGGCATTGATCTAGCTGTCCTCTCACCCCTCCTCCTCTCCTCCCTCTTCCCTCCTTCGCTCCTCCTTCCCCCTGTCTCCAGGTAGGAGGAATGACAGAGAGTGCCAAATCCTGTTGTGTGTTCTTACCTTCTGCTGTCTGCTGACCGTTATGCTTGTTTTTTTCCCCAAGTGTTTTCGTTATTCGTTTATCTACCCATCACCTCTGCCTTTCTTTTCACTCTCCACTGATTTTTTTCTCTTTCATCCATCTCCTCCTGCCTCTTTTTTCCTTTCTCCATATCCCCCTGCCTCTCTCTCTCTCTCCCTCTCATACACACTCTATCGTCAATTTCAATTTACGAGCAGGTCTTAATGGGACCATAAGAGAACGTTCGATGCTATTGATCTGGATGCCTGCGAATCTTGACCTCAGCGTACGACACGAGAGGAGAAAAAAAAAATCACTCTTCATCATCAAGCGAACACATCAGCTAACGCTCTCAAATAGTGCAGATGCACACACACACACACACACACACACACACACACACACACACACACACACACACACACACACACACACACACACACACACATAGATCATTGATCATTGATCAAAGACCTGAATGCAAGAGACAGCAAATATTTGTGCTCCTTAAAACTACAACAGAGTCACTGATGAAGCAGTGCCTGCCTGAAACTGGTTTACTTTAATTATAAATGTCCACTTTGGAGCTGGATTGGTCAGCAACATTCACACATTCACACATCTAACTGTCTTCAAATAGCATCAAACCTCATGTGCTGCTTTATCCAATCAAACCAGACGACTCTTCTTTCTATTTGTCACATTGTCTGACATAACTGAGCGAGGAAACATCAGTTACACTTATAAGAGCAGTACAACACAAATCTGTGCTTAAGATAAGAACTGAAAATGATATCAGGGAAAAAAGGTAAAAGTAAGGAGGGGCTGTTAAGGGGAAAAAAGGTCTTCAGGGGGCACGAGCCACTTAGCTAGGTGAGAGGTGAGCAGAGGAAGCAGTGCCAAAAGAATTCTTAATCATCACTGTTCACTGTCTGGGAAGGCGTGAGAAGAACATGTGTGCCTTAAGCGCTTCTCACCACTCACTTTTTTCCCCCCAACCACGGAGATGCACGCATCTCTCCTCTCTGACCACGCCTTCAATCAATTATTTAGGCAGAAAACAAAGGTCTGCACCGAGCCATGAATAATGGAAGGTGAGAAGGCAGAGAGAAGGATGGAGGTTAGAAACAGAGGCGTACAGTGACAAGAGGTGAGTCTCGCACAAATTTTTCTCCTCTGACAGACAGCTAAGAGCCTGCTCAGGTCAAGCCACTGAAGAGAAGCCAACAGGTGCAGACGTAGGCTGAGCAGGAAGATATATAGCGTGCATTCACACCTTTTCACACGCACACAAAGACACAGACAGACTGCCAGTACATGAAACTTAACAGGGGGGAAGAATGTGCACATGCACACACTGCACAAACCGTGCTGTGGAAGAATGAGAGCATAAAAATTTTTTCCAGGGCATTTACCACTCCAGTGTATCAAATGTGGCGAGTTCTTTTTGCATCGAGTCAGATGGCATGCCAGTCAGACGCAGGGAAGCAGGGCAAGTGAGAGTGAAGGGAATTGTGATATTCATGTTCAGGGTGCGTGTGTGTTTTATTTGCCTTGTTCTTGTTGGCCTTATTTTTCTTCAGAGAATGTTTGATGTTGGAGCCAAGATGAGTCCAGAGGAAAAGTAAAGAGAGAGAAACTGGGTAAAAAAAAAGTGATATTGGGTGAAAGGAGAAAGAAGACGGGACGGAGACAAATAAGAGAGAAAAGCAGGGAGAAGAGAAGGATATAGTCTAACGTGATAGAGGTGAAAATGGATCACTCTGTGGTTGGTCTGGCTAGGTGTGTGCATGCATGTATGTGTTGAATGGATGGCACGGCAGGGAGAGAGGACGCGTAAAGTGTGCACACAAACCTTTGTGGTCTTGACTTTGTTGCCTGTGCTGCAGCTCCATCCTGTCAGATCTGGGAGCACCTTGCACTCCTCACCTTCCATGCATGGCTGCATCTGACACCACCACTTCTGAGCTACAATGGAGGCTACAAGAAGAAGAGACAGAGTTAATTTTAACTTTGATGAAGATGCAAGTGCAATCATGTCCTTTCATGTGTTTCCAAGACTTGTGTGCGTGTGTGAATTTTGACACCAAAATTTCACATGAACAAAGAGCCTCCAGAAAATAAATGTGGGTTTCAATCCGGTACAGTTATAATAACACGACTTTGGTGCTTTGAGATAAACAGTTGAAAGCACTAATTCTCAAATCAGCGCCCACTGAAGCACCATACAGAACAAGCCACAGCGAGATTATGCAATCAAAAGAGCGCCAGTCAAACCTCAACAAACAAAAACCAATGTGGAAAACATGATATGGAAAATATAAAATTATATTTCAGCTTGTTTCATTTATTCATTCTGCAAAGGCCTCTCATCGCTCGACTTGGATCTAGATGCTTTTTGCGACCACATCGTCCCAGTTCACTGAAAAACTGGTGTGGATGTTTAAATTACTCAATTCATGTAAGTCATTATCAGTGATGGGAAGTAAGTAACGCCGTTAGTAACGGCGAGTAATCTAACTAATTACTATTCCTATCGTTACAACGCCATTACAGTTACTAACAGTTACTAACAAGGAAACGCGGTCCGTTACTATTTTTCAACAAACAGATGGTTGAAGCTGTGTTCAGCTCACAGCACCTTATATCAGCTGCACGGAAGTAGCTGTAAGTAATCTGGACGCTACAGCTTTAAGCAGCTGCGCGCTCCCGCGGACGGTGATCACCATCACTGTCTAGCACCTGGAGCTCAGGGGGCAAACGTTTCAAGTGGGTGGGGGGTCAGCTTCACTCTGCTCAATCACATGAGTGCTGCTGTTTGACTGAGGAAGAATAAAGTATATTTATTATTATATTTATTAAGTATGTTTATATTTAGATGTTTTATATCGGGATATGAGATTTTGGTCATATCGCACAGCCCTAACGGAAGGAGCTGTAAGTAATCTGGGCGCTACAGCGTTTAGCAGCTGCGCTCCCCCAGGCAGCAATCACTTTTTGGCACAACACCTGGAGCTAAGGGGGCAAAACAATGATATGAGTGCTGCTGGTTGACTGAGGAAGAATAAAGTAGTCGTGGTAAGCCAATCACATGACCACTTAAAGACAAAGCAACAAGGTGACATATACCAGTTTATAAATTATGTTGATGGGCCAGTAAAACCAGTCATGATAAACAAGATATATGCTGTTTATTCCTCAATAGTTTCCTCACTTTTACTGTCTAAGGACAGCGCAGCGAGACCTCTCTGCTTATGAGCAAAAAACAAAACAAAAAACAGAGGACGTTTTAGGAGTGATGGCGAGAGAGAGAGAGAGCGAGCGAGAGACAGCAGAAAAAGAGAGAGCGAGTTTTGAGACGTGAGAGATTTGAGACGTTTAGCGTGTTTGCAGTGTGTAGTTAATGTGCTGTCTTGTGTAGTTAGTGTGTTGTGGATAGTTTTGTGTTGAGGCGACTGCTGTCTCCAGGTAGAAACAGCAGTGATACACCTGCTGCTGTCAGAGCTGCAGGTATCAGGCTGTGATGTTTCCTTTATAGTGGACAGAAATGATGTTTTTGCAGTGGCACAAATAATTTGTGGCATCTTATTGAAGAACAGCTGATTGTTCTGTAAATAGTTTGAAATGGTTATTTAAAAAAATCAAGGTAAAAGGTAAATGGATGCAAATAACTTTGTTGTTTGCAAAACTTGTGCATAGGATTTTAAAATTGACAATTTATATTTGCATTTAACATTATGAAATATGATTCATTAAACATGTTTGTGGTTGTTACAGTAAAAATATCACTTTTTCTCCTCGGACTTTATGGTTTTTGTCTGATTTTAGATCAATTGTGTTAATACAGTCTGTAAAAAATGAAAACATAACTGTAGATTCAGACACGTGAGGTTGTGCTGAAAACGATGAGACCAAACAAGTAAACAGTTTTTAAAGGTGAGATGTGGAGGAAACATCAAAAGTAGTTAAAAATGGACAATTATACCCTGGACCCCAGAGGGTTAAACTTTTTTTTTAAAGTAACGCAATAGTTACTTTTCAAGTAATTAATTACTTTTAGAATCTTGTAACTCAGTTACTAACTCAGTTACTTTTTTGAAGAAGTAACTAGTAACTATAATTAACTTCTTTTTCAAAGTAAATTGCCCAACACTGGTCATTATTAATTAATTTGAAAAGTCTGCCTCTATTGCACTTTGCTGCATTTTGCCTCAACACACCAACAATAAATGATTCATGAATCTGAAAACAAAGCAAGCTGCAGACCATTGTGAGCCTCAGAGCATCGCTGTTAAAACATCTCTTATGTAGTAGAACATTCTTTGTTCACTCAACCAGAATCAGGCGGCATCAAAGGCTGTTTTCTGTTTTTTTAAAGTTAATCTGTCATGTGGTTGACCACACAGATCCTCACATCTACTAGATATACAAATGAGGACAGATCTATTAGCCACCCTAGAAAATTAAAGTTGTTTTTTTTCCAAGAGCAAGGGATTTTCACTATATAATTTCTAAACATTATAGCATTTAGAATAAGTAACCATTAAAAAAAACCTCTAAAAATAGCAACTTTAGAATTTACAGGGTTTGCAAAGGTGTGCAAGGTTGCTCTGAAGTATTGCAGAAAAAGCAAAAAAGACCATGGTCAATATTATTACCACCCTGACACAATATTATTACCACCCACCACAGCACAAACCCCTGCTGTACAATGATGTGCTTTAACTTTGTGATGCTCAAAGCTTGTAAAATCAAGTTAAAATTGAAGATTATGTTCTATTTAAGAACTTCAGCCAGAGCTGTCACTTGATAAGGCATCATGGCAATAACTAAATAAATCAGTTTAGACTTAGAAAAATAATTGTTGGTGTTCACAAAGCAGGACATGGATATATAAATCTATTACAGTGTTTCCAAGTGTCAAAAACTGGATTCGGAAGTATCATCAAGAAATTCAAAGAGAGGCACACAGCACAGAACAAGCCTGGCAGAGGTAAGAAGTGAAAGATTTCACACAATCTGGAAAGAAAACTAGTGAGAGACATCGGAAGGCACCAGAAAAACTGCCAAGACACTCGTGAATGACTTAATTAGGAATATGAGTCTCAAAGAAGAAATATGGTATCTAAGCAGATTCTTACTCTGGATGGCATTACCTTGGCCTCCAGTAACACTGTGAGGAACCTTGGAGTCATTTTTGACCAGGACATGTCCTTCAACGCACATATTAAACAAATATGTAAGACTGCTTTCTTCCATTTGCGCAACATCTCTAAAATTAGAAATATCCTGTCTCAGAGTGACGCTGAAAATCTAGTTCATGCATTTATTACTTCCAGGCTGGACGACTGTAATTCATTATTATCAGGAAGTCCTAAAAACTCCCTGAAAAGCCTTCAGCTGATCCAAAATGCTGCAGCAAGAGTCCTGACAGGGACTAGAAAGAGAGCAGATTTCTCCTGTTTTGGCTTCCTGTTAAATCCAGAATTCATACAAGGTCTTAAATAATCAGGCCCCATCTTATCTTAATGACCTTGTAGTACCATATCACCCTATTAGAGCACTTGGCTCTCGCTCTGCAGGCCTACTTGTTGTTCCTAGAGTATTTAAAAGTAGAATGGGAGGCAGAGCCTTCAGTTTTCAGGCCCCTCTTCTGTGGAACCAGCTTCCAGTTTGGATTCAGGAGACAGACACTATCTCTACTTTCAAGATTAGGCTTCAAACTTTCCTTTTTGCTAAAGCATATAGTTAGGGCTGGACCAGGTGACCCTGAATCCTCCCTTAGTTATGCTGCAATAGACGTAGGCTGCCGGGGATTCCCATGATGCATTGAGTTTTTCCTTTCCAGTCACCTTTCTCACTCACTATGTGTTCACAGACCTCTCTGCATTGATTCATATCTGTTATTAATCTCTGTCTCTTCCACAGCATGTCTTTTATCCTGTCTTCCTTCTCTCACCCCAACCGGTCGCAGCAGATGGCCCCGCCCCTCCCTGAGCCTGGTTCTGCTGGAGGTTTCTTCCTGTTAAAAGGGAGTTTTTCCTTCCCACTGTTGCCAAAGTGCTTGCTCATAGGGGGTCATATGATGGTTGGGTTTTTCTCTGTATCCATGAAGCGCCTTGAGGCGACTTTTGTTGTGATTTGGCGCTATATAAATAAAATTGAATTGAATTGAATTGAATCACTAGAACTCTGCACAGGAATGGAGTGTGAGGCTGCAAAAAATCACTTCTGTAGAAGAGACACCTTCACGCCACACTGAAGTATACTAAGGACAACTTGGAGAAAGATTATGCATACTCAAGTGTCCTTTGATTAGATGACATGAAACTAGAGCTCTCTGACTACAGTGAAACACGGTGGTGGGAGTATTATGCCGCGGTAATGTTTCAGTGTGTTTGGAATCTCATAGAGGTGGATGGAATCAGGAAGAAAAAAAGAGATGTGAATATATTGAAAGAAAACTTCAAACAATCGCTCTTTCTTCCAATATGACATTGACCCAAAACACAAGTCGCTTCTGGTAAAAAACTACCTGCACAAAGCTCTGACTGATCCCACTGAAAATCTGTGCGGTGAACTGAACATCAGGGTCCATGCCAGACCACCAAAGATCAAATCTGGAGGAGCTTGAGAGATTTGCAGAGAAGAATTGGCTGGGATTGCTCAGGAGATGTATGTAAGACTTTCTGAAAACTGCAACAGCAAGCGACAGCAGGCTGTTCTCTATAAAAAAGGATACATAAATGATGTGCTAATAATTCTGACCCTGGTAGTTTTTGGCTTTTGGAAAGTAAATTTGTTTCTGTGTGCAAAGTGAAATAACGCCTGGATCCAAAATACAAACTAAGATGTTTGGAAAAGCTGTGTTAAAAATGTGTTCCTCTGTTTAACAGTAATTAGGAAATAATTCATTTTCCTGGAGGGGCTAATGATTTGGTGATGTTATGCAAGACAACATCACCATCGTTCTTTAAAACCGATTTTGCAAGTGCAGCATTTTTTTCAACATTTTACACAGTTTTGAACAAATAAAAACTCACGAGATAATTAGTGAGATGCTGTTAACGACAACTGATCCCATTAACCTTCAGGCTAATGTGAAATAAAACTTTTAGCAATAGAAAAAAGATTTTTAAAATGCTGATAGTTACCCGAGGCATGGGTTTCATGGGCAAAGGAATCATGTGAATTTAATTAGCCACAACCAGCTGAGATTGTTGAGATTCTTCAGGTTAAAAACAAATAATGAAACACCATCAGAAAATATAACACATATCAGAAACAAAACATGATTAAATGTCAAAGGAAAAAACAGCTGACTGACTGGATGTGTGAATACATAAAAGCTGTTGTCATGAATCCTTTTTCTTTAACTGTCACTCTAAAGACTCTAAAGACTGTCATCATTGTTAAAGAACTCTGAGAGTTAATATGAGTATTTTGTTTAGCAGGACAAAAATAACTCAATTAAATACAAAATCCAGTTTTTCATGATTGAATTTATTGGCCAAACCTACCTGTTGTTAAATCATGAATTAACTGTTTTTTGCCGTTGACCAGGCCAGGCCTTTTGAAAGAATAGAACCAGTTTGACACAGTGAAACAGAAGAGCTCAAAAAGAAACACAATGTGCCACACACTATCCAGAAGAACACAAAAGCTTATCTCACATTTGCTACAAAACATTCTGACCATTAAAAATGAAAAGAAACCCAGCATTTCATAAAAAGAACATCATACCAACAGTCAAACACGGTGGTGGTAGTGTGATGGTCTAAGGCTGTTTGGCTGATTCAGGACCTGGGTGTACGTACAGTGGAGTTCTGCTCTCTACCAAAAATCCTGCCCATCCATCATTTCATGCCCTGAAGCTCAAACTCACTTGGTTTATGGAGCAAGACAACGATCTGAAACACACAGCAAGTCTACCTTTGAACAATTCAGTAATAAAAACAAAATGAAGGTTTTTCTGCAAAAATTCTGCTAAGAAGAGTGGGCCACAGTTCCTTATTGCTGTTTATCCCAAACAGGTTTCAGTTCTTTCTGCCAAGTGAAGCACAACTAGTTGTCAGGTTTAGGGTGTAATGACTTTTTCCCTTAAACTCAAAGATTAAAAACGGTGCTTTGTATTTACTCAGGTTCAGGTTTAATATTCAAATTTGTTTGATGATCTGAAACAATTAAGTGTGATAAATATGCAAAAAAATAAATAAAATAAAATAAGAAAGGATAGGGGTAAATAGTTTTTTCACGGTACTGTATATCTGTGGTGCCGTAAGTAAGATGTACTCCACCATTCCAGCCCTTCATCTTACTGTGCCATGTTGTATTGTAAGTGAATCTTTCATCATGTTTGAGCGCTCACCCGAAACCCAGAAACAACTGAGAAATGGAGACTGGGTCAGTTATTTCATCAAGTGCCACTCTGCGAGGCTGGAGGGCCTGCTGGATACTGATGTTGTAAACACAGAGGCATTAGTGGATGACGGGTTTCCAGGCATACGGGAATATTTTATAGCTTCGAATAAGATAAGATAAGATAAGATAGAACTTTATTAATCCCTCGGGTGGGTTCCTCTGGGAAATTCGAATGTTCATCACTAAACACTAATCTCATTTATGGGTAAAATGCCAAAATACATTTGTGTCTAAAAAATCAACTTCTCATTTGCAGTGAACAAAAGAGCTTCGTAAAGATAATACTTCCTGCAGATTAATATCTTTTGCTATCAAGATTCTTGTTGGGAGTCCTCTGATGTTTACATAACGCTGACTACTGATAAATTCGGTGTAATAACAAAAACACAAGATTTCCTCTTCATGGTGCATTTTTCCTGAGCTGCTTCATTATAATCCATTTTAGAATTTGTCCAACCCCATCTCCTACAAATTAAGTTTCTTCACAGTTAAATTGTTAAATTTAGCTGCAAGATAATCACTTGCTGGATTACCTTTGGAAATTAAGCAGCACATTTATGAAATATATCGGAGTCAGCAGGAGGTGGTTGGGTTTGATTGTGGATGTGCCGAATATGTATGCTCATATCTCACACCAAGACTGGGGTTTGTGCAGCAGGAGCACCTAAAGTTAGGGAGCAGCGTGGACTTCTTTCTGTGATAAAACCCTAATATTTGTCCAAACTTTAGTTGATTGGTGTGAGTGCATACATAAATAATGCAAATAATGCATGCATAAATAGGTTGAATGAAAGCAGTTTAACATATGTCTGGTACATTCAGTATCAACATTACATTAATAGACAATAATTCAGGACCATGGCGCTGTAGTATAGTTGTGGAACAACACAAGATTCCATTTTTTATCTACTGCGATGAAGACGTTCCCTTTTCTGTCTGGAATAGTTCAGATTTTTGTTTCTTGCACCTTTAAGGTTTACCTGAGAAGCAAACATTTAATTACTTTTGAATTGATTGTGTTCAGAATATAACCCCATGCAATCCATCATATTCAGAATGTTTCTGAATTCATCACAAAAATATAACAGACAGAGGCAGTGTATGTAATAAATTAGTCTGCTGAAACAGCACAGAAAACGGGCAGTGGGAGAAAGGCTTCACTTTGCTTCCATGCATTTCTAGTCAGTATTCTGGCTACCAGTACACAGAAACGCTGCCAAGAGAATACTGATGGCTTCTATGCCTTGGCCCGTAAATCAGGGTTTACCTGGTCGTGTATCAATTCTTAGATTTTTCAGTTTACTGCAGCACACAGGGGGCTTGGTCATATGTAGCACCTGCATTGAACAAAGTCTCTTTCAAATAACCTCTTGCTAACTCTAGCATCTCTTCTCCTGATACTGACTGCTCCTCCGTGTGGCCTGACTGTCAGCACTCATCTTCATAAATGTGCTCATCTGCTAATGCAGTGTTCACTTTTTTCTTTCAGAGTCGATTAAAGCAATCTGAACTTTAGTGCTCTGCCTGAGATGCATGACAAAGAAAACATATGATGAGTTCAAATCCATACTAAGGCATTTTAGCCAACATTCAAAACAGGTGCACATCAGGCAGCGGCACTACGCAAGCGCACGCAAAAGATACCCGAACACCAATAAAGTGACACCTACCGTCGACGCAGGACGGCATGGCCCGAGTAGTGCCGGCGACCTGTCCAGGGAAGCAGGAACATTTGACAGTCTGAGATCTCTCCTCGATCTTGTTCTTGTTGCAGCAGCGATGGGCAGCAATCACCTCACACGTCCCCGCCTTCACATGCACTGAGAATGAAAAACAAAGATTTTGCTTTATGTTTGCTAACTTTAACGCATAAGCAACCATAGAAAAAGACAAGGAAATACAACTGGCCATCACAATTGGTCTGCCCTTCCCCTTAATGACCTCTTTGTAAACTATGTTGGGGAACAAGGACATCATTCTCTGACCCAGACAAACACAGACCATTACAAGATATTAAAAAAATATCAGCACTGAGAATACCTTCTTGGATCTCTGACCTTGTAGGACAAGTTAAGTATTTGATCCGTCCATCCATTTAAAAATTAAGCAAAACATATTTAAAGATGAGCCATAAAATATGCAGTTTATGCTTAGATTTATGACCATCTCTCTATCCATCTATCTATCTATTAAAATAGTAACTTAGGAAGGAATAATAATGAGTGTTTCTCCATATACTGTTTGGTTGCACTTCCAGTTTGCTGCAGTACTAATGAAGGGTACATTTGGAAAGTCCCTTCACATCTCCTGTAACTACCACTTTGTGTGCAAATTTCTATACACACATTTGAATCAGTCAGCCATGTGGTTAATTAACAAGTCAACCCCGAGCACAGAAGTCCCTTGAGTCAGCTAAGAGAGAGGGAACAAAGAAATCGCTCCACATTTGAAGATTTGTGATGCCAACACATGGCCCTTTCATACCAGCCTTTCATCAAATACATGAAAATGTCAAGGACAAACAATAAGCCTTGTCAGGAGCACTGTGTGCAACTATGCAGTGCGACTGTTTGTGTGCAAGTTTGACAGCTTACACGCAATATGTAATTACAGTGAATCTGCTCATGTGTTCAGATGCGTTCGACTTTGTTTTTCACGTGTGCGTGATGTGCAGCAAATGCACATACATGTTCAGTCTTTCAGCTGTGAACTTCGGTGTGTGTGTGTGTGTTTTGGCTTTTCAAACAGTTGTTGCAAGTTGCAGTTATTTCCATTACAAAGAGTCAGCCCAGGGTGCAACAAAGGGTGCACACTGCATGGCAATGAAAACTAAAGCAGAAAACAATGACTTTGTTTAAAGAGCATTTAAAAATGAGGCAAGTTGCAGTGAACGACCCAGTGAATATGTTAAGCAGGCTAACAAATATTTGAAAAGTTCTTAATTTGCTCTGTTGATGAGAAAAAGACAAAGCAGCAGTCCTGCAAAGCCCAGTCCAATTAATATCTCTGTGAAAAGCACTCTGTCTCTCTCCCATCTCTCTCTCATCTTTCTTTCAGATTTCTCTTTTTGTAGCACTAGGAGTTAGGCCAAAGGGTAAAGATAATTGTTGACTGATCTGTCCATCTGGCTGTCCATCAGTCCAACACTTTGATGTGCAAAACCAGCCACCGAACAGATTGCACTGATATTTCGATTCCTATAGAAGAAATATCTGCATGCATTTGGAGATTTTTCAAAAAAAAAAAATTCTTCTGTAGAAATTAATTATAATTCAGTCTCAAGTCAAATATTAAACTACTGTAGTTACTGGTTGGAATGCTGAGTAACAGATGGACATTCAGGCACCTCGAAGGACAATTCGCTTGACCTTCCCTCTGTTGACTCACACAGTGTGCGCATAAGCCCACTGGGTCTTGGTGTATTTTGGGTATAACATGACCCCTCATCAGCAACCGACTTTGGATTGTGTTAGACTGCATGTAAGACAATTAATGGTGTGTTTGCTTTAAAACTTTTCTTCACAGTCTTGAGCAGTAACATTTTAGAGATTCTTTTTATTTAGTTTAAAATGCTGTATTTCCATTTACGCTTGCACATTTCACTAAATCGCTTCGACTGTTTCCCATTTTCCTTGCAAAATATAAAGAAATGAGGGTTGACAAAAGACATTTGCACAATGCAGTCAAGTTCTCCAGAACACAAATTATATGGACTTTCATGATGATGTGCATTCTCCTCATCAAATATGAACTATTTTATAATTATACATCCTAAAATGTTACATTATATATCCTATAACAACTGCATAATGTTCATAATCATTTCATCATCTTTCCTCACAGTTCCTTCCCCTAACTCAGAATACATGGAGTGTGTATAGATTGCATGTGGGCTTTAGAGCTTTCTTTGAATAACTCTTATTTTCCATTTTCCCTTCTCCTTCTTGTAGAACTAATTGTTTTTTCTTCTTCTTAGAAGCTTGACAGATACAAAGCCAAGGAAAATGAACACATACAGAGTAAACACCTTAACTGAACCCCCCACAGGCGCACACAACCCTTGGCCCATTTTTAGGCTCGGCACCTGCAGTAGTAATTGACTCAGCATTAGTAAGAGCAGCCGCACACAGAGCTCAGCAGGAGGGGAGTAAAAGGTGGTCGGGATGTGGATTCTACCGAAGGAATGTAAAGGTTCACTGGGTCTTGAACACACATATTAATGTTAATTAATTCAATTAATTTGGTTATTATTATAATTTGAGACACATGGTAAAATAAAGATTGACGTAAAACCTACGACAGAAGTGATTTTTTCTTTTTCTGGCAGGCCATTTCTTTATTTTCTTCATTCTTTGCCTTGTAGCTAAACTGCTGTGTTTTATGTGTTACTTTATTTGAGTCATGTTTTCATTAATGTTTTTATAGTTTTAAAATTACTGATTATTTATTGAACACACAGAAAGCGTCAAAGGTGAAAACATATGAAGTGACTCTCCCTGATCGAATAGTTTGGTTATTAGAACTGCTTTGATTGAAGTTATTTGTGGTTTAAACAGAAACGGTGGTAGTAACACTGCTGAAAAAAAGTTAAAGATCTTCTGGGAATAACTTGTTTATTTGACATAATTTTGAGGATGCTTTATTGTAAGTCCTGATTTCATATTTAATAACATGGGCAGCATTCGTCTTTATTTATCTCGCACTGTGAAATCCTAAAATAGGATTTTGATCCCAGTCACACAGGGCTTGAGACTGATTGGTGACCATCTGCCAACCGCCATTTAGAGGAGCAGCTGGTGAGTGATTGCTAGAGGTTGCTGGCAGTTGCTGTGAGATCAATTGCTAAACCACAGAAAAGCCACAAGGAAAAAGCAGTAATCCTGGAAGGTACTGACTCGTCTGCAAACAGTCGCTTACTAACCACCAAGTTCGGGAGGTAGAGTGGGTCGTCCAATCATTCTCAACTCCAGTCTGCATGGTGAAGTAGCCTGTTGTATGAATATGTGAGTAAACGAGGATTGTAATAAAAAGCACTTTGAGTGCTCAGTTGGAGTAGAAGAATAATATACGAGTACCAGTCTATTTAGCATAACTGAAACTTGGAGAAAGAATGATAATGTTGCCCTTCCAAGTAAAAGATTAAACTAATATTTTAAAAAGGCACCACATCTACTTTAAAAGCAAACAGTCACCGTGTTAGGTTTGTGTTGTACTTTTCATAGTTCCACTGCTGCTCAGAGAGTTCTGGGCAAGTGTTTGGAGACGGGTTTTTGTCTTTCCTGCAGCCTTCGGGCAACTGTGGCATTCTTCAAGTGACTAGTTGCAAGGAGGATCAATCACTTGCCAACTGCTTGGAGAATGTGCATTTTCCCTAGCCAAGGTGGGGCCTTACCTTATACTAAAACTTTTTGTTTCAATTCAGTTCAATTTAAATTCAAATTTATGTTAATAGCGACAAATCACAATAATTGTCACCTCAAGACCCTTTATATTGTAAGGTAAAGACTCTGCAATATTACAGAGAAACCCCAAACAATCATACAAACACCCAATGAGCAAGCACTTGGCGACAGTGGGAAGGAAAAACTCCTTCTTTACAGGAATAAACCTCCAGCAGAACCAGGCTAAGGGAGGGGCAGCAAAAAGACTTTTATGCTTCAGGAAAAAGGAACGTTTTAAGCCTAATCATAAAAGTAGAGCACTTCATTTTTTCTCTGTATGTATTATTGTAGGGTCTAAAGCACCTTGATGCAACTGTTGTTGCGATTTGGTGCTGTATAAATAAAACTGAATTGGATTGAATTGAATGGAGCCTGATTATTAAAAAAATTATTTAAAACCTTGCATGCAAGAAGAAGGACTTTAAATTAAATTCTGGATTTAACAGTGACTATCAACATATGCTGCTGAATACTTTTAAGGATTGTTTTAGGTAGTTGAATGTATTTGTTTCATAGCAGTCTGCTTTGCAGTAGAGAAAGAATGTGCATTTAATTAGCCGTTGTGGTTTGGTAATTCCCTTCAGTAGCCTGAGATATTGAACTTGGTGGGGTGTTTGGTTTGGGTGTTGAAAAGTAAAGTGGACAAAGACAGGAAGCATGCACTCCGTGTTTGCTTGGGACTCTTCTGTGGAGGACCACACACACAAATTTCTTTCAGTGCACACAGCTGCTGTTGATGGTGGATATGTTGTTGGCAGAACTGCTCTTTTTGGTTAGCTTGCTGCACTTGCAGGCTTTACAGTGTTGAGAACTTTTTTTCTCAAATAAAAAGAGGGCACACTTCATAGAACTGGATTTCATAGGGATTTAGTACTCGCATGTGGAAACAGCTCTGGAAAACCATATGTGGGTGGGGGTGGGGGTCCTTAGCTCAGTAATACAACTGAAGGTGTCAACAGTTTGAGGCTGTGTTATGCCAAGATTTTAATAATTACCAGTTTGGCAGATATTGAGTCAGGCAGGGGGCCACAGCCTCCAATAAACTCTGATAAACATTCATCTAAATGACTCAGAACACGACACACTGCAGTGTATGTGTTTAAATATACACACACAAAATACATATCCACGTAGAAGCTGTGCTCAGTTGTGCATTTAGTGCTAAAATAAAAACATGTAAATGGAAATGTTGCCGTCTTTAGTGTATATGTGTGTGCACCATAATGTGTGTGTATTTACTAGAACTGAAAATTCCCATTCTATTTCAAAAATGGCACCCACTTTCATCACGATCTCTTTCTCACACACCCCTCCGCCTTTTACTCCTTCTTCTCCTCCTCCTCATTTGTTTCATCTGCTTTACCTCGCCCTACTGCTATTTCACAAATGACCCCTCCTTTTCTCAGCCTCTCTTAGCCACTTCAGCGTCCCATTTTTCCTCTGCTCCCTCTTGCTCGTAGCTCACCACAGCAAACTCAGCAGGGTAGGAAACTATTATCCTCAATCACAGGCTCTAAATCAGAGAATTTTTTACACTTTCTACAATGCGTCCTCTCTCTCTCCTGCTTTTTCATCTTCGTGGCCATTTCACTCCCTCTCTAACCCCCACCCGTATTTTTCTCCTTGGCATGAGGACTTGTTATCCCTGCCTCTCTTAATACAGCAGTGGCTGTTAACCCCATTTACTAAGGATGACGTGCAACTGACAGACTAACAGATGGACAGATTGCCCCGACTCAGAATAACCAGGCACTCTGTGTGGGTGTCTGTGTGTGTCTGTGTAAGTACTGAGATAGCTGTCTTGGTCCCAGTGGGGTGCCTCTTTCAAATGTCATTCCTGCCACTGGGGACCTCTCCCGCTTTCTCTCTCACAGACACTCACACACAAACAGAGTTAAATACACAAGCACAGACACAAATGTACGTGCACATCTAGTATGAGGAACCTGTCAAAATGGAAACACAAATCTTTCTAGTTAGCGCTGTAAATATTTAAACAGTTCAAGCCCTTGTGTTTCAGGATCTGTCAAATGTTAACACAATACTTGTAAAGAAGTAGAAAGAAAAAGTCACTGGTTACCCTTTTATATGACACTGTATGATTTAGGTGACTGAATCTGCTACTTTTAAGGTCCCAGCTGGCACTGGGCAACATTTTGTGAATGCTGGAGCTGTAACTAGAGAGCCACAGAAAAACGAGCAGTGTAGTGAAAAAGTATTTGCACCCTTCCTGATTTTATATAAATTATTATTTCATTTATTAAGGGAAGAAAAACCTACCTGAACCTGTGTGCAAAAGTAAATTACATAATAAGTGAGTCATTCGGGTCCTGAAGCATCAAAGGAACTTCAGAGCATCACATTACCACCACCATGTTTGACCTTTTTTAGGATGTCAGACTAAAGAGACAAAAGGTAAACACAACACGTCCGAGACAGAGGACTATGAAAATAAAACAGGAAGTAACACACACAGACTCAGACTAAGACACATGAACTTGGGGATAAACATACATAGAAACATGACAGACCGGAGACAAGACCTGGGAGAATGGACACAGAAATGAACTAATATCATGAGGAACCAATGGCTATAAGAAAAGATAAATTCAGTAGCCCAAAGTAGTAATATTATACTTTTATATTATATTATATATATACTGAAAACACTATCTAGGCTACTTACATTTGATTTATGCTGTGTCACTGCTACAGTGCTGCTCCTAGCACCTCATGGCAATGGATTCATCCTTTGAATGAGGCAACCTCTAATCAATGCCATAGGCTCATCGGAAAAGGAGGATGGAAAATACCCTTGATGTACTTACACTTAGAAATGCTGCTGGCTGCAAGCTGTAACCGCTATTTGTCTTTTTTTTCCCATCATCAGAGCACTATTGCAAGGCTCACCCCTTGTAAACCCAACTGCCCAGAGCCAGTTGGGATTGGCTGCTACCCCCAGGAGACCCTAGTTCAGTAAGAGGTTAACAACATGTGTGCACTGATAGACCTGTTAATGGATAGACTAAAGTAAATAACAACCAACCAAACCAAAGAATTGGGGAAAAGTCCAAAACTCAGCAAACATGCAAGATTTCATCATAGGTCTTATGTTTCTATAGCAACACTTTATGCAGTTAATTCATGTTTTGATGTCTTCGGGCTGTACTCTCCAACCCCAGCAGTAACCTTCATCTCTACAACCTACAAGTAGTCATAAGTCATCAAGCTTCCTCTGAATCCTCGGTTCTCAGCTGCATCTCAGTCTCCTCCCTGTTATTCTTTGTTTGTGTTTTCACAGCAGGAGACGGCTTTGACTCTGATACAGTGAGGCATACCGAAACTGACACCTTCTGTATGTCAAGCCCTCAGCAACCGTGCAGGGCTGCAAACATGATGACGGTGGTAAAGTGGTAACAGTCAAATTTACAGCGCTGGTAACATCACGAGTAAAGAAAATAGCTGCAAAACTAATCAATTAACAATTTAAAGAGCTATATTAAGAAACTGCTTCCATGTGAGAGCCAGAGTCAGGCTAATGTGACTGTCAGTATGTGTTGTGTGCATAGCCTCTCTTGGAATGAACGGGATATCTGGACTCATCAACATCTGGTGCCTCATGTTAAACACTGAGATGGTTTGCTGGCAAAACAGCAACAGGAGTTGACAGTCCCTCATCAGGTATAGTTAATGTACTGGCGTGATGAACAGAAATACCAGCGAGGTAAACGTCCCCTCTGGTTTTGTTTGCTTTTAGGTGCGGGCTTCACGATATTCTAATTGCATCCAGAGCTTTTCATGCTGTTAAAGTTTGACCAGCACAAAAACAATTTAGTAAATCAGATGTTTGTTATCATTATTATTTTGTTCTTCAGGTGTTTTCATTTTCCCTCTGCTCTGACCCTTCTGGCACAGCTCCAGCCAAGAAATTAGCATGAAACTACTTTCAGCATCCATAGCACACTCTAGATGTTCTCTATACATCACATATTAAGTATGTATAAATATTTAAGGTTTTCCTTTAGGCTCGTATTATTCTATTCACAAAGAGCATATTTTGAAATGGAAAATTAGTCCTGAAAGCTTGCCAAGTTAATTAGACATACAAAATACATTTCTTAGTGCATGTGTGTGCCCATCAGCGCATGTACGTCCATGCATTTGTATTAATAATTAGATTATATTGGCCTCTGAGATGGCAGCGTTTGTTCTGAATCATAAACACAGAGCAAATTAAAATTCTGTTTAAGAGCCTGCCAAGAAAATTAGCATGGAGAGAAAGGAGGCACGCACACTCGACCACTAGTGTCTTCTCCCCTCAACCCTGTTTTCTATTCACTTCTGTGTCGACGACTCCAGCACACGTCTCTCCTCATCTTCTGCCACAGCATCTCTGTGCGATGGTAATTCATAGAAGTTGTAAGTGCTGGAGGGAAGTGGCTTTTTTTCCTGACAGGAGACGGTGCCCCAGTGTAGATACACAAGAACTATATCAGCACTGCACTTTCTGCGCTGTGCTCATATTGTGTTTGCTGATCACAAATAGACTGATCAATGGCAGCCCCCTAAAGAGCCTGACTCCTCCCATGCACTAATGTCCCTCTCTGTTATGATAAACACTGAGTCCTGTGGGGGGGAAACCTGAGAGGAGGAAAGAAGAGAAGCTGTCAATAGAGGACATGCTTGATCTTAAGCACTTATTTAGAATTCTAAATATGTTTGCATATTTATGGATAAGAAACATTCCTGGAAATAACATTTTGTGAAGGAAAGATTTTTATTTGATCCTTTTTCTTCAGCGTTGGTATAATGGATTTACGGAGGGACTAGATTTAAAAACATCTCACAGAGCGCAGTTTTTCTAGGACTTGTGCAACATCCAAGGTATCAGTAAAATGAAAAAACAAGTAGCTAAGCTTTGGGAGATACACATCTTATTCTCCTTTTTTTCCTCGTGGCTATTCTGAGAGGAAATAAATCTTTCCCACTAACCAGAATTTAATAAATACAATTTTTTAAGGCAGAATGGAATAAAGAAGGAGGAGATGAAAGCAGCACAGCGGGAGGTGAAACGCTGCCTGAGGGAAGCAAAGGACACCTACAGGAGGAAGGTGGAGCAGAAGTTGGAGAGGAACAATATGAGGGAGGTCTGGAATGGTGTGAAAACCATCACAGGCCACAACACCAAGAAAAGCACAGTGGGGGGGACTGTGGAGAAGGCAAACGAACTCAACAACTTCTTCAACAGGTTTGACCAGCCCACAACCCCCCCACCCTCACCCTCACCTTCACTACAGAGTCCTCTCCCCACTCTCCTGCCTCCCTCGCTTCCCCCCCTTCCTGACACCATGACACCCCCCTCCTCCAATCCCTCTCTCAGCAGCAAGACATCTCCCCCCCTCCCCTCCTCCCAAACATCTCCCAGTGTCACAGTGGATCAGGTCAGGAGGCAACTGAGGAAGCTTCGCCCCAGAAAGGCAGCAGGCCCAGACAAGGTGTGTCCTAGGATGCTTAAGGCGTGTGCTGCTGAACTTGGGGAGCCGCTACAACGAGTCTTCAACCTCAGTCTGCGACTGGGGAGAGTGCCCGCCCTATGGAAGACATCCTGCATCGTCCCGGTCCCCAAAAAGAACCGGCCCAATGAGCTGAATGACTTCCGACCGGTGGCACTGACGTCACATCTTATGAAGACTCTAGAGCGGCTCTTCCTCAACCTCCTCCGACCACAGGTACAACATGCCCAGGACCCACTACAGTTTGCATACAAGGCGGGTGTCGGAGTGGAGGATGCCATCCTGTACCTCCTACACAGAGCCCACTCACACCTGGATGGGGGAAAAGGCACGGTCAGGATCCTGTTTCTTGACTTTTCCAGTGCCTTTAATACCATCCGGCCCTGTATGCTTCAGGAAAAACTGAACAGGATGGAGGTGGACCCCTGCCTGGTGGCTTGGATCTCCGACTACCTCACCGACAGGCCACAGTACGTCAGGCTGAAGGACATCACGTCTGACACTGTGGTCAGCAGCACAGGAGCACCACAGGGAACTGTGCTGTCCCCTCTTCTCTTCACCCTGTACACCTCTGACTTCTGCTACAACTCTGAATTATGCCACATTCAGAAGTTTGCAGATGACACGGCCATCATGGGGTGTATCTGGGATGATCAGGAAGAGGAGTACAGAAGTCTGGTGAGGAACTTTGTCGCATGGAGTCACACAAACCACCTGCAACTCAACACCTCAAAGACTAAGGAACTGGTTGTGGACTTCGGGAGGTCTAGAGCAGGTCCACTGCCGGTTCAGATAGAGGGGGAGGAGGTGGAGGTGGTCAACAAGTACAAGTACCTCGGGCTGTGGGTGGACAATAAACTGGACTGGTCATGCAACACAGAGCACCTGTATAAAAAAGCCCAAAGCCGACTGTACTTCCTCAGGAGGCTGAGGTCTTTTAACATCTGCAGGAAGCTCCTGAGGATGTTTTACCAGTCGGTGGTTGCTGGAGTACTTTTCTATGCTGTGGTGTGCTGGGGGAGCAGCACAGCAAAGAAGGACTCATGCAGGCTGGAGAAACTGACCAGGAAGGCTAGCTCTGTGGTCGGCATGAAGCTGGACACTCTGGTGACAGTGGCAGAGAAAAGGACATTAAAGAAACTGATGGACATTATGGATAATGCCGGGCATCCTCTGCACACGGCCATAAACAACCAGAAGAGTCTGTTCAGTGACAGGTTGCTTCTCCCCAAGACAAGAACTAACAGACTTAAAAACTCCTTTGTCCCACACGCCATCAGACTGTTTAACTCCTCTCTGGAGGGGAGAGGGAGGGGAAACAGGAGGACAAAGGAGGGGAACAACTAAGCTGTAGTGCCTCTTCACCTCACTGTACAATACCTTGTGCAATACTTTTTGTAAATAGTCAACAGTGCAATAGACTCAATACTTGAAATGTGCAATTCACTTGTATTTTTATTTTTTATTCCTATTTATTCTATTTATCCCCTTCGTATATTTTATTTATATTTGTCTCTGTATTTATATATATGTGTGTGTGTGTGTGTGTGTGTGTGTGTGTGTGTATATATATATATATATATATATATATAACAATTCTGTAACTGTAACTTCGGTCGTTGCTGTGCTTTTTGGAAGTCGAATTTCCCAGAGGAACCCACCCGAGGGATTAATAAAGTTCTATCTTATCTTATCTTATCTTAAAGCACAAATTTAGAAACAAAATAAGTTGGGTTTTATTTTCCACATGGGTAGCTTGGAGAACACGTTCTGACTAATTGCCATACAGCATTTTTAACAACTGTAACAAATGACCATCAAAACATGCATTCAATCATCAGAATATGGAGCAGCGGTTGATACTTTTTTCTCATTTATGGAGAATATTCCTCGTTCCCAAAGCTCAACAGAAATGCATTAACTATTAGACAACAGAACAATAATCTCATAATTGCTCATTTCCCTTTCTGCCCCGCTCTCAATCTCTCTGCTCATACACGGTAGCTGGAGTCATAATTCCTTCAACAGCTAGAGGGCTGAGTCGCTTCCACGTATGTCACTAATGACCCTTTGCTAAAAATGACTGATGCGGTTATTTTTCTTGGGAAAGCTCAACACAAAGTGAACAAATGGAAGTGATCAGAATTAAAACATCAGCCAGAAAACTTGCTTCCTCTTGGAAAAAGTGCAGGCTAAATGCAGCCTGCAGATTGATTTTTTTTTTCTCGACACAGCATCCACTCTGTCCCTAGTTCCCCCCACACCCCACCCCGCTTAGCATCCCTGAACAAGCGAGCGGGTGAGTGAGTGAGTGACCACAATTGGAAAGTGTTTGCTCGCAGCAGGATTTCCTGCATGCACGATGTGATAAAAATAACAAGTGTAAAAGAGAGGGAAAAACACTGGCATCTGGCTCGTCGGGATTTAAATGTGAAAGGAAAATACCGTGGGCGTCCACACAGAGGGGCTCATCCCTGTCAGAAAATAAATAAATAAAAAATACCTTGCCATAAATCATCCAACCGTTTTAGATCAATCAGCATGAAAACAAGCACGCAGAAAACATACCCTCAACATCACCTAAATACTCATGGCTCTCTGATTGGATTAAGCTCTCTCTTCACTTCTGTCATGCAACTCGCTCTCTTACACCTCAGCAAAGTGATTTATGCTTTTTATTGTCAAACTACTCCCATCTGCCTCCACCACATACCTATCCAGCACCCGCCTCTCCTCCATCTCTGTACTAATCACCCTCACTGATATGAGACCAGCTTGTGCCAGATTGTCTCTTAGTCACCCACACCACATCCCTGGTTCTCCATCATTGATTTTCATGAAGTTTTAATGCAGTTCAAACAAGGGAATTATCTCTCCACACCACAAGCACAACTACTGTCTTGCTAAATCACACAGGATATTAGTTCATGTGACAGGGGGAGCCTGGTGACACATGGCATGTCCTGACATATTAGCAAGCGCGCCGCCACCGTTGCCGCCACCGTTGCCGCCACCCCGCAGCAGACAATTTGTACTAATTTGTGCTCCAGGCAAGATATTAGGATGGTGAATTTGATATAAATTCTTAATATGTTCGGATGTATTAACACACCATTACCACTCAAGCATTAAGATGAGGCAGCATGTGTGTGTACGTGTGCATGAGACACTCGAGTTTTAAACCTTTTTGGTTAATTGTTCACTGCTGACTGATGGCGACTTTTCAAGAGCCCTCCAGGAATGTCCGGGTTTCCATACTTATCTGTATAATTTGCTTCCCTTTTTCTGCTACCCACTCTGTCTCGGAGGTTGGAAAGCTACCTATGTCAGTATTTGCATCTTTTTGTCCTCTCCTACAGCTGTTTCAAATGTGTATTGTGGGGGAGCTCAAATCAAACATCTTTTCATTTCTTTGGCCTAAAGCTGTCGTCTCTCTTTCTCCTTCTCTGTGTCTTCCTGGCAGACCACTACAGAGGCAGAAACACAATGACTGTGTTCAGTCCAACCCCCCCCCCCCCCCCCCCCTTCCTCCAGTTTTCTCTTTGTCAGTCAGCAAACGAGAGGTTTATAGCACAGCGGCCATGTTGATGAGGATTTCATTCTGTCTGAATTCTCTCCCTGTCAGAGGAATAAGGACGGACACTCATAAATGTCAGACATATTTTACTTTAACACGTAGCCGTGCGTTTGTGTGTGTGCATGTGTGTGAGTTATGGTTGGTGTTTATATCAATGCTGTAGCTACGTCGTTTCACAGATCTAGATAAATGGTCTGTTATCGGCCTGTTTACTCTCTGTGAGAGACCGGACAGTCCCATATGTTACACCAGGCTCCACCAGCCAGTTCACAGCATGCCGACGCTGCCGTCATCTGCAAACCTTGAAAATTAGACAGATACAGACTGTCGCAGCTTTTTTGGAACAGTGGAGGGACGAGTGAAAATCCCCCAAAACACATTTTGAAATAAGCTTTCTTGAGAATGAAACAGTGTCTTTGCACGGTCATACTTTGTGGAAAAACAAACATGAACATGAAATATTATCAAAGAAATGGAGCTATATTCACGGTGCTGTTGACTTTCACAGGCATTTTACAGGCTCACATTGCAGTATAATCTGTAACTCAGTATTACAGTTATGCTACCGTTACAGAGATATTCCAGCACGGAGCACAGGAAAGAAATTTTAGCACGTGTTCAATTTAGCTGTGACAAACTATGCCACTGTATTTTTTCCAGTGATATCAAGAGCAAAGCAACACTGATGAGCTTTGTTTTCACCCCATTTCATCCTCAGAGAACTGGTTTCAACTTTTGAACACACTACTTCATTTGTCAGCTACTTAAAGGGAGGTGCACCACAAACCTCCTTGTGAATGCTTTGGTCATAAGAATATTAGCATTCATTCATTTGCATGGAAAACACAAACACTCAGCAACTAATCGCTAAACAAAAAGTGCAACACAAACCGGAGACAGAGACTGAATTCAAAGTAAAAGTTTTGCCTTTCACTATCACTTCTCAATTAGCTGGTGAGTGTTAGCAGATAAGCAGCCATCTTCCATGCAGGCAACCTGCAACACACTAGACCTGTTCTGTTTTCAGTGCCGTCATTTTATCATGATCACCCTCCTGCAACCACCAGCCAACTTGTTGGGAAATACACATTTTTCCCTAATACACATTCACAACATTTGTCCCATCTTTAGACTTGAATCAGTTTCACACCGACTGTCAGGAACCTCTTTTAACCACCTTCAACCAGCTGGCTCATTTTCCCCCAGTAACATAGTTGTTGCCAGCTGGTTACCAGGTAGTCACTGAGGCTTATGCAGATTGAAAGATTAAGTATATCCAAGCCACCACAACACTTTAGACTTTACTGAATAATGTAATTTCCTACAGAAAGAAAATTGTTTACTTCCATCAGCAGAGATGAATCCACAACATGAACAGCATGTTCAGCTTTCCTTCAGTCTTGTTTTAATCACTTTGCTGTTTCAGTAACTTTTTAATTCCAGCTCTGTATTCTTCAGCTTTTCTGAAACCCCATTTGTCCCTCATTAAATTTGTTTTGCATCTTTCTTCAGTTTGTCCTTCATGGTTGGATTTCTGTAGACTCATGCTTTTGTTGGCCTTCGTACAGATGAATTATTTGCTGTATCAGGTTTTTTTTGTTAATAAAGCTTGACTTTTGCTCTCTGTGTCCACAACATGGGTACTCTTTTAAATCAACCTTAACTCTTTATCCTTGAAAATAAGCAGTTCTGCAGAGCAGTTTTTGTATGAATGTTACTGCAAAATACGAAAATGGAAAGATGGCACACTCAAAATATCTGAAACAGCCTTGAGGTTGCTCATGGACGTGCACCTTACAAACTAAAAATGTACATGTTAGCTATTCCACTTAAACACACACACACACACACGCGTAGTACTTACTTCCAGTTATAAGCCAGTGATACTTCTATATGTGAGTATAGGGCAGAGGTTCCCAAAGTGTGGGGCCCCCCCCCCAGGGGGGCGCGGTATGAAAAGAAAAAAAAGAAGAACGCTTGGACACTGCTAGCATAACAGACAGGTTTTTGACGGGGCTCCCACACAAACGCAAAGCAGGAGATGAAGCATCGCCAAATATGTTTCCAAACCAACCTTTCAAGCCAAAGACTAGAAAATATGGTGAAGCATATCTGCCCTTTGGCTTCACCTGTGCTGTAATAAAGTTAAAGCCACACATTTAAACCAGTTGCTCTACATATAGAATTTGCACCTTAAGAGTCAATAGCATCTTTGGAGATATTTAACAGTAACGACACACTAAACTTCCCACTCTTGCAGATACTTAGGCATCACTGTTCCAAGCATCCACACATGAACGTCATTAAAAATGTATCATCCTCTATAATGCTGGAACATAATCACTCGATTTATTTCTATGATAGACATGCTTACTTCATATTTTACTTCAGACAGGTTATCTGATGGTCTCTATGACTGCTGCGTGAAACTTGTTGTTTCTTCTAATTCTTCTAGCTTCTAATTCCTTTGCGTCAGCACTTTCTCTCTAACTACATTCATCAGGACAGCTCATCATCTTTCCACCCCTTCCCTCACTAGTCTCTCATCCCATCTCACACTACCAAATGAAAGGGAAACCCTGGTGTGTCTGAGGCTGGCTGGCAGCAAAGCCAGAGGTGGAAAGATGAGAAGAGAGAGAGAGTGTGAGAGAGAGAGATAAAGGCAAACAAAAGGAAAAAGAAAAGAAAGGAAGGGGAGTAAAAGCGCAGCCTGCTCTGACTGTAAATGCTATATGAAAACAGGAGAGTTTAAGCGTTAAGAGATGATTAGACTTTGTGGAATGAGCAACGTTGGGCAATTAATAAAATACAACCGAAGTTTCAAGTGTTATGCACCTAGGAAACCGTGAGAATAGAGAGGCAGTTATTGCATTTGTACAGATCTGTATTCACTCGCTCACACGCTCATCTTTTGTTGACATCCCACAACATGAAACTGCTAATCTAAAGGCACCATTTCCTTACAGTAACAGAGATATTTTGCCTTTATTGTCGGAATGTCACTTAGAAAATGAAAAACATGTTGGTATTTTCTACTCGTTATCTACTTCAGCTCTTCTGAATGTTAACTAATGTACATCATTGTTTTTATACGAATTCATTCAATTCAATTTTATTTATATAGCACCAAATCACAACAACAGTTGCCTCAAGGTGCTTTATATTGTAAGGTAAAGACTCTAAAATAATACGAACAAAGAAACAGAGAAAACCCCAACAATCATGTGACCCCCCTGTGAGCAAGCGCTTTGGCGAGAGCGGGAAGGAGAAACTCCCTTTTAACAGGAAGAAACCTCCAGCAGAACCAGGCTCAGGGAGGGGCGGGGCCATCTGCTGCCACCTGTTTGGGGCGAGGGGATGAAGACAGGAAAAAGATGCTGTGGAAGAGAGCCAGAGATGCAAAATAACATTACAATGGAAATAGACGTATGTTGCCTTCCACCTACATGGATATAATCTTAATTTGACTTCTGTTTTATTTCTTTTCTACTTAAAACTGACCTTCAACACTCAGTAGTAAAGTGCTACAAACATTTAATATAAGGGGAAGCTAATTCAGCACTGCCATAGATCAGCAAAGTTGCAGTTTGTTTTGTTTTGTTGCATTTTTTTTTTTCACTTTAATTTTTCACTTGGTTTGTTTAGGAAATGTTTTGGTTTGGGATAAAACAGTTCTTCACAATACAAGCCTAAATGTTGCAAAATGATTGGTTGAAAGGCTATTTTAGGCTATTTGTCTGAAGTGGCTACAAAGCTAGCACAGGGCTCACACTGTCTTGGAATAACGGCAATAACATTGCAAAATGTGAATAAACAGTTTTTTGCAGAACTAAAGCTCAGTCATATCCACAGTCCACACACAAACACTTGTTTTCACTGAGCCTGCCTGATTGGACATATTGGAAGTTTGCAGGAACGTACAAACAGAGCTTGAGTGACACTCCCCTCATCTTCTATGTGGGTGTTTTGCTGTAATAGACCTCTCTCACAGCAGATGTTTTGCCATGGCATAGCAGGAATGACATTTACAACAACTGTCTTCCATTAAGGTGAGTTTGCCTTAGCATCTGGTACTGTTCCCGCTGGTTTACTGTCACAGTGTTGCGACTTACTGGGGCACTTGATGGAATATAACCATCATTAATGAAACAGGTTTCACTTGTGCTTTTCCTTATATAACAAGTTAACGGCATGCCATGAACACATTCCAGTAGTAAAGGACAACGTGCACCTTTGTCATTACTATAACAAGAGTCTGCTAACATGTAATTTCCATCACAGCTCCATCGAGCTTTTACTGGAGGTGTAATTAGGCTGAAAACACCTGTTTGATAGAACGGGGCTTTTAAAGGCCTCAAATGCCTACCGTACACCCACGCAGGTGTTTCCACTTATCTTTCCAGATTAGATCTCTCCTCAGGACAGTGCCCACTGCAACTGCCTATGAATAACCCGTTGCACCTTAAACTTTACAATCCGTGCACAGCTCTGCACTGTGTGAATCTGAACAAAGGTCTGACCAGCACAATAACTTCAAACAGCAGGACACTGCTTAAATTGCTTTTCTTTTTGCATATCTCTTTGGCTCTCAAAGCCCCACATTTTCTATTTATTTTTTTATTGGTAAAGGAAATAACAGCAAAGTGTTTGCAGCATGGCAAATATTCTGCATTTGCTTTAGGCAGCTGGTGTAACTCACTTCAGACCCACCAGGGGACATATTAAAGAACTCAGTTGAAAAGTTTCATTTTGAGAAAAAAAAAGAGAAGAAGAAGTAAAAACGTGATACACATTTCACAGTTTCTTCAGTTTTCTTAAAAGCATTTGTATTTTTTGTAATTCAGGAAGCTTCAAGGAAAGGCTGTGTTGTGTGCACATTTATATGTTTGCACACACGAAACTGTATTTTTATTGCTTCTCCTGTTCCCATGGCCGGGGCTCGGAAACACTCAGAAGTAGGTTGTTTGTTCTTTCTTTTTTCTATTTGCATGTAGTAATGAAGTGTGCATCGTAGCTCTTTATAATTTGTGTTTTATTTAAATTCCACACAAACAATTAAGTTATTGAAATATAAAGAACTCTTTTCTCCAGCTGTCAGAGATGTTTTACAAGCCATTTGTTTACCTTTAAATTGACCCAGCTGATGTTTCAATTTCAACTGAGTTTAGATAAAAACCACACAAGTCATCTCAGGGCATGTTCCACAGATATGGCATCATAACCTCTTTGTAAAGGGTTAACTCGGATCCATTTCTGCGACCGCTGTGTAGCTCAAGCATGCAGTCTCGTATTGATTTTCACACTGAATACTGTATGTGCTTCAGTACAAAGACAGACAGACACACAAAAAATATCAGAAGTCCAGCAGGAGGCCGTGTTGATTCTGTATATCTCCCTCACAGATGAAAAATTGAAGCATTTCTATTAATCTGAACCAAAATAAGCATAAAACACTCAGTGAGGGATTGAGTGATTTGGGCTTTAATGCAGCCCACAGAGTATTTACAGTGGTGTTCTGCAAGGATTAGTTACATGAGAGGATTAGTCAAGCTGCATTACTGCTGTTTTATTTAACTCACAACAGCAAAAGACTAAAAATAAAAGCCTCTTAAACACATTTAGGCTACATGAGAGGCCAGCCTGGACACTTTGACAAACATGATGTTTGTGTCCTCTTTAAAGACATGTACCGGAAAGAGATGTGCAAAACACACCCACGCACAGACACACACAGACACACACTTTCTCACATACTCAACTCTCTGCACTTAATCTATAATCTAGTAATCTGCTGAAAGTTGCCCTGTTCAGCATATGCTGTGCTTGGAGACACTGTGTCATATTAGTTAAGGCGATGATGCTGGTGAGAATAAAGCATATGCAGATACTGACAGAATCAACAGAGTGGGAAACTCTCCGAGAGAGGAGAGGATTAATGCAGACAGACTGGAAAAGAAGGAAGCACCGTGAAAGAGAAAGAATGAAATTTGCAGAGGCAGCACAACTCAGCCATCTCTCCCTCTCTTTCAGTCTCGTTCTCTTTCCTTGCATCAGCACTGATCACATACATCAGTAAAGTAAAGAGCACCCCATCCATCAATGTATGACTCTGGAGCTGCTGTCAGGAATACTGAAGCTGTTCCTCACAGCCGCGCAAACACACAAAAGCACAATCATATGCATACTGCGCAATATATCAACATCGGCATTATAGCAACCAGAATAGACACCCTGTCAATGCGGTAAAGTTTGCTTCACTTGAAAATACACAAAATGTGCCTTTTACAAAATCACACTTATATTGAAGCAAACGCAACTGGAAGAAAATATATACTTGCTCCGTGCTCGGCTCCCTTCAGCTTGTTCCTATTTGCTTAATTTATTCTTCATGTCAAAACATGTTCTAGTCTTGGTCCAGGATGACCCTTTAATTTCTTCTTCATTGGGAGACTTGATTCTAATAGCGGCGGTCCATTATCTGCATCATTCTAACACAAACACTACTGGAAATCTGCTTCTGCGGCTGCCTTGTTAAATGAAGGTTTAAACTCATTTATTCTTTTTCATGTCAACGTATGCGAAGCTCCAATATAGGAGAAGTGTGTTTCATACAAGCTCTGCTGGGAAAACAGAAAAAAAAGGGCCAGTCAATGCTACTTTACATCCAGCCAGCAGAAGACAAGCCACACTTGGGGAGTGTGCATATGTACCCAAGCTAAACAGGAATTGGGTTTATGATTTGCTGTTTAGTAGCATTAATCCATTCAGATCTTTCTTGGTACACATGGCTGAGAAAACAAAAGCTTTGGATGGAGTCCTGCATTTCCTGACAGACACAAATATGTAAATGGTTCAAAAGGTAACATCCAGCCGTTTGTTTGCTTTCCAAACACCTGGTCATTTGCTGAATCTCCTGAGATCAAACACAGAAACTGTGTACACGGGGAAAAGAAAAGGGAGCGATATGAGAGCAAATGGACCCCAAGGAGGTAAAGCAAAAGGCTTTGATGTGCTCTGAGCATGCCTGTTTACAAATTATACAATAAGATTCAGAGGTGCATTTTTCAATGGCAATTCATAACTATGCAAATAATAAACACCCACTGACTCAATGAAATACATCCTGTTTTTGAAGGGCTCAGCTTTCTGGTTACAGTCCAAACATGAGGTGTAACGGGAAGTTTTTAATTTGACTATAACGTGAGCATTATGTGCAGTACGTGTTGCTCTTGTGCTCTAGACCAGAGAAAAGCTCCAAAAACTCAAAGCTGGACGGGACAAACATACAAAACAATGAATGAGTACAGACTAAGACAAGATAATGGTAACAGCAAGCCAGAGAAAGTAGCTGTTATGAGCTTTGTTTTAACACAAAAGAAATTCAATCTGAGAACAACAGAACCAAATCTCATAGAAAATAAACTGCAAATAATCAGTAGACTAGTCAATAGTCTCACACAGATACACTGTAAAACCTAATAATGTGCCTTATTAAAAATATTAAGTAGAGTGAACTCGGTAATTATCAACTTGTTATTAGCACTAAAAGCTGATCAACTCAGTTTAGTTCAACTAAGCTGGAGATGCTGCTTTTCAGTGGTGGAATGTATCTAAGCACACTTACTCTATTCTGTACTTAAATAGGTTCCAACGTGCTGCTTTGCCTCATTTCATATTTGACTTCATTATCTGACAGTTTATATTTGTATGCGATCGACTTTCTGTGCTGTACGCTTGGTTTGAGGCTCTGGACCAGCACTCCTCCCAGTAAGCTGTTGGACAGAAAAATGTCAATTGAGTGTTTTTTTTAGTTTTCGTATATATTAGTAATTTTCAGAGTCATTTATATTAATCATGCTAAAGTTTAATCGTACTTTAGACCAACCTGTTTTACTTCTCGCTTGTGCTTTGAGAGAGTGTTTACTGATCTTTTCCTGTCTTCTGTTATTAGACGTGAGATATGACTGCACTATGCTGTTGTCCTCAAAGGAATTCCAGCAGTTCTTGTTGTTGACTCCAGTAAATTCTACAAGACATGCTACGTAAGTAAACGCAAACAACAACAGTTTGGTCTGCATTTCTTGAAAGATCATATCTCACAAACCTAGTTTAGAGGTACCAAACTATCTGCACAGTATATAGTGAAGTCCGCAAATCTTTGAACAATTTTTTTTGCACCCACATTATTCTGCAGATCATCTGAAAGGTATATCGACACTTTGTCATTAAAATGAAATAATGAATTGATTTTACATCTAGATAGAAGGCATTCAGAATGAAAAGTTAGTGACCATGGTTGCATAGCCCTTTTTAAAAATATGCTGTTATGGTGTTATTGTTTGTCGGGCGGCGGTCAGGACTATCGAGGCACTGAATATCACCTGTGGGGACATTTGGGAGGTTGAGGGATGCTGACCTCAATAAACAGCTTGGGCATCTGCGGCTGTATGTTCTGCACACTGAGAGAGGAGCTGAACTATCAACTATCACCACATGATGGTGAGTTGGATCAGGTGGCGGGGGAGGATGCCGGACACACCTGGCACACTCAAACATATAGTGTAGACTGGGGACGCCTGGTAGAGGTTCAGGAGATCTTCAACTCCCAGTTCAACAGTAGCAGGCTGGGGACAATGTTCTGCACCTCCATAGCTGAGGCTGCTGCAAGGAGCACTGGCTGCAGAACCAACCACCTTGCTGGATATGCTGGACACTGCAGAACAGTGTAAATAAAAAGTTGGGCGGATTTTAACTGCATTACGAGATGTGTTTTTAATTATTATTTTTTATTTATAGTTACATACTGTAACTAATTAGATTGTACAGGGTGCTCATAATGAATAAGTTGCCCTACCTTCATTATTTTCAGTATGCTTTACATATTTTTCTTTGAGGCAAAGAGTCTGCATATTTTTTTTTTTGTTGGAGGGACACCAAAGCTTTCCCAAACCAGAGAGCAGTAATCTCTGCAGTGTGTCCTGGGTCTGCCTTGGAGTTTTGTCCAAGTGGGACATGCAAAGAAATCCTGGTCACATAGCAAAGCTACCTAAACTTTCACGAAGCGGTATGAAATCATAGTTGTGTTAGCAGTCTGTGGATATGAACGTGGCTTTGAAAGTGATATAATCAGGATGCGGATTTAGATTTTCTGGGCCAGGTCATATGACTTTGTCATTACAACTAGCAGATATACTGTTCAAAGCATTTTCCTATCTAGTATCAGTATTCAACAGAAGACTGTGAAGCATCACTGCAGTAAGTCACAAAATTGTTTTGTGGTGCTAGTTTATAGTTTAGTTAGTTGTTTAAAAGATTTGTAAATGATACCTTTCACCATCTTTATTATTTACACCTTTCACCTGGAAATCTACTTGAATTCCTTGCTAGATTTCCATTATATAACATAAAAAGTTTGTCTGCTAGGTGTCTTTAATCAAGAACACCCAAGCCTCTTCGAAGCTACTCTGGTCATCCTTGACTCTAATAAAAGGAAATTGTATATATTGGTTATACATATTTCAGCCCGACTCTTAGTTAAAAGGATGATTCCTGTCTCAATGTGACCCATGTAAAACAGAGCCAAAAGTTCTGCTGACGCAGAATTGGAAATTCAAATGCATGTGTCTGTAAGACGGTGTTCCCATGAATACCAAAGGCGAGCATTGTACAAACACATAAGTACAAAAGCGCTGCGCCACCCACCAGGTAAATACCTCTGGAGGACAAATTGGAAATTGAATCATAAACTATAAAGAGCCAAGGTTGAGTTCAGCTGCGGAAGAAAAGAGAGACGAGATGGAGGTGGAGAGGAGAAAAGAAAGAACGACTACATTAAATAAAAGTTCACCCGTTCTCTCCTGCCCCGGCAAAAATTCACGCTGTGCTACCTGATTGAAATTTCCTGGTTTAATAGCTGTGAAATAAAGTAAAAGTTGGGAAGAGGAGGAAAGAGAGAATATGAAACAGAGGGCAAAAGAGAGAAAAGCAGCAGCGGCGGAACAACACGGGAGAGAGAAGGAGACTTGAAAACCAAAGACCAGCGGACACAAGGACATGATGGAAAGCGAAGTCTAAAAAACTCAATCAAAGCTACTCTTTGCCTTTTTTATAGTATTTCCTTAACAAACTGCTAATTCATATTGATATTGTATTGTCCTGTGCGCATATGCAAGACGTCCTTGGGTGTCTTTTGCAAAGGGAAACTGGATTTCCTCAAATAAGTAAAACAGGTAACTATCCTAGTTCCAGTCAGTGGCTAAAACAAAGTCAATAGAGGCTTTATGCTTTTACTTAAGAAAGCAAACTGTACCAAGGTGGGTCTAGGCAGGGTTAGCTAGAGAGCTAAAAGGTAACGATTTCCTCTAATGAATGCAATGAGAGGACCCCAGTGAGGAAATCTCACTGTGCAGGGAAAGGAAACTTTCTATTTACACCAATTAGTCCAAACACGTAATCAGCACAGCACAAAGAGACACACCAGTGCATCCATCTAACACTACCTCGGAAGGGTTGATGGAGAAGGGGGGAAATCAATTCTATCTTCATTTTATTTCAAATTTAGCATCTAGATCTACAGATCTATTTAGATGTAACTGAATTTTAAATTATGAAATTATAACAACAGAGGGAGTTTATTATTTTAGGCTCCACAGTACTTGTTTTTGGAGAAATGCATCGACTATCACACACTGTCCTGTTTCATTCAAGACGTGAGAACATAACATAAAGTTCTCATAAAGTCACAATGATTTCAATAGATTTTAAAGAAAGTCAAATTTGTAACTGTTGAGATTTATTACATAATCAGAATCAGAATCAGAATACTTTATTGATCCCTGGGGGAAATTATTATATATTATTATATAATAACCATGTGTAACCAATACAACACTTCAATACTGTCATAAATTCCTCATATTTGCCACCTGGTGAACTTCTATCGCTGCACCATCGAGAGCATCCTGACCAACTGTATAACAGTCTGGTACGGGAACTGCTCTGCCTCGGACCGGAAGGCGTTGCAGAGGGTCGTGAAAACTGCCCAGCGCATCGCCGGAGCACCACTTCCTGCCATAAAAGACATCTACAGGAAGCGGTGTCTGAAAAGGGCTGGGAAAATCATCAAAGACCCCAGTCACCCATCACATGGACTCTTCACCCTCCTGCCCTCTGGGAGGCACCACAGGAGCCTCCGGACGAAGACCACCAGGTACCGGAACAGCTTCTTCCCCACAGCTGTCAGACTCCTGAACTCTGCCTCCTGACATCTGACCCACGTTAAACTCATGGACTGAACATACACACACCCACAATGGACAACTGTACCCTCAAACACAATAATAACATGGACTGAACCACCACTCACAACCACTAGCACTTTATATAGCCTCTGTAGAAACTATCTACACCCTCACTTATCTTAACTGCACTGCTGTATAGCTCTGTGTAAATAATCATTCTGTACATTCGATAATCTTTAATCCTACAACTGTTTACAACTTGCATAGTTCCCATTTCTGTATAGCTGTATATCCCAGATTCTGTAAAGTTATTTATTTCATATTCTGTATAGTTTTTCATATTTATATCCTGTTCATAGCCTGTACATAGCTTGTACTCACTACAGCCTGTACATACTTATAGTTATAGAATATTCACAACATACTTCATACCGTGTACATTATAACATACCATAATAGACCCATTTCTGTAATATACTCACATATCTATATTATTGCTAATATATATTGTAATATATCTATATCACTAAAGCACTTCTGGATGGATGCAAACTGCATTTCGTTGCCCTGTACCTGTGCATGTGCAATGACAATAAAGTTGAATTCTATTCTATTCTATTCTATTCTAACATTAATTCAACATTAATTAGTAGTAGAAAAATTAATACTTTTATTTTTGTGTATTTTGGTTCACTTTAGGAAAACAAAACCTTAAATTCCAAACTAAAAGAACGAGATTTAGGCAATTTTTACTCCTTTCAAACGTTGAAACATTTTACACGTTCACCTAACAAGATAAAGATCCCACAAACTCGGCTGAATCAAACATGAGGAAGTACCTGCTTCGGCAACCCTTCGTTAAAATCCAAAAATGGAACTGACAACACCAACAACAACAACAGCATTAGCAGCTCTTTAGCTCAGGTACAGCTGAACGGTGTGACTTTAACCCAAACTTAATTAATTTTTAGTGTTTTTCTCATAATCATCTGAGCTCTTTTGCAGTTTTTTGGAAATTTTTAAAAAAGATCTCGTTTTGCCAGCGTTGCAAGGCACCATAAAGTAGGAGATCATACGTGGGTAATGATAGAGCACAGTGTGTTTTATGTGTGTTTGCAGGAGCATTTAATCTGATAACACTGCATTCATAGAAACGCAGCAGGAACTGGCAGCGTGAGTCAGTTCCTGACTTTGTCATTTCATCAGCTATTTGAACAATCATCAGTGATTTTTGAAACATTGAAGCTGACCTGTAAGATTTGTGAATAATTCTTTAGCACCACTCTATCGTTTACAATTTGTTCCAATCAAGCTGAAGAACAGTATCCTTGAATTTGAGGTAGCACTAGTCATTGGTAAGAAACTTGGTTGGCCTCAGTTTTACCTTCAGAACTGCTGAAATTCGTTCTGACATAAATTCAAGAAGGTGCTACTAACGTTGTTCAGAGAAGCTGGTCTAAAAACAACACACACCTTTTGCAGATTTGTAAAAGCAGTTTTTATGAGGTGATTCTTCAAACATCTAAAAGGTGCTCTAGCTGTACTGATACTTTTTTTAATAGTAAATTTATTGTCAGAAAAACACTTCTGAGATGATGTGTGCTGTGGTTATAAAAGCAAAGCAACTACATTCAAGGAGAGTATTTAAATGTTGCTCAACAGGCTCAATGTGTGCCAGAACAAACAAACACTTCCATCACACCTAGGGATGGGTACTGATAAGATTTTCACGATTTCGGTTCCATTTTCGATTCTGTTTAATGATTCGATTCTTTATCGATTCTTTGTAAAAAGGAGAACACTAAGGTCGATTAGCTTAGAACTTTGTTTTATATCTTCTCTTTGAACAAGATAGAAATTTAGGAGTAACATGGCCTTACAAACCCAACACTGAGAGCTTCAGAGATCCAGCCTACGGCTCTTCAATGGGGCGTCACAGGGTCCCCAGGAAAAACATTGTAAATGTAAAATAATAAAATAAATATTCTTCTGTAGCAATAACAAAGTATAACATAAATTATTCAGTAGCAATTACACAAGAATATCCAGTAATGTCCCCGCCTACAATTAAACACATTCACTTACTGAAAATCATCTGCTGTGGCAAACGGGTGCAAGCCTTTGACCACAAACTGAGTCTCTGCTCGGTGCCGTTCGTCTATCCTGGCCTGAAAGGAGACGCTACCGGCAGACTGCAGCGAGAACTGCCAGCATCTGAGCCAGACTCTGTCTCATCATGGTCACTAAATGCACAGTAATGGCAGGTTTTGTAATAAGGCAGATCGCACTAACATAATATGCACTGTTAGTTGATTATTTACCTGCCGCATTAACGGGAGAGGACGTGCAAACGTTACCGCTGCTGCTGGGTTGAGATTCACGAGTCCGGAGCAAATTAAAAACACGACATTCATTTAAGGTCATCGCGTGTTTTGTGAGCTTTTGCATATTCGTAGTGTTTCCTCCCTTAAATGAAATATCTACTTAGCAAGTGTTGCAAGTTGCCCTGTTTTCATCCGTTCTCGTAAAGTATAACCAAACTTTTGAGCGTTTGAGCCGCCATGTTTCCTGCCAGGTAAATGACGCTCCGCAACGTGGTGACGTCATTCGGGGCGACTGGAATCGATAAGGGAATCGTTTGCAAAAATGGCAAACACTTCCAAGGAATTAAAACAGTGGGAACGTTTTCGATTCCCATCCCTAATCACCACAAGACTGAACTTTTGATACTTTCCATTTGGGAATTTAAATATGTGCTTCTGCATAACTGGCTGTGGCAAGTAGTTATTAGATTTCCTCTCACTTTTTTTGTTTGTTTGTTTTGGGCTTCTTCTTCTTCTTTACTATTCCCCATATGTCAGAAGGATTGAGATGGTTTTATATAAATCAGCATTTTTCCAAAATCTAGCATGTCTGGCACCAAACCCTGTGCCACATCCAGTCCCTTAAACCACTTTTTGTCCCCATTCTGATGCTTTGTTTGAACTCCAGTGACTCTTCTTAACCATGTCTACATGCCTAAAAACATTTAGTTTTCTCTATATATGTCCTTTAACAAGCCTCTGGAAGGGTTTCAGTTACCAGACAGAATATTTTCATATATACATACACTATAAAGAGCATGGTGCTAGTCCTTAGTAACACAATCACAGCCTCACAATCCATTTTTGTTTATGTGCTACTCTGGTTCTTTAGGCGGAGGCCATGAATCACGCTGCCTCTAAGCAGAGTTCATCTTGCTGTCTGGCATCACCTTTCTGCTTTTATAGATATTCATTTGCTACACTTGGTAAAAAAGAAAAAAGAAAAAACCCCAGCTATAAACACACTGTCCTCCAGTAGAAAAACCATTTTGATTGCTTTGTGATCTTCTTGTTCAATATTTCAGCAAACAGGCAGCTTGCCTGACAGACATTAGAAACACATTTCTCCAGAATATCGGTGGAATCTTGTTTGAGCAGGAATAAGTACAGAAGATGATCCTGTGACAAACTCCAAAAGTCTAGAAGGCCTGTACCCAATCATCAGATACACTCCTGGCACGTTAATGGCTTAAAACAATACGCGCATTACCAAGGACACAGTGATTGGTGAAGGAGAGTATATGCTAATTCAGTTATTCAGTCATGAAATTTGTCAACTGTAACCGCTGATATAGAGCGAGGGAGAAAAAGAAGCCAGAGGCTACGTAAAACCCATACTGCCGAACAAATGGGCAGATCATAAATAACGTGTCTCTCTTGCTGTGAGGCAGCAGGACAGTCGGTGTTCAGTGGAAACCAGAGTGACAAAATACGATGTAACTGAAACTTAATAATTGTGTGAAATCATAAATACTGCTCTAACAAACAGTATTCATTGCTATGCAGCTTCCTGCTCATAAAATAATTATTTTATGATTACCGCACTGACTGATGTTAATGTCAGCAGCTATTTGTGAGACAGTGATATTTAAAATGGGTAATTAAAAGTGATTTTCTCCCTGTCTGCCACTCGCCACCACCGATGACTCCACGTCTGTCATCAGTCAGATGTTGCAATGTAATTATATGGGAACACACACATGCACAACCTCAGTTTCAAGCAATGTGCAATCTTTTGTTTCATTTCCCAACAAAAATGATATTCATTCAACAGGTGAAGCAGGTGTGGATGATGGAGTAAGAGGGCTTTAAAGATGGAAAGTACGATCCAGCCAAGTTCCTGGCAGTGTGATCCCTCTATGGTGCCTCGTACACATGCGTATTCCACCCCCACTGTTATTTTAGCTTATAACTGTAGACGGCTTTGTTGGCTTTGTTGTTGCTCTCATCCTGTAGAGTTGTGTCACAGTTAGTGAAGGAAGATTCTGGTGTTTATTATATTTATTATTCTCGTGTGTTTATTGTTCAATGATAATTTTTAATTGCCCTGGGTCAGCACGTCTCAATTTCAATAAAGTTGTATTTACAGAGGGGAAGGGACGGAAAGCGTCTGCTACATTTGCATTTATTTATTGGATTTCAAAGAGATTTAGAATGTGCTGAGTTTATTATTATTCTCATCAGAGATGAAACGATGTGCAAAGCACCGTGCTCACGTTTATCTAGCGCTGTCTGGTCCTACTGACTGCTCAAAGCACTTTTTAACCACACAGTCATGCAGCGCTTTTTATTCTGCACATTTCCAAGCACTTTATCTACCTCACATCCGTGGCCAATTTACAATCACCTATTAACCTAACATGCGGGTGTTTGGACTGTGGGAAGAAACCAGAGTACCCAGAGGAAACCCACGCAGGGAGAGTGAGAACATGCACACTCCACACAGAGGTGCTGAACCAGGAACCTTCTGGCTGGGAGGTAACATTGCTAACCGCTGCACAACTGTGCGGCTGCACGAAAATGCACAGTCTGGGCCACATGCTTAATTTAAAACATTTAGGAGGAAGAAGATTTTAAAAGAAGGAAATATTCTTTCCCAGTATGAGCAGAGCATGCCACATTAAAAGTATAATAAGTGACAGTATAATGTTCTTCTGATCGTCTGTCTCACTGTCAGTAATTACTGATTTCATTAATTTGGTCTCTTTCTCTCTCATGCATGAATTCTTTAACTCGTGACCTGTGATTTAAAAGTGGAAGGAAGTGCTGGGATGTTTGTCAGCATGAAAAATTTCACATTTGTAATTTTCAGCTTGAATTTTTCACAAGCCATATGGAACCGTGTTGTAGACCAAGCATGGAGTGCAGCTTTACTGTGGAGCAGCCACTAAGGAGGGCAGACAGCCTGTCTCTGCACATCACATTAGAGAGCCTCCTTGGCCATGTATGCATATAGATGTGTGTGCACGTGGGTTTTTTATTTGTGTGTGTCCTTCCATGTGGATCTACAGAGGGTCTGTCGGCGTGCCTGACTGAATGCACATGTCCCTCTGAGCATGTGCGAGAGTAGTTTAGCACATGTGACTTCGCCTTCTATGTCTTTCTCCTTACATCTGTATTTTCCTGTCTTGGCAGTCACAGTGCCTTTCAGAGTAACTTAAGTTCTTAGTAGTCTCTAATGAGTGACGATGTATAGAGATTGCAGCCTATAGACTGAGAATCAATGACTCGACAGTGTGTGGTGAAGTGATCAGCATAATCGCTGTTCCGCTTTACTTCAAAGTCCAAGCCAAGCTGTTTCTTCAAGACTATCGGCAGAACCACTGAGTCATTTAACCAAGGCCTAGACTGCAAATAAGATCTCTTCATTGTAGGAGATCTATAGTCTAATAAGTGTAAGCGCTCTGTGGTCTAGGTGTTACACATTTCGGTATAATAAAATGTGGGAATAAGGCAGAATAAACAGAAGGATTGGTGGTTTAACAGATGGAGAGGCACTAATGGCATAGAAAAGGCATCATTTTCTATTTTTCTACTCTGGCTTGAGAGATACAAAAAAGAACAGAAACTACAAAGACACACACACACACACTCTCCTGCAGACACACACTTATATCCTGAGACTTCTTCAACCACTTCTCAGTTCCATCAGCTCTTCTCCTGAGGTTGCTGTTCCTGTCTTGTCTCTACATGCCTTGTGAAATGAATTCAAGAATGCGCATGCACACATATTCACACAAACGTGTTAATGCTGGCTGAAGTAAAACCTAGCCGGGAGACATTTGATGTATTGCCATCATGGCTGGCTGGTGTTAGGTAAGGTGGAATCCACTCACTGTTAACTTGAATCGGATTCACTTCTTGCAACAAGAGAACCGCTGATCGAAGCACACAAACCGAGCTCCTTGCTTTGTCTCTCAGGTAAACGGACCGCCGTTTTGAACATATAACCGCTTTAAAATAGGTCAATCATTACCTAAATTCAGACAATTTTCAGAAAGAACAATAAAAAATAGAAGCTAAAAAAAACTGAATAAATAAATCAGTTTTTTTACTCCTTTCACTGTACCTGCATGATGGATATGAATAAAGTACTCGATAACCAGGTTTCACTCACGGTGCACTTTAGAAACATACCTGCCCAAGAGGTTAACGTACCATTTGTCCAGTATGTTCATCATTTTCCTGAAGCCTTCATCACTCGTGTTTACTCAACACATATCTTTAAATGTAATGTAATTTCAATGTGCCTATGCATTTGACGGATACACTCGTTTGCTGTACAGTTTTATGGATGATTCACGTTAGCCTCCAATGTATCATTTCTCCTGGTTTTCATGCATTAATTAACTGCAGCTTTTGGTGTTTTTTCAGGCAGTTAAATAAAAATATTTGTGCTGCTATTCTGCACAGATAAAACTACAACTCTACAGCACTCTTGGCAAATTATTTTGTCTTGGTTCAATTCAATTCAGTTTTATTTATATAGTGCAAAATCACAACCAAAGTCACCACAAGGCCCCCTATATTAAAAAGACCCACAGTAATAAAGAGAAAACGCCCCATGCAACCAAGCAATTGGTGACACAGGGAAGGAAAAACTCCCTTCTAAAGAAACCTGTTCAGGGAGGGGCAGCCATCTGGTGACTGACAGACCCAGTATGACTGTGTAGCGTGCTCGAACTCTGAATCTGAACTACCGTATTTACAGAAAAAAATGGCAATAGCCAATATTCAAGTCAAAGCTTCAAAATGGCCCAAATCAATTGGTGATGTCATAGTAGCTACATCGCCCAATTATAAATAGTCTGTGCTGACAACACTTTACATAGTCAGCATGAATCTACATTAGCTTTTGATTATCCCAAATTCTCACTGTAGAGATTGTCCAAAAAAATGTAAATCATTGCTTCAGAAATGAAACCGGCAGCCACGAATTGATTTGACTTGAACGTTTAAAGAGAGAACGGGGAGCTGTAATGGCAGTGACCACAGCTGCTCACTGGGGTACTCTTATAATGAAAGTGTGTGTGTGTGTGTGTGTGTGTGTGTGTGTGTGTGTGTGTGTGTGTGTGTGTGTGTGTGTGTGTGTGTGTGTGTGTGTGTGTGTGTGTACCTCTGTGAATGCATGTGCGAAAGAGAAAGAGACAGCGGGTGTGTTTTGAATTAGTGAGAGCGACAACCTTGAGGTGACCTAAAGGATTGTATTCAGTAATTATCTGATTACTCGTCTGTTTTTCCTCACTCAGACACCCTGCAACTGGATAATGCTGTAACTCACTGATCACAACCTACTTTACAATCAATTACCCATTAACAGAAGAACGGTCACAATGCACACGGGCAGACAAACGCCGCCTTTGCTGCCACCGTTTCAGAGCAAAATGTGACAAAAGAAAAACACAAAAGTGCAAATTCTAAACTTTTCCTCATCTTGTGACTTTTCTATTTATCTGCCTCACTCGCTGTTTTTCTCGTAGCTTTGTGCAGACCTCAGCACTTCGCTGAAAGCCTGGTGAAGCACCACAGTGAGAAGGTGTCTCCGTCCCCTCTCAATGTCTTTTCACGATCCTTCCATTTATGAAAATGTTTGCCCTTGCCTTGTCAAAAATGTCTCTTTGAGAGGAGATGATGCCTGGCAGCCAGAGAACAGGAGAGTCAATCTTACACACAAACAGCCACAAAACACACACGCAAAGCCATGGATATAGGTACTCACATTTCAACAAGGACACACATTTACTACACACACACACAATCTCACAAAAAAAACCCTTCTTGTCTCCAAGAAGCGATAACATTATGAGAAATTTTCAGTTTGTACAAGGAAGGCCAAAGGAGGGGCGCACGTCCACCTAAGATGCCAGATTAAAGAAAAGATTCAGACTCATCAATCATTCTCCCTTTCAGTCATCCCTTAATGGAACATCTGCACGAGGCAGATGTTAAGACGTAAATACACTGGCTGCAATATAAATATCCTTCACGTCGCTCACGTTAGATACGCAGCACCAAAAATGACAAAGACAGCCAGTTCAGATGAAGGGCAGCTGGTGCACAACACTTATCACAACATGAAAGCCGAAGGCACAGCGTAACATTTTCAAGCCATCACAGCATATTATATGAAGTCAAACCGAACACGTGACACTAAAATCACTTCCTGCTTTTATCCTTAGGTGATTTTGTCATTTTCAATTATTGAGTTTGGTTGGGTATGGTTTTTGCTTGTTTTTTTTCATTTTATTAGTTACATCCAAATCTGCCCCACAAATCTTGAAAAGGATTATTCTGGGTAATACTTGTGGTTCCTGGAATATTTAAAAGTAGATCCTTTAGCTCGGGAGACAGACAGCCTTTCCGCTTTTAGGATTAGGCTTAAAACTTTCCTTTTTTAGAAATCATATAGATAAGTCTAGATCCGGTGGCCCAGAGTCCTTCCTTAGTTACACTGAACAACACTTGGGCAGGGGCTCCTGGGGGGTTCCCATCTTTTTCACTCATTATCCATTTAATAATTAGTTACTATTTACTTTGGCTTCCACAGGGTGTCTTTTGTCCTGTCTACCTCCCCTGATCTGGTCATCCAACCACAGCAGATTCCAGAGGTTTCTTCCTGCTAAAAGGGAGTTTTTATTTCCCACTGTCACCAAGTGCTTACACATTTGTAGGGTCATATTGTCGGGTCTTTACCTTATGATATAAAATGCCTTGAGGTGGCTGTTGTCGTAAGTTAGTGCTACATAAATAAAATAGACTTGTACTGAACTGACTTGGATTGAGAGGCACCAGCCTTTCAAACTTACTTATGCTGCTTGAGAATTAAAAGTGATTAAGAACAGCTTACATTATAATGACCTTCACTGCAAGCCTACAGCCAATAAAGCCTGTAAGTCCAGCACTCTGACATACCCCTAATAAAAATCGTAACTGTAAAAGCTTCACGACGACACACAGAATGAATTCACATTCCTGCCTGTATGTGCATGTAACTGAACAGCATGACCTCAGGAACATAAAAAGCTCTTATTCCAGCACAGGTAGCAGCTATAACGTGTTCCGCCTTAAATCTTTGTTGCCTAGAGGTATGGGATTTTCAGTGTCACACACATGTGATCTTTGTGAACCAGGGAGGCGAGTACCCAACCTTAACATGAGAAATGAACTGAAAAGTAGTACGAGGCCTTTGGGCTCAATCACGGTAGTGACTCAGCCACTTGAATCACACAGGAAGGATATCACACAACCAGGGATTTCTAATCCACAAAAGCTCACTTCTCACTGTCTGTGCTGTAACCCCAGGCATTTTTGAGAGTCACCCACCCTGATGGGACTGCGAGCACGCGAACGCCTCTGAACTGGGAAGACCTTTCTTGTTGGATTACTTGTACCCCCCTTTCTTTTATTAAAGAAGTTTTGTGTGTTCTTCCTGGCAATCTGCCTCGGTGGTCTCGTATTTCATTGTGAAGCCGACCTCGGTGTTCCCTCAGGTAGCACGCGGTGTATTCACTATAACTTTACAATATGTGAAAAGAAATTGGCTGCAGAGGTAATCTACAATAGAGCCAATATTGTGGATGTTGTAAACAGACAATGACCCACCGACAGGTGAATATACAGTACACAAGCGGACATATAGATATACAGCTACCTACCTGTGTGGCTTCTGTGTGCATGTGTGAGGGAGGCCAGACAAAGAGATAGCAGCAGACTCCACACACCTACTCCACAAATGCAAGGACCCCGTTCCCGCATTCTGTCAAAGGGAAAGTAAGCACACAAATGTTGTTAGTGGACACAAGAGAAGAGACAAATTTAGAGAATGCATTGCTTTACTTGTATATATGCAAAAAACATTCATTTGATTCTCACTGCAGAACTGTTATTAGTGACTCTCTATCCCCCTCTACCTAATTGGGCTCCACCTTTCTCATTTATGCAAGTCTGAACCTAATCAAGCACCACACACTGCTGTATATGTTCATGCATGAAGTGAAAAAAGCATCAGCTGAAGCGCAAAGGTTAGTTCAGTGTTTCCCATGAATTCACCAGAACGTTCTCGCACAATAACATGTTAGGCGTTTTGGTAGAAACACTTTAAGAAGTCAGGTGGTGTAAAGAGCAACATTCACACAGTCATACTCTAAAGCAGTGGTTCTTGACCTGGGTTCGATCGAACCCTAGGGGTTCGGCAGAGCCTCCGCCATGACATGCATGGCTCATTTTGTGCAGAGTAAAAAACATATCTATGTCTTGAATTTGAAAAACATCATATTTTATTTTTCACTAAAGAGGGGTTCAGTGAATGCGCACATGAAACTGGTGGGGTTCAGTACCTCCAACAAGGTTAAGAACCACTGCTCTAAAGGATCTATTGAGGGCAACTTGGGGTTAAGTCTCTTGCCTAAGGATACTTGACTGGCATGCGGGCTGGATGAGCAGAGGACCAATCCATACACATTCATTCTACCACCTGAACCACATAACTGACTGCAAGTACACAAAAAGCACCTAACGCAGTCCACATTAAGAGCCGGGCTTGGTGGATGTCTGAAACACGGGACTATCACTCAGAAGACTGCTGGTTAAACCATGTTCAACACAAACCTTTTTACATTTACACTTATTTTTTCCTATTTGGCAGATGATTAGGGTAAAGTCTGGTTGGGACTCGAGTCCATGGTTTTGGATTGAAGTTATTACCGTTTAAACTCTGTGGTGAAAGGGTTTCCTTTTTGGCAGAAAGTCCTGAGGATAATCTTTTGCTGTGGGGCTGCACCTTCAACCTAACGCCATAAAACAGCTATATTCAATCTCAGAAAACTGTCTTAAAATCACTGAAAGCTCTCTTCGAGTTCTCTCTAATGAATCTTGGGCATAAGTTCAGTAAGGAAGATCTGTAATCACTCATCTGGCTGGTTTTCTGGGTGTCAGGTTGTTTTTCTATTCTTTAAATCACTCCCACTTTCCCACGCTGTCAGTCTCAATGCTGTCATCATTACTCTAGTCCAATCATCTTCTTTCTTGCCCTCTTTGAGCCAATCAACCTCTGCTTTATGTGATTTACATCTGTGATCTCCATCATTTTCCCTTTCAAACTCATTCGTGCAACCCACCTCCTGCCCATCTCCAACTCACAGACACCTCAGAGATGTATCCAAGCCTCAGTCTTCGTCTTCACCACCACCAGCATCTAGACTCCGGGGAGTCCTGTCCTAAATCGCCGCTGGGACTCCATTCTGCCATGATGGGTCATCAGAGTCTAACCACCAAATATAATAATTTCTCAATAAACAATGTTCAGTTCTTCCAAGTGAGTTCTTCCATTTCTCTTTATTGAACTAAAGTAGAGCCTGTTGCAGAGCGAAGTTCAAATTGATTTTGTTCCTAGGTTTGAATCACACATGTATAAAGCTGTTCAGTCTTGCTTCCTAGAAATTAGAAGTATGTCTAGTGGAAAACAAATAAAACTTTCACACCGAGACCTGGAGAAAGCCATCCACATATTTATTTTCTCTACTGCAACTCTCTCCTGTCTGGCATGAATGAAAAGTTACTCTCTTGCCTGCAGCTGGTTCAGAATTCAGCAGCACAGCTTCTTACTGGTATTAGCAGACAGCAATCACATCACTCAGTTCCTGGCTTTTTTCCATTGGCTCCCTGTACGATTTAGAATTGATTTTAAGATTTTAATCATCACTTTTTAATGATGTTGCAATCTGGCCCCAAGCTACTTGGATGAAATGTTGACCCTGTATGAGCTAACTTCAAGCCTTAGATCCTCACATGGGGCCCTTTTGGCTAAATCATAGTCAAGAATAAAATCTAAAAGTGATTGTGCTTCTGTTTTTGGGGCCTCTCAACTTTGGAATGACCTACCTGAGGAAATAAAATGTGCAGAATTAGTAAACCTCTAAATCACTTTTTGAGACACTTTTTATGTGATTTCATTACATGTGATGTCTTTGATATTCTTTGATCCTCTGGTTAACATCTTTCATATGTCACATTTTAAATCTTTTTTTTCAGAATCAGAATACTTTAATAATCCAAAGGGAAATTATGTGGTTACAGTTGCTCCAATAAGAGCAGTGACAGAATGAACTCAATTAAATAATAATACAATATATTACAAAGTTACAAAACATAACAAATAGCTCTAGTATAAATATCTAAAATATTACAGAGATTAAATATTTATGATTGATTGAATTGTTTTTATTTTTTTGTTTTTGTTGTTAAGCCACTTAATAAATGATAATGGTAAATAGACTATACTACTTATATATCACCTTTCTACTTAAGTTGAGGACTCAAAACACTTTCATTCACCCAGTTCACGCACACAAGTTCATTCTCTAAAGGAGCCAGGGCAACTTGGGGTTCAGTATTTTCCCTAAGGATACTTTGATATGCGGATTGAAGGAACTGGGGATCAATCCATCCAAATCCAAGTTCCAACTGGTGGATGATCTGAACCACAAACTACTTACTGCAAACATAAAAAAGGACCTAACACAATGGAAGAACCTACACATAATAAACTACTTAAAACCTTAATTTTTCTGTCGGGCATAAAATTGAAGTTTTGTACCAACAAAGTGATTCCCAAACAACCATTAGCCAAAAACTTGGTACATGTCAGAATTGTGTGCAGTGTGTCCTTAAATTATTAATTATTAATATTAGTATCTGAAAGTCATGTCCTCAGGGTACAGGAAAATAGCCAGCAAAGATCTGACACGGGACCCAAGAGCTGCATCTGGTGCCTTAGCTGATCCATCTACTTATTTTAAAATGGTCTTGATAATTCTTCTTCTAATTCATGGATTCTAAAATAATATGTACAAAGACAGATGATGAATCCTAACAGTGTTTGTGATTTTAAAACTTTTTATGCCTGTGGCACAATTATGTCCATACTTGAGTCACGTTGAGCATCAAATGTCATTTCTCTAATGCCGTGATGTATCATCTGTGTTACACCTTCTTAACGTAGTAACTGTGAGCATCCTGTAGAATTTAGCCAGCACAACATCACTGCCATGCATGATTGTTGAGAAAACAGTCATGTATAACCCTTATACTCTACGACTAATGTCAAACATACACAACTGGCAATTATACCCTGCAGTGACCTTCTGTCTCCCTAATAAATACAAAAAAGGCTATTTCACTGTTCACTGCAATAAAAGCACCGGGGATGTGCCAAGAACGGTTCTGGCATTTTTGTGCCCAGACTTGCCTGGCACAGTGTGGAAACAAGATGGAAAGAAAACATCATCATCCACTTCAGGTTTGGCAGTGTTGGCTATTTGCTTTTACCACTTTCATCCCACTTAAAGACAGCACTCCCTGTCATGGCGCACTAACTGTCAGCTTTTCAGAGGAACCGCATTGCTCTTTGGGGCATACGTTTCAAAATGTGAATACAGCATCTCAAATATGCTACTGAGTGAAAAATTGTGTTCCGTCGGCAACATCCACCCATATGCTGCTGAATCTGTTGCTGCTGTTGCAAGTCACGAGGCCACAAATTTGAGAAAGAAAAGACTGCAGGATGAAGGCATAATGCACACTAAGACACGGAGCCGACTCAGGACAGGTGCACGTTTGTTTTGGGGTAAAGAAATAACGACCTATTAGAGAACAGATACTGCCAATGTCCAAGCAGCCAACAACAAAAACAAGCAAAACAACAAAGCAAAAAAAAACCTGTAACACAAAGCTTTTATACCCTCAGGTCTGACAGGAATCTGCAAGCAAGTACAAAACAACTCACCAATAAATCTAATAAAAACAACTTTTCTGATTTAAAAAAATATATTCATCAACTATACTGATCAAATAACAGATTTTATTTATGTGTGTGTATTCAATGTGGACAAGGCCAACAATGGTGAGTAAACACTTAGAGTACTGGGTATCCAAATGCTGGCAGGTGTTTCCACTGAAGTAAAGGATGCACATAATTAAAGCACTTTACATTCTGGGCACTAAGTACACGCAAAAAGTTCTTCAACAGACAAACAAGCTGTGTGTTTTCTACCAAGGAAACTGTTTGGTCAGTAAACTTGTGTACATGTGTTTGCGCACTGGTGTGAATAAATAACTGCAGGATGCTGGTAAAGCAAAAGCAAAGAGGCAGCTGAGCTCTTTTTTATCTTTTACATATGTTGTTTAAATATCTATAGCTTTGCTCAAAACTCAACTAAGTCAACTATATACTACTACTAGTCTTGGTCGTACTCCAACTCCAACCTCCAAACACTAAACAGTAGTGAGCAAATGTCTTCAGTCATCCCTCATTTCTTTATATTTTGTTAGGAGACTGGGAATAGCTGCAGTTATTTATTGAACCATGTGCAAACATACATGGAGCTTGAACTCTTTTAAGCAAAGTTTCTTATCATTTCTTCTTGTTGTCTTCAGGAATAGTTCACCAGGTTTCTTGAAATAAATTCAAAGCTCTTCTTTTCTTCTTTCTACTTTTGTTCTATATCAAGATGATACACCACTTTGCATTTAAGCATGAACTATTATTATTATTCTTTGCCCTGCCTTCCTCCCTTTTCATCCTGTTAAAAGAGAGTTTTTCCTTCCCACTTTCACCTGGTGCTTTCTCATATGGCATCATCTGATTGATGGGGTTTTCTCTGTATTATTGTACAGTTTTTAAATATAAAGCTTCTTAAGGCAGCTACTGTTGTGATTTGGTGCTATATAAACAAAATCAAATTCAATTGAACTGAATGATCCCACACTGCTTCAATAATGTTGAGCTGTGGGCTCTGAGGAGGTCAGTCTATGACTGATAATGTTTTTCTTTCTAAGAACTGGCAGTGTGTTTGGGGTCATCGTCATGCTGAAAATGAAGGCGCTGCCAGTCAAACTCTTTCCAGATGATAATGCATAGTGAATCAAAAGCAGATGTTACTTCTCTGCTTCCATAATTTAATCAATTTTGATAAGATCCCCATGATTACAGGTTGAAATACAGCCCCAACCCGTGAAAGAGCCTCCACCTTGTTTTACAGATGGCTGTAGAACCTGGCTGTTGTACCTATATTATTCGTACATATTGACAACAAAAAATAAAATCTGAAGTTGTCACTCCATAAGATCTGTTGCCACGGATTTTCAGCCTAGCTCTTGTGTAATTTGAAACACCCTAACCTCTTATTCCTGATTCCCTTCTTTAAGATCAGCTTCTTGATGGTCATCCTTCCACTCAGATCTTTTCTAATGAAGCTTCATCAAATACTGTAGTAGTTGGGTCAACTAGGCCCAGATACATCTCTCAGATTTGGCAATGTTTCCCATTAAATACACAACTTTCAGATACTGTTCATCTGCTGCAGATAGATTTTTAGGGCTGATCATTTTTCTTTTATTCTCCACTTTCCAGTTTTCTTATGTTGGCACGATGGCAAGTTTACAGCTAATAGTTATTTGGGAATGACCTTGTTGGGGCAGTAATATTTTATCACTGATACAGTAAGTGTGTAATTTTTGGCTCTTTTCATAGAAAAGTAAAATTAAATCACGCTAAATGATGTGCTTTTATGACAGGCTGCTAGTGGCTAAACATACAATCTAAAATTGGTTATTTTTTAAGTTGCCTGCTATGTGTCAATAAAACTCTGGTTCATCCCTTTAGTTAGGCTCCTTTTATGCTGTAATGATTCAGAGGTCAGTGTTAAGTGGTTTAACAAACAAAAAAACCCCAAACTCTCTAAAAATGGTGGTAATGAATAACTCTACTAGTAACGAAGGAAAGTCATGGCATTAAAAAAACAAAACTAAAATACTTTTGAAAAGATCTGTGATGATGTAAGTAAAACAAACCAAGCTCTCCAGTTTTTGTGTGAGAGTCTGGGCAGATTAACTAAGTGCAGATGAGATTATGCACACACCTGGTTGGATCTGGGCATAATTTGATGTGTTTATTTTGTGCACATATTCTATATTCAAGGATGTATCTGCACGCACGTGTGAGACCGCTTTTGCCGTGAGGAAGTGTGTGTTAAGCTCTGGCTCGAGTTCTGAGCTTGGTGTGTGAGTCATCTGGTTATGCAGCCAGGCATTTGTAGAGCTGGGAGAAGCTGAAAAGCCAGACAGGCTGAGCCAAGGCTTTCTCTGGTTAGGGGGCATCACACACACACAGAGAGTGTGTGTGTACTTTTCATCTCTTGTTCCTTTCATCTCTTCCAGTCTTCCTATATCTTTCCTTCTCTCCCTTCTCCTCTCACCCTCTTCCTGCTGTCCTCACCTATCTTCTGCTGGTACTAAATAATTAGGAAACAAAGCAGAGACAGTGCCTGCTTCCTCTCCAGCTCATTTAGATACACAGCAGTGTTTGTGATGATGCAGTGCCACTTCATTATGGCTGGTTGTTTGGTCTGTCTGCCGCAGAATGAGTGGGTGTGTGATATAGAAATGGATTCAGAAAGGGGCAGCAGAAGACAGAGAGAGAGAGAGTAGAGGAGAGGAGCACTGTGGTTGTGTGTGTGTTTGTGTACGTGTGTGTCTGACTGCTCAGGAACAAGGGGTTCTGATCAATAGCTTCTAAACAGCTCGACTCTCCATCAGTATCAAACTCATCAGAGGACGGTGACTCACACATCTGCACACACTCAAAGGCAACAGACAAATTGTCTATACTGACAAACCAAAAGTCCACGTGTGAGTTCGGAACTTTGTGAATTTCGAGATCACAGCGGCTGGTAAACAAGCGCTTCAAGCAGTGCAGACTCCAGAAATCCTAAACTCCTCTAATCACATCTTTAGCGTTAACACTGGTGAGAAAACATGCTCACAGGTGTACACACTGGTGATCACACCCACAAACTACACCCTTTTTGGCTCCTACCTCAAAGCACACTGTGTTCTGTTGATCTTATGTGCTGCACAATAATGTTTAACATTTAGTATTTACTGTCATATTCCCAAATATCATTGTGATGTTGTTTATTCTATTACTCTTGTTCTCTTCTGCTTGCTTTCTTTTTTCTTTCTCAGCAGGTGACCCAGGTGATTGATATATGCATTTTTTTTCTCTGCCCGTTCTGTTGGTTTTTGTCTTTTGCCCTTCTCCCCCGTCCCTCTTCTCAGCGGTTTCTCCGTCCTTCTTTCTTTCTCCCCTTCTTTCCCCCAGTCAAGTCTGTCCCGTATTCAGTAAGTGAAAATAAAATAAACAATAAAAGGTGAATCAAATGGACCATTATGGCAAGGCTGGGATGGTCAGTTTGGTAAAGTAAATCCGTTGGGCATCTTTCTTTGCCTTTAGACAACAATTCTGATGGCAAAAGAGCCAAACGGGACAGGCCAAAAAAAAAAAAAAAACACTGGTGAGAAAACAGCATTAAATCTCATAACCCGGGATGATGTAGCTTTTTTAACAGAACACAGAGGAGCAAAAGAGAAAGTAAAAGCGAGTTGAGAAAGAAATAGTTGGTGAAAGAGCGGTGGTCTCCAATGACTTCAGCAGTCTGTTCCATCCCTTTAATTAGTCCCATTGGAATGCCCTCCCCGCTCCACGCAGCTGATCAGTTTCCTCTCCATATCTCCAGTCTGTTTTTGTGTGTGCGAACACGTGGGCGTGTGTGTTTGTATGCATCTTAGCTAAAGCCGGACAGACATCTCACGGGCATATGAGCCCTGGATGAGCTCCCAGTGATAATAGAGAAAAATGTAGTAGAAATACATTAATACTCCAGGAGTTTCCATTCTTTAAGATATAAGCCATTTGGAAAATGAGATCCCTGTGCGCTCTGCATCAGTCACTGCAGCAATTAACATAAAGCGATTTTGATATTAGAACACACACATTGTTACCCACGGTCACAAAAACTGACATTTTTATTTTCATGCATACTGAGAAACAGTCTTTCAGTGACATCATTTACAAGAGGGAATAAACTGTTTTAAAGTAGCAGTTGTGCCAGTACACTATAAGGGATTTTTAGGGTTGCTTTCACACCCCTGTTCAGTTTATACAGGCGCAATTGTCCCTTTAGTGTGGTTCATTTAGGCCAATGTGAAAGCTGTCACCTCAACTGTGGTGCAAACCAGCCAACCTGAGAGCATCAGGTCCAGTTCTACATGAAATGTAGAGGTACATTTCATTAGTGGTGTGAAAGCGAATCAAATGCAGCATTTTAACAGCTGAGCTCACAGTTCAGCCAACAGAAACATCTGATAAGGCTTCTTTACAACATTTATTTTAAATAATAGCCATCGGGAACTTTATAGTTGGGGAATGGTGACACGTCTTTCAGCAGTAGCTCTGGTCTCTCGTGGTCAACCCACGTGTATGCAGACTCCGGTATATGTAACATCAACTAGTTGATTTTTTTAAACGAAACTACAGCTGAATCCATCTGCTCATAAAGGTCTGTAAGCAACATGAAAAGTAATATACAGTACACTGTATATTTATGCAGCTTGTAACTATGGTAACGGGTTTTCATGTCAGCATATGAGTGCAGGGATTTTATTATAATGAGATAGTCAAAAACATTAAAAACGTGGTGAAATTAGCTTCTCCAATTCAGTAAAAAGCTCTTGGAGATTTTTTTTACCATTTAAATCAGACAGACCTCCTCCTGCAGCTCCTCCCTCTTTTTCTGAGCACAGAACAAACAGCAAGTATGGCCATACATGCTCTAAGTGCGCCAGTTAATAAAGGCATTTGGCTTCACACAAGGTTAAAACCCTGCTCTCATATGTGAAAATCCTCAGCTCACAACGTAGCACCACTTTATTTTACTGCTTTCTCTCTCTCTCTGAGACCTATGATTGGTCAAAGTCAGTCTCCCATTACAGGCTAGATTTTATAACACCTGAAAACAGAGCCAAGAAGAGGTGTAAGAGTCGAGTTCCCTCTCACATCACTGGAATTACGATATGCTGAAAGGTTATTTATTTATTTTTTTGTTTAGCAGTGACATCAACAACATGTTGACTCCACTAGCTTAATGACAAAGAGACAAAGCCTTATTTGTCTCATCTCTTTGTCGTATTTATAATAATAATATTCACGTTAGAGTAAATTGTGCTCGCAATTAGTTAACAAATAGAAGAAAACTGTCCTGCTGACTTCAATTCACCAGTGCCGCACACCACCAAGGTTATTATTTTTCTGAGGGCCACACAAGGTGTTTATGGGCCCTAAAATTTCCCCATTGTTATATCGTCTTTTATTGCAATGAGAGTAATTTCAGCTCTAACAGTGAGAAACTCTTTGGCACCAATTAGCGGTGACATCTGTGATCCCTACAATCTGTTACCTTGTATTTTTTTTCTGTCCTTGAGCATTGAAATTAAGTAGCTATTGTATGACTGTGACTTCAGAACAATAGATATGAATCATAATCATCCTGATAATTTAAGGGAGAGCTGACTATCTCACTCGCCCGAGGAGCAAAGGTCATCATGATGCTCGCAAGCTTGTTGTTCTATTTAAAGTGAAAACTACCAAGAGAAAATGGAAGCTGCTGTTTGATACCAACAAGAAGCAGCAAAAAAGAAAGGAAAGGACGCAGAGAAAGATGAAAGGTAATTAGGCAAGTGCATAGGAAGTAAGCAAAAGAGCCAAAGGGAATGGTTCAAGGATGAAAGAGAAGGAAGGAATCCAAGGTTACCAGTAACCAGGGTTCCCAAGTACTGTACCTAAACCTGACACAATGCTTTTGTCTTCCTCTTCACCATCGCCTGTCCATTAAAGGAAAAATGTACCATAAAACGTTCACAAACAGTTGATTTTTTATACTGAATTTTCCATCTAGTCTGATTTATCGTTTGTGAGATCACGGGGTCTTTCGTCGATAAGGTACACGACTCAAACAGAAATGCTGTTAAGGCCAGATCCTGGTGCAGCCTGAATTACACTGTTGTAATACCAGAACAAAAATAATAAGGTATGAAAAACTGCTGGTGTGTGTCGCCTGCACCTTGTATCTCCACTCTTACTAAACTAGCATGTAGATGCTACACACAACAGTGGACAAGAATTGGGAGATGATGATTTGCCGAATGGATTCTGGGTATTCTTGCGAGTTAATGGACGGGCTTGTTTTGTAGCCAGAGTTAGAACTGCAAGGACTTTCCAAACCTAATTGCAACCTCGGGAGATTTCAGCTTGATTAGGCCTCCCCGATCCTGCCAGAAGCATGTGTGTGTGTGTGTGTGTGCATTTGCATGCATGAGTGTGTGATTCATGTGTGTCTTTCATTAATCAAATCCACAGTTTGGTCCTTGTGGCTAAACTCCCTCCATGTGACCTGTAGAAAAAGCCCGTGGCTAAAATTTAAACCTCCAATTTAACTACCATTGTGGAAACATTATATCTGAAACGTGTGAGTCAATGCGCATGAAAATCAGGAGAAGGATCGGGGGAAGAAGAGGGAGTGAGTTAATGAGGAGTGGGCATTTCCTCCTCCATTCCTCAACCTCTTATCATTCGTTCACTAGTTAACAGCACACTATGACTGCAGCAGAGTGCACATCACAGACTTGACATCCCCCATCTCTCAAATCAGCTTTTGCCTGCTGCTGCTACATGTGTGTCCCCGACACATCCCCGAAGCTTGAGTCGACCCAAGGGTGTCACACTCCATCCATCTCCATCCTCTCTCCTTCTTTGGCTCTGGCTCTGTTTGTCGCATGCTGTGCTAACCTGGAGAGCCCGCTGCACCGCGAGGTACGATCCTGATGTCACTACCAATCCATCGTCCACACACAGCACAGCCACCCCAAAAACATCCTCAGGTCAAACGCACACACACATACACAGAGAGGAAAAAAACAGCGCTGCAGTGTGTGGCTGCTGACAGTACAGATCCAGGTGGTTAACACAGTTATGTTGTCTGAGCCTTTCTATCAGCCACTAGTCCAACAGCATCAAACAATAAAAGAAAAAAGGAATTGCCAGGCTTCACCTACAGGCGCGAGCTACACCAACCCTGTAAGCTGGCTTAACACTGCAAAAATAACATCAAAGTCCTTCTCTCCGTAGAATACACAGCAGACCACTTTTATATTTATCTATCACATTTTGACTACACTTCAATTTCCGGCGAGGTTCTTGGGCAATGACAGAAAAGAACACTTTGAACTAAATAAACAAATGCAAAGAGGGATCTCTTGAAGCTTTGGAATTGAGGAAATATATTAAAGCAAAATGCTAATGGCCTCCACTATGTGCTCCCTGATGTGGGAAGCCCGGAAGCGTCAGGCATGGGAGAGCACGGATGGAAAAAATAACCCAGAAGGAAAAGATTGCTTCTTTAATTCAATTTAATTGCAGTTTTTTTTTTTCCTTTTGTAGACTTTTGGCTGAAATTATTACAACACTTAATGAAACAGGTGGAAGTCCATTCAGTACTTGAAAGCTTGTAGAGCTTTGTTTCTGAAGAATAGGAGCACTTGCAAAGTTAAACTGTGACACCAATGGGATTTTGTTGTACCTGAACGAGAAATGAAAACAGGCCGATCAGTTAAAGTCTCATCAGAGAGTGAAAACAATAAAGAACTGCAGAGCCTCAGAGGCTTTAGGATAACTTCCTCCAGCACAGTTAAGCTGTTGGATGCAAAGAAAAGGTGCAGCTCTTCGCTTATTTCGGGGCTCAGGGACACAGGAAGAACGCAGGTTCTACTTTTCCAGCTCACTTTAATGGGAGTGCGATTTCATCCGTCTGTCTCCCAGACAGACAGGTGAAAGCGACCGGCAGTAAAAGCACTTACTCTCTCTCTCCTTCTCCCTCTCTCTCTGTCTATACTTTCCTCTCTGTGCTTCCCAACTTAATTTTTCATCACACTGTGGTTTTCAGAAGACCGGGGCTTTTTCTTTTCTCCACTGCCCTCAGCTGGCATATTTAGATTCTACCCCACGTCCATTTCTATCTTCCTCTAGTTTCTGCGGACTTGTAGTAAAAATAGGTCTTTCTTCTAATTCTAATTTGTGTTGTACAGTTATTTCATTTTTAACCTTAATTTTTTATATTTTATTCCTTCCTAGTTAAATTTACCCTTTTTAATTTTTCATATTTATTTCCTATCTTATTCATAGCCTTTTCCTTTTTTTCTTTAGGTCACGAGCAGTTGTCCAAGCATTTCACTGCATATCGTACTGTGTATGACTGTGTACGTGACAAATAAAATTTGAATTTGAATTTGATTCTTCTAGCATTTTTTATAAACCTTTGAATTATTACAACAGTAATAAGGCTCTGAAGATATATATTTTTCCTAACATCAAACAACTGATGACATTTAAAAGATATAGTTTCATACATCTAAACACAAATCCTGGCTTCACTGCTCAGTCACTTTATGCCCTGTTGAAAGTAAAGACTGTAAAGATTAAACAAACACACTCTCTGAATACAGCACCTGCCACAGAGGACACCGATATATCATTTAAATTCAGTCATGCCAGATTAAAAGACAAGCTGCTGCCAGTTAGGGACCTTAAAAAAATGTTCAATCTGGGCGCAAAAAACCTTCATCCGGAGCTGGGTTCATTCATGTGTGTCAGTGGAGGACTGCCAACACCGCTAGTTTGAGTTGAAAACGTCAAAAAACATAGTGTTTGACAAGGGGGGGGGGGGGGGGGGGGGGATGAGGCAGGATAAAAGTAAAAAAGTTCAGTGAACGATTGTGTGTGTGTGTGTGTGTGTGTGTGTGTGTGTGTGTGTGTGTGTGTGTACACGCATGTGACGTTTTGTGTGATGATTACTGATGTGAGCAGATGAGGGGCAGGAGGTGGCATTTAGGGTCCGAGCTTTTCTCCAGAAACTCTGCCTCGGGTTTATGAAACCCCAAAGAGAGGAAACAGCACTGGGATGACTTCCTGTTTTGTTTCCTTTTTTCTGTCTTTCACTAGATTATGTAATTTTGAAAGCACAACACAGCATTGAAAGCGGAGCGTCTCAATGATGGCTTCAGTCCTCTCTGGTCTCATTCTGTAACTCTCCTAAACTCCCCAGCTCAGACCTATTTCTCTGCCCTAAATGCATAATTCTGTAAATGAAGCATCTGCTTGGGTGGTCCCTGTAGGCCCATGTGTATCAGGCTGAGGCTGACTTAAAAATAGTTTTACTAACAGTTTCCAAAATAAGTAGCACAAGACTACGATTTTGAACTTGATAATGTATGTTAATGTCTAAGATGGCAATGGGTAAATAAGCTGTACGCAGTATAATGAATTTCAAAAATGTGATAACGCTGTAACTATTTACATTCAAATCAATCACGATACTGAACAGGTAGGTAAACGAAAACTAACAGTTAAGTTAATCATTTGGAAGCTTTCACACATATAACCAGCAGCAAGAACTTGCCAATATTTATCCAAACAAAATCACAGTGTTAAGTGTTTCTGGATTAACACTAATTATTGGTATATTGGCATGAAACCAATCATTTCTCTTCAGTTTCGATGTCGTCCTTCCAAAGATCAATATTCGGCATGCTTGCCAACAAGTTTCAGCCAGTGCCACACTGATGAGGAGACGTGACAATAACAGTAATAATTCAGATCCTGTTTAATAGCTGTTCACCAAACAACTCTTGAAGGACATAAACATAAATATAAGCTGATATCAGAACAGGAAATGGTGGCAAGCACGTCAATTTACTATTCTAAAGAGGCCGCAGGTATAAATATGCTTGGTTGTCTGTCACGGTGCTAGTTCTGTAAATGATAAATGGTAAATGCACTGGTTCTTATATGGCGCTTTTCTACGCTATCTGAGCACTCGGAGCGCTTTAGCTCTGATAAATTGGTGACCATTCCAGGGTAGTGATGTCACCAGTACTGATATCTCTCAATGCCAAACTTAGTTTAGTAGCTGTATGATGTATGTGCTGAATAAGGTTTCTAAAAAATCTATACTCAAATCCTAATCAGTACTAACATTTATCAGATTACATACTCATTTGTAACAGCACTGACATCAGCAGTGCTGTTTTTCTTAACTCACAGTGAACCTGAGAAAAACCTGCCAGAAGCACAGGAAATAAACATGGCTTAGATTAATCTCTTTGCACAGACCAGTATTGTTCTTTATTTTATTTTTTGTTTATGCTTCTTACTTTTTCATTTTACACTCAAGGTTTCAAAAATTATGTTGAGTATTTTCCTGGTTATTAAGATTGAGGTTGAAGTTCTAGTATTGTGACGACCCGAATCCTGTTTTGCTTAAATCAACATGGCTTGTGCATAATATTGATTCTGATTGGCCAACATTTCTACATGTTTATATCACCACCTGTTGCTTTGGCATCCTCTTAGCTTGACATTGTTATTTAAATGGTCTGTACTTGTATAGCGCTTTACACAACCAGTCATCCACCCATTCACACACACACTGGTGATGGCAGCTACATTGTAGCCGCCCTGGGGCGCACTGGCAGAGGCGAGGCTGCCGGACACTGGCGCCACCAGTAGGCAACGTGTGAAGTGTCTTGCTCAAGGACACAACGACCGAGACTGTCCAAGCCGGGGCTCGAACCGGCAACCTTCCGATTACAAGGCGAACTCCCAACTCTTGAGCCACATGTTCATGTGGACACAAATATTTTTCAAAGCAGACATGGAAAAATCTTCATTTAAAAAAGAGACCAAGTGGATTTATGTCTCTACTTGAGATATTCTACTAATGCACAATGCCTTCTTTGCACTTCTGGTCTTTTCTAACGCTTTTAGTTATGCTTGCAATTCATCACTACAGGGCATTGTGTTATTTAGAGTTTTGTGTGATCTGTGTTATTACAGTCAGAAATAACCAAGTTAACATAGACTCATTGCTGTTACATGGGCTGATCATGCTTACTGAGACCCCATTCTAGGTCTGGAAAAATATAATAAAGGATGAACTGAGTAATTCAATGTGATGGTGTGAGGTAATAGACGTATACATCTGTTTGACTTACTAATCTTAAATAAAATTATTTCACTTACTTGCTAACCATGTTGGAGGACACTGCTGGCAGAGCTGAGGAGTCATTCCGATAAACACAAAGACAGCGGGATACCTTCTATACCTTCTAAAAGGCCACTGCTTTCTCAACCTCTCACATATAAATTTCTCTTTGAAGTAGACCACCAAACCAAGAAGCTATGCATTTTATGACCCCAGAGAGGCAGGAGATGGGGCATCTATCAGAGGTAGTAATGATTTAAGCACAGCATGGGGGGAACCTGCAGTCCTGCAATGCTAAGCATTTCACCTCAAGGACCTTCTGTTCCCAAAATACATAAAACTCTATATAGTTCAGTTGAATATTCCCCATCTAGGGAATTATCACACTCCCAAGAAAAAAAAAGCCTGCTTTCACCTGAACAGTGTCTGGATGAACACTGAGCAGATAAGAAAATGAAGTTCTCAGACTCGGGGAAAGCCCATGCTGTGAGCATCAATTCAATGGCTAAGACACGAAACCACATAAATGGGAATTAGACTCTCTGAATGTGGATGGCAAAGAGAGACAGGAGAAGAAATTTTCAAACTCTTTCAGTATGAAACAAATTTCAGTCTGTTTAAAGTAATAAAAATACTTAATGATCTTTGTTCCATCTTCATTTAATTCAACCTTCTGCTTCGATTCACAGTTTTTAAAAGTAAAGAAGTTTGATTTTTTTTCTTTTTTTGCTTTGCTGTATTTAAAGTAGCTTTAAAGGTTTTTTTCTGTTAAAATACTTCATAGAATATTATCTCAATACCATGATGTCATCCTTGTGAATCACCAAATCCCAGGGATTATTACTTAAATCATAGTTCCATTTATTTTTCAGTTGCTTTAAAAGTCGCCTCCAAAGCCACCATTTCCCTGAGCATTCTCTGACACCTCGATGGGCGTGTCTAGGGAGGGAAGTCAGCACCGACGATGCCCTCTGCTGACAAGCACGCTCGTCTCCTGGTCAGGATGTCCCTTGAAAATTTTGCCTATAAAAAGCAGCTGCTGGAACGCAACTTTATGGATTCTTTGTTGTCGCCAATAAAAAGCTCTCTCATCGTATTTCTCCATTGCCAGGCAACTTCCGAAAGCTCTTCACTGCCACACGCTGCTGCTGCTGCTGCTGCTGCTGCTGCTGCCCTTTCTCTCTCCATAATTCGTCTCACTGACTCAGCGGCTATGGACATGCAAACAAACACCACACTTTCTTTCTTCTTACCAAGAGACTATAGAAATGACAACTGGGTCCTTTATTCCAAACACTGCTTCCAATAAGAATGACAATCACTCACCTGCATCATACTTTCACTGCCAAGTCTTTCACTAAATTCCTCATTCGTTTGTTTTTATAGAGGTAGTTAGTGTTACTGTGAAATTTCTTATTTAATTTCTGCCTAAGTTAATGTGTGTGGGCTTTATAGAGATTTTTGCCATATTTCCAAAATGAAGCTAATTTCCCTACAGCGTGTGGATGATGGAATTTATTCTTACAGGGGTGTTATTTCATTCTCTATGGCAAATAGCAGGAAATTAATGAAAACTTGTTGTTTTTCTCCCCAGAAAACTCATCATATTGTTCCTATTTCACCTCCCAGCCTGGTGCATATAACTTATGCATGCATTTGATGTGTTATCTGTGCGCACACTCACTGTGTGTCTGTACACGTGTGTGCATTTGCAGCCAACAGCTGTAGATGGCAACAAATATAAGCCATCCTAATAATGCAACGGTGAAGCAGCCAGTAAGGTCAACATAAGAGACTGAACGGAAAGCGAAATGTCTGGATACACCAAACACTCACACACACACACACACACACACGTACACACTGTCTGAATCTATCCCCACCTCCAGGCACATAAACATGGACCCTCCCAATCTGTATATCACTCCCCATCCACACTCTCCCCGTATTTTCTCACAAACCATTACTTTTTTCACCTCTCTGATTTCTTCTTCTATCCACCCCCGCTCTTTCTCCTCTCCCCCCTCTGTCCTTCCTCTCTTACATCCATCTTATGCTGATATCGTTGGAGGTCAGACGACACCCTGAGAAAGAGGGCTGAAGAATGGATCCATGATCCTTGGCCTTAATTACAGTGTCAAATGAGCTGTTAGCTATCTACATGCAGGTTTGTGTGTGTGTGTGTGTGTGTGTGTGTGTGTGTGTGTGTGTGTGTGTGTGTGTGTGTGTGTGTGTGTGTGTTTGTGTGTGTGTGTGTGTGTGTGTGTGTGTGTTCTTTCTCTAATATGCTAGTCAGCTCCCCACAGGTGCAGTTGCCATATCAGCATCCACAACAACAGATGGACTCCAGTTACACACACACATGCAAATCCACCATATCACATAATATTTATCACAGTCTGCAATAACACAAAATCAGAAATAAACAAAACACGACAACAACAACAAAACATGTAGCATGTAACACAAACTCTTCTGTGTTCGTATTTGAGAAAGAGGAGCGTGGTCCACAGTCCATCCTGTCATTGCAAATTCCACCCAGCAGGAACCGCTTTCTGCTGCCAGTAACCGGCAGATGAAGGATTTGGCGCACATGTACCAAAACTCCCATCAGAAGTTATTGCCAACAGATCAGGGTGAGCTATTGACTTCTACACACAACCGTCTATCAGACATGATAATGGAGAACTGGAGCCACTGGGGCAGGCAGATTGGCAGCTGGGCTGGCAATTATCTGAAGCAGACAGAGGGACAAACGGAGTTTCGCTTTTCTGGAGGGTTAAATTGTTACCATTTATATTCACCCTCACTTGGGGAGGGAAAACAAAACAAGAACTTGAACTTAATTTACTTTACCTTTTTTTTTTTAACCTTAATGTAAACGAGTCAGAGATATTAGCTTGATGGCTACCATTACCGTGGCCTTTTGAAATAACCATAGCCCGTTTAGATAGAGGGCAAAATCACAACAGCAGTTGGCTCGAGTTGCTTTGTTTTGTAAAGAGCCTACAGTAACTGTAGTAACTGTGGCTTACAGCACATTAAAATGAGAAATCGAGTATCTCAAATTATTAAAATCTTCATTCTGAGTTTAATATTTGACTATGTATTTTTCAGTCTAGTTCACTACATACAACCGTAATCATGGGGAAGACTGCTGACTTGATAGTTAGTGTCATCAAGACCTCCACAAGGAGTGTAAGCCAAGAGGGTCACTGCTGAAAAGGCTTAGCGTTCATGGAGTGCAGTATCACAGCATGTTAATAGAACGTGGTATGAAGGGAAAGGAACATGTGCACAAGCAAGAGGATGACTGCAGCCTTGAGAGAATTGTCAAGAAAATTTGATTCAAGAACTTCGCAAGGAGTGGACCATGTCAGTGTATCGACCCTCTGCTTTCCTGTTATTAAGCCACACCTGAACCGGAAGGAACATCGGAAGCGTTTTAACTGGACTAAGGAGAAAAAGGAGAAAAAGAACTGGACTGTTGCTCAGTGATCATAAGTCCTCTTGACACATGAAAGTGAATTTTCATTTAAGGTACAGAATCCAAGGTGATTGAACTCCAGTGGGAAGTTCTAACAGTCTGTAATGATTAAGGTTGCCATGTCCTCTACTGGTGTTGGTAGTTAAACTATGATGCAGTCACCTATCAGGAGATTTTAAAGGACTTCATGTTTCCATCTGCTGATAAGCTTTATGAAGATGCTGATTTCCTTTTCCTTAACGCCTGTCCAGAGGCCCAAAACTAACACCAAGCACGTTGGTGACTGCATTATCACTGAGCTTGATGGGCCTTTCAACCTGAAGATGAGAAACACCCAAAGCAAAAATACAGATGACCTGAAGACTCCTATCAAAGGAACCTAAACTAATTCGTGTTAAATGAGACCCCAAAAAGTGCTGTGTGGTAATTAATATAATTTTCAGCAGTTTGACATTTCTGAAGGAAATATTTTAGGATTTTCAGATGCTTGATTTCTATTTTTTTTAGAAGCAAATAGTCTTAATCATTCAAATCAAAATAAAAAAGCTAGAAATATTCCAGTTTATGTATAATAAATATAGAATATGTGAAAGTTTCCCTTTCAGAATTAAATTGCCAAAAAAAAGTCACAGTGATGCACTAGTATTCCTGCAAGTTTGAGAATGATGCGGTTCTCTATATCTGCTTAATCAGGGCAGATGTCCCTGTACGATCACAGTAAATCATTAATAATGCTTCACCTCATGCACTCATATGCCTGCAGGACACGCACTTCTCTTTTTCCGTGGAAAACTCACCCAAGTCAAGATGCTTAATCAGATTCAGAGCAACATCCAGCAGAAACGTAAACATGGAACACATCAGACGTTTATATATAGATATAGATATATATAGAGATAGATATAGATATATATGACTTGAATGTCTGTCGTAATAAGCTTGCATTTGTGTGTGTGTGTGTGTGTGTGTGTGTGTGTGTCAGAAGGAAAGATAGTGTGTGTGTGTGTGTGTGTGTGTGTGTGTGTGTGTGTGTGTGTGTGTGTGTGTGTGTGTGTGTGTCTAGTTGATATTCCAGGGTGGCTTGTTGTGAGTGTGGTTTCCCACAATTCTTATCAGAGCTGTGATCACAGAAAACTGGTCTCCCCAAATGGAGCACATCCCTCCCTGACACTATCAGCGATGTAGCCACACACACACACACACACACACACACATAGAAAGCCATCCATTATGTTTCTCTGCTGGCGATTCCCCTTCCTTGAGTCTAATTCAATCTTCAACTTATAACGCAACACCAAAACACGCGCAGCCAAGAACATGAATACAATTTGGAACAATCTGAGGTGAGTATGTCTGTCTTATGAATAAATAAGAGTTTTTCCTTTACTCAAAACCAGCAGAGGAAATCTGCCTCGGGACGGATAAAACAATTGCTGGCTTAGAAAAATTGAAAACAAAGGAGAAGGGAAAAAAGCCGCAGCAAATACAAAGCGCCAGGGAGGAAAAAGACATGTAATATTCAGTGGGGAAAGCAAGGAGGTCGACATTTTGAGGATTTGTAGTGGGGTAAGAGGGGTGAAAAAAGCAAATGGCTGCAAGGGTGTGTTTGAGTTTGTCTATTTCAGCCCACAGATCCGTTTCAGAGAAGGAAACACACAGATTCTCTCAAGCAGTGATCTAATTGACAAGCCAGTGATGCAGCATAGTGAATTAAAGTACATGAGGTACAAAGCAGTGCAGCACTTCTGCAGCAGTGAGGTAGATCTGCATGCTGATATGCTGAGGAAAGCATCACACAGAGCAGTTCATGCAGAGGTAAAAAAGTGATGAGAAAAAGACTTAGATAAGATGCGTCCTGCTCAAAATCTGCCTTTGCTTCATTCTGGGGAAACGTGTCCTAGTTAATACCCAGCTGCTCAGCACACAAACATACACTGCCTGCACGCTCGCACAAACACATGCACACACATTCCTGTGCTGCTAATGAACAGCCTGCTTTCTCACTTGGGATTTCTCACCCTATAAGTTTGTTTCCTTCTTTACCTTTACCACATCCATCTATCCTTCCTTCCCTTCCTCTTGCATTCTGGTGACAGCTTCTCCTCTCCGGGGTTTAGCGGTTTGACGTGTGCCCCTCATGCATGCGCAGGATGGCATGGTGTGACACACGCAAGCACTCAAACACACACGCACACTGGAATTCAAATGTCGCACAAAAACACTAACACCCTTTCCCAAAACCAAGCCAACAAAAGTGTAATGAAATACTAATGGAATAAACTTCGAGTTCACATACACACGCCCACCCCTGTGATCTCAGGCAGCCTTTAGTCAGTGGAAAAAATTAGCAGGTATGACACCTCTTGTGAGAGACTGTGCTGTCACCTATGCACCTATAAATTAGATGAACACTTAAATCCATAATTCTCAAACATCACAGGCAAAAATGCGTCAGTCCCCTGATCCGTAATGTATTCATGTTATTCATCTTCACGCTTGCCATGCACGGCTCTTCTTGTTCAAATACTTGTTTTCACATCCCTTTAATCAAATTTGCACGGATTAATTTTCAGAAAGCATTGAGAGTGTCTTGCCTATAGATAGCGCAGAAATCCCTCAGAAGGCCGAGGGATACACTTGCATCATAGTTTAACATTGTGTCATGTGATATGTGTGGTAATTGAAGCAACTAGTTATTTCTTCTCTTTTGTCGCAGGTCACGGTTTTGTTTCATCAAGCGGTTATAGCTGCGAGCGTCAGTGTCAAACGCCTCGACATTCTGATGCAGACTTCAAACACCTCCTTTTTTTTCAGACGTATAAGCTGTTTCACTCGGAGGCGGGAGATGATGGCTTGTTCAAGCCAGGTCAAAAACCATTTAAAAATTTATCTGTTACATGCAGATGTGTGCTACTAAAATAGAGAAAGCACCAAAAGAGAAGGGGTGAAGAGAGAATGGATAATTAACACTGAAAACAAAGTGAAAAAATAGTGCCAGCGGAGCTGTTTGAAATCCATGCCTGAAATGGGGAGGCATATAAGGGAGTGTGAGTGTAGCCTGAAAGCAACCACCCACAGTTTAATAGGATGCTAGCACTAAAAATACAGTATTTATAATAAGCATCCTTAAAGTTACGGTTTCCCTACACAGCTGACTTTTTACACTTTTTCAGGCATTTCTTACTATTAGGCATTCTGCTCCTTTTAAGGCTACAAGATTATGAGACTCACTAAAAAGATGTGCTGGTAAATACTGTAGTTATTTTTTTATAAAATGATCCAAAATATATATTCTGGGTTACATGGTGCATATACTGTATCTTGCCTGAAATAAAATGCAAACAAGTCATTGCACTGTTTAATATTGAAATGACTGTATTTCAGTCATTGGCAGTGGCACTGACTAGACTGTATAAGGTGGGAGCCTTTGCTAGCAATAGCCTCAGAAAAGTGTCTTCAAAAACTCAGTGAATGCATCCCTCCTACTCATCATATATAGGAGGAGGGATGGTGTGGGCTGCTAAAGAATCAGAACCGTGGATAGATATCCATATGTCACGTATATGGATTTTATATCTTCACGTACTATGGCAGACAACTTTGGAAAATATCTAAAACAAATGATGAAATCAGTTGGTGGTGTCCAATCACAATGCTATATATCAAATATAAAAGTCCAAGGAAGTCAACGTAACGTTACCTGACTAGGTTTAACTCCGACTCTAATTTCATAAAGTAGCACTGAAAAGAAGAAATACCAAATGTAAACAAAATGTCAAAAGAACATTTAAATTATCTCAAACCTAAAAAGAAGCAAATTAAATGATTCAGAACAGAAAACAACAAGAAGTGCCCTTACAAAAGTGGGATTCAAGTGACTTGTTTTTTTCTGTATATTCCCACTGACTTTTGGCCATTATTTGAGTAACGTGGTGGCGCTTTCCTCCAGTGAAAGAAACAAGCTCTTTTTACTAAGCTTTGCACATCAAGGGATAGAACATTTAAGACCAGCTTTGTGATTTCCCACAAAATTGCAAAAAACAGTAAGCCATTTCCGGATGGGGAGTTTATCAAAGAGTGTTTGGTGTACTCTGCCCATATGCCCTGAGAAAAAAGAAGCATTTAGATTCCCCCAAGGTCTTCAATCATTCAGGATTGAGGACCTTGCAGGAAATCTGAAACGTCAGTTGAAAAAGAAAGCAGATAGTTCTGACTATTTCCTCTTGGCTTTGTAAGAGAGCTGTGACATCCACGACACAGCTCAGTTACTCATCTTTGTACGTGGGATAAAGAAAAAGTTTGAGATTATGGAGGAGTTGGAAGCATTGTGCTGAATGAAAGGTGATGCAACTGTGATGGATTTGTTAACCAAAGTACCGACATGCTCTAATAGGACAAAACTAGCAGGTGCTGCAACCGATGGCTGTCCAAATCTGAAAAATGTCACACTTCTGAAGAGGATGCAAGACAATGTCACAGAAATAATCCCTGAACTGAAATTGGTATTTTGTATTATAAAACAGGAGGCGCTGTGCTGAAAATGAACCGAACTTCATTAGGGCAGAAGAATTAAATTACGCACAGTTTGTTGCACTTTTGGAGGAGCATGAGGGTAAACAGGGTGACATGAGCTACCACGCAGCTGTCAGGTGGCTCAGCCTGACAGCTGCACTTAGTGCTGAAAAGGTACCTGAGAGCAGAACATTGAAAGTTTTGTGAGAAGAAAAGCAAAACAGATCACACGTTTACTGTTGATGTGACTGCACTAATGAATGAACTGCAAACTGAACTACAAGCCAAGAGCCTATTTGCGCATGAAATGTTCAGCTTGCTGGAGACTTTCACGAGAAAGTTGCTGTTTCTTTTGAGCCAACTGGAGTGCATTATTTAGCCCATACCATCAGCTGATCGCGTCACCTGACGCCCTGCCTGGTGAGTTTTCAGGGGCATTTGAAGACTTCCAAACAGCTGAGAGTGAAATACACACGATTGAATCTTTCTTCACTTGCAGTGTGGATAATGCATCCAGTGATGTTGGATGACTCACTACATGCAGAGCAATTCAAGCCATCATCATCGCTGGATTTAAACTTGCATACAGAGACATGCTCAGAGGATGTTGGTTCTCTTTGGATCTACCTTCATATCTGAACAAACATTCTCAACTTGTCATTCAAACTAAGTCAGGAGAACCACCATCGCATTTCTACCTCTGGAACTAAACCTCAGTGTAATGGACAGAAAACCTGCAGAGGACATTAGTATGCTTTTTCTATGCCTATTTCACATTTTCACTGCCTACTTGTACCAGCTTCTTGTACCAATGTCAGTTTATAAAGAGATATTTCCATTGAATTGAGTTCAACTTATTGGTGCAAACCTCAACAGCAGACTTAGCTTTTTATGTAGCCCCTTGGGAAACTTAATTGCTGAGCCCTGAATAATAAGAGGGTCTGACACAATAAACTTCACTTCAATTCAAGTTCAATTACAATATATAGCTCCAAATCCAACAACACTTATCTCATGGGACTTTATACAGCAAGGTAAAGACCCTACAGTATTACGGAGAAAACAACATTAATCAGACAATCCCTATGAAAAGGAATTAGGCGTCAGTGAGAAGGAAAAACTCCCCTTTAACAGGAAGAAACCTCCAGCAGAACCAGGCTCAAGGAGAGGCAGAAATCTACTGAGACCAGTTGTTGGGGGATGAGGGGAAAAAGACAGAACAAGGAGAGCTTAGAGAGGCAGGACTATGAGAGCAAAAACCATGTGTGCTGTGTTTGTGTACTTGTGCTAAAGGACACCCATAAAACAACAGACACCTTAAGGAATTCCCTGTGGTACCAATAAATGCTAGTGTTACATTTGCCTCCTCACTGGTTTTACTATCTAGCAGCTGTAGTTTGCTCTAGGGTGCTGTCACAGACATACAGGACTACATCAAAAACACCAGCGGACAAACAATTAAGCGATCACAGAGATTTAAGAAGTACAAGAACAATCTGTTAGTCAGCCAGTGGAAAAAATCCCCACAAATGTAGTTCGAGGCAGCTGAACAAAAACTTTTCTTTGTGTGTGTGTGTGTGTGTGTGTGTGTGTGTGTGTGTGTGTGTGTGTGTGTGTGTGTGTGTGTGTGTCAGCATAGGCGGGTCCACAATTAAAGCTGATTCCTGTTGAGTTTTTCAAGAACAACACTCACACTCAAACACACCCATTCACGTCACCTGATTGTGCCTGATTACAGACTGTTTTCTGTACGTGACAGCAGTTCACGTCCAACTTAACACACACATGCACACACATACACACACTTTCACACCAGCAATACAAACCCTGCTGTATACCCACACACACACACAGCACTGGTGTCCCAGCATCCCTGATAGCATATTGCCAAAATAAACAGCATCAGCGCTGTCAACACAGAAATCTCTCACTGCCAGCGAGAGACTCAGGCACACACCTGGTCGTCACACCTACACACGCGTACTCTCTATAAACACATCTGGCAATCAGAGATGTGTAGAGACTCACAGCAGGGAGAAGAGGATCAGCGGGGTATTGATATTACAAACACACATACAGTACCCCTCTCTCTTTTCTCTTTCACACACACATGCACACACACTCCAGCTCTGACAGAGACACAGACTGTTAGTGACAGGATGGAGGACAAGTGATTTCCTGGCAGCCATTGTCTCCTTGCCTCTGGGGGGGGGGTGTTGACATCTGAGACCGGTATATGAGATCCTCTCATAGCTGACCTTTAACACAGCCAGACCAGAGCAGGTAAAGGTCTACAGCTCCCCAGTGACTTGCATAGACTTGATACTGCAAGCGAAGAACGAGAGTGAAAAAGAGAGAGAGGAAGGGGATAGAGCCGTGGCAAAAATGGAGAGTCCTTGAATAAAAACCTATTTACCGCAAAGAAGAGTAAGTTTCTCACCCAGCTTTCAGGATTCATTCAGATACCCATCTTTTTCTAAAGAGCTTTGTGTCCATGACACTACCTGAGCAAAAGCTTGTAATGATATGACGCTCTGGGAGTATCAGCATTGGACTATTCTGCGTATCACAGTTTTCAATATATTATATTCATAAATACACAATAGGCTCCTCAACAGGATAAAAACGCTGCCCTAACCTAGACACCATTTAACACGCATTCACAATGTGAGCAGCCATCAAAAAGGTCTGAGAAGATGCCCTCAACAATAAAAAGCCGAACCTAATTCAATTTTATTTTTCAGATCTCTCAGTGGAATTTCTGTGATGCCCCCGTCTACTTGTGCTTCTGGGAAGGAACTCCTCCCATTCGTCAAAACTAGCGTCTGATAGATTTCAGCAGTATTGCCCGATATACCAGCCAATATTAGCTATCAGCTGATATATAGTTAAAAGTTTAAAAGGTAAAGCAGGGACGGGAGAAATAACCTTCAACCACGTTATGAGTTTTGACCGATGATGACCGGCGATGAGCAAATTCACTGCTGGCAACACTGTTTTGAACACCACAAACACTTATAACCACCTGATGTAAGGGGAGGCGGGCAGAGTAAACTGTGACTTGTTGTAACAAAAGCACAATTTTTTTTTTTAAACTGCATTTTCTCTGTATCTATGAAGCGCCTTGAGGCGACTTTTGTTGTGAATTGGCGCTATATAAATAAAATTGAATTGAATTAATATTATCTTAGTAAGAACTCATAAATATCACAAATCTGTTGATATTTTTCTGTGTCTGGAAGAAAAGGGCATTGCCCAATGTATTTGATGTTTACATTCCCAAATATCTGCATCTATATCAGTACTATAATCCCGTATGCATTAGGCTGGGTGTTGAGAATAAGTGCTGCTGTTAGCTGGAGTTAGTGAAACTTATTTTGACGTTGGGCTCACTCTGCACTTGTGCACTTAGCAAACTCTCATATGACGCGAGACTGTAATTAAGGTGTTTATCAGAGGGAGAGTGTGATTCTTCCTTCAGATAAACACTCGAGCCTAAGCAGGCATAAAGCTAGCTTATAGTACTGTTAATGTTTAGCCAGCTCTTGTCATCTGTCCTGAGATGTAGGGTTGCATGTCTAATCTACTGAAATAAGTAACTGCGACAATACTGGGAGTGAATATTCATGTTTAGGCATATCTCCGTGTGTTAGAGCCCTGACTTCAGTTCAGGAAATGAGGCTTGAGGTAAGGAGAGGATGGGCTTGAAATCAGGGAGGAGAGAGAGCAGCGGTGGAGAAGGTAAATGAAGAGGAGAAGTCGTGCAGATGTTAAATGGTCATACACAGTTTGAAAGATCTATTTGAGGCCTTTTTCAAATAAAACTTCAAATAAAAGGCATACTGTGTGCTAAATACATAAAACAAAGTTAAGTGGAATGGCAATGTCCAACTCAGCCACTGTGTTCACGACGGTGGGAAGCTGTGGTGGCTTACACAAACTGCCGCCCACTCCAGTGTAGTTTTAATGGATTCATTCTACATTTATGAGAACACATCAGTCTGTTGCGAGATGCAATTACACACTAATAAATGTGTGTTTATTAGTACACGATCTTTTTTCTATTAAAGTTTAATAACATAGTTACTGTAGGTTTAGCACATACTACATCCCAGCTTCATAGAGTATATTTACTTTAGTGGCACTACACTTAAGTTCAAAGTATCCTGCCACATTACTGTAGAAGCTAATCAGAAAAAAATAGTCCACAGCATTAATGCTATTTTACATCAAGAATCTATTGCTGAATAGTGTAATTAACAAATGACCTCATTATTTTAATGTGTAATTAAAATGGAGGAAGTAGTAGAGCCCTTCTTGTAACAAGCCACATGTGCAGACTTAGATTATGGATGTTGAGGAGTAGTCACGTGATACGGACCAAATTAAATAATCGCATGGAAAAAATAATCCTCTGTTTGTGCAGCTTGTCTGTCAGTCATATACACACAGTCTCCTGTCAGGTCATTGGAAGCAGCTGAAATGATTTTCTCTTGCAGTCTTTTTGTCTCTCTGCGCTCGTCATCATCTGTGAAAGCAATGATTCTGGGCTGCTTGACAGATGATTCAGTCGACAGTGTTTGTCTTCAGTAAAGTCAGTATAACGGGACCACCTGTAGCTTACCCTGTAAAGCGTGCGCTTCAAGCACCAAAGCTGGGTTCCAATTGGAGCAACCCAGGAATGACTCCATCCCACGCCCAAGCCCAAGCTTGGGCATCTATTTTTGCCTTTTTCTAACTCTCTCACTCCAGTAAAGTGACAGTAGAATACATCACCTTCTCCATCTTCTTTAGCTTGAACTGCATATCTACACAGATGCACAACAGTAAATTTCCAGTGTCCAAATGACAGCAAAGTTTTATGTTTAGAAATTCCCTTTTCCAAAAGTTGAGAACTCTTCTTCCAATTAAAAAAGCATTACATTTGGGCAGCTGAGTGGAGCTCCAGCTTGGATATTTTCAATTGTGGTCTCAAAATGTCCAAAAAAAGAACTCTTCTTTTGAAACTTGTTATTCGTGTTCTAAGAAATGAAGGTTATTTCATGTGGAAAATTGAAGATTTCATACAAAGGTGAGTACTACTTCCTTCACAGAACTGCACTAATATGTTCTAACTAGGATAGAAAGAGATTAAGAAGGCTCATACTTGGCAAACAAATACATCGGAGACTCTAGTTTAAAAGTCCACAACTGGCACCTTCGTCACATGAAACCTGTAAACTGGGAGATCGCCATGATCTAGGTGAGTTTGCAAAAAAAAAAGCATCAAGTATGGGCATAAACATTTAAGGATGAGCAAATGAACCCTTAGGACATGAGGAGATCAGGGATTGAATGTCAGCAACAATATGACTGTAATAACACTCGTTTTAGTCTAGTCTTTAGAAGGTAGGTTTGATGTGGCATTACAGATGGATGCCAAAGTTTTCCCCTGAACAGGAGAAAAGGCCAAGCTCTGGCCTGCCACCCATACCCATGACACCTGCCACAGAGGTCAATCAGCTAGGGGTGCCACGTCTGTCAGAGCCAGGGTGAGCTGGTTAGCTGGTCACCAAGCACTTTAATCTGCAACAGATTCCCACCACCTGGCTCTGCTGGCGTGACACCAAGGCCAGCAGCCCCAGCAATCTGCCAACCCACTGTCACATTGTGAAGGGTTCAACATGAACTTAACTGGGGATAGATACATGGATGGATGGATGGATGGATGGATGAAGCATTCACATTGAACCTCCATCTCTTAAAACCTTTTGAACACATATACTGCGTTCCCTATGATCAGCCCAGCTGTGTGCTGGGAACAGTTAGTGCCGTGGGTGACCCACAAGCTATACTGCTGCATGTGAATACATGAATATTTGCCTCGGGGGAGGATTTGCTCTCAGGTCTTTGATTATCAGTTCACAGTCAGGCTTTTCAAAATGACACAACTGTTAGATTCCCCTTCAGTAATATAACATGTAGCTTGTAGTCAAATCCCCCCATCTGTTGGATGAGGGCTCAGCACTTTGGCACGGCTGTCCTTGTTGTTAATGCATGCTGCCAAGTTGTTTTATGCCTCTGAATGGAGTGTAAGGTTAATCATTTATGACTCAGCTCCAAAGAGAGGCTAATGACAAGGAAAGAAATGTTTTGCCTTTTTCAGTTTCGTAGTGTAGCAGTGATGATTGTACTCTCCATAGCCAGCTGACAGAGGTGTAACTGGATGCACTTGAAGGTATTGCAAACGAGCTGAGTCTGTGACAAATTCTGGATACAGCAGCTTTGTTTCCCGATCCTCCAAATCTTTTGTTAAGCACACGATTGGCCTTTGTAAGTACACAAAAATCAAAATATGCACACAGAATCACTGAGCTTCATTCCCCAGCACAAATACATGTGTGTGCTCATCTATGTATGTAAACTGTGTACAATTCTGATTGGCTGCACATCAGGAAAAACGCTGCACCCAGTCAAGCAAAAAGAATAAATGAATAAATCAAAAAGGCTACAGATGTTGGGTTGATGTGAGTGCTCAGGTCATGTATGTGAATAAACTTACGCACGAACCACACGAATCATAACTTTAACTAGGACAACCAGTAAATGTTAGCGTGATTATTTATTAATTAAAATATATTTGCTCACTGAAGTATCTTTTTAGCAAAACAAAATAACAGCTATTAAAGCTCTCTCTAAATGAACATGTCACATTTCACAGAATAACAACCAATTATCCAATCTAGACATTTAAGAGAATAAAATCAGTGAAATAAACAAAAAATCTAATTGGAAGTACTTTTGTTAAAGAGAGAAAAAGCTATAATTCAATATTTAATGCTGCCAGAGATATTTTAAACATTTATTAAAATAAAGATACATTACTTGATAGTATAAAACAAGTAGAAAAATGTTCAAAATTGATGTGACATCCCTTTTTTCTGTTCATCCTTTGTGATTTACCTCATTATAAAAAAAATGCTGAGTGGTTCTGAAAAAATCTGACCCAGATGTATTTAACAGCCCAATTTTCACTAGATAACCACCGATCGACCAGCCAAGGACCAGAATCTGATTTTTTGCAGTGTTCTGACCAATAACCAGCTGGTCAGCCTGCTGTGTGGTGAGTGACAACAAGCCGCTTCATGAATGTAAAGATGAGAAGGCAAACAGTCGCACGCACGCTTGCGGCCATTCGCTAATATGTTGGTAGCGTGAAAGCTTTTCATTGTGAGTGAAGGCACAAAGTAAACCATGATGCAATCAACTGTGAAAACATAACAACAAACCTATTCACACACATTCATGTACAAATCCCCATTACCTAGCTAGTTAGCGATATTTAAAAGATGCTAACAAAGACAAAGTGGCTAAAGCTAAAGCTAGCCAGAGGTCAGACGGAGCCACAAGCTAGCAGCCTTGGTATTAGAAAAAGATCAAAGCAGTTACAAGGAAAATTATGGCAATAACAGAAGAGAGAGAGAATGTCCTGTTATAAGATGATGTTTTGAACATACTGGAAAATGATTAAGTAACCTTTTTTTTATTATCTAAATCTGTTGCTTTTACTTTTGTTTGCTAATGTAAAGTTAGGTAAAGGTTAATGCACAGCTTGTAATTGTATTTGTAACTCGCACCAGCAACATATAACTTTGTTTTCAGAAGTAAACTACAAACTTTAATATAAAATTTTTATTATGAAAATTATATATATTTATATATGTCACTTCCAGTTTAAAAAAAAACCTAATATCAGTAGATTACAAAAAATCTTCATCAGAATTAGTAAGGAAAATCTTTGAAAAAAGGCTTTTCTTGGAAACCAACCCTGATGATTAATAGAAAACCAATTTAAAAAACTGCCATGACTCAGTACATCTCGTGGATAACTGCTATGTTATTTTGAAACTTGGGAACCTGTCTCCACTAGCATTTATGCCACTAGTTCACACTGAGCCAAAATGGACTGAATTAACGTAATTTAAATTGAGACACGCGTGGAGCAGAAACAGGAGAGACAGACACACCTTTCAACACTCAGACCCTGGAATGATAGCACATACCTCACCGCCTGATTAAGTCCCTCTTCGGTTCCTCTCATTTGAGTGACTAATAATAGTCCACGCTGTTCCATGAATCATGGTTATTAAGCAGCGTGAGAGAAAATGTTTTCCCCTAAATCTCATAGCTGCTTATTTTTCACAGTCTCATTGACAGGAGAAAGTTAGGAGACACAGGCATGCTGCACTCAGTCACAACACTTTCAAAACAGGATCTTCATGACTCGCTTTTATTACACAGAGAAGCAAACAAAGCGCTTGTGTTTGTGCTGCTCAGCCAACATTTGAAAACAGAAGGGCAAAGTGAGACAAAGCCAGATTAGAATAGATGAGTGTAAGACAAGAAAAGAAGTCAAGAAGCACCGAGTCATAGGGAGACAGACAGAGAGACGGAGGAACGGTTAGTAGGTGGGGGACCTTGAAAAGCTTTTGTTCTCTGAACACGGAGTGTTAGTGAGGCAGCACTTGGCAGTTGGTTCAAAGCAACAAACTCTAAATCAATCTTTTACAGCTTGTCCAAACAGACTCAAAGAGACACACACACACACATGGACACAACAAAAGTTCTAGAAGAGTCTTCAAACAAGCAGAGAATACCAGCTGTGAAAAAAACATAACTTCCTCCTCCGATACACGAACGGTACCTGAAATAGAGTCTGGCTGGATACTAAGAAGTGTTTGTGTGTGACCGTGTTTATGAAAGTGTGTGTGTCCAATGTTGTGTTTCTTTAATGAGCTCGGTTTACACACTTCGTTAATTGGCTGGCACAGCGCTGTCCACGATCTGTGTGCCACGCACACATTCCCAAACACACACACACATCTCCATTTCACTGTGCTTATTTATTCATGTATTAGTTAGTTTGTTCCACTAGGTTCACTTGCAGGCTGCTGTAGTAATTTCCACTATATTCTCTGCATTGATTTGTGCTTTTGACTGCAACGCTCTGCGCCGTGTATCAGTAACTCCCTGGAAGCGCCGTTTCCTTGCAAATACGCCTTTGCAAAATAAAGAAATGGGTGCAAATTGTATTCTCAGTTAAACGTATCTATCCATTTATCCAGTTACTTCTTTCTCCCTAACATGTATTATTTCCCATAACAAAGAGACAGGTGAGAGTGGAAGAAGTGCGAGCTTTCTAATTAAAGCATCTAGCGGGGGAAGCAAGCCAAGCTTTCTTTCAGCACATCTCTCATCACGCTGGCTGTAAAAATAGCATCAACCCCACAATCCCAGGCTATGTTCTGTCTGCTTGCAGCTCAGGGCTTGTTTCTGGTGAGCAATAGGAGGTACAGTGGAGAGATTTTGCTGTTGCTGCACAACAAATACAGAGCAGCCAACTCAGTAAGCATAGGCATTCTTTTCTAGCTGGATGTGATCGTCCATTCACACAAGACTGTGTATGTGTGTGAGAGAGCTGTGCTAAACATGATTACAGATGGGACTGGTATACATATATTTGTGTGTACTGTATGTGCGTGTGTGTTTGTGTGTGGACATGTAGGCATGCAGGACAGGAGGTCTGCAGGGAGAGATAAATGCTCAAATCTGTCTTCCCCTTCTCACTCACACCCTTCTGCTCAGACCTCTAAAAGCTTACCCCTAGGCTTACCCCGCACACACACACAAGCACACACCCACACATGTGTGAACAAACGCACACACACAGGAGCCTCATATCAACCCTATCCCCAACTCCCATTTCAGTCTTCACAGTTATTCCAAATCCAAAGCAGAGACACACATGGAGACAAAAGAGAGAGAAGGATGGACAGCCAGTGCCATAGCACAGCTCTCTGTAGGATTTATTAATAAGGTGCAGGACACAAGTTTGCACATACAGAGTCCTCGCAGTATAGGTAACATATGCTCACTTGAACTCACAAGCAGATTCTGAAAGAGAGCAAGTCGGAGAGGAGTTGTTCAATTTTTAAACAGGATGCTTTAAAGCGGAAATGGAATTAGGATGACACTTGAAGATGTTGAATTCCCATTTAAAGGAAAGGTCCAAAAGTCATGCCTTCTGCAGATTATTTATACTTCATGAATCGCCAAGAGAACACGCAAAAAGTGTCCATCCATCCAATGTCGTTCTTCCTTTTCAAGAATGTTTTTTTCCACAGCTGTTCCCCCTTAGCACTGACCCCCCCTCCCATGAACGTCAGGTGGATTTTTCCTCCAGCTTGCCTCGCTGCATTAGCTCTCTTTTCCAAACACCTTAGGGGGTAAGAAGGACCATGCTGCGTCAAAGAGATTCTTAAGATGTCTCCACATGGGGAAGTCGTAACTGTGGAAAAATATCTCTTCTTTAAGCAGCTCAGCACTACTGCTGCCATAATCTTGTGGGTGGCCATGCAGCTAAGAGGGAAAATAAATTTAATCTGATAAAACATCGCAATCAAATGGATGGTTAGCAGTGACCACTTCAAACGTCTTTGGCTTCTGCTATTTGTTCCCAGCAGCATGTCATCCCTTGCAACACCATGGACAGCTCCATCAGTGGTCGCCAATGCAGTGTTCAGCACCACAGACAGCTCCACACTGGAAACATAATAATAACTTTTTTATACAGCATTAAAAAAATTAATGAAAAACACAGTTATAAAGTTCTCCACAGCTTGGATAAGACCACACTTTTAAAGGTAAGCACACAAATCCAAACATGCAAACACACAGTCAATCATATGGTCTTACGGCAAGGTCTGAGGGCCTGTAGGGGCCTCATTACTGCAACCAGGTGGGTGCAGGTTGTGCACACACCTGGCTCGCTAAAGAGACTTTAATCTAGAATCCCATCAGCTCAATACACAACTAATGCCTTCAGTACACAACATGGATGGTTACATGATCACATGATGTTTCCTTTTAAGGGTACATCAAGAAAAACAGGTTGCATTCTGCCAGCGATGGTTAAAGTACACAAATTATTGCAGAACTGGAGGACACTTAATTCTTATCCTCACAATCACAATCCGATTATTAAGTGATGACGTGACGAATCCTACTTCCGGGTCTAAAGTAGTCTGCGTTTAATATGGCTTTTGTGTTGTTAACATGTTTAATGTTTTGTATTTTCTTCTATTTAATCTCAAAAAGCTCCTAAAACAGTCAGTGATCCCTGTTGACCTCCCTCGGCTTTTATTACCGCTAACCATTTATTTAAGCTCAGTTTTTAAAACCTTAGGATGTAACTACAGCCCAGCCCATGCCAGAGCGTTCTCACTCCCGAGGCGTAACATGTCGACGTTTTGTCACGTCCCGCGGCGTTCCTGAGGAACGCGAAAGGAGACCTTCGGCGTTCTTATGGTACGCGGCGGGTTATGGCTGGAATCCAGTGCAATGACGCTCCCGCGGTAGTAGACGTTCCAGCCCTGTATTCCAGCCCTAAACCTAACCTTATCCCTAGCCCTGACCATAACCTTATTCCTGACCTTAACCAGGACTTTAATGATGTTAAATAGCGTGTTTCTAAGCGATTTGAAGAAAAAGAGCGAACATGTGTAGGTTCAGTCCAGACGGTTCTCATATTTCCTCTTTTTCCGAGGTCGTCATTTAGGAACGTGGTGGGTAGCCGGAAACGTAATATGGTGACGATTTGTCACCTAGCGTAAAATGTTACGCTTTGGGAGTGAGAACGGGTTGCCCATGCAGCAGTATATGAATGACTAACCTCGTATTGTTCTCCTGGCTGAAGTTTGGTCCTTTTACAGCATCCTGCCATGCGATTACATTTGTTCCTGACCACCGAGAACACTCACGTTAACTTTTATCGAGTGGAAAAAAAGTTAGCTTGTTTATATTATGCTAACATAGCTGTGTCGCTAGCGGTCACGTAGCACATCATTATATACCAGCTAGCCCAACTTCAGTAACCCTACAAACGTCACTGCTGTTTAGTTTTCTGTCTTCATTTATGCTGGAAGTGATAGCAGAGCTGTACGTTTGAATTTGTTTCCAAAACCCCGCAGTCAGGACATGCTATATTGTATTTAGATAGAAGCTAGCGAGCTAACTCCCTGCTAACTTCTAACTCCGTTAAATGTCATAAATTCCGTTTTCATGGATGCCTGGATGTTAAACTCAGTTGTTACACCTGGTAGAGCAGAACGCTGATCATTTTATTAAAGATGAAAGACTTTAGACAGTTTTTCAACTCTCAGTAATGCCACAGTGATCGTTTGATATATGGACCTGCAGCGGAGTTTAGACCCAGACACGGCTAGTGACGTCAGACTGAACGATCGGATAGCACAATCAAAAAATTCATGGGTCAACTGCTATTGATAGAATTTGATAATAACTAGTGAAAGTACATCCACACAAGACGTGTACTATTTAGTCCATTGCATTTGTCAGATTTAGATTACAAACGATTCAAATCATGAGGAAGAAGTATGAGGAAGGACTGTGTACACTCATATCATCCTTATATTCTTATATCTGCCAGATGTTTCTGAATTAATGCTCATCGTATTTAATGCAAGACATCTGGCTTTTGTTTTCTGTGTTTCTTAACTACACAAACTTCATCAAAAAATTAAAAATCATCCTTGCACCGCTATTTTACATCTAACAATGTCATATATACTAATAGAACCAGAACATGAACCATTTAATTTAGAGTCATATAGCACAGTTTGCTCACTACATCTGTACTTCTTCATATTAAACCGAGAACCTGCTGCATACCATCTAAATTTCACACACTACGACAGACATGTTCAATCGATCATATCAAAAGCTGTGTGTGCAATAAGAGTAGACAAGATGTAGAAAACATATTGGCAAAAATAATTGACAACGTAATTCTTTCTCACCGAAAGCCCTAAAGCCATCAGCATCCCAAATTAAGCTCCTCTTTGTGCCCTTCACTGCCACAGCTGCAGCCCTGGAGAGGACACAAGGCCAGCTCAGCCTCATCACAAATAGGCAAGCGGAATGCTAATAAAGTTGGATTCAATCAAATTGAAAGCAGCCTTTTGGTAATTCATGGCTTTAAAATTAGAATTCTTGTTCTGCATTCAGAGCCTCTCTCAGTCTCTCCCACACAGCCTGAGTCTTATCCTGGCTCGACCTGAAAGAATGTTGTGTACACTGACAGACGTGTGTGTGAAGCATTATTTGATTTTAATCGTACAAAAACACTTCAAAATAATGGCACTTTAAAATATGTTAATAGGTTTATGAGCAGAAAAGCTTTATTATGTAACTTCACCTTGATATTACATTTGAAAACAGATATCATCTTTTTGCTTCTGCTGTTGCTGCTGCCATTCTCTGTTGCTTGTTCACTATTGACACTTATCATGGTCTCCCCAGACTCTGGCAACATCAATAAATCCAACTAAGCAACAAGTTTCTTCAACAAACAACTGTGGCTGCTGGCAGAAAATATAAAGGGCATCGGCATCGCCCACCCCCCAAACCCTCTGACCACCACTTGATTTTTTAGATGAAAAAAACAGTGAATCTAAAGTTCAGATCACTCTCGTATTGTTTCATTAATAACATTAATAACTATATTTATAAAGTGCCTCCGATTAAGCTTTCTCAAGCACCATGTGTATATATGTACTCGCTCGCTACTGTAGTTGTCCTCCTGCGTGTGCCCTCAGAGGGCTCTAGCTAATGGCAGTGTCATAATATTAGTCATATTAGGAGGGAATTAGTAAAAGAAACCGTCTTAAGGATGTGATCCCTGGGAGGGGGTGCCAGATACTGCTTGTATTACTGTCAGCCCGTCTCACACACATATTGGGAGCCGAGCAGCCGTGCCTGCTTTCCTCAATAGGATCTGTGGAGAAACATGACACACTGAAGCGCACCACCTACCGTAGCTCATTCCCCTCTTCCAGAGTTTTTTTTTCTTTATCTCATCTATTGAAGTGCTGGTGTGAAATGTGTCTGGTAGAAAAACAGAAATGCTGCAGCAGTGTAGGAAGGCTGAAGCGTGCAAATTAGAAGAAGCAGACCTCTGCTTTCAAGCTTCTTAACAAAGCGTTCCCTCTGACCGCGCAGACTGTGGCGTTTTTGGTTGAAGCCAAAAGTGGCAGATTTATCGGAGACCGGAATCTATGATTTTCAGAACATAATGCATCTGAAAATACAGTAGTGCAGTCATCACCATTGTTGCCTCATAGCAAGAAGATCCTAGGTTTGACACCGTCAGCTGATGGAGGGGGTACTGAGCAGCCCAATCACGGTAGTTATGGCAGCATCAGTGGGACATGTAATTACAGTGCACATCAGGTTACAACATAGGTTGTGACATAGAAAACAACTAGTTTATGATGCAGGATTTCACAAGCATGAATCCCCAGGCAGACCATTCAGGTAGGGCTACAGCTGTTGCCAGTAGTTTGCATGGAAGACGCCAGCTTGTCTGCAGACGTTCTCAAACTACTCGCCAAGTTGCTAGTTTCCATGCAAACTAGCAATCTGCTAGCAACCAAAGCAATAGCTATGAGGTTTTTAGTGCAGCAATATATGTAACTACTTTCACCTGGTGACTAATGGTCGCTAAGTCGCTACCTGGTCAGGGAACACACATTTTTGCTAACAGGTGGCCCACCAGTCTGTAGGTCTGTGTGACTGAGTCCTAACTCAGGTCTAATATTTGTGTTATTGATAAAACAAAAACTCATTGCAGTATTTAGAGCTCCAACGTTATTCAGATTTATGGCAGCCTGCATAGCACTAACCTATCCATCGCCACTTTACCCATTAGCAGCTCCACAGGTCCCAGCAGAAGGAGTTGCTTTTAGCAGAATGGCCAGTATGCTACACTGTAGGCTGCAGGGTTTACTTTGTATTGCACAAAATAATCCTTATATCTATATATCAATATATCATTTTTTCTTGTGTTATATTGACACTGCTTGTTAAAACACGCAGACACTTTTTTGGCTTTTAAGCATTAAGCAGAAAAGGAAGCTAAAGATGGAGGTGGAAATGTCCGCACATTCAGCTTAAGTTAACGTTAAAGTTTAAATATAAACTTTTTTTAACTTTAAGTTATTGTTTTTTTATTACTAGCGAATCCTTCTGCTTTATAAGCAACGAGACTGAGCTGAACAGTCAAAGGAAGTGTTGTTGTTTAGTTACAGCCTCTAAATGTTACTGTGCCGGGACCCTGACCCACAGTGTGCCCTACACTGACAAATATGCTAAGACTAAACACACAGTGTGTAAAAAGAAGTCCTCAAAGGTAATAGAAAGTATTTAAACGTGCACGCTCATCCATGTCTGTTTCGTTATTATAGCCTTTATTGGTGTCACACACACACAAACACACATACCCATATAGTGCACAAATACCCACAAAACTGAACTAATTACTGCTGTGTGTGTGCTCCAGCTCAAACATTGCAGTCTACAGTATATAAAGCTTCATTCTGAATTCATAATTGCATAATTAGATATAATTGCATGTGCTGTGGGCTTGCCTGACAACCTAATGAGGCAGCTGTAAAATAGCTAGTGGTTCCACTTATAAGAACATAATCAAAGACTACAAGATAAAAGGGCACACACAGATAAACACGGACAGACAGTAGGACGAGCCCAGAGCTACACCCAGACAAAAAAAAAAAGAAAAGAATTATTAAAACAAGAAGACAAAGTGAGTTTTCAACGCTCATTATAATCTATCAACAGCGGCTCAGTTCATCAGTGACTCGAAGTGTCTCTGTGGTTTCCATTTCTCAGCTTTGGGGACGTGATTTTCCACCTACCTTGCTCCTCGTCATCGCCGTAAGACTGACCAAGACAAGACTCACAAATATACATCTAGAGAGCAGGGACAGCAGACCCACACACACACACAAACAGTCACACAAGGTAAGGCCTAATTTGCTGGCCTAATGACCGCAGTGATTGCTGTCTAGTTGTTGATGAAGAAAGCTGCCAGAGGGCTGCATGTGTGGTGTAGTTCAGACTTCTAGCTAACAGCTCCTCTTCGCCATCAGCCGTAATGAGTCAGCTCTGACACCGCCAAAGCTAGAGTGTCTGTGTCGGTTCGTTTATAATGGCTGCTGAAAGTAATACCACCTCCCAGCCCACACACTGGCTGAGAGTTCTGTCACTGCAAACTCATTAGCAGAAGCTATAGTGGCGCCAAAATCAACAAATCAAACGGCTTCCTTAATAAGATGCAACATGTCACAGCCAGTTGGCTACCACAAATAGTAACAATGGTTCACCTGCACCGTCTGGATTTGCCTACAATGGTGCAAGAGCATCCACTATATTTCACTATGTTTCAATTAATCACAATTATCTGTTAATGAGCCTTGAAGTTTCAGGAACAGCCTGTTATTACTTAGTAAGACATGATTCAGAACTTTTATATGTACAAACACAAGATCAGGAGCGCTCTGTGTTTTTCGTCTTTGGTACATGTTTTGCAGACAAGCCAGCTTCTTTCTCCCAGCATGCCGGGAAGTTTCTGCTTTAACAGGTGGAGAGCACAACCTGCCTTCTTTTGTGCTGCGTTCTGACTCACTGAATCTGTATGTCATCACTGCTGTCTGTGGTTTTCAGTCATCTGTGGAGATACCAGACTAATATGTAGCTGCGTTTTAGAGCCCAATTAGAAATGATCACATTTTCCACTAAAGAAAGACTGGTGAGGTCAAAAAGGTGGCTAAGACTAAAAATGACTCACAAGTGCAGTATGCAATACTTTCTTCCTTTAGAAATTCCTTAAATTTTAACCACATAAGACTGCGTCTATCATACAGTTTTTAAACCTGTGAAATGCAGCCTGGCGGCACCAAGGCAAAACCAGCAATGTGTTGTTGGAAACCAGATAAGAGTGAGAGATTATAAAAGGGCTCCATACAATGCCCTTTGTGGCGTTTACTATAATATCATTATATTGCATAACCAGCTCTGACTTCTTCGTATTTTCACATGTAAATTCAGCACATTTAAAACCAAAGTGTTTGATTATGCATCAAGGCTTTAACACAACATCTCGATTGAACGGAGCTCCCCTCGCTGGCCACTGGGAGCATCGACATTATTTCCCATTTAAAGGCTCATTATTTTTCAAAAGCAACAGAAACATTACTTAAATAATGGTTTGGATATTGCCCTTGTAATATGAGTAATCTGACTTTGATACTTGCTTCGAATATTTCCTGACTGTCAGAGCATTATAAATATCAGTGCATTCACTTACTGGTGTACTACATCTGTTGATGGCATTGCCTTGTGCTGGAAAAAAAAGAAACATTTGAGAGGCTGACAGAAAGACAGCAGAGTCTGGTCAAGAGAGATGCTATTAACAGTGTAACTGAAGGGAAACGTGTAATGACAGGACCCAAGAGCCACTGATGAGGGTGATGGATGGCTTTCAGCTCAAATACATGGCAGTTCATCACTCACCTCAGACATGCACACATACTTATAGTGTATTTTCACACAGAATCACACACTTGCTTTTCTCCCTTATTAACCTTCTGCTCATCCACTTATGCTGTTTTGCAAAAGCCATTCAGCTTTGTATTGATGGCCCTGCAATCACGTAAGCAGCCTTGGAAAAGCTCTCATGTACACGCACAAACACACAGGAACGCTCTGATCTCATACCCCGATCATTGCCACAATATTCCTTCGTCATCACCGTGCTGTCTGACTGTCTCTATCTGCTGCTTGTTATTTTCAGTGAATTCATCAGCCTGCTAGCGCACAAAATGTAAGAAATGATGAGGAATGGCCTTCACTGAAAAGCCGAGTTCAACACATTGTCTTAAAATTGATGATTTTTTTTGACCAAGAGTTGAACGATTTTTTTTATACAGATTCAGATGAAAAATAAGAACAGGCAGAAGTTGGATATTTTGACAAATTGTCCTAAAAGCGCTTTGGTTTCAAATCCTAGAGGCGCTGAGTTTACAGTAATCCACATAAAAGAGCACCTTTGAAAAGCTGGAAGCTGACATTTTCATTTCATACAGCTTTATTTTTTTAAAAAGTAATCATAACACGGCAGAAAATTTTTTGAGAACGTCGAAAAAATTTTAATTTTTGTCCGACAACAAGGCCAAAATGTAGACACAGTCAATAAACAGTGACAGTAAATACAAAAAGAAACATTGTAAACGTTGTAAATGAAATATTATAAAATATGCTGGCACTGATACAGATTCTTTTTCCTAATGACTGACTAGCAAAAAGATTAATAATGATTTTTTTCCTCTTGTGTATACTGAATCCGCCCTCCACATTAACCTGAGTTAGACGCACACAGCCGGAGAAAAGATGCACCTCATGCTTTCCCCCCATGAAACCCACCCCCTTCCCCCGCTCTTCACCCTTTCCTTGCTCTGTAGTCGAAGGAAGCAGCGTGGGGGCGAGAGGTGGTGGGTAAACAGTGGTTCTGCAAAGTGCTTTTTCCCGGCCTGTGTATACCTGCGTAATAGAGGCAGTAATGGAGTTTGTTCAGGCTAAGGTAATCCTGGAGCTGTGAGCTCAGCATCTGGTGCTGTTTCTCTCTGACGCTGTTTTGTTCCACAGCAGGTCCTGATGTTGTTGTAGCTGTCACTGTAACTGTCCCACACAAGCCATTTGGGAGTAAAGCAATGGGTGTCTGCATTTCTGTGAATGTGTATTTTCTGTTGAAAAAAAATGTGCTTATCAAAAGTGGATGTGTGTGTACAGTATATCTGTGTGCACCCCCCCCCCCCCTCCCCAAAAAGAAGGAAATAAAAAAATGCATAGAGATAAAGTGAGGTTCTGCTGACGGATGTGTGCATCTGGATCTGTGCTGAAAAATACATGTGTGTGTCTGAGTGTAGCGACAGAGCGGGAAAAGAATCTAAAGAATATGTGTTTGGATGTTATAGCTCACCTTTGGGAGGTGGGATAAGAACAGGGCTGACGGCTAGGAATGAATTTACGAGGCTCGATCTCCCAGAAACAATTTCTTTATGTGGGTTACACACATTTAGAGTGGCTACTTGTCCCCCCCCCCTGGGCCTCAGCTCACCACACACAGCTACTGGAGATGGCCAATGAAATACAGAACACTCTTTTATAGGACACATGCTTTTTATTTATTTTTATTTAGCCCCTGTAGCTTTCTTTTCTCTCTCGCTCTGTCTAGGTCTCTGTCTTACTCCTTCCTGTTTCTCAGTCTTGTTCACCCCCCCTCCCATCTCTCCTATTCTCTTCTCATCGCACGCAGCTACGAATGAAAACGAGATCACCTTTTATAGGCCGCATAGTGTATTTTTTGTTTCCTCTGGTTGATCTCTTTGTCTTTATTAGAACTATCTCTCTTTTCCAATCTCTCTCTCTCTCTCCGGATAACAGCTCTGACATTATTCCCATGGCCCAGAGGATTTATTGGTAGAAGTCAGAAAACTACAGGAAAGGGTAGAGTGTGTGTTAAAGGTGCAGAGGGAGACATAAAATTGTGGGATGTAGAAACATGAAAGCATCTGTATGTATCTGCTTTTGGTCATGAGGCTGCAGGAAGTTGGGGTGAAAATGGTCCAATCTGACCAAGTCCTGCAGTCTGCAATCACCTCAGGCACGTCTGTGACAGGAGTCTGCTGTCACTGTGTTCATGTCCGATACCATCAATCATATTCTAGCAACATTCAGTTATGAATTTATAAAATACTAAAAAAGGAGTAAAATCAGGACACCGATTTTTTGTTTTTTTGGTAAAGCAGTGCATTATTCCCTACATTAATCTTCATACTGAGCCATTCATTTTTCCTGAAGCACATATACACTGGGGTTCTGCTGTGGTGTAGGAGTTAAGATGGCAACCATGACCTTTGTTGCATCTCTGGCCCACTAATTAAGACATAAAATGCAAAACACGCAAACATACACATTTTTATATTTGCATATGCACACACAAACAAGCGAGGTCAGTCTAAACAGTGTGACTGTGAAAACGCATTTGTTTTCCCAACCAATGAATAATCAAGTGCACGGAGACTAAACTTAATATAACCTTGAACCCAGAACCAAACCATTTAACTCACCAGGAACGACATTCTCAGGGCAAACATCTGGTACTTTGTAACGTCATGGAAGAGACTCCCTCTCTCTGTCTCTCCCTCTCTCTCCCTCTCTCTCCCTCACATTAAATGGGATATAATGTGATTCATCCAAGATGGAAATTCATATTAAGTAATTTGAGCATGCTCTGCAGCCTGTAGCAGGATGTAGGCTGTAGTAACTAAATGTTTCCTAAATGACTAAGCAAAACATATCTGCACTTACATTGTTTTGGGGGGTTTCTGTGCAAAGACTGTATAGAAAAGTTGCACATAGCCCCTGTGGCAGGGGTGGGCAATTCCTTTTTCCAAGAGGCTGGATGCCAAACTGGGACAGTTATGAAGACACGCACCAATAAGCTTATAGAGAGTTAAAATTATTAGTGAGCAGAACCGAGTTTAGTTTATTGGTGTGTCCCTCCACAATAGCTCCAGTTTTTCATGTGACCCTTTGGGAAAATGAATTGTCCACATCTGCTCTGTAGCATCAGCCATTTGTTTGTATTCTTACGTGATCTAAATAAACACTGGAGAGTTAGATTAGCAGCTTTCATTATTTCATTAGAAAGGTCCATCTATAGATTACATATTTACATCAGACAGACACCTAAACTGAAGCACAGACTCTTTTTACTCCGGGTTGGTGATCCATGATGCATCAACACCAGAAAATTGGTCAAGAGGTCCAGTCCAGCAACTTAGATTATCTAAAATGAGACCCAGCAGGCAGCCAGTGGCTACAGATGCCTTTGTCAGCATCTTCCTGCCAGTCAGAGCTGCCATACATCTAAGTTTAAGCCTTGATTGAGTATCTGGAGAAGGAAATTAGTCGGGGAGACCAAAATCATGCTCTAAAATCGAAAGTCTGTTGGGATGGGCTTACATCTGTAGCTAGTCTCATGTGCCATTTTTGGGACTTATGTAGCCCTGAAGGTACTTGGTTACAGTTCTTCTATTTTAGATTCATAAATCCAAACAAAATGCATTCCTTGAAGTGACAACCAGAACAAAAATCCCACCTCTTTTAACTTCATCCTGCTCTGTCTTCATTTTTCTTTAGTTTTCCTCATTTCTATCTTTCATTTCTCTGCAGTTAGTAAAGTGAGTAGAAGCCCAGAATATTTTGTGACTAAACTTTTCATGTTAACAAAGTTCACTAGTGCCTAAAGTTTTGGGGTCACTTAGAAATGTCTTTGCTTTTGAAAGAGGAACACATTTGTTTTTGATTAAAACTGATTATGAATTTGCAAATAACAAGCAAATAATGATGATTAATGAGAGATTTTTTTCTAAATTGTTTATTTTTAAGGCATGTAGGTGTGCAGAGGCCCCTTTTCAGCAACCATCACACCTGTGACGGCGTTATCTAATACAAGAGCCTTGGTTTAATGAGAGCAGTCGTGCTGTTAAGAGGGAATGTCGTCGAGCAGAACGGAGGTGGAAAAAGGATAAACTGCATGTATCATTTCAAATTCTCAAAGACTGCTGGCATCGCTACCAGAACACTGTTAAAGAGGCAAAAAGGGAATATTTTGCAAATATTATTTCTTCCAACTGTCATAACCCACGTGTGTTATTTAGGACCATTGACACTGTTCTTAATACTCCTTTGAATGTCTGTTTGGAAGTTTCTCCTGAGATTTGCAATGATTTTCTGAACTTTTTTATTGAAAAGGTTGTCACCATCAGGGCTCTTATCACAGCTCCTGACTCTGACCCCTCTGTCTCTGTCCCTCGCGCTGCTGTTTTCACTCAGTTTGAGCTTGTGACGCTCTCCTCTTTAGAGGATGTGGTTCGCCATATTAAGCCCACAGGTTCCCCACGGGATCCTGTCCCTCCACAATTCTTTAAAGAAATTTTTCCTAGTATACAACAGTATGTCCTTGACATTATTAACAGCAGTCTGCCTTCTGGTGTGGTTCCTGCAAATTTCAAACATGCAGTAGTACAGCCACTGCTTAAGAAACCTGGCCTTGATCACACAGTTTTAGCGAACTATAGGCCTATTTCCAAGCTGCCTTTAGTCTCCAAGGTTTTAGAGAAAATTGTTTTTAGTCAACTGAAAGATTTTCTAGATGAAAATGGAATCTTTGAGGTTTTTCAGTCAGGTTTTAAAACCCTTCACAGCACAGAATCTGCATTACTAAGGGTTTTTAATGACATCCTTCTGGCATGTGATTCTGGTAACCATGTTGTTCTTGTCTTGCCTGACCTAACTGCTGCCTTTGACACAGTAGACCACAATATTTTAATTTCTCGATTACATGATGTAGTGGGTATTGGTGGCACTGCACTCAATTGGTTTAGGTCTTATTTGTCAGATAGAACTTTCTCTGTCAGCCTTCTCGGTTACGAATCGTCTTCTGCTCCTCTGTCATGTGGTGTCCCACAGGGCTCAATTTTAGGGCCACTGCTCTTTTCTCTGTATCTACTGCCTCTGGGTTCTATCCTTAGAAGGCATGGGATCTCATTTCACTGTTATGCCGATGACTGCCAAATTTATTTGACACTAAAACGCAAGGATGCCATCTCCATAAAACCTCTCTTGACATGTCTAGATGACATTAAAGCTTGGTTGGCTCGAAACTTTTTAAATTTTAATAAAAAGAAAACAGAAGTGTTGGTGTTTGGACCCAGTGGTCCCTGTGAGTCCTCCTCTGCTGTTTTAGGATCCCTGGAAGTCTATTTTAAATCTGTTGTTACTGACCTTGGTTTTAAGTTGGACAGTGATTTTAAATTGGACAACCAAATCAGAGCAGTGGTGAAGTCCAGTTTTTATCATTTAAGGCGACTGGCAAGACTAAAATCTTTTCTTTCGAGGCAGCACCTTGAAACAGTGATCCATGCTTTTATTTCTTCCCGCCTGGACTACTGTAACTCACTTTATGTGGGGGTCAGTCAGTCATTGCTCTCACGTCTGCAGCTGGTTCAAAATGCGGCTGCACGACTCCTAACAGGAACTCGAAAAAGAGAGCATATAACCCCTGTGCTGGCCTCTCTGCACTGGCTGCCTGTGTCTTTTAGAGTTAATTTTAAAATTCTTATGTTTGTTTTTAAATGCCTACACAGTCTTGCCCCGCCTTACCTCTCTGAGCTTCTTCATCCCCACATACCCTGTCGGTCTCTCAGGTCAGCTGACCAGCTGCTCCTGGAGGTACCGAGATCCAGGAGGAAGCTCAGAGGGGGCGGGGCCTTCTCTATTGTGGCTCCAAAATTATGGAATAATTTGCCCATGCATGTTAGAGAGGCCCCTTCACTGTCCACTTTTAAATCACGTCTTAAAACCCACTTTTATTCCTTGGCTTTTAACCTCAGTGAGACTTAGTTTCTTTTTTAATGCAGTAGTTATTTAATTAATGATTTCACTCTTCTTTTATTTGTTTTTTATTTATATCTTATGTAATTTTATTTTACAGTTCCAATCTACAGCACTTTGTGTCAGCTGTGGTTGTTTTAAAGTGCTTTATAAATAAAGTTGATGATGATGATGATGAAGAAAAACTCATCAATATGGGAAAAAAGGGTTTTTTCCAAATATGTAAGCGTCGCTGAATTGCTGATTTAAAGAAGGAAGAAATCTGACTGAGTGTCTGGAGCATTAGCCTTTATGGGTTTAATTAGCCTCATAAAGAGACTGCACATGTTGTGTACTACTCCCGTCACCGAAGAGCACTCACTGAGATCCGAGTGTACACAGCTGAGCCAGAGAACAAGTACATCAAAGTCTCCATCTCACCATTTCTCGACTGGGAGCTACATCAACCCACAAAACACTGGGTCTTATAGGCAACGGTGAAGAGGCAACTTCGCAATGACAGGCTTTAAGGTCCAAAGCCAAGTCTGCCAAATCTGTCAGTGGTCAATAAAATGGAAAGCATACTATAAATGCAGATAGCATTTGCGGCCACATTAAGGCCCATCGTTGCCCACAAATTATAGAGCATTCTTGTATCGCTCCATAAACCCCAACAATCCAACCAATCTCCCCTGTTGCTCTTGCTCACCATCACCTCTGTGCAATCTTTCTCCTCCTACCATCAAGTCTTGCTGGCAGTTCTCTTCCTTCTTATTTTCTAACTCCCTCAGTTCCCCTCGGCTCGCCTCCCCTGTGCTCTTCACGGAGGCTTGTGAAAACGGAAGCAGAGAAAGAGACAGCGACAGATGGAGCAGTAACATGTCGAAAATATTCACAGTCGGGATGGCCAGCTTTGTTTAAATTAAACAAGCCTGTGTGCACACAACACTTTATAACCAGGTCTAGGTCATGAAGAGGCTTGAAACCGGCACTACCTTCTTCTTTTTAACAGTGAAGGAAAGAAAAGTAGAGCCTGGAACACCTAACTCACAGCCTCTCCTCTGTTAGACTGATGATTTATGCTGCCATGGTCAATGTAAAGTTTTCATATTCACACATCAGGTGCAGAAGACACCCACCCCTGCATAGCCTCTCAATGTTTAACATGCAAAAGCAGTGGCCTGCATTTCAGTCATGTTAAGCCTACAAACACTCCACACTGAGTGCAACTGTTAAACCAGGAGACATGTAATAGAGAATAATGGGGGATAGAGAATAAGGAAAGCATAAAGGTTCCTTATCAGCTCTTTTTCTTTAAGAATGCCACCTCTTACTTTAATTTATCAATTATTTGGCACATGTGGATCCAGCTAATAGGATCAATCACAAAAAAATAATCATCGTGAAGTGACAACCACCACACGGCAGGTCTGCCTAAAATAGCGCACAGAATCCGTCAATGCCCGCATACGCACAGCTTTACCTGAGCGCCCTTGTGCGTGCGTGCGCATACGTATGCGTGCGTGTGCGTGTGTGTGTGTGTGTGTGTGTGAGAGAGAGAGAGAGAGAGAGAGAGAGAGGTTCTATAGGCTGTGCAATATCTGAAACAACCGCAATCATTTGTCTTTGCTATAAAATCACAACCGCGTGAATAAAACTGACACCAAAGCAGACCAGGCTGACGGGTGGCGCCACTAGAAATCATTTTCACAACTCTAATGCCTTCCTAAAATCCAATCCCTTTCTATTTCTTTACAAATGGAGCGGATGAAGTGTAATCCATTTCGTGCGTAAATGGTTTTCTAAGGCGTGCTAACCAGTAGACTGACACGGCTGCATCCGTGCATGTCAGGTGGGTTAGTAATTGACTTTTTTTGTTTTTTGTCTTTTTTTATCACGCTCACTTCTCCTGCTGTTAACTAAAGGCGCGTTAAAACCGTGAGGGACACCGAGCAGCTCCGCCCAGGTGTAAAGGCTACCCTGTGACCCATACCTGTTGGTGCGGTGTGGTCTTGTTCTGTTAGCCCAGCAGGTGAACCTCTCTCCTCATAGCCGCTCCGCTATCCGAGACAGAGAAGAGACTCGCATCCCCACTCCACTAGCGGAAAACAGCTCCTCTGTGACACCGGCCGCTCAGTTCGACTGGAGCGGAAAAGTTATACCATACCATCCACCTCCGAAGCCGGGTAGCAGACACACACAAAAAAGGAGCCGGTTGCAGATGTGACCTTCTGGGGTGGTGCTCCTGCTACTACTCCTGTGCAAGGAAAGGTCTCCTGAAAGTTCCGCTCCTGTCCTCCGCTTTTGCACAGAAACTTAGTTATTAAGCCATGTCACGAAGGAAGAAACAGCCAGTTTGGAAACCTGGCTTCTGTTTTGCAGCAGCAGTCTCCTTCTTTTTCTCCTCTTTAAACCATGTAGTGTGAAAGCAGCCCAGTGGCGGGACAGAGATGCGTTGCGGCCGGGGAGTCACGCAGACTGTTACTGCGCTCCTGCTTGTCCGCCAGGAAGATGGAGAGGATTGCCTTTAGAGTGTAAAACTCTGAAGCGGAGCAGCGCCCCCTAGCGGTTTAGTTTGGGAAGAACCGCTCACCAATGTGCGGGCAACAAATGTAAATGATACTGTACAGTAATGTGGAGAAGGGCCATATGGGCTGCGCCAAGACATGTTGGATATGTGATATTAGTGGTTTATTGCTGGCAGTGAAACAGAAAGAAGCATCAGCCAGCGTCCTGACACAAAACACATGCACACAATGCACACGTGCAGTCAGACAACATCAGATGTATCAGCAAAAATGTTTGTGTCACTTCATGAAGGACAAAACAATATTATTGTCTCAGTTCAAGTTCAAGTTCAAGTTCAACTTTATTGTCACTTCAACCATATACAGTTTAAAAATACACAGTGAGGCGAAACAACGTTCCTCCAGGAACCAAGGTGCTACAAGACAAGTTAGTGCAAAAAAAAATAATAATATATAATATATCTAGTAATAATATTGTGCAAAAGAGCATTTACAGGTTGGTGTGTGCGATGGTTTGGTGGTGTAGGTCAGTGTGTTTGCGCTTGTGTTGGTTAGTCAGTCCAGTCTCAATGTTTTGAGGTATTTGAGTTAAGCTGAGTGATAATGTTAGTGTATGTGTGTGTGTGCGTGTTTATCAGTCAGTCCCTTTTTGCGTGTGTCTATGTTTCTGTCTGTATCTGTGTGTGCACACGCGCCCCTCTCTCAACAGTGAGAGGTTCAAATTAAATTGAACTCACTTTAGCTGAGCTACGGGCATTTCCCAGTAGACTACACCAAAAGGAGCGAAGGGGTGATCGACACTGTACCGTCCAAATTGACCGGCCTCTCTGCCTGAGCGAGTGTGTGTCTGTGTGCGTCTTTATGTGTGTTCCGTTGCCCGAAATGACCTGAACTGCCCAAAGAAGTTTACTCACAACAAATGACTTTGTCCAGACTCAGTCACTCTGACCAGTGCAGTTCATTTGAGGAAGTAGTCCCCACTGGCCCTCTAAAGTGTGACTGTGCATGTGTACAGTATGTGTGTGTCACAAAGTGTGCAGTTTCCCCTCTGGTGGCAGGAGAAACAGATAGACAGTAATAGGTATTAAGGACACAGAAATCAGGCGGCGGAGAAACCTGGTAGTAAAACTCTACACTCGCACAAACACTTAGTGAGACAAAGTACAACTGAAGTTCTGGTGGTGGTGTGTACTTTATATTGGAGTGAGCATACAAGTGTGTGCGAGATGTAATCGAGGTGATGATGTATGGCTGCACACATGGATGACAGGGTAATTGATCCATAGTGGGGGTGTGATTGTGCACGTGTGCACGTGGGGAGGCCTGCTGCCAGTCATATATCATTTCACCCAGTGAGCTAATCTGTTACGCTGACAAAGAGTTCAGATTACTGATCTGCTCTCCTTTCTGGTCACCCTCCTGAACCTTCAACACTCCTCTCCCCTCCTTTTATTTCCTCGCCTCTTTTTAACTTTTGTTTTTATCGCTCATTCTTTAATCCTCCCCTTGTATGCTAGCTTCTTAATTCTCATTCTCCCTCTGTCTCTTTGTTCCTCTCTCTTCTTCTCTCTTGCTCGTGTTATGGTTCGTTCGATTTAGGGAAGAGAAGAAAGCAAGCCCAAGCCGAAGTAGGTGTCAAAAATAGTGATCTTTATTACACACTTTGTGCACTAAGTGTGGGAAAAGACAATTTGCAATCGAATCCTCTCGTCAACTGAAGCATCAGTCTCCTTATATTACCATTATGACATCACAGTTGGATCTTTACTAGAAATGATCTCAAATGATAACAATTCCCCGCCTATCACAAAGTTTTCCCTTATATAGACATCAACTGCTACTCTTAAGAGAAAAACAAGTGTGTCTTACATTGTGCATTTTGTGAAAGTGAAATCTATCAGAGAAACTGTCCTCAGACGACCCTCCTATTATTACTAAGTGTGTAGGTGAACGTGCGTGTGTGTTACATAAATGCGTGCATGTAGTTACAGGCCGGCGTACGTGCAGAACTACACGCAGGCCTGGGCCCAACAGGACTAGTGGGTCTGTATGATGTGACTGCACTAAAGTGCAACAACTTTATTGATACCAAGAATGATACAGAACCTCACTGAACAGTCAGTGTGCATTAATATTTGCTCAAAGTAACACAGATGTAATTAAAAGATTATTCTGTCAACCGATTTAACAATGGTAAATGATTAATCAATGATAACTGATTGTGAGAATACAAAATAAAATATCTCCTGATCACACTCGCTAAAGTAACACGGGTGAATCACGGGGAACCTGGAAAGCCCAACCATGGGATTTGTCTTCTGTACTGCATTCTGGCAGCATAGTTAAACTCAGCATGTGGTTGTTCACAGAATACTCGCTTTCCTTTACATATCACATGACAGCCTTGAAGTTGCATGTTGTGAGTGTACAAGGCATGAAACATGCGAGCACACACATACACAGTCACGTGGACATGATAATCGAGCAGCTCCAAACAGTCTAATCGTATTCATTTGTCATACTTTTCCTTCTATCAGCTCAGTGAAACAGCTGAAAAGAAGACAAATCCTGCAGGACCAGCAGATAATCCTCGCAGACATGAGGCGTTTGCCACATGGCTCTGTACTGCTCATAATCATCAGAGCAATAATTATAGTCGGCAGTGTCCCGTTTGGCACTTATCACTTGTAAGACCTCACAGTAAAGAAAATGTATTTTTTTTACGATGATTTTAAAGACGATTTTATTGTTCATAAGCTGTTTGTCTCTCTGCTTCTCAACGTCCTGCGTATGTCTGTGGCTTGCAGCCTTCAGCTAATTGGGTCCAGCAGAAGAAGTGGATCTTTAGAGTATTTATAATTCATAACAGTGTACAATTCAAAAAAGTATAGTTAAAAAATGGTCATTTAATGCGATAAACCTACAGAGAATTATTTCCTGAAGCCATAGGTTGCCTGTTTCCAACAGCTTTGACCGGCCTGCAGCTTTGGTTTCCTTTCACTGCAGCTCAGCACCAAACTGCAGATAAAAGAGCAACTGTCTGGTGAACAAAGTGAAGCTTTTATTTGCCAAGGAACCAAATCATGAGAGCAACCTGAGTTATCTTATTTTTTTAATCGACATTTCTGCGTGTGCTCTGACCTTTGCTCTTCTTTAGATCTTTTTTCAGCCTCTGTGTGTTTCTTGCCCTGACTTTAGCTACTCCACCCGTGTGTAGCTGTCCTCCCTTTGAGTGTTTTTAGTTTGTTTCCCCCTCTCTGCCACGTCGACTTGTATCATGGGTCATTACACTCGTCTATTACTGTAAGTCTTCCTGCGCACTGCCTGTTTTGCTGCTTTTATTTGTGTTTTATTTGTTTGTAGTTTCAAGTCTGTTTATTTTAAACTCTCTTCCTTTGTCCTCTGTGTCCACCTACAGATCATTACAGATGTTTCCTCTGGATTTGGTAAAGACCAGTATAAAAGTACGACATTTTCCACAATGATACAAACACAACTCCTAATGTGAATGATACTATCGCTCTTTAGTGGACAAACAAGCAATTAATGGTTGGCTCTGTCAAGTTAAAAGCATCTGATATGATGCTAGTTAATATAAAATGTGGCTAAAAGAAAGTTCAAAGGAATGATGGAACAGGTTACTCCATGCATGGCTGTAGCTTATTTAAGTTGACCAGTTTTAGGGCATCAGTGAAAGTTTGTGAAAGAAAAACACTACGGTGCATCGATCTATGTCAAGGAAGACTGTTTAACAGAATCAGATCAGACTGCTGACACCATCTGTTACATATATTCTGTCATCACAAAGTGGATTACATCTTATGCATCTATAAAGTTCACTTCTTTACAGTAAAATGAAGGTTAAAGCTTTATGTTTGTACTTCTGTGCAAGATTCAAATGACTCTTACTACCACTACTGAGTGCTGAGTGCATCCTTCATATGGAATAAACACTCATGCACATACACAAAATTGTCTTCTGTGTTGCACTGGCAGGCAGTCATGCCAGCATTAGCATATGAAAGACAGCAGCTGGAAGGTGTCTCTGTCGCAGTTGTTCTTACTTGCTGTGGTATCTATTTTGATGGCTGTTTTTCTGTGTTCTTGCTGTCCCTCCTTAGGTCCATCACTCATACTCTTCCTTTCCTCCAAAGATGACTTTCCACAGTCCCACATGAGCGTAATCTCCATAGAGCATATTTGCATTATTTCTGGACACTCCAAATATGCCGTTTTGTCTGCACAAAAAAATCGAGTTATGCTGACTTTCAGGAATCTTCCTGTAATCCAGAAATCTGTGCATTCAAACTGAAAATGCTGAAGAATCTTTTTTCCACCCGTTTTTTTCTTACCCCTAGCAGCGCTTTTACATCTCAGAAAACTAAGAATTGTAGCGTAAAAAAGTTTCAGCAAATCACTTATCACAGACAGAGCTGCCCTCAGCAGAGGAGCCTTTATCTCAGAGAGCAGCAGGGCGCATCTTACTAACTCAACCCTTTCTCCTCTTGTCTGTTACGCTCGTTCACTCAAAGGTGTAAATGTTCAAACAGACTAATTCCTTCAAAGCTATGAAGAGCATGAAAGACCAGTCTCCGCCCTCATTCCTAATTGATGGCCTCACATCGCAGCATGAACGCTGGATAAGTCTAGCTCATTAGCGGTAACTACACTACAGTTAGCTCCATTAAAATTACATTACAGACATTCTAGACACACCTTATTCTGATCCCCTTTCACTCTGCTTCATTCACTTAAAATGTCATTTACAGTAGATGTGCAATGTGAGTGAGCAGAATGAGCTTATTTCACTAAGAGCAGAAGAATAACCTCATTGTTAGTCATAGGCTACAGCATCTTTCTGTAATAAATACAGTTAAAAACACCATAAATACAAACAAGAATGTTTTTTAATTCCATTCATTTGTCTTTATGAATATGCAATCCACTTATTAGAGTAATTGTCCTTAGAGGGTGTGGGGTTAGTGGGGTTAATTAAAAAAACAGCCACTAATGTGAAATCACCGTGTGATGCTCGCACTTTATTATCACCTCCAGCTCTCCTCCACACGGCTCTTTTTCCATCAGGCATTTTTTTCAACTCACGTTCGCTGACCATTCAGGCCATACAGTGCTGTTGCTCATATTGTGCTTTTCTCCTGGGAAAGCCAGTAAATGCTAGCATGTGACCTCAGGCAGTTTCTGAACCCCAGCCTTTAGATCAACATGACATGATGAATGACAACATTTCACTGATGTTATGGCAGCACCTGGAGATCCTCCCTGTAGAGCTGCAGGATGCTGCATCAGAAAAGGACACCTGTGATGCTGGCCTGTGCTCTTTCCACTGCATTTCTTGCTGCAGCGGGCAAAAATGTACAGGAGACAAAAAGAAATGGACAGCTATCAGTGAACGAGAGCCTAATAGAGGCTGAATATGAATCACGGCTGAATTTTGCATTTACATGGAATTGAAACCTTGACTGAAGGTTAGAGAGATTTTAACAAGTTTATTCACATCCAAAAGCAAAGGATTGAAAAGAATGAAAAAAAAATGAATTATTGAAATGACAAAGAAGCTGCTTTGCAACATTTTAAATGCAGGAACCATGAAGTCTAGATGTTTTTTTAATCAAATCTTTTTTTCAGCTCTATTAAATTTACAAAATATTGCCTGTTCTCTGCACATATTTCCACGAGAAAATCACAACATTAAAAGTAACTAGCAACTAATACTCTGAGGGGAAAGGTTAAATCTTTTACTCTGAATGTAGTGCGTCAGAAAATGGAAATATTAAACTAAAGTACATGTTCAGCTAAACTAAACAGATGGTTTTGTTTGAGGCGCTCAGATCTCTGAGAAGCTTTATCACACTGAAAGTCACAAGTGAAAAATGGTTGTGCACTTGGGAAGATTGAGAAGATTGTGTACTTTTTGATGTATAAATTTGCAAATCAAGAGCAGGCATGGTAGTTTATTGCTGGAGACCCAAGTGCAGGGCTAGATTGCAACACACAGAGTGGCTAATCTGCACAGCCAAGCTTTGAATAGGCACACGCTCTGAAGGGCTGAAAAGGCTGTAATGAAGTTTGGACCCAAAGGCAGATACAATGGACAACTGTTTCTTCTCAGGCGTCTCAGGAAAGGAATCTTAATGAACAAAGCTGTACTGATCCAAGAGCACAGATAGCTGGAGATATATGTAAGAACTGGATTAATATGAGGAGGGAAAAGAACATAAGCAACAACATGGAAGCCAGTTGACCACTATGAGGCAGAAGACAACCTGGCAAAGAGTAGAAGCTTGAGCTGGTCTTAAATACCGGTCGGTGTTTGCTCTCTGATGATCTGCAGGTGAGGCGAGACTAGAGTGAGAAACCTAGACCCAAGGGACAGGATGGAAAAATACACCACAACCTGACACTCAACCTGAACCATGACACAAATATACACACAGCAAGTGTGTCCTTATAACTGCGTCACTTCAAAGCATTCAATTTATATGTGCCTGTATATTTGCTCCTATAAAAACATTAGTAACACACACATTATTAATTTTGAGCCTGATCTCCATTGCCTGTCGAATGTATATCGAACACACCTTCTCCTTTTAGCTCAGGTTTTGGTCTCCACCAAGTCTTGGAAAGCATCTATCTCTGAAATACAGGAAGTTCGGAAACTCATTAATCGTCTTGCTAAAATAGCTCTTTTATTTTTTCTGAAGGCCAGTAGAAGAATTATGAGAAAATAATGCACTTAAGATACAACAATGGAAAAAAATCATTTGGACAATCTTTCTATGGTATCATCACTACAAATGGCATCTGGTTCATTACCTGTAGATTCAGCCACTCTTATATTTATTACAATTACTGATGCAGCTTTTCATACATGGATTTCATGGATAGACTCTTTCTGTTGTAGCCTGGAATCAGTGAAAGTGCTGATTTGGTTTGGTTTGCCTTCTGCTAGCTATCTACTCCTATTATCTCCAACTAGATGATGTCAAAGGACTAAGAAACCACAATCCATAATAAAATCCAGTTTTATACATATGCTGTAACCTTTCCATGTTCCAGACTTTGATAAGCACAACAAACAGATCATTGTATTTCTAGGGAGGGAATAAAGAGAGCTGTGGCATCACTTGATGTTGTTTTCTCTTCTGTTCTGGTGCTGGTAGCATGCAGGGACAGTTTGTCCTCTACAGAAATAAAACAGCATTCATTTCTGTGTCCTTAAACAGAAGGCTCTTTGACGGATGAGCCAGATCTGGAGTAGTTTGATGTTTTCTAAGAATGAGCATAAAAAAGACGTTAGTCCACATTCTGTTTCCAACATGCAGTTTGCAATCATTTATTTTTAACCAATCTCCTTTTGCCTTAATCGGGTATTTTATTTTTTGGCCACATGCCATCAGGTAAGTAGTAACAATAATGAATACAACATGATATAACTGTACTTTTAAAGTTACAGTGTGTAAAATCTCACTGCTAGATTGCAGATTACAATCAGCTGAATTCAGTTTTTTTACCCCTCACAATTCAAGTCCATAATCCTTCAGCGGTCTCTGTCGGCCAATCATGTCTTAAACATGAACTCTAGACTGTACCTTGACTGGCCAGCATGTTCATTCTACTGTTTGTGTAAAAAACCCAAAAATAAACATAATAATTTATGCACACTATAAGAAAAAATTAACGTGTCAATTAAATATTTTGCATTATTTCATGTTTTTTATCGCTTAAACAACAAAAGGACTCACACTTCATCTGAGTTCATCCAGATACCAGACAGTTGCCTTTTGCTGTCTGGACAGTCTGTCAGTCCACTGTTTACGCCGTGCCCAGTGAGAAACTTGAACATCTATCGCCACATTTCTACGGCTCTGTAGCATTCAAACAGTCAAGTCGAGAGGACAATGCCTGGTCATTGCTCTGCATTAAGGCTTATTTAGTAAATCTCAAATACACAGCAGAGGCAGGACAGATCAAAAGTTTGACAGTTTCATAACTCATAACTCAACTTAAGTTGGTGTTAAATCCAGAGAAATCCAAGTTCATGTTATTCTCAAATGGCAAAGAGTTGTTAGCTACGTCTCCTAAGATTAAAACAATTCAAGGATCTGAAATTGAAATGGTCACATCTTACAAGTATCTAGGGCTCATTATAGATCAGAATTTGTCATTTAGGACTCACATTCAAAGGCTTGTGTCGAAGTTCAAACTAAAACTAGGTTACTTTTTTAGAAACCAATCCTGTTTCTCCCTCCAAGTGAGAAAACATTTGATTCGTGCAACCTTTTTACCTTTATTGGATTATGGTGACCTGCTTTTTATGAATGCACCTGCCCACTACCTAAAGAGCTTGGATACTGTGTACCATTGTGCTTTACGTTTTATTACTGGCTATGGAAATCATGTACATCATTGTTCTTTGTATGCTGCTGCTAAATGTCCATCTTTGCATATTCGCAGACTCTCCCATTGGTTGATCTTTATCTATAAATCTCTCCTTGGGCTGGTTCCATCTTATTTATGTGTTTATATGTGTAAAAACCACAACCAATACAACCTTCGCTCGAACAAAATCATACAACTGATTGTCCCAAAAATAAGAACAGAATTGGGGAAAAGGGCTTTTATATACGCTGCCCCTGCTTCCTGGAATAATCTGCAGAAGGAACTGAAATGATCAGAATTGGTTACCTTGGGAGAGTTTAAGTCTGTTTTAAAGGAACGAGAGAACAGCTCTTTTACTCAGTGTGATTGTTTTTAATGTACTCTTAATTTGATCTGTTATTGTATATTTTACACATGTTTGTATGGGATATTGTATTTGTTTTAAATGTTATATACCTATGTGGTATGTGACTTTTGTTGCCATGATGCCAGGTCTCTCTTGGAAATGAGATTTTTACCTGGATAAATAAGGGATAAAAAAAAAAAAAAAAAAGTTTGACAGTTTCATAAACTGTTTGCTGTCATCTTGGATTGTTTAGTCAGGGTTGGTGGGGCTGCTCCCACTTTCTGAGTTGTCGATCCTAATTAAAAGAAATTGAAAATTCTGAAATTCCAAAAATGCAAACTGGGAATTCAGAAAATCTGACTGCTGACTTAATCTGGAACAACCTAAATTTACTTGGGGGAGAGCTGTAAAACCTTATGAAAGAGGTGCGATATGAATCAGTGAGTCAATGAAGTTCACTTTAGCTTGATGACAGCATACTGAGGTGAGTTGTTGAACTTTTCTGCTGTCAGCCTCTGTTAGTGAAACTTTCTTAGAAGATATTGTTGGACTTGGATAAACTTTTATATGAAGTGAGGATGTCATCAAACTGTTTATCAGATGGAAAGCATGATGGAAAAATTGAGCTTAACATAGCGTTATCTTACAAATAACTAGTGTTGTTATTGTTTAGCTGGCATTTTGTTCGCTATTCCGACACAGGAGGGTCGTACGTCTGCGAGACTTGACACGAGGAAGAACCGGATAACGTTTTATTCAGAGGTTGTCTCTTTCCTGACGTTTTTGCTTCATTGTTGAAGGAGACTCAAACATAAAACATGTTTCCTCATACTTTATCTTGATTCTGCAGCTGCATAAATAAGTTACATTTTTGCCTCCACAACATGTGAACAAGTTCTCTCCTCCACCTTTGGCGTAGTATGTATGTGGCAGGGTGGTGGGACACCGTTACAGTGTCCACAAACCGGCGCCTGATCCTATGTATTTTTAATGGATTAATTCAAAGTTTATGAGAATCCATCAGTTTAATGGAAGATGTAATTACATACAAATTAATGTATATTTATGACTACAGTATTTTTTTCCCATTAATCCAACTCCAAATGATTTACTGTACCTTTAAGTTAATTTGGTCAACCAGTAATCAACAAGTGTTTTCATTACAGTAAATACACTACTGAGAAACGTTCAGTAACATTGCAGTTGTGTTTCTGACTACCTGGTAAATCTAATGTATTCACCCTTTGGCTTTCTGTTTGACCTCAACTAATTCCCAACGATAATACTAAGCCCTTCTGTTGCTACAGCAAATGCTTTGATATCTTTATCACCTGGTTGTTATCTGTGTGTCTTCCATTTATATCTGGGCAAGTAGGTTGCAGCGGCTTTTAAGCCCCTTTTTTGTTGAGAATACCTAACTGATGTGTCTGAAAACAATATTATTAGAGCCATCAGAGTAAACAACTGGTTCAAACTCACTCTAAATCCCTGTAGGAGAACTGTGCAATTATTTAATAATTTTCTGTAGGTGCCTAATTGTCTCTGGATTGATGTTTTGATAGATTGCTAACATAAAACTGTGGATAATTGCTGCCTTACCTCTATCAACCATGATAAGGATGACACAAAACAATGACATGTTTGAGTTTAGGAATTAGGCGACACCATTTTTGGAAGCACCCTGGCTCCTCTAGAAAAAGGGTGTGACTCAGTGTGATGAGCCTTTAATTTATCGGATACCCATGTGTGGATGGGAGTCAGTTATCCCATACATGTGTGATGATATGCACACCAGCTGGAAAGCTCTCGCAGTGCAACAAGAGATGGTGCAACGAGACTCGTTTCCATGACTTTTTAAAATATTCAGTGATCAAGGTGGAGATTATGTCACAACTTTATGAGCCATTCTGGCCCTCACAGTGCCTGTGAAATCCCAAACACACATACATTTGAAGAAAGGTTGCTTTTAAAACTACAGAGGATCAGTAATGTGGAAAACAGAAATTATGTCTGAGAGATGTCTTAGCTTCATTCTTGATAAATAAAAAAACCTTAGGAAAACTCCTCTCCTGTCATTTGCCTAGTTTACACTTGTATTCGGTCTCTCAGCTTCCCTCATCTGAGCAGCAGGCCGTGGGGTCATGTTTACACAATGACATACAGGCGATATAAAGCAACAGCCACTCATAATCCAAAAGCTTTCCAGCAAAAATAGTGCCCATAAAAATCTGGGATTATGTTGTTTTGCACTACCGGTTCAGGGACAGGAATATCTCGTGCTCCTTCTCTCAATCTTTTTTAATCCTCTCTAGTTCTCAGTTGTTTTTTTGTCTTTCTCTCTCACAGCCTTATTCTCCCCCTTTCCTCCTCTAAATCTCATAAACAGCTTTAGTTCTTATCAGGATGGGATCAGACAGAAAGGGCTCAATTTGGAGGTTGAAGAGAAAAGTTTTCTGCAGATGCATATATATATATATACGTGTATTATTGTTCCAGAATGTTCTTCCACTTGAATTGAAAAGTATTAAAAGATATTGTGCCCATAACCCATCGTTGGATTTAACACCCTGGTACACTGTGGCCCTGTGTATATAAGCTGGATTAGAGGGTCTGACACAAACACAAGCAGGGACGCGCCCCTTTGGCTTTACATATTTGAGCAGCACAGCTGGATAGATCAAGTGAAATAGGATAAAACTTCTATTGTCTCCTCAATTCCTCGTTTTTATGTTGCGCTGCTCTCATCCCCGTAAATCCTTACAAGAGGGTGGCAATCTTTTTTAACCCCTCCCAACAAGGAGTTTGTCCGTCCTGGATTCACGTTCGCACAGGTTTAAATTGCCTGATAGTCACACAACATCCCATTCATACAGATGTGTTCTGCAGGGACATCACTGTGCAAAGCACGACCACTGAAACAATCTAGTCTGTTTGTGTACGCCCCCAGTGGGGCTACACTGAATTCATTCATCCATCTCAGCCCCCGCTCTTCCACCTGCTCACCCCTCTTCTCTCTGACCTCCTCATTTCCCCCTGATGACAAGATCTGCTAATGATTAATGATAAGCTGCGCAGACCATTGGTTGCAATTTGGGAGCATTTTATATGAGAGGCAGCAGGGGGAATTTTTACCCACTCTTTCTGGGTTCCCAGCAGTGTCTTTTACTCAACTGACTCCAGCTTACTGAGGAAAAGACACCAGAGGGAGCCAAGATAAAAGACACTTTAGAGAGGAAAGAACCAGCGAGCCCACATTCACTGCTACTAATAGCAGTATTTTGAAGAAAAGTCAGCTCTAAGCAGGAGTAGGAGGAGGCAGACGAGATCGGTGGTTAAAAATGTCATCTTACAGAGAAATACAATCCCTTTCTGTCGAATCTGGCCCAGTTTAAAAATCCTAAAGTTATCTTCTGAAGGCTTAACTGAACAGGAAAAGTAGGCAGTGGTGGTTCACAGGTTGTCAGTGCAGTTAAATGTAATTCTAATCTCCACACACACACACACACACACACACACACACACACACACATATATATATATATATATATATATATATATATATATGTGTGTGTGTGTGTGTGTGTGTGTGTGTGTATATATATATATATATATATATATATGTGTGTGTGTGTGTGTGTGTGTGTGTGTGTGTGTGTGTGTGTGTGTGTGTGTAATGTTAAGCAATCATGAAGAGAAAAATCCATACAGAAGGGCTCAGTTTAATATCTAAATGTTGGAATTGAAGGCCCTCTGGTGGTCAGACCTGTATACACTATTCACTGTTGATGCCATATAGATTTAAAAAAAAGGATCAAATCATAGATGCATGATAAAGTTATTTCATGATAAAGTGTTTTGTTCCACTGAGAGTCTGATAAATGTCTACATAAATATGCACCCAATATTTCCTTTTATTATTGATGTGTCACGTGTATATTCTGATTCTGATTCTGATGACCCTACGCTGTGTCACTGCATCATTCCATGTTTGGCACTGATCACCACCTGCACTCATGTATATATCATGTATATATCTTTCTACGTAGCACTTTTAATTCTTATCCCTACTTTTATTTTTTCATGTCTATTTAAGTGCTATTTATGACACTATGTTTGCACTGAAGCACCGCAGCAATTTCCTAATGTTGTAAACCTGCTCAACATTTGGCAATAAACCCCTTTCTGATTCTGATTCTGATTCTGATTCTGATTCTGATTCTGATTCTGATTACTCTGATCAGGTTTTTGGTCTCAAACACTGTGAACAATGTTTGTTTAAATTCCATAGTGAGTCATTTTCACAAATCTGGTTTTGTCTGATCAGAATTGCGAAAAACGAAAATATTTGGTTTATTATCACAAGCCACAGTTCAAGTTGTAATGTGCTGCCCCCCTCCCCTCACAGCATTTCTGATAAGCATAGACCAAGATGTGGGCTCACTTTTTCTTCTATCACCATGTCAGGTGGTTGTTTTATGAGATCAGTGGCAGCCAAGCAAAACCATAAAAAGTCGCATCAAACTAGAGCTGATGAAATTCCCGTCTGTCTTTTGTCATCGGTGTGCCTCACTGCTCCGTCTAACACACTGATATACATGTCTGTTGCGGCACGTCTCTAACACCACTGGGTGTCAGTGTGTCCTCACATTTCAGCAGCCATAGAGCCGAAAGGGTGAAGCGAGGACGTCTAGCTGAGCTCCACTCTCATGAGTAAACGTCCCCAGGGACATGTTGGGTGACTCAGTAGTTCACAGCAGCCTCAAACTTGTTCCCTTGTTTTCTGTGTTCACTGATCCGTGCTGCCCCGCGTGGGAAAAAGATGAGAAATGCCAAGTTTTTGGCTTCACAGAGATTTTCATTGACTTTCAATGTCGTGTCCTGGGGTGAAGGTACTGTATAACCACAATACTGGATTATCTAAGCTTTGATAAATTGATAAAAGAGGCAGTTTAAACAATATCACACAAGCTAATCTCTTAAAATTGCTTTAATAAAAGAGACATGCAAGTAGAAACAAAAAGAAACAAAAGATATAATCAGAAGCTCTACAGGTTAAAAAACCTCTTACACGCCTACATTTTTATCTGTTTTGTTGGTGCATCTACAACTTTGTTGATGGCGCTTTATTCTTTCTATAATTTTGTATGTCACACACACAGGATACTGCACTGCTCCATGATTTAGTTTTTAGTTTCAAAATATGAGAAAAGTTATACTGCCCAGCATTTATTTGACAGAGCCAAGGACTCTGGAAACATTAGATCATCTTTAATTGCTTTCTTTTTAATAGCAACAAAGTATGAAAAATTATAGCGTGAGAATAATGTGAGCATTTGAAAAGTGGTAAAAGAATCTGCATTACATTTCAGCTCAGTGTTTGGCTATGTTCTCTTCCACTTTAATGTTTGGTTTCATAATTTTCTGTTGTGTAGGCAGCTTAAAACCCAATGAACACTATCTGCTTAGCACACAGATAGCTACTGATTTTCATAGCTTTTAATCAGATGGTGACTATAGTGGAATCACAGCAACAAAAGAACCATGAAGTAAAATTGTTCCCTAATAGCCCCATACATTACCTGCTGTATGCAGGTTTGGGGAAATGCATAGAAAACAAACACTAATCCAATGTTTATGCTGCAGGAGAAAACTATAAGAACTATAAATAAATTACTGGAATATAAATAAACCAACCAAAGGCTATTTATTAAACTATGTGTGTACAATTTTTATGATTTAGTATATACCAATACTGCACTGGTGATGTACAAAGCACAAACATAATGTACTTCCAGACTGGATTCAGTGCATTTTAGAAATAAGAGAAATGAAAAGTGAACTAAGTGTAAAAGGTATGTTATAAATACAGTTGTCAGAACAAATGATTAAAAATATGTATATTTGCAAAAGTAACTTGTTGAATACTTTAACAGTAAGGCCATGATCACATATAAAACTGAGGTATAATTATAATTATTTCTACAAGCAAAATAGAGCTCAAAGGGTTTTGAATGAATTCTGATAAAACCGTGTAGGGGTGTAGAGCGGGCTCATGTTCAAATTTAATTTACATTCACCCTGGTCTTCACGGTCAGCTCAGTGATTTATTGGTCAAAAATTGACAGTTAGAAGCTATGATTCTTACAAGTGTGGTGTGTGATGTCCACATGTAAATAGAATCATTTGAAGATTTAAAAAATTACATCACATTTGACCTCTGACGTCTCCTGTAAGGTCAATAGACTGAGCTGAAGGTCAAAGTGATAATAATCCCATATTTATTAAAACTATGTTTCTTACTGTTTGTATTGACATCATATGAACATACAGGAAATGGAACATGAGGATTCTAAATATAAGGTTACTTTTGAACTATTACAAGTAAGGTCGAACTTGCATAAACACATTATAGTTTGGATCCAAATATCACAGCACATTTGACCTTTGATCTACATTTCACATCTACATTTCTTTCAAGTTGACCCCAGAATGCGTTACTTTTACTGTACTATAAACTTTTGCACATATGCAAAATACCATACTGTTCACATAAAAGTAGATACTGGTCAGAGAGTGAGCTGCCTTGGCGAACGTAAAGAGTGCTTCTTCTTGTTTTTAAAACATGTTTTGTCTTTTTTTTCTCGTTTTTCTTCAGTGTTTTCTGTTTTTCTGCAAAATCGTCGGCTACACTGCCAATCACCTGTGTCCTTTTCATTTAATTCAAATCTTTGCTGTCATATTTTGATTTTTATGGGCACATCGCTGTGAATTACGACTGAACAAAATCTCACAACGTCATAAAATTATTATCACAACCAGATGTTTCCCTCACGAGCTGCTAGAGAGCGAGAAGCAACAGCCACTGCATTTACATTCACCAGGTGGACACTAACATCGCCCCAAATGAATCCAAGTGAATAACAGCATGTCTGCTCATATCGCACCAGCAGATTTACCTTCATCTGATGATATTTCACTGTTATGTTTGAAGCACGGTCCAGCTGGTGGTTAACACAGACTATAAAACTGTATAACGGTGATGTGCTAGCACTGATTAATCTACTATCGGCACTGTTCTGTATGAGTTTACATCTTACAGTTTGCTTCTTCATGCAACATTACAAAGTGTAATTTCATTTAACATTCAAACAGTTCATGACTTGTGTAACTTAGTTCTTGTTGGTACAAGAAAGACTGAAATCTGCATGTAACCTATGGAAGCTGGCTCACGACCCAGAGGGTCAAGTAGACGGTGATGCAACTGTAATAACATAAGACGTGTAATTATCAGTGTCATGACAGCATTTTTGGCCAAATTAATGACCTTTAGTGACAATGTATGAGCTAACTATTAGTACTGTGGTTAGATTTTCCCCTCTGTGTCATTCAGACTGAGCACCAATCTATGCTGGTGATACTGGACACTGCAGATGAAGCTCAGCTCAGGCTTGTTGTTTTATTGTCTGACACAAGATGTGTGTCTTGACTGTTCATCACAAACACACACACAAAAGCAGAAGTTTTCCTTTGGCTTTTCTTTCACTCCCTTTCCAATCCAAATTTATTTAACGCACATTTAAAGACGACACGTTGGAATCACACACACACACACACACACACACACACACACACACACACACACACACACACACACACCAGCCTAACATGTGGAGGTAACTCACATGTGGAGATTTACACCAGTGTAAAGGGCATTAAGATTACCATTAAGTGTCTGACACACTCTGGGATCATTGCTCAGAATGTCCTTTAATGTAATTGTTTTTACTTTTTTCTGTATTTTGGTCAGACTCAGCAGTGGCATTAAATCCTAGAAACACCAATTATAATCCATACCACTGAACAGTGATTATTTCGGGTCCATAACAACAACGAATACTCAATATTTATTTTATTGCAGCCAGCAGACCCTGCCGGTGTTTAGAGAACAGAGTTTTTATAGCCTTGTTGTTAATGTTGACATGTTTTATTTGAGTTGCTGCTAGTTCTTTTTTCTCTCTTTCTTTTCCTTTTTTTGTTTTTTTGCTGTCACATTTAAAAAATGAAGAAGTGCTTCTAGATGCAGACGTCAAAATTCTGTCACGCCTCTGAAGCTTGTCGATGTTGTGACTTTGGCTCTCAGTTGTTAAATGGAGGGTCAGCTATCACGATTAATCCAAAGAAATATGCCTCATGATCTACTGCAAACTATAAAGCTTCTTTCTGTTTTATGGAGCAGTTCATAGTCTGGCAGGGGTATAAAGGTATTTTAAATGTCCAAACTGAGCTCTGTCAAAGCGAATTAACAACACGAACTCACACTAAATAAAAGATCTGAGCAAATTTAGTCACCAGTCAAATGACTTGACTTTAAGTTTTAAAACTGCAAATCTTTGATTCCTTTAGATCCTACCAGACTTTGGGTGTGCCTATTCAAAAAAAAAAAAAAAAGGGGGGGGGGGGGGGGGTGCTCTCAGCACTAGACTGCTGCGTCCAAAGCACCATCATCTCAAAAGACATTACGCTACAAGATGAACCATTTAGCATGGGTCATAATAGCAGTTTGTGGAGAAACAGCTGGAGGCAAACATGTAAATCTGTTTGCAGCTTTCCTTTTACAAACTGTGGCTCCATCTCAAATACTCATCTTCCTCATGTAATCACACATCAGCCAGCAGCAGCTCCCCTTCCGGACAACCTACAGAAATAGCATCAGTACTCTGTGGCACGGGGAGGTGCCAATGTGTACCGTTATATTTGAAACTACAGTATGTGGGTATTACCATGGAAACTGCAGAGAGCTGTCCAGATTACATACTGCATCTTGTAGAGGCTTGTGGTTCCAACGTTTCAACAACTAAGACTTTGTTTTTTACACTAATGCACCAGAAATTTGCTTCCAGCTATTTCTCTTTGGGTACCATTAAACTCCCTAATGTGACTTTTAAAGAACTGTTATGATATGATTGTGAGTGCTCATAATAGGCTATTGTGGCTTAATAATGCTCATACTGTAGGTGAAATGTTCACCCTACCCCGGAGCTCGTGCTGTGTTTTCACAGCGTACTGCACCCTGGGGTGAATGAACTTGCGAGGGAATGGCATGTTAAAAAGCTTAAATCCCTCTTGTGTGATTTCCTGTTGCACTGTGGGAGAAAATAACTTGGGTCAAAGTCCATTTTCTTAGACTGCACCAGAGGGGACAGAATAATAATGACAGCAGATTAAAATGAAGACTTAATATATCCATAAAAAACAAACGAGAAAACAAAATCTTTACATAAATGATGTCATTATTCTTTAACCGTAAAGGGGAGGGCCAATTTAACGGTTAAATCCGTTCAGCCAATAGCGTGCAGGCGGTGGCACCCGAAAACACTGTGCGATGTTTAAGTGCAGTTAGACTTTTTTAAGCTCAGCTTTGGGAGAAGAATGCAGTGTCTCACTCTCTGCCGAAAGTGTCTTATTTTCGCCAAAGGGATGCAAGAGTTTTTGTTTTTGTTTTGTTTTTTGCAGTAAGGTAAAGTGATGAGAACCACTAATACAGCTTGCATCACTGCTTGTTCACATCTGAAAATAGGGGCAGCCACATTGAGTATTATGTTGCATGGAGTATACGTTGACACATTGTATAAGATTTGGCTTTTGCCTGCATTGCCAAATGGTGTAGTTTGTAAATTTATAAGAATTTTATATTGCATCTTCATTCCAGTGCAAAAATTGCAAACATTTTAGAATCTCTGATGTGAGAATTTCATGCTGTTCTTTACCATCTACTAAATAAAAGAAGAAACAATGGAAATGGCATTTCTACTGTCTTACACACAGCACTGTGGAAAGCTGTTTCCACCAGAAGCGTTCCTGTTTGTTTGTTTGTTTGTTTGTTTGTTTGTTTGTTTGTTTGTCTGTCAATCAATCAATCAATCAGTCAATCAATCAAGGCTGTATTCGCCACGTGCAGGTTGCCCTGCAGTGAAATAGAATCCCCCCCGACTTTACACACACACAACACAGACATCACATGGGGATACAGGTCGGAGATCGGTAGCTTTACAGAAAAAACACTGAAATATACACTACAATGGGAAAGTTCAAGAGGAAAAAAAGAGACCTCTGCTTATGGTGGGCTCCTGGGAGGACAGCATGAGGACAGGAAACATTCGCGCTACCATTCCAGCGCGGGCTCAGACCCGCCGAGTTCCCAGGAGGGAACAAGCATCGAAGGCGTTTGGAAAGGGAGGGGGGATGAGTGTGTGCATATCAGTGTATATGTATGTGTGTGCGTGTTTGTTTGTTTGTTTGTTTGTTTGTTTGTTTTGCCACCCATAAGTCAAAATTTCAAGTCATTAATTCAAAGTTTCTACCTTATAACTCCAAATTTCAATTTGCTCTTCCCATTCGTCTTATTTTCTCAGAACCTTGAGTTAGACAGTCGATTTTGTGACAAATTTGTGATAATTATACATAATTATGATAGTTATAGCTTGCTTTTGTTTTTCAAGTGGCGAAAACAAGCTTGTTGACAAAATAGCAGGTAGTCGAAACACTCCTGAACCTGAAACCAAAAGAACTTTGAGTCTCCGAGCGGTCTTTGAATGCACCTGAGAGGGAGGGTCTAGTCAGTTATCTGTAGGCTGCTTCTCGGCCGTTCATTCTGATTACGGCTCCTCAGGAAAAAGGGCGACCACAGGAGGGGAAACACGGAGCTCTTCGCTACTTTGAGAGGATACGTCTGAGAGAGGTAAGGAAATAAATGCTTCTATACTTACGCTTACTCGGCTGGAGCTCCGAGAGCCGTGTAGAGTGAATAAAGCGCTTGAGACTAAAAGGAAAAGTAGTTAAGAAGCACCGCTTCGAGTGGAGCGATAACCTTAGTCATTTAAGATTCCAGCAGCACCTCGGTGAGTTGAAACCTGTTACTTGTTTAGAAGTTTTCCAGCAGTCTTTAAGGTTATTATTGTTCGTTTATTCGTATTATTATGTTTAAAATGGGGCAAAGGAGAAGGACACACGGAGGGCACACCTGTTTGTTTTTCTCCAACCATATCCTAAAGAAGATGTTGTTGTTGCCTTTCTACCCACTCGATACTTGCGCAATTGAACTAAATGGACTTTAACTGTGGAGCCTTAGAGCCCGTCTTTAATTGCTGTGAGAAAGTTCTTTCTGTTTGAGAACCTGTTTGTCCAGTAAGCTGGAACAAAATGTTTTTTTGTTTTTTCTTTATTTCTTTTAGGCAGGAATACTCGGAAAGCTCAATTATTCGAATACATGATACCGACTGTGTGGCTTTTAAAAATGTAATTATCAATATTTGGTGACAGAAGTCTGTCCTTTTCACCTGAACTAAAATAAAAAACCCCAAAAGACTACATTCGTCTGTCCCGAGGAAATTCCTCTCTGGCAGTCACCACACCCTTGTTGTGCTGCTCGGCTTCTGTAGCGCAGACCCTCACATCTCAACAGCGACTTGTTCCCTTGTCTTGGCATGTTCACCATAACAAAACTGCACTGCCGGTATTTGGGTCTGCGCCAGAGTCAAATCTGCAAAACTCTGCTATTCTTCAACTCAGCTGCTCCCATCTTTCGAGGCTGACGCGCACACTCAGGATGTTGCACGTGAAGAGTCCTCGAAAACGGGTCTTCTCGGTTTGTCCACTGCGCGCGCGCGTGTGATTGCAACGTCAATATTTTTGTGGAAGAATGATGATATATATATATGTGTGTGTGTGTGTGTGTGTGTATATATATATATATATGTATATGTATATATATATATATATATATATATATATATATATATATATATATATATATATGTGTGTATGTGTATATGTGTATATATATATATATATATATATATATATATATATATATATATATATTTTGTAGCAGAACTGCTGACCCAGCAGGTAGTGGACAGAAGTGAAAGTGTTGTCCAGTGTAACAAGCAAAACAAAATCAGTGCAGGGAAATGTAAAGGAAATCCCCGATCTGAGGTATTAAAGGATGTGGCCGTGTGACGAGATGTAATCCACAGTGTTAGGGCTGAGAAAGTAGGGATATTGTTGTAGACCATGGAGTGGATATACTATTGAATGCACACGGGAAAGAGTACACACACACACACTCAGAATCCATACAGATATTATGAAGTTAAAACATAGCATTAGTTAATGCATTGCAAGGTTTTCCGATAATGCGCTGGATAAACATGATAACCCAGATTACACATATTTCTTACTGTTTATATTGCATCATTAATCACAGCAAAGATTCCACAAAGAGTTTAAGCAGTGTAAATATAATAACCAGCTACAAAGGCAGTAAAGGCATCCTTAGCGGTATTTTCATTACTGATTAAGCTGAGAGTTATTTTCTTGATTAATCGTTTGGTCTGTAAAATGTTGCATGCAAAGAGCCATGTTGATGCTTATTGTTTTTGCTTGAATGAGGATGATAAATCAAACTTAGCTGCTAATTAATTTTCTGTCGATCAACTGGTTACCCAATCCACTTATTAATCAGAAGCATAGACAGTGTAAAAGAGGGATATCGCTTCTGGGTTTGAGAAGTGCCTTGAACTGTCTTTTTTTGGGGGGGGGGGGGGGGGGTTCATAGTGAGCAGGAGAGACTTTCGGTTGTATAGACATCTATGGGAAATAAGTCCTCGGCTCCCTTCACATGTGACCTCAGTTAGCACTTTTCTTATCTTTATGGTCTTGGTTGCTAGTTTCATTTTATACTGAATAAAAAAATGGGTTGGATAATATGGTCGTTATTAGAGTCGCAAGTGAGGATTAGTCGCAAATCATTAGCCAATGAGAAAATTTCCCATTTCCTCCAGTTGCTCATCAGTTTTGTTTACGGCAGAAAAGCTCGACTTGAGGGGGAGTAAAAAACAAATGGACAACTACACGTCCATTAGGCCTTAACTATTACTGGAACAGGCCTTGTTCTTTGTATAGGATTTAAGTTGTCCTAAAATACTCACAGAGGACTGTATTTCCTATAAAAATAAGACGTTGTCTCCAACTGATGGAACTGCCAAAGATCCATTTATTATTTATTTTTTTTAGTATGTGACCTTTTCTCGTCTTTTTCCAGTATTGAGGCCAGACAGACAGCTGAATAGCTTTGTAGGTCATGAAAGCTTTCATGAAAGACTAATGTGGATCAAAAGCTGCATGTATGCCTTTATAGCCAGAGGTCCTTTCACCCTGGTGTTTGCACCTCGTTTTGTTCCTCTTGACATTTGACTGACCCGCTCTGCTGTATTTTTACTTTTCAACGATTGATTGCGGCCACCTAACCTTTAGGAAGCACACTACTAGCACTCGATAAAAACGTAAAACGCAACGATTTAGGAAGTTGGTGCTAAAAAATGGGAGGGTTTGTTTAGATTTGAGTGCTGAGATTTGATCTTTTTTCCTTTCTATGGGGAGTTCGAAGGTTGTTAAAACCATAGGTGTTTATCAGCTGATGTGCTTATAGATCTTCAAAGTATTAGAATGGACCACCTTCCAATAGTAGCGATTTCCAAGAAAGCCAGTCTTCCTGGAAACGGATCAAACTGGAGCTTGTTTTACACGCTGATGAAGCACACATGTTTTTCAGTTTTCTAGTCATTTGTCTGCAATCGACAAGCATGGCTGCATGGAAGATTGCATCCGTTGGATGTGGGGTGTACCACACATGGGCAGCATGCAGACAAAAAAAGAGAAAAAAAGTCTGGGAGTGTTTCCTGTTTGGATCTTGGGGTTTGAGGCTTCAGGAAGCCTTAAAGGGATAATGTAAACATTTTTTTTTCTCCTGACAGACTTCAGAAGTACTGCTCTCTCAGACTCTTGTAGCCTGTTCCATGTTGAGTCAAGATTCCCTTTGGGAAATTGCTTGGATCGACACTGTATTTGCTCCAGCAGAACGTTTGGCTGCTCTTTGGTAAATGCTTTCAGTTGGTGTCACCAGTTATCAGTTCTGATTTCTGCTGGTTTTTCCCCGTCTTTTGTAGTACTGACTGCATTAAAAAAGCCATTTTAAAGAAGTCCTCTTTACACTGCATTGCCAAAAAAATATGGACTAATCTTGAAAATCAATAATGAACATAATTGTTCTTTGCAACCCTCCGTTTATATTCTTTCAATCCTAATAGTTGTGCAATTGGCGCTTCAGTTTTTAGCCTAATTGGACTGCAGCTATTAACTGGATACATCTTTTCAGACAGTGTAAAAACATGTTTTTGATTATTCTTGTCAGCATCTAAAGATCATGCCTTTGTAGTTGGTTTGTAGTTCTTTTCGCCTTCAATTACTTCCAACTGTTGATGGCTAAACCTAATAAGATTTGATGAGCTATTTCAGAGGATTCAGTGCTACATTCGATAAAATGCACTCGCTTCACAGGCTGACAGGACAGATGAGAGACACAGTTGGAGGATTGACTCCATACAGGCTGTGCACATGTGTGTCAGCTTTCGTTTTCAGATTTCATTTGTGCTGCGTGTGTGAATCAGAAAGAAGCAGGGATGCGGCGCCCTAAGGATATGCAACATTAGCTCCCTGATGGTGACATCACACTGCAACACAGAGGGAGAACGCGAGGGATGAGATGAGGGCTGATTGAGAACAAGAGCCTGGAGGAGGATGGGTAGAAAAGAGGAGCTAAAAGAGCAAACAGAGTTAGGAACAGGGTGCAATCAAGTCGGCTCCTTCACCACGCCGAGCTGAGGTGGTGCGTGTCTGTGCATATGCACACTTTATAATCTTGGAAAGCGAAAATGCATTCCTCATTTCTATCCAAGTCCTGATTAGCTATTTTCCCAAGACAGCCCATGACTAATTCAAAGATTTGTTTATTTTATACTCATGGAATATTAATCAAAGGCCTCATTGCTGCACTTTAATGCTTTTAAGTTTCTCCATATCGTTTGCTGCTGCAGCAACTCGTGTTCTAGTTTTGACCACAGTGCTTCACTTTCCTCCCTCCAGCTTTCTGACTTTTGTTTGTACTGCAACCAAGAGGCGGGTGAAGGGATGATTCTGTGTGAGATTTCTCTCTTTCGTCCTCTGCTCTCAGCCGAGTTGTGTGCACGGTGATAAATTGGGTTGGGTGAGTCTCAATGGCTCTGTCCTATTTTGGGCTCCAGCTAGGTTCTCTGACTTTAGCTCCTTCCCTGGCCTGGATCTTGAGCAGTCACTTCTGCTCTTAAGTTTGATTCAACCTTGAAAATGTTAGCTTGGCTGACCAGTATATTAGGATATACTCTAGAGATAAAAGTTTAAGTAGCTTGAAAGGAAAGTGACTCAACGTGAAGACATTTTACCTCTAATACAAGATGCTCCTTCAGTTCAGAACTGAGAGGGGAAAATGTCTTTACAAAACTTAAAGAAGTCCAGTCAGTTTCTTTCCTAGCTCTTACTACCATGACCTGGATGACTGACGAACTACATGGACTCGAGGGATAAAAGTTCTGGGGCTGCCTTCACATTTTACCAAGAGGAAGTACTCATCCTGGAAACCCGTGCCATAAAGTGGCACATGTTTTTGTGCTGATGTTAAGAATGGTTTAGATGGTCTGCCCCTTCACGGCTGAGTTGCTGTTGTTCCTTAACACTTCCACTTTGCAATAAAATCACTCGCAGTCGATCGTGGAATATCAAGGTGGGAAGAATTTTCACAATCTGACTTGTTGAAACAGTGGCATCCTGTTAAACCACTCAAATTTAGTGAGCTCATTATAATGATGTGTTCTTGCAGATTGCATGGCTAGGTGCTTGGTGAATGTGAATGTTGGGTATTACAGGTGGGTTTGTTTTAACAAAGCAATTCATCAAAGCAGATTAATGAAAAAAGAAAATATCCAGTCTGAAATTGCCAGTTGTGATACTGAAAGTGCTTTTAAGACACAGTTCGAAATATCAGCTGTATTTAGACTACCAATAATTTAGACTTTGTTTGTTAGTGCTTTGGTTTATAATCAGTATTTGATTGATAGATTAGTTGATTGGCAAAAAATAATGTAAATGTTTTTTAATGACAATGTTTAAGGAAATTTAACAAAAATGCTGATCAGCGTTATGCATGGCCCCACTTAGGGATTGGTAATTAATCGACTTTCATTTTCGAGTTGTTGTTTATGAGAACAGGTTAATTGACTTAATTATTATGGTAAATGGCCTGTATTTGTATAGCGCTTTACACAACCAGTCATCCACACATTCACACTGGTGATGGCAGCTACATTGTAGCCACAGCCACCCTGGGGCGCACTGACAGAGGCGAGGCTGCCGGACACTGGCGCCACCGGGCCCTCTGACCACCACCAGTAGGCAACGGGTGAAGTGTCTTTCCCTAGGACACAACGACCGAGACTGTCCAAGCCGGGACTCGAACCGGCAACCTTCCGATTACAAGACAAACTCCCAACTCTTGAGCCACGATCGCCTGGTTTTGGAATGTAGCTGTAGTTTTGTGATGTGCTTTGAATCCTGTTTGTACTTTTCCTTAATCTGTGATTTATAGTACCAAAAATGTTGTTTGTTTGCATATGGGTTTCCACAAAGACAGTGCACAGAAAGATGACTATGCAACTTCACCAGGAATGGGAGAAGCACAAAAACCCTATTAAAGATTAAAAATATATTTAAAAATGTAAAAAATAAAATGATGATAATAATAATAATAATAATAATACAGCTTGAAAAAATGTAGACAGTGGCTGCAGCAGACACTTCTGATTGTTTTTAACTCTTCGTAATGTTATAACGTCACACTTCTCGACAGCTAGTTGACAATCCAATGGCAGCATAAACAGGAGTAGCCACAGACTGGTTGTACCTAGAGCTGGGCGATAGAACGATAACGATATGTATCGCGATATAACTTTTACTCGATAGAGAAATTAAGCTATCGCGATAGACCTCGCCGCTCTTGTCCTCTTAAAAAAAAAAAAAAAAAAAAGGTCAGCCAATCCAAATTAAGTAGCGCAGAGCCGAACCAATCACAGCCGCAGCGTCACGTCGCGTGACTTGTTACGTACAGCACAAGTGCCAAGCCGCACGTGTGTTTGTTTGGGAAGCAGCCAGCGCGTAATGGAGGAAATGAGTGTGCCGACTAGAAAAATCAACCGAGCGTGACCGAAGAGAAAACAGATGATGGTTCCAGTGCCGGAGAGATTGTCGAACGGAAGAGCCATAGAAGTTCCGTAGTGTGAAGGTATTTCGGCTATTTCAAGTCTGACAAAAAACAGAGTAGCGTGCACTGTAAATTGTGCCGAAAGCAAGTCTGGAAATACAATGAACTGGTGCATGCGTCACACTGTGCGCCACGTTATTGTTTCGGTGAAATGAATTTCTACAATACTGTTACTTCTACTCTCTGCAGTGTTTAAATGCTTACATATACACACAGTTACTGTCCCTCCACACATACGACTCGGTTCTGCTTCTATGCCCCAGCTTTGTTTACTTTTTCCCACCGAGGCTTCTAGACTTCTGATTGGCCAACATTTCTGCACGGTTAGGAATCTAGCACCACCTGCTGCTTTGGCATGTTCATAGCAGCGTTTTCCTTCATTTCTGCCTTTATGTGTGGACGGGATTATTTTTAAAACGAAAACAGAAAATCTCCGTTTTCAAAAATACCCGTGTACGTGTGGACGTAGCCTCAGTCTCTGACTGGAAGCGCTAATTCGTCATTCGGCTTTTGTCAGACTAAAGTAACTGTTAAAACTGTTTGAAAAGCTCAGCTATACAACAAGGAGAGATTGAGAATTTCCTTTTAGTTCTCAGTTTATTTGATATTGACAAAAGTTAGTCAGTTTTGTCTGTTCTTCTGTAAAACAAACTAAGATTTATTTTTAGAATTAATATTTTGTTTCTAAGTGGAATTGACAATTTAGTCTGTTTCGTTTGTTCTATTTTGAAACTTAAACGCTTTAGCGGCTGCCTTTTGTGTAGTTTGCAATATTTGCCTTTATTTATCTGAAAAAGTCTCATGTTCCTTAAGTACATCTACCCTGTTGAACTTATTATGGGAAATAAATATTTAAATAAAAACAAGCTGCTGATTATTTCACATTTTACTTGTGAGCAACGGCACATTTAAATCTTACAAATATAGTTATTTGGCTTATATCGTGATAGATATCGTTATCGCCTGAAATGAAAAAAACATATCGTGATATGAAAAAATCTCATATCGCCCAGCTCTAGTTGTACCACATACTTTGTACACTGTCTCCATCGATGGCATACACTCCCTGCAGGTAGACGGATAGTCCCCGATCGCTTTCGCACTGAAACTTAGTTTTGCTGTCTCTGTCATTTTTTACTTCAGCTCACATTAATTTCATGTTTACATTTCAGACATCACACAATTAATTAATCAACCAATTAATCAAGAAAGTAATCCTCAGATTGACTTGAAAAACATCAATGATCCTAGAAAATGTTTGTTTGTTTTCTGGCAGACAGAAAGTTAGCGATGCTGTAGAGGGATGTTGTGTGTTCAGAAGAAAAGGGTGAGGGGTGTTGAAAGTAGGTGAGAGATTCCTCATGGCTTATGTATTCCCACATTTTTACACAGTCAGACAGGGCTGTGTGTGAGCGCTTAGTGACCCGACATTAATCATCGCATGGAATGCACTTTGCAGCTTTGGCCAACCACTGTGTCAGATTGTGAACTGCTAATACCCAGTTAATATTTTTCTTTAACAGCTGTTTGTTCATACATCACCTGGAAGTGTACAGTCAGTTTACAGCTAGCAGGGGTGCGCTGTGCTGCTTCCCATGGAAAAGGAAAATATGGGAGATGAATCTGGTCACACGGAGGACTTGCTGACGAGTAAAATGATGATTTTATGATCAACTAATTCTATATTTTTTCCCACCTTTGGTCAGATGCTGGTAGTCTCTTTAAGTGAAGATGAGAGATTGAGTATCGTCTCCCTACCTCTGAACAACAGGAAGTTCAGACACTCAGATAATTTAAATTTTTCTGTTTGCACTCAGAACAAGTATGTTTCTGCCCCTTTCCTGCTTCTGCGTCAGACCTGATGGAAAATGGGATTGTTGGTACAGATCTTCAGTCATATTCTCAGATTTGTCCTGAATCACCCCGGTTTTGCCTGTTTGGGCCTGTGTACTCTCTGGGTCTTCAGTCTGAGTTGTGATCTAGTATTTTGGAAGACATCCGGCAGGCGACACGACTAACAGGAATGTATAAGGCACGATAATCCCTGTGGCATGTTTCTGAGGGGGAGGTGAACGTGTGCATTCCTCACGTCCTCTGCTTGAGGTATTGGTGACACATTAAATGTGATTAATGTATTTTATCTTCAACAGTTTAACTGTCAAGCTAACTGCTGTATAGCTTAAAATGTGCAGCCCACATCTCTAAACTTCAGACCTAACGAAGCCTGAAATATAAAACTTATAAGAAGCAGAACTGCTGTCTCCAGGTGACTTTTTCCTCAGTATGTTGTCTATACGAACTTGCTGTTGTATTATTAAGTTAACATACATCTTCAAACTTGGAGATATTATTTTTCTGTTGCGCCCACACTGGACATCTCCTCTAGAGATGCCCAGCAGAGGACGAGGATGGAGAGTGGGGGTGGGGTTGCATAAGTCGGAAGAGTTTTATTGAAGTAGAGATGCAAACGCTGCCGCAGTTTTACAAAAGAAACCTTTATGTAACAGCACCAGTCTATGTCAATATAACTGATATTGTCTTAGACTTTACTCTTTCAAAAATCCATTGTAAGAATGCATGCTGACGTGTCATCCAGCACTAATCACTGTCCAGTAAAGTTAAAGCCCTTCGTTGTTTTTTGGCTACATTGGCAGAGTGAATGAATTTGCTCAAATGAATCAGAAGCTGCATATACACAGGTGATGAGCATTACATGGACATTAAAGTGGTTTATGATGATTTTTGTAATGTGTTTTGTAGAACACAGAAATGTTCGTTGTGGCAAGAATAAAATATCGATGTTCAAATAGTCGTCATTTAAAAGTCGAAGCTCCTCTGGAAACAAAAGCTTTTTTTAAACCCATATCAGCTCTGACGGTGTTGAACTCCGCAGTACCAATTATGCAAAACAGCTGCCTGTTAACAAAAATCAAAATGCAGCTTCACAGTTGCTTCACCCACTCACAGCGCTGTGCTTTTCAACAGCACAGCAGGGTGTTATACAGCAGCTGGCACGCTCGAGACATCAAGAGAAGGAAATTGAAATCCACTGGGCCATCTATGCCTCTTTTCCACTTGCACCTACTCGGCTCTGCTCTACTGTACTCTGTCCTTTTCCATTGCAGTTGAGCACCACATCAATGTGGGTGGGATCATTACAGTAACACGGCCCAAAAAAATCCTGTGATGTCATTTGTATGCAACACAAAACAAACAATGGATGACATGGAGGTGATGGTAACGTCTGCACCTCATCATTGAAGCAGTGTTTGCCTAGTTCCAAAAATGGCAGGTTTGAGACTTGTGAAGGAGTGGTCAATCGGTGGCATGCGGTCTGCTGATGTCTCATTTTCAGCTCGACTCAGCTTAATTGAAACCTGGGCCCTGTTTCAGGAAGCCGGTTTAGTGGAAAAACTGAGTAAGTATACCCTGAGTTAACGAAAACTCTGGGTTTTCGGTTTCAGAAAGCGAGTTCAGATGAAGCCTCAGTGAGTCACTATGACGACACACTCCGTGAAGCTAACCTGCCCCCTAGCAGGTTTACTACAACTAACCCTGACTGTCTCCGCCCCTTTGTCGGAAACCTGACAGTAGGAAGTGTCGGACATGGCGTGCCCCTTCCTTGAAGAGCCAGTAGATGTTGAAGCCCAAATTCTCCGCAGAGCTCTCCGCCGGGAGAGAGTGATTAGAGCGCGTTTGGACATTTTATCATTTCCTGATGATTTTCTGTGTGAACGTCACCGTTTCTCAGCACAATCTATAATTTATTTGGATAACATCCTCAGGCCATATATTACGCATGTGACACATCGCGGACATGCTCTCAGTTCTGTACATATTATTTGTATTGCACTTCGGTTTTTTGCAAACGGGAGCTTTCTGTATAATATTGGTGACGCTGAGCACGTTTCCAAGGCTACCGTCTGTCGGGCAGTCAGGAATGTTACAGTTGCACTGAAACGTCTCCTGTACTCGTTTGTGGTGTTCCCCGGTCATAGACCCATAAGATTTATCAAAGAGGGATGCCACAAAATTGTAGGTAGCAGGATGACCAAAACTTAATTTATGATGTGGTGATACTTGAACTACTACTTAAATTTTACATTTATTTTCACGGTTCCCAGGCATCTGTATAGATGGCACTCACATTCCAATCATTGCTCCTTCAGTAAATGAAGGAGACTATGTGAACAGGAAGTCTTTCCACAGCATTAATGTACAGGTACATAGTTCCCTGTAGCATTTCAAACTAACAAATTATTTCATCATAGTAATGGATGCTAATTTGTGTTCTCTGCACTGTGAAGATCATATGTGATGCTGCCAACATTATCACAAATGTGGAAGCCAAGTGGCCAGGCTCTGTCCATGACTCACAAATATTCCGTGAATGTACACTGAGCACAAAATTTGGACATGGTGAGTTGAGAATACTTTAAAATATATAAAGACCAATTGCTTCAGGGACATTTGAACTGAAGTGTATCCTTCTGTCTTAGGAGAGTTCACTGGCTACTTGCTTGGTGATAGGGGGTATCCATGTTTACCCTATTTGCTTACCCCTTACTCTGACCCTGAACCGGGCCCACAGCAGCGATATAATCTGGCTCATTGCAGGACAAGAGCCAGAGTTGAAATGACTATCGGAATGCTTAAGGCCCGGTTCCAGTGCCTGCAAAGACTCAGGGTCACCCCAGAAAGGGCATGTGACATTATTGTGGCATGTGTGATTCTTCACAACATTGCCACAATTAGAGGAGAACACTGTCCTTCTGAACCAAACATCAGCAGTGATCCAAACCATGAACATCCTGACCCTCCCACGGACATACAAGATGGAAGCGCAGTCAGAGACACCATATGTCACAATCATTTCTTTTGACCCATCACCTCAACATGTTGAAAGAAGAATAAACAGATTTTTTGTTCAACTGGCTTTATTGGTCACCTGTGTTTCCTGTACACAAAGTATTAAAAGATGTAAACCTCATAAAGTGTCTCTGTTGCTTCCTCCTCTGTAACAGCTGTCAATGTTTCTTCATTATTTTCCTGTAGTAAAGAAATAAACAACATTGCTGGTCTACTGTACACTCATATAATCTGTGGAGTATTACTCACAACTGCATGTTGGTCTGGCTCAACAGGAGGCTGCACCAGATGCAGTACACCATCACCATCAACTGATAGAATATGAGGTTTATACAGGTCACTTATAACTTACAAGGGACCAAATGGCAATTAACAAACATACCAATCACCTTACACTTCATTGTCATTATGCTCTCAAAGACAACCAAGACTGAGGGAAGGCAAAATCAGTAGGAAAATAACTTCACTACAAACAAATTCATTATGGTGAAGAGTTTATCAAATGAATGAGTAGCACTGCGAAGGTGACTGTGAAGAAAGGATGTACGCACATCATGTATTATTTTGAATTTACCCCTTATGTAGGCACTTGTGTCTTGCGGGGTTATTGACTCAGAGGATGTCCCTGCAGAGATGCCTTCGGCCACAGGGCGCCCACTGTTTTGGCTGAGGGCCAACTGCTCAGCCTCTGTGAGTGGTGGTGGTGGAGGACCCCCACCTGTTTTTCGGGCCTCCGCTTTTTTTCTGTTGGCTATAACGGGCCACATTTGAGCATACAGAGTAAGCAAATATGTACTTGTAATGTGCTCAGATAATTTCAATAAGTGCTTACAGAAAGAAAATTAATGTAGCCTCTAACTGCAATTGATTTACATCGGACAAACAGACCAAGCACTATGGCTCATAATACAATTACACCTTACCTGTTTGGACTATATTTTTATATTTCATTTTTACTTGCTGCCAGGAACGTTTGGGGCCTGTTGGGTTGCACCTGCGCTCACATCACATCACAAAATAAAATGTATAAAATAACAAATAAAATAACATATGATAAAATAACGTGTTGAATGGGTGGAAATCCCTCGATCAATGTTTAAATTAACACTCACGCATTGACTCTGTCGGCTATGTTTTGCCATGCATGCTCCCTGTCTTTTGCAGCTGAGCCTGTGTTACTTTTTTCCGCGGAATTTGCATGTTATCGGCATATGCTGCCATCAGAATTTCGGCCTCAAGCGCTGTGAAATACATTGACCGCGCCTTCTTTCCCTCCGTCTCCATGGTGACTCGCTTAATCTGTGCTCCGCTTATCAGGGCTTTATGTATCCTCGTCCGCGCGCTTCACTTGGGGTTGACGCAACTCCGCGTTGATTGAACTAATTGTTATCAGCCTTTCTGAAACCGAATATTCCGAGTTGGACAGTTCGGGGTTACTCAACCCTGCGTATCGTTTTTCACTCTGAGTTTTCTAAACCGGCTTCCTGAAACAGGGCCCTGGTCCCAGGTACTACCACCAAATGGAAAACCCCCAAAACAGTGACACTGAGCCAAGCCTGGTAGGTGTTATTGGAAGAGAAGCTGTTTAAAGGTTTGGGTGAGCTGGTCAGAAGATGATTACCATCTTTTGGTGCAGAATGATGAGCTAAATTAATTCCTTCTAAAAGGTTTTTTGCTTTCGCACTGAAAGCTGTGATCAGAAATATCTCTGCTGTCTTTCAGAATGCTTGTTTGCCCTCTTGTTTTGTTGGCTGCCACTGTCTTCAGTTCAATAACTTACAACTTTGCATTGCATTATATTTAGTGTTGTCCTCACTGTTTCACAACAAATAATCTAGCTTTGTAGATTTGGAGCCATTTGGAAGTTGTTGTAATAGATTTATTGATGAGATTCATGCAGTTCATTAAATAATTGAGATTGTGAGCCAAATAAAATAATATAAAACATTAAATCACCCTCCTCTGCTGTACATGATAGCAAATCAAATGAGGTACTATGTGTAGGGTTGTTTGAGTGCCTTGAGTTTGTGATTAGAGGTCAGTCCGTACGTCACGAAGAGGAAGATTGTTTTAAATATATTTATTTTTTAGTCTTAGTCCTTCTCCTGGTGTTTCATGACAATTTTTGTGTTTTGTTTTTTTTACCCCCACCACCTGAAGTGAACAAGACTGGCTAATGTGTTACCCCTGCAGATATGAGTCACAACCTGCCAGCGAGGAGAAACGAGGGAGAAAACGGCATCTGTGCTGCTTGTGTGGGAAATGAGAACTTTGTCCTTTGCTACTCCACGCAGGGCAAATATTATGCAAGAACCGCTCGTTCATCCTAAGACACGTGCGAACACGCACGTTGATATGACCTGTTTGAGGCTCGTGTGCTTAGGCCGTCGCTGCATGTGCGCTATGGCTCATCACTCAGGATATGTTGTCATTCTTCTTCAGCTCGGCCTTTGTCTCTGTGCTTGTTCAGCAGTGATCGTAGTAGCACAGAGCTTGCTACAGTGCAGTTATTCACAAGTGCATTTTGACATACACTGGTCACATGTTTTGTAAACGTGATATATGAAGAGCGCCTTGACTGGAATTTTCTCAAATATGACCGTAAAGTTTACTTGCACCCAAAGCTTAACAGTTGATGTTTGTGTTTAAGGTGCAAGGCCACTGTGACATCACATGGATCCCATTCTTGTAACTGTGACACACCCAAGGCACGCTTACTGATTTTTGAACATGGCCTAACATGTCACAATAAAACTGTAGGAGGTTGAGGGTGGGATTTCTTGCAATTGCTTTTTATGAGGTTAATGTTGTGGTTTTATATCATTGTAGTTTGTTAAGTGTTTTAAATGCAGCCACGTGTACATTTAAAGCTACAAGCAGCACAACAAGTAACCTAACATGCTTAACTATGGGAGGCCTTTGTGCAGTGATCAGCATGGACAATGTTACTACTGTAATACAAAATGGTTGTTTGCTCCGTTTCCAGTAAAGCTTATTGAAAATGACCCAGTGGAAGAAACTCGGTGAGGAAGAATGATGGTAAATAACAAAACTGGTGAAGTCCCACAAGCTTCACTTCTTCCTCTCCAGTTGCTCTCATGTTGTTCTTACCAGGAAGTCACTTAAAGGAGTCTAAAAGATAAACGAGAAAGATGATTGATAATAGCAGAGGCAATGCTTGGCAGTTATTTAAATGTGTAAGGATGACATAAATCACTTTTTAGGGTGAGATGAATTGATCAGAGTTCCTTTTCTTACCTCCTGAAAGAAGCCTCGGTTCACTACTTATCTCTGAGAAGACTCCTCCTGTGGTCAATCTGGTTATTAGTGTTTACTTACTGTTGTATTAGTTCATTGATTTGCTTTTGATCTTGCATAATACATGAGAAAAAATGCAGATGTTATATGTGTGAATATTTTATAACCGTGTATGGTATGAATATTGTATGAAGGTTTTAAGTGAATTGTTTCTATCCGCAATCTAAGGGTAATGGAACACACCGGTATGTAACTCTTATTTAGGGAACGAGCGCTCGTAGTGCCTGCTCCTGTCCTTGTCCTGGCACAGTATGCACACACAGACACATTAATGCAAAGTAAAGGGGCCATTATCCCCAGTAAGCACCATTTGCTGCCACTGTCACAGTGGGGAGCCTGCTCTGAGTGCCACGATCATCAATATGCCGCATTATTTTATCACAGCACAAACTCTGCAGGACTAGCCCCATTTTGTGAAGCTTTCTGGGGCTGCGCTGTAGCTCCAAGTCACGTGTGCATGTGTTTCTGGATGAGTTTGTGTGTCTTCCCTCTGGCAGTGACAGTATGATGTATGGGGGAGCAGCAGCCTGCTATCAGAGAGAACAGGTGGCTCTCTCAAGAGACAAACTGACAACACACTGTCCTGATTTAATGTGTAGGAGAAAAAAGAAGACGGAACGATCGTCTTTATTCTCGTGGTAAAAATTAGTAGCTGTTATTCCCACGAGGGGAGGAGAATGACTGAGGCCCACAACATGATGGAGGCTTGTTCAGGGTCAGTGGTTCATTGTAAGTAGGCTTTCAGAAGCTACTAGAAAATATTAGCTTCAGCTTTTATGAAGGTTTAGAGTCCACGGCGACACGGCGCTCCACCCACAGAACATTTTTAAGGAAACAACTTTTTTTATCTTTATTATTCTATTTTCAATGATATGAGTATTTGATAGGACTTTTGATTAGTGGTGATGAGTCACTGGCTTTTCCACTCAGGCTTTTCCTGGTGGCACTCATGTGAAAGATAATGAGAGGTGTGGCATTTAAGTCTGTGGAAACATCCTGCAACAGGAAGATGGCGGTAAAAGTAAAGAACTTCAACGGAAAGTAATTTGCAGAAATAATCAGCAGAGTATTAATTAACACTCCCAGACGCACACAAACCCACACACTCTTGTCGTTAAGCTTTAAAAACCCAGAGGCATTTCAAGATGGCTGCCAAGCGCCCAGACCTGTTTCACAAAGGACTGGGGCGTCATGCCTCTGATACTGGGATGCTGGCATGCCATGTGAAAGCACGCACTGTAGTGGCGTTATGCTGTTTTTGTTTGGTATGAATGAGCAAAGGCAACATAAACGGGTCTTTTTAGCCACACAGACCACCATTTCTGTCTGAAAGAGGCTTAAACGTGTGCTCAGGTGTATTTGTGCTTATTAATCACCACGAGTTTTCATTTCTACCTGTGTGTGCCGTATCCCTCGTTTGGTCATTTGGGAGTAGAGGAAACGAGCCCAGAGATATTCTCACCTTTCAAGTAGCAAAACAGTTGTTTAACAAAACTTCCACCGAGTCCAAAGGTCATCCTGTCAGTTTGGCCTCCTGAGGGAAATGTCTGACTCGTTACTGCTAAACTCTGTTCACCAGGTACTATAAATTATATTTGGTGTCGAGTAAGTCGAATTCATTCAATTTTTACCAGCAAAAAATAAATAAACAAATCGTGCTGCAGGTCATAAAACAGAAACAATCAGCAGATCTGGTTTTTTATTGGTTCATCATCTCAAGTGACTACTTTAAATAATTGGGAGATATTACTACATCTTTCATCAGTTATTACTGTGTGTGTGTGTGTGTGTGTGTGTGTGTGTGTGTGTGTGTGTGTGTGTGTGTGTGTGTGATTGCAGAGGTTTTGATCCTAATCTTGGTCCAGGTAGTTTGAGGCTGGTGGAAGCTGAAGCTGCTGGCAGGCAGCCAGTGTGTTGTCCCATCTCCGGCTGCCTTCCCTCCATTATTGTCAGCCCGTGGGAGATGGCTATTGATCTCTGTGTGTGTGTGTCCCCCTCTTGGTCTCTGACTAGCCACATTTCACTCAAATCTATGCCTTTCAGGGATATGAGAGAAGAGAAATGTGTGCAGCATCGAGGTGTCAGACCAAACCAGTGTGAGCTGTATATCACTTGGCCACAGGGATGTAGAAGTGACATGTTAAAGATCATTATGATTGTGGCACAGAGGTCATGAGTGTACAGCAGCATGTAGACCGCAGGCGATGCAGGCAAGCTGGCATCAGTATTTTGTGCTGTGCTGTACTCTTTACAACTCTTTATATAAATCCATCTGAGATCACATCCCTGCACATCTGTTCTCCTTTACCTTTGTGTTTGGTGATTTGTGAGACAAAATTCTGTGGCTCCCTTCCCTGTTTGAAAGCACTTGATTCTCACCAGTTCACTAATCATCACAAACGTGTTTACTAATCAAACTGTTGTGTTTTGTAGATGGCTGCAATCAGAAAGAAGCTGGTGATAGTTGGGGATGGTGCGTGTGGGAAAACCTGCCTGCTTATTGTCTTCAGTAAGGACCAGTTCCCAGAGGTCTACGTCCCCACTGTGTTTGAGAACTACATCGCTGACATTGAAGTTGATACCAAACAGGTACGTTGTAGAATATATATGTACTGGAAGTGCTGGGTATACAAGTCTGGCCCAAGTCTTCAGTCAGAAAGACTGCTGCAGTCCAGGAGTCTAGTTCACCGTCTTTAATGAAGCTTCACAGAAGAACTGGTTACAGCAGGGCTTGCCAGGATAAATCCAACTGTGATGCAGCCAGATATGCACTTCTAATTGTGGCAGATGCAGTATAGGTGACTATAAGCATGGTTGTCTGGAAACAGAAACAGGTAATACTATAATTAGCAGGGTCAAAGATATCCAAGCAACAATCAGAACACATCATCTACTCAGACACAGCAATATTTTACAATGTCCACTAGGGGTCGCCGTAAGACCCGAAGTTAGCTAAATAGCGCAAATCTTCCCAGTTGCTAGTACTAAGGCACAAATGTGGCAAGCTAACAGCAGCTAAACTAAACAATAAACAACAGAAAAATCCTTTAACCGCGGGATGTAATCATTGGAGGAGATTCTGGCCACTGGTATTAACTTAGTGCAAATTAATTAAATAAACCTACTAACGTGATATCTGTGTACCGGGGCATAACTTTAGCTTTAACATGCACAAACAACTATAACTATTTTCATACCAGTTAACCTGTCAAAAGTATTAACACTTACAGTTTCATTGACGCACACGGAATCGCACAAACTGCGGGGAATTTGCACATACGTCGTATTTGAAATATCGGTTTTCAGTTTGAAGACTATGAATAATTTAAACTATTGAAATAGAAGTAATAGTTTGACCTTTGTGTATTTGTAACAACTTCACTTAAAGAGGTTCAAGTTTCCATTTGACATTTATTTTTTGTTTGGAAAAGTAATAAAAGCTTCTTTTTTTTTTTTCTTTTTGTTTTTTACTCAGTGGCTCTCAGCCATTTATTTGTGATTCTTACAAAACATCAGCATCTATTTGGAGCTCCTTGTCACTGTTTAAGACATTTGTTAGGTTTTAGTATTTCCCCTCCAAGTTTCTCCTGTGGTGCCATTTAAACAGTAGTTAGGTTGTTTCTGAAAAGTAGAACAAATAAGAGTCCAAAAAAACGAGTTTGCAGATTGTTTATCGCGTGCTTTGGGTACTAATGTTCTCTGTGAACCTTCAGTTATTAAATGAAGAAAATGAAAGTATAAGGATATACTTTTGTAATAAAGGAGCAAAGACTGACTACACTGTGTATGTATTGATAATATTAATAGGAGACATTTTATATTAGAGGTATTACTCCTACTCTCACTACTTTTGCTTATATAATATTTACACAAGTGCAGAATCTAAGAGCAAATTTGAGCTGTTTCTTGGAACAGGCAGGTTTATGTGACACTCTTTGACTCTGTTGATTGTGGACCACATCCCATCAAGATTGACGGCAATAAGTGCCTGCTCTGAGAGAATATTTGTGCCAGAGGTGGGACCAAGTCATTGTTTTGCAAGTCTCAAGTAAGTCTCAAGTCTTTATCCTCAAGTCTCAAGTCAAGTCTCAAGTAATGTCAGGCAAGTCAGAGTCGAGTCTCAAGTCACTGGTGTAAAAGTCCAAGTAAAGTCACAAGTCTGAAATTTTGAATTTCAAGTCCTTTCGAGTCTTAAAAAAAAAAAACGAAAAAATAATGTTGCAGTTATGCTAAATGTAAATATTAGACCATGTAATTTTTAAATCTGTGTTTTTCTCAACACATGACAAAATAGTGAACTTAGAAAATATACACAAATTGTGAAATTGCACCTCTTTAAAATGCAGCTCAATTAAACCTAGCTCCAAGAATAATTTTCACCGACAGTTCTGAGATAAGCTGCATGTTATTCTTGGATGCGCTTGTAGGACCGGCTTTAAAATCGCATGACAAAAATATCATACATAAATAAATGATATTTTTTTTAAAATATCATTTAAAAAAAAAACTGCATCACCAACGTAGCCTGGACAACATTTGCTAGTTAGATGAAGTCAGCTATCTCACCTTAGCATATTTATATGCATATTTATAATCATACGGTTCTTGGAGTGAGTGCATACACTCATGAAGTTTAGTAACTTCCGGTCACTGCAACAAGCCCAGGTACAGTTTACCGACGGATGGGTGCAGGACCTTGAAATGCACCGTGTAGAAAGTAAAGACCATCGTATGTATCATAAGTTTACCAGTCTCACAAATCGTCGTCATAAATACACATTCGTTAACCGTTTATTAATATAACCTTTGAGCTCAACGGTAATTAATTAGCAGTGGAAATAATTTCTGGTAGCATCACAGAAATGTAGCAGTGACAATAATATTGTATGCTGTAATCGCACTGGGCAATTAGTGATACAAAACAACAGTTTTATCCTGTGAATAAAAGTATATGTTTTTGTCAATGTACCATAATAACAGAAGCGAAACGCAATATTGTGTCAGGACAATTCACTATTTATGCACAATAAACAAAGGAGCATAGCGCGACAATTTCTGTTCAGCGCCAGACTTGCTTGTAACCTATATCACCAATTATGTTAAGAAAAATGACGCATTAACTACAACAGCAGACTGACCTGTGTGGAAATGCTTGGAGCAGACTAACCTGTGAGCTGGAGTGTTCTGGGACGTTATAATTGGTCTTTGAATGGCTGCAATCCAGTCGCCTCTTTATTACTTCGGAAACATGGCTCGAACAATTTCTCTTCAACGACGTAATCCGATAACAACCGATCTCTTTACCCGTCGGCTTCCCGTGGCTGTCATGCGACCGGCTATTGCAGTTAATAATACAAAAGCTTCTTGACATTTTTGTGTTTCTTTTTATCGCTGTATAACTGATTTTAATTGAAAGCCTGCGTGCGCTAGTACCGCTTGCCACGAGTTCCCAGAATCCTTTGCGGTTCTACCCGTGAATGACGTCACATTTTCAATCTCTATATAATATGCGTGTTAAATTTTATATTTGGGGTAAAATATCAAGTCTTTTCAAGTAAACCGGTTCAAGTCCAATTCAAGTCCCAAGTCATTGGTGTAAAAGTCCAAGTCAAGTCACAAGTCTTACAACATTTTTTCAAGTCAAGTCTAAAGTCATAAAATTAATGACTCGAGTCTGACTCGAGTCCAAGTCATGTGACTCGAGTCCACACCTCTGATTTGTGCTATTTCATTGTTATAAAGCCGCAGATCTCCAGCTAGCAACAGGAAATGGATCAGTGCCACCTTCCTGTGCAAGGTCGGGACCCCTCTCCTAATACATCATGACTAATGTCCCGTTTCCTGTTCCTTTTTCCTGTGCTGTAAAATTGGGGATCAGCTGGTTTTTACTTCAGTAGGTTGAATGTGATGGAAGAATTTAAAATGTAACAACTTTATTTGATGCAGTGAAATATTTTATAACACACTGTTTGACCTTATATTACGTTACAGTTAACATTACTAAGAAAAAAAGATTTCTCTTGGGAACCTGACTCCTGAGAGACATCTACTGGTAATAGAAGCAAAGGGCAGCTGACTGAGGTTCTTCCTGGTGTGAAATAGCTTATTTTACAACAGTTTACGTGTTATATCTCATTAAATATTGAAAATACCCTTCCTGTGGTAGACTGTAAGTGCGGTGTCTGGGCAATCTTGCTAAGAAGCTTGTGAGCCAACAAGAAACATGTGAGATGTAAGAAAAGCCCAGAAGAATTGTTGAGGTACTGTTGTTGCACTCTGGACTACAATCAAGATGTTCTCCAGCTGTGATTAGTAGAAAAAATACTGCAAATGAAATCAGCAGAAGAATAAAATGCATAAATAATGCAGTTTAATCCTCAGTTTAGTTTTGACTTTAAAAAAGCCATAATTTCCTCATGAAGTGACATTTCTAGGCTAGTGTGTACTAAACATTCCTATGTAGTTCCTTGTGGTTGCATTGTAATTAGAGCTACAGCTCATGCTGACCTCTCGCAAATGATTTTTGCAAGCGTTTTCTTTTATCTGGAGCAAGCGAGGCGCTGAGGGATTTCTAACAGCTTGATTAACAGCTGAGATCCTGTGGGAACCACCTCCACCTCTGCAGACTTGCTGTTTAGGCCCGATAGTGGAGGATTGAGTTGTTCTCAGTTATGTTCCTCCCTCTGTCCAATGGGATTTATTTTGTTGTCTGTAATCTGTTTTTGTATTTTAATGCTAGCAAGTGTGTGCTCTGTGTTGGAGCTGCTTGCTTCATATGTTTTGTTCTTTGTCTTCCTCTCTCTCAGGTGGAGTTGGCATTGTGGGATACAGCAGGTCAGGAAGACTATGACAGATTGAGGCCTCTCTCCTACCCTGACACAGACGTAATCCTCATGTGTTTCTCCATAGACAGTCCTGACAGTTTAGGTAAGGCGGCGGTGAAAGTGTGTTTTAGTTCATTGCTGTGCCCCAGTTAAGATATTTTTCTGAAATCAACAAGCAAAGTCTCCGAGTTCCTGAGACAGTGTTGTATTATTCTTTTGTAAGATTACTTCACAACAAAGGTCACCTGGCAGGGAAATGTTCCAGATTTTATCTGCTCATGGGGCTACATCTTCTTACAAAGGGTTTTCCCACATATTTCATTGGTATCGTAACCTGCTGTTGAAATTCCATCTTCCACTGTCATGGAAAAGTCATGACTTGACTGGTTGAACTGCATTACAATGCATTAATATGTAGGCACACACGAGATTACAGTCGCTCCTCCAATGAACTTTAGGAATGAAGTCTGGGCATCAGCAGACCTTTGTAGCTTTGATTGCTATGGTAGACATGACGGACTGGACAGGGTTCACCAGGAACATGCAGTTACTATGGATGAGATGCAGGAAACTTTTTGGGCGCAGCTTTTAAATGCAGTTTCCTCTACCACCTCAGCATCTCCTCAAAATCTCAGCAGGGAACTTCTTTTATAGTCCTTAGGTGTTAAGCAAAGCTTAGCAGAGCGTCACGGTCTCTGGGCTTGGTTAGATATGTGGAGCAACCGGTAGTGTGGGATGCTTGTGTTTACTTTTGTTGTGTTGTCAGTCCTTTAACATTGCCATGGCCACAGAGAAGACAAAAGTCACGAAGTACTATAAATGTCTTTTAGAAGAGCGAAAATAAGGGTTGTAACTTAGCATTACAGCCATTCTTTGCTTTCCTCATCCATGCTTTAGGATATTCCTACTCTAACACAAAATGTAATCTCTGTTCAGAGAGAAATCGCTTGTTTTGCCGACTGTGTGTGTGACACTAGCTCTCAGTGACCTCTTGGTATTTTTTTTTTTTGTGCACAGTCACAAGGGAAACTAGTGACTGTCCTTACAGGAGGAAAAAGGTCTGGTGCAAAACTAATGCTCTGATTTTCATATATGGAGTTTTTCTTTATTCTTTTAGAGAACATTCCTGAGAAATGGACACCTGAAGTGAAGCACTTTTGTCCCAATGTCCCAATCATCCTCGTGGGCAACAAGAAGGACCTTAGGAATGATGAACACACACGCAGAGAGCTCGCCAAGATGAAACAGGTCTTGTATTTGGGGGGGGGTTTTGGTTTTTGTGTTAAAGGAAACACATCCTCTCAGTAGATAAATGTCCACGCACAACCACTGAAATTTTAACTGGCTTTCTATATATGACACCCAGGAACCAGTAAAGCCTGAAGAGGGCAGAGACATGGCCAACCGCATCAGTGCCTTTGGCTACCTGGAGTGTTCAGCCAAGACCAAGGACGGAGTGCGGGACGTGTTTGAGATGGCGACCAGAGCGGCACTGCAGGTGCGCAAGCGTAAGAAGAGGGGTGGCTGCCAGATTCTGTGAACAGCCAGAGTGTTGGCCACAGCACCTGAGGGAGGACTAGCCCCTCCCCGACACACAGAGCAAACCTAGCGAAACCTTAAATCAATGGCTTCCATGGACTTCACAGACGCAGATGTGCCGCCGGCAAATATGAAAGACTGACACACCTGTTTAAAAGCAAAACAAATCAGCCTTCTTTTTTTAAAGCAGCCTCCTCTGCAGCTCACTCTGTTATTGCTTCTTTCCTGTTTGTTCTCTACCAGAACACAAGCTTGTTTGAAGGACCAACCCGCTTACTTTACTTTTATATGTATGTTTGTATTTATGTGCATATACTTTATAAATGTCATGCATTGGGCACTGTGTTATGTTTGTTTACAGAGAAGGGTTTTGTGGACTTTCTCTCACAGCTATGAGCTGCACACAGCTTTACGTCTGCTGTTTTCCTCTGCTTCTCTTCAACCTGTGTGTGCCACTTAGTCTCCTTTTATACATCAGCTTCAGTCCTGATTCCTTTTTTGTCAGACAATTTATTTTAGACCCCGAAAGTTCTATTTCACCAAGTGCTGTGTCAGCAGAGTGCTGTTTTCCACAGCTTTCTCTTCTGACACAAAGGACTAAATTTACAGCCTGTTCACACTTCATTAATCCACTGAAACCTACATAAAGTAATGCAGGAGCGACTGTATGGAGAGGCTTCGGCCTGCACCTCGGTCTCTGTCTTTCTCCATGGCGATGGCTTAAACTGGCACTGCAGACAGTGGTCTATTGTCTTGGACACAATATGTGCAGTCGTGCTCACACTGGCTCTGGCAGACGTCATTACAGCTTCCCCCCGATGAGCCCTGCATCCTGCCTGTACTGTTTGAGGTCCAGTATACAGTCATCTCACAATACTGTGTACTGGACTCACTGTGGATGAATGCACACAATATACAGCCATATTAATATTACATAACATCAGCCTAGTCTGTGTGTAAAAGTAGCTGACAACTAGATTAGCAGCTCAAACATCATTGCGTGGTGTACAGGAGCCCTTAGTCACTGTATGGTCGTTCTTTGAGTTGTGAACAGGCAAAAACCAGAGTAACAGTGATGTCTTTTGGCCCTAAGCTAGAACCGTAAAGATGAAGAGATTTTACACCAATGTGACAAAACTGTAAAACAGAATTTGAATAAAAAAAAAAAAAAAACATATTGGGGAATGAAACGCCAGAGTTTACGCATGTGTCTCCTTCAGAGCCAAAATAAAGAAGTACAGGGCAAAGGCTGTATGCACTCCTGCTCAGAAAGAGCCCAGATCAAATTGTTTGTGTATTACATCGTACAAATATTCATCTTGCCACAATAACAAAAGCAAGACATTCTTCCACTTGGAGTGGGCGTGGGCTAATGTCTGGCCAGTGGCTCTGTCTTAAATGTCACAACGAAATTTGAGAAAAGGTTGATTGAAGCTGCTTTACAAACAGGAGCAGGAAGTTTTGAATGTCTGAAACATGACAAACATGTTAATAAAGTATTTTTGAAATACTACTTTGGTTTGGTTTTGGAGATGGTTTTAATACATTTACATCTCAATAACGGTTTACTCTTATTTATTACAACTGACTTCTATTCTATAAGTAAATCAGCATTTAACTTTCTTTTGGCATCCCCTTGGTATAATATTTAAAATGAGAATTAAAGAGACCTCAGACTTACAAGTAAAAAAACAACAAAACAAAATTGGTAGGTTTGAACATTAAAGTGACCTCGTGTGTTGTCATCTTAGATTTATTTAAATAATTTGATTTAAAATGAACCTTACAATTACTCCATTGATAAGAAAATGAATAAAATTGCTGTTTGGTAACTGTAATTAAGAAATACATTGAAAGTCTCATACATGGGCAGGCAACACTATGTACACTATGACATGTACATTTCAGTTATTTAACAACCAGTTAATACTTAAGCACAGATTGATTTAAAACTGTAAATTCAAGTAATTTGCTCCTTCGCAAAGTCAGGCGTGGTCCCTAACTGCTCCTTTTGGATTCTATTGATGATCAGATGACACAGAAGAATCCTTGCATATAAAGTGCACGTTTGTAAAGCACACTCGGTCCTATGCACAGACTGCTTCATCTGTTCTCCTAGTGCTGGAAAAGTGCACTTCTGAGCTGCTTGAGGAACTTTTCAGTCTCAAGATTTATTGTCACCATGTAATTGTGAGAAGTTGCTGGTGTTAGTGGTGCAGTTCCCTGAGACAACATAGTTGCTTTAAACACAAAACAGTTATGTCTATCATTGTCTTTGGTCAAGATTATCTAGTAAAATATACTTTGGTTATTCTCTCTTGTTTTGGACATTTGATATAGCAAAGTGTTCATTTAGGACAGTTTGATGGTGCTGAAATGAATTCCTCTGAACAGCTTTTGGGGCTCTCCTTTGGCTCACATGTCATTCCTCCACTCAGGGTCCAGCTGCTGCTGAATGACACTCTCTGCAGTCTCAACTGGTGTGAAAAGCAAAATTCAAGGTGGAGAATTTTAACATGTTCATATGAGGAAGGTTTTTATGAAAGAATTACCCTCAGTTTCATATGTTTTTACTCAGTGGCACAATTATTGTAATTAGCCTTTGTTTGCTACCTGTGGGCTCAATTGAGATGTAAAGTGCTTGAAGTCGAGCAAACACATCTACATCTTCCTCTGCCCGAGTGAATCCAGTGTAACCTCCTTCATCTCTGCAGTACTGGATGAAGCTGCAGGCGAACAGAGAAAGAGTGAACAAGAAAGTCAGCACAGATCACTCGTTCAAATTTAAAGCTGAGTTTAAAATTTAACGTTTGCTGAAAGCGGAAGTAGGAGTGTGTCACGTGCCGGGCCCAGGTGGAATCTGTTTCCAAAATTCTGGGGTTTCCCACCACAATCAGCAGGGCTTTAGCTCGAGTCACAGCCACATTAAATCTCTGGACAACAAAAGAACGTGTCACAATAATCTGTAAATGCAGGCTCTTCATTTTGTGTGTCTGTGTATGGGATTGCGTTATTTACCTTCTCGTTTTTGACAAAGCCCAGGTTGAACTTTTTGTCCATCTCTGTGTAATTGGGGCTGCTTCGAACTGTAGACACCAAAATCACTCTCCTCTCCTGGCCCTGGAACTCCTCCACTGAACCAACCTGACACACACACACAAATATGCATTTCTGACACACTTGCTACTCTGTGTTTTGAAGTCTTTTACTCTCCAACATTTAGTTACCTTAAGGTTTTCCATACTCATAAATTGAAATTCTTTTTCCAGACCAATTTTTTCCAGTGCCTTGCGGATTTTCTGCACCTGTGTGACACAAAGAAAAACATAACCACTAACCACACCTTTAAATCTGCATCTTATCCACGTGTGTTCATTTGTAGTTATAGCAAAGGTTTGTAACCACTACATAAAAAAAATTTAATCACACCTGCTTCCTGTAGGGGGCGATGATGCCTATGTCTCGGGGTGCAATCTTTGCCACGCCCTTCTTGCCTTGTGCCTGCAGCAGTTTCCGCACATAGTCCATCAGCACCTCCACTTCAGCTACATTGAAGAAAGAAGGACTGCTGGCCTCACGTTTGTCAATGCCAGTCACCCCATGGAAGATCACTGGGAAGTTCTGAAAGACATAAATTTTGAATTGGTGAAACTTTTAACTACCTCACTGCTCTGAGTAGTTGCAGCAAAGCTTTTGTTGCTTTGATTTCCAAAAGCAGTAGAAGAAGACTGGATGTGTAAATGAATTATGTGGAGATATCATCTGAATTTCAGGAGCGGGACCACTCCTCCTTCACGCCCCCTCCGGCCTCAGGCTATAAAAGCCCCCCTTCACCAATACCTGCTGTTCTCATTTTCATGCCCCCCCCCCATTTTCCCTCTCTTCTCCTCTTTTCCTTTCATTCATTTCTCGTTAGTACCTGGGGATCTGCCCGGCCCGGGGCAAGTTACTTTGAAAAAGTAATTAATTATAGTTACTAGTTACTTCTTCAAAAAAAGTAACTGAGTTACAATATTCTAAAAGTAATTAATTACTTGAAAAGTAACTATTGCGTTACTTTAAAAAAAAATGTTTAACCCTCTGGGGTCCAGGGTATAATTGTCCATTTTTAACTACTTTTGATGTTTCCTCCACATCTCACCTTTAAAAACTGTTTACTTGTTTGGTCTCATCCTTTTCAGCACAACCTCACGTGTCTGAATCTACAGTTATGTTTTCATTTTTTACAGACTGTATTAACACAATTGATCTAAAATCAGACAAAAAAAACTAAATCCGAGGAGAAAAGGTGATATTTTTTACTGTAACAACCACAAACATGTTTAATGAATCATATTTCATAATGTTAAATGCAAATATAAATGTCAATTTTAAAATCCTATGCACAAGTTTTGCAAACAACAAAGTTATTTGCATCCATTTACCTTTTACCTTGATTTTTTTTAAATAACCATTTCAAACTATTTACAGAACAATCAGCTGTTCTTCAATAAGATGCCACAAATTATTTGTGCCACTGCAAAAACATCATTTCTGTCCACTATAAAGGAAACATCACAGCCTGATACCTGCAGCTCTGACAGCAGCAGGTGTATCACTGCTGTTTCTACCTGGAGACAGCAGTCGCCTCATTGTTCTGACACACAACACAAAACTATCCACAACACACTAACTACACAAGACAGCACATTAACTACACACTCCAAACACGCTAAACGTCACAAATCTCTCACGTCTCAAAACTCGCTCGCTCTCTTTTTCTACTCCTAAAACTTCCCCTGTTAGGGAGGGGCATAAGAAGAGAGTGCTTGCTAGCGCTGTCCTTACGTGACGACACTATTGAGGAATAAACAGGCATATATCTTGTTTATCATGACTCTGGTTTTAAGTGGCCTATCAACACAATTTAAAAACTGGTATATGTCACCTTGTTGCTTTGTCTTTAAGTGGTCATGTGATTGGCTTACCATGACTACTTTATTCTTGCTCAGTCAAACAGCAGCACTCAGGTGTTGTGATTATCGTCCGCGGGAGCGCGCAGCTGCTTAAAGCTGCAGCGTCCAGATTACTTACAGCTGAATACAGCTTCAACCGTCTGTTTGTTGAAAAATAGTAACGGACCGCGTTTCCTTGTTAGTAACTGTAACGGCATTGTAACAATCCGGTTGTTCAGTCTGACGTCACTAGCCGTGTCTGGGCCTAAACTCCGCTGTAGGTCCATATATCAAACGATCACTATGGCATTACTGAGAGTTGAAAAACTGTCTAAAGTCTTTCATCTTTAATAAAATGATCAGCGTTCTGCTCTACCAGGTGTAACAATTGAGTTTAACATCCAGGCATCCGTGAAAACGGAATTTATGACATTTAACGGAGTTAGAAGTTAGCAGGAAGTTAGCTCGCTAGCTTCTATCTAAATACAATATAGCATGTCCTGACTGCGGGGTTTTGGAAACAAATTAAAACGTACAGCTCTGCTATTACTTCCAGCATAAATGAAGACAGAAAACTAAACAGCAGTGACGTTTGTAGGGTTACTGAAGTTTGGCTAGCTGGTATATAATGATGTGCTACGTGACCGCTAGCGACACAGCTATGTTAGCATAATATAAACAAGCTAACTTTTTTTCCACTCGATAAAAGTTAACGTGAGTGTTCTCGGTGGTCAGGAACAAATGTAATCGCATGGCAGGATGCTGTAAAAGGACCAAACTTCAGCCAGGAGAACAACTGAGATAATCCATCCACAATACAAGGTTAGTCATTCATATACTGCTGCATGGGCTGGGCTGTAGCTACATCCTAAGGTTTTAAAAACTGAGCTTAAATAAATGATTAGCGGTAATAAAAGCCGAGGGAGGTCAACAGTGATCACTGACTGTTTTAGGAGCTTTTTGAGATTAAATAAAAGAAAATACAAAACATTAAACATGTTAACAACACAAAAGCCACATTAAACGCAGACTACTTTAGACCCGGAAGTAGGATTCGTCGCGTCATCACTGAACAACCGGATAGGAATAGTAATTAGTTAGATTACTTGTTACTGAAAAAAGTAACGCCGTTATTCCCATCACTGGTCGCCAGTCCCCTTCGAGGCCTTCCCCAAACCGCAGCACCAGTTCACACTTCCTCATCCCTCATCGCCCATCATTACAGAGGATGTGGTCCCAGCTAGTGAATTGTACATACACTGCACAGTGCACACTTGTTAAAAGAAGAATCACTACCTTTTTTGGTAGCTCTTCCCAGTTGCAGTAGAAGTTTCGTGCGTACTCATCTGCACAAGCCTGCAGCTCCCCGTCATAGAAAAGCTCATTGGGAATTTTGAGAATGGCAGGATGAGACCTGAAAGAAAAATGCACATTGTTGCAAATCAAGCAAATCAAGTTTTTGTCACCGAGCATCCTTAGACTCTCTTCTAGCACACCTGTAGTTACGCAGCAGCTTGGTAACAAAACGTTTGCTGAACACACCATCAGCGTTCTTCTGGTACACAGAGAAGTTATTCATCAGCCGCTCCAAGAGGGACACTCCTGTAGACAGCACAGAGTTTTTAAAACCAAATGTCAGTTTGCTACACACAGGGAAACAGTTCCGGGCAGTATCCATCCATTCATTCATCTTTTTTTTTTTTAACCACTTGTCCAAGCCAGGGCCATGGGGGGGGGGGGCTGAAAGGCTATCCAGGGGTCGCCACAGTAGCTCATCTGCCTCCATCTCACTACATCCATGAATCTTCTTTGTGGCCTTCCTCTTTTCTTTTTGCCCGTTCAGTCCACATTCAACATCTTGTGTCCAGCATATCTACTTTCCCTCCTCTGCACATGTCCAAACCATCTCTGCTCAACCTAAGCTGTCCCTCTGATGTACTCATTTCTAATCCCGTTTATTCTGGTCACTCTCAAAGAAAATTTTAATATGTCAAGCTCAGCAAGCAAGAAGGAGATCAGAGCCAATCCTTGATGTAATCCCACACCCTTTACTCCACACCTCACCACTGTCTCGCTGTCCTCATGCACCACTCTCACATATTTCTCTGCCACTCTTGACTTCTTCATGCAGTACCACAGCTCCTTTGTTGGCACTCTATCATCTGCTTTCTTTAGATCCACAAAGACACAGTGCAACATCTTCTGACCTTTTCTGTACTTCTCCATCAACACACTCAAAACAAATGTCACATCTGGAATACTCTTTCTCAGCACCTTGTGGCCAATTCAGAATCCCCAAAAACACGCACGTCCTTGGACTGTGGGAGGAGGAAAAATACTATGTAGCCTTATTTCTCTGTATTACAGTAGATTTGTGCGCAAGGCAACATAAGTGTTCTTACGTCTGTACTTACCCATGCCGTATTTCAGAGCATAAGGAGATCTAAGAATGGGGCCAAGCTGCTTGGGGTCTCCAGCCAGAACAACCTGACCAGCCGTTGCATCAAGCAACCCTTTGGTCCCACAAAATAACAAAAATCAATCATCATATAAATCAAATTTAGTACAGCTCTAGAAAGGAAAACTCTTTGTTGTTTATACCTGCCAATGGTATTATACACTCAGTCTCCACAGCATGTCCAGCCTCATCAATAAACACATGAGTGAAATGTTCTGCTGGAATGTCACCTGAGACGAATCTGCACAGATCAACAAATCTTTACATGGCACAAAGTCATATTTGCCACGTTCATCTGTCATGTTTAATGTTGTGTTAATGTTATAGACAGTGTCATGCAGATATGACTGCAGTGTGAGTCATTCACTACCTTCCGGCAGTAAACAGGGTGGTGACCATGATCTTATACGTCATCAGCTCTTCTTTAGCAGGGAAAATGTAACACTCCCCAACCAGGTTAGAGCATTCCTGTAAAGTGCCATCGTATCATAAACCTCAGTGAGACTTAATACAATAGCATCAAGCACTAGAACGCACATCAACACTGTGGTTAAGAAATGAGTGAGTGAGTCCTCATTCAGTGTGTCATGCATGAACATTACAGTCATGAAGTGCATTTCACATATAGTAGATACTTAAATGTAAACTACTGAATGAAAGTTTGCTCTAATATCACAGGTGAATGAAAGGTAATGCAGAGTTAGTTTCTTGATAAACTGCATCTCCATTAAAAAAGAAAAACAAATCATTTTCATTAAATGAACTCCCAGCACTGACCATTAGTTCATCAGGAACAAGTTTTGGGTCCCAGCTGCTGGCATACATGCGATATACTTTACGCTTGTCCACATGCTCCAGAATCCTCTTGCAAAGCAGATCAGCAGCACTGTTGGTTGGAGTGCATGCCAGAATGTAGCAGTTAGCTTGTGTCTTCTCTATCTGCTTGATGGCCTCCACCACAGTCACTGTTTTTCCTGAATAGAACAGGAAACATAAAAACGGCATCAGCTGAGTTGCATTTTCAGACTTATGATAAGTTCCTTCTATAGCAGCTCAAAAGCAGAGGGTAGCAATCTTTGGGACCCAGTACCAGTTCCAGGTGGACCAAAAATCAGGTAGGGGGCAGGTTTGGATGAGCCAGCTACAATGTGTTGTACTGCCTGATATTGCTCTGGATTTTTCTCCAGCTGCCTATCAAACAGCCTGTTGATGGAAAAATAAATGGAAAAAAAGGAATAATTTTAGAGCTGAATCACATGCCTGAATCACTCCTGTCATTTCAGGATGATTTATACATTTTAAGTGTATACAGAGAACCAAAATTTCAGCCTCGGCTGAGTAGTGCAGCACTGATGATCATCCATTATTTATTTACATGTAGAGAAAAAGGATAACACATGCACTGTGTATTAAAAAAAGTATATGATCAGTCCACTAGAGTTTCTAACCTGAGATTGGGAAGGTCCTTTGGCTGAAAGGACATGTTGGGTTCAGCAGGAAACAACACGCTTTCCAGTCTATATGAAGAAGCCAGTTCTGCCGCTCTGTGCTGGAGACGCAGAGTCAGGCGGGTTATAGTGAACTCAACACTGAACTTCATACCTTCTACAAAGCGGCTGACCAACCTGTAAAGAAATTCACAAAACCTAAGATGCCACAAATATCACTTTACTAGAAATGTATTAATCTCCCTTGATTTGTACTTTTATAATGCTAAACAGTCATCATCTTACTGGGAGCTGAAACCCAGTTTAACACTGTCCAGGTGCACACTGTGGACGTAGCCACAGTACTTGACCCCTGGTTCTCCAACAGGATACACCAGCAGCTTATCTCCTCGGAGCACAGAGGGACGGTTCTCAGCCACACCAGGCACCTGGGAAAAGGGACAAGAGCTATCTGTCACAAGGATAACCGTGATGACACAAACATGAGCTGAATGTGTCCCACAAGCTGCCACAAGCAGTCAAGGTTGTGTAGAGGTCCTTGTCATTTTTAGGAACCGACATGAAAAACAAGCTTAACATATGAATGGGTCAGTGAAGAATGACCATATTTAGGTATGTAGTATGTTTTGTATGAGTTTGATATGGGTTTAAATGAATGACCTTCATAACTGAGGGGTATTTTTCCGTGTTAATTTTTATAACTCTTCATGAAATGAATGAAACCTTCAGTTATATGCTCACTAACAACTTGCTTATTTCTTTAATTTTTCAGGTGTTGTACTGTTCTTTCTCACCATATTACATATAGCACTAAGAGAGGCTGAGCTGTTAGTTGGTCTTATACATTTTTATAATTGAACTAATGGTAACAACTAAATGTGATCAGAATCATATGTCTGACATATCTGATACATTTACCTCCAGAACAAGAAGCTTCTTGTTCGTTTTGTCTTTAGTCATGGTAGCATGTCCTCTGTCAGTGTTGGGGATGTTGTATCTCTTGATGTCCACCTCCATCTGAAGCTCCTCCAGATACAGCAGCACCTGGAACCTCTCTGTGTAGTTCTCCCAGTTCAAGGGACTCTCCAGTATGGCTCTTTGAGACACACCACATGAAAAACAGATGACATTGTATACTGCAAATCATATCACAGAAGCTGAGTTGAGATTAGAGGATCTCAGTAGATCACATCAATTTCTTAATTGCTGATCATTGCTGTTTGTCACCAAGATTACACAAAAACTACCAAGCTTGAATTTTATGAAAAATTGAGCCATATCACACACAAATTTAGGACAATCTCAGGAGAATGAGATGACGTGTTTTCCACAGTCGCCCTTTCTCACATATAGCAAACAGCAGTGTCTTTTAGAAGGATTGTCACTACTGGAAATACTGGATATGCAGGGAAACTAGACATCATGCCCACTTTCTAGTGGTAAAAGCACCTGCTCCTTTCCCACAATGTGGAAGACCAACTAACATCCCATCCAGCTGGGAAGGACATTCACATACATTTACGATCGATAACACACAGAAAAGTTGTGTAAAACTGCTTTGGTGGAAAGGTGTTCAAAAAAAAAGAAGAAGACTAAATTAGTTTTAGTGCAGAATGGAATTGAAATAACATTGCCTTGGTGTATGTTCTTCCACTGCCCCTCTAGTTAATCTATGTTTTTGTCCTATTGTCTCAAAAGAGATCATTGTTAAATATCATAAAAGATGTCACCAGATTAGTGAAATCAGAAGACACTGACAACAAACTGATAACACTGCAATTTTTAAAACACTTTAACCTCATAAAAAACTAATGGAAAATAAACATGAGTGAGGCAAACTACCATTTAACATTTACCACAATCTCAAGGCTCTTTCTTACCTTTTAGCATTGAATGATGAGTACTTCAGTGATGTAAGGAGGTTACGGATGTATGATGGTACTCGATACTCTTTCAGCTTAACCACGTATTTTAGATGTATTAATGCCAGCCTTAAGGAGACAAATAAAGGTGTAGTATTATAAAAGAGACAGAAAATGTATTTTTGTACATTTACAGAGTACGTTTAACAGCTAAATAAAGCTTAGTACCCTTCAGGTGGCACCCCTTCCACAGTCATGCAATCAACCTCAGGAGTCCAGGCGGGGATGGAGCGAGGTTTGTAGGGGGCTGTAGGTGCTAGCTCCAGTCCCAAGGAAGTTACACACTCAGCCTCAATAAAGCGCACAATGTAAAATGCAGCAGAGGATGGCTGCAGGTCTGGTTTGAATTCAAAGGCGAGTGTAGCTGGATAGAAACCAACCAAGCTGAAGCGGAAGACAGCCTGGATTTTATAGCTGTCACCTGAAACCCGGATGTTGAGTGCATTAATGGTCAAATTCAACCTGTAATCTGTGAGTCAAATGTGAGTCAAACGAGCTAGCTTATCTGTGATGCTCGCGTCACCTGGTTTTAGTGTCAGGGGGTTCTGTTTGGTCACTTTCTGCTCGTCAACCAGCGACAAGCACTTGAGCCAGTGTAGAGGTGTGTAGTAGGTGAAATACACAGTTTCTGTTCCAGTGTTCTTCACATGCAGGGTTATCTCACTCTGTTAGCAAAACACATCATTTTGTAAAGTTTTTTCTTTGTTTGTTTGTAAGCACATGTATATATCGGGGAACATTGCAATCTGATGGCTTAAATACCTCAAAGGTCTCTTCCACACGTAAGTGAAGTTTTCCATTCTCAAACGAACGTTCGGATGTGATGCTGATCCCATTTTTGTCAGATATGAAGTGGGTTCTGTAGGTGGGAGAAGATCAGAGGCATTGATTCACTGTTTTACTGCAGGGGTTCAGGCCACTTCTTTCACGTTTGCCTTTCTTTTCTAGCTGCATGCAGAAGTAATACAGGCAGCAGAGGCGGATGCTCTGAGTGAGTGACAGAGGTTAATGGACTGAAGTAGCCACACTCGCACCTCCATGTTCTGCATACATGCCTGGCCTGTTTGCCACAGCACATTGTTGTGATATTTTGATACCACGGTTAGCATTTACAGGATATTGTTTTATACAGGAAAACTGTTACTCAATAAGGCCCATCTACTAGTTGTTTTTCTCTTTCTCTGTGACCCAAGAATTAATGTGTAAGACTCACAAGCTGGTACCCCAAGGTCGAAAACACCACAGAGACGAGACCACTTCCTTACTCCCATCCTCCCTTTTTCTTTATCTCCTGGAAAAGGCTCGTTAAAGGCTAGGTGGTTTGTTTCAGAATTCACTAATGAAAGAACTCTGTATTTTATGTCTAGGAGTGTATTTTGCTGGGATGATCATAAATTATAGCTGAACTGATAAACCACACAAGGGATACTTTGCTCAGAAGGCAGGAAGACGTTTCCTTATTTAGTCTGTACCGGTTTGAACTGGGAAAGCTGACACACAAACCTTTTTTTCTCTATATAAACTGCTGTGTACCAAATAAACCTTTGAGTTGATTCTGGGAAAGCAATCTGAACAGTCTCTGTATCACTTTGTTCTCCTAACTGCTCCCGATATCGTAACTAACCCAGCTGAACGGCATACCTGAGTGTTACTTTGAATAATTAGGAGTCTTATAAGGAAAGGACAAAACTCTGGTTATCGCTCACGCCACGGAGGAAACCCGGGACGGCAATTTCCTTCACACATGAGTTGTGTTTTCCCATGTTTCACATTTCATTTACTCATTAAACAAAAACATTCCTAATGGTTTGCCTTAAAAATAAAAAGCATGTTCACACTGTGAGTTGCATTGTGCCAGGTTACCTCTCTGACTTGAGTTTGTTCATCAGGAGACTGGCCGTTTTCCTCCGGTATCTTACTCCTGTCTCTGCCTCATCTGCAGAGGCTGCTGTCTGTCCCATCCCCGGACTGGCTGCTCCATTCTGGGCAGGCGTCGGTTTACGGTCTCTCTGCCACTGCCACTGGTCCACGTAAAGAGCTTTGACCTGTGTGGATCATCACTTCATGTCAGTTTTATTTTAGGATTTAGAAAAAGAAAAACCACTGTCACGTTTCTGGCTTTATTTATCTGAGCTTATAAAGTTGCAACCAAGAAAGAGAATGAGCGTCATCTTAAGAAACTCTGAAGTATTTTCTTCAGACAACAGGATGTATTTTTGAGGAAGTGACAGCATCCTGTCCTTACGTGAACTCTGATTCCTTAACTCGCTTTGACTTCAAAATTTTAAACTGATTCCTGTGGACAGTTTAAGAATATTAAGTCCTATAAAATGTTGTCCTATAAAAAAAAAAGCTATTTTATTTTAACCATTGCTAACACAATTAATGATCCTCCTATTAACAAATACAAAAAAAGAAGAAGAAGAGCAAGCTGAACCAGTTTTGTTTTAGACAATAATAATACCTTAATGTCTTTTAGAACCTGTTTGGCTTTTTACTATGAGGTGAGGTCAAACATGCTGAAAACAAGGAAACAGTTGCCCTCTGTCAATAGCAAACTAGGGTAAGAATGTTTACTGTAAATATGAACTTTGCTTCCACTTGCACCTCCTCTAACACTGAAGTTAGAATACATGAGGTGTACAGTAGATGGCACATCATGATTTAAAACTCACAATACCAATTTCAAAAGCCCATTTCAATAAATTTCTCTGATGTAACATTTATGTTGCTAAAAGAACAGATTGCAGCTATACCTTTGTGCTGGGATAACCTTTATTAAGTACTCATGGCTCAAAGCACACTCCCTCCAAATAAATCATCACTTTGATTTCAACTGTTACACGTGTGTGAAGTTCATGATGGTCTCTTAGATGGTTTTAGTGCTATCCTGCTGATAAAATCCTTCCAAAGGCACGAAAACAGCTAAAAAGTGCTCAAAATGCTGAACGGATGGACGGACGGACAGACACAATAATACACAGAAAACCCCAACAATCAGACGACCCCTTGTGAGCAAGCAAGAGCCAAGCAACGGGGAGGGATATGAGATAAGATATGAACACTCATATATATCAACATATAACAGGTTGAGAATAGCTTTACTCTTTGACCTCCTCTGTGATAACCAAGAAGTTTGCCTTTTTACATTAAAAAAAATAAGCCTGCATAGCCCAGATTTAACTCTGTGGCATTCTCAGGTATGAAAATGGAAGGGCAGATAACTGTTTTATTGGTACGGTTATATTAAAATACAAAAGTTATTCTGGAAAAGTCACAGAAGGAAATTACCAAAATGATAAACACTGTCAGAGAAACTACGACTACTATCAATGACCTGTATTATATCTGTAAAAACATCACAATTTGGAAAAAATTGTTTCATTTATTCATTTTATTGTCAAATGTTGAAAACATAAAACCTTGAAAACCAAATAAAAATATGTTCACTATTGTGCACTGGAGAAACAGGAAGTAACAGCTAACAATGAAGTCTTTGCTGATGCCTAAGTGGTATATATGCCTCACAGTCACTGTAAAAACATTTGCATAATGTCAGCGGATTAGCTGTATCCTGACGCTTGATGTAAACACAATTATGGAATAGATATTCCAAATAAAGCCCTGTTCTTCTTTATACTGTATGTTAGGGAAAATGTTCTAAAACACTTCTTCAGTAAAGACTCAGAGAAGAGAAACACACAGAACTTCTTGCTAGCAAGGGTAGCCTCCACTCTAAGAGACTCCAGTGTGTGTGTGTGTGTGTGTGTGTGTGTGTGTGTGTGTGTGTGTGTGTGTGTGTGTGTGTGTTGATCAAAGGGTCATATAACATGAAAGCACAAAAGGTACATCCTTGGTCATAAAGAGGGTAGTCTCCCCCACCCTAGATGGCACGGTGAGGAAGTCCAGCAGTTAAAGCACTTAGACTAAAACAGACATAGCTACGTTAAAACAATAAAACAAGGTACGACCTCTCCCATGCTCCCAGGATGTGGGGGTGAACCAAGCCTGCTAAAAATCACACATCCTGTCACTACCAAATAACTACAAACAGCATCCTACCATAAGCAAACTTATATCACTAAAAGATTATACTGACTACTAAATACAATTTTCCATTGACACTGTAGCACTGACTCTAAGGGAACATCAGTGTGGCACGTGATCACCAACTCAACACCAGCACCGCACCTACCTCAATCCACGAGCTGCCATCTGGACTTTACCCAACAATGACTAAAGGCTAAGATTCATTTCATTGGGCTATAATCAGCCTCCAGTATTTTGTTTTTGTTTTTGTTTCATCAGATAAACATTATTTACCTGTATGATTAACTGATTTTAAATTTAAATGTTTCACTTGAAGTTGTATCACTGAGAGATTCTAAAAAAATATCAGACATGCCTTGTTATCTCAACTACAAGACTGAGTGATGTGCTTAAATAAAATGTGAAAATGTAAGTTTTATGGTAAAAAATCAATCAATCAATCATTGAAATCAGTAATTGTTAAGAAACACATGTACCGTTAGAGATTCTGGTATAACAGATAATGAAAGAGGAGTAGTGCATACCTTGGAGTTGAAACGAATAGTGTCTCTTCGTCTTGTTATTTTGTTGGACACTTTCAGGGCATACAGGACTGACCCAAAGTTTGGATCTTTGGCCTCTGGATTCCTGAAGTGTTTACAAAGAATATCATTGGTAACAAAGTAAGTTCACTTTTCAAGTGGCAGAAAATATCAAATGCAACATTTCTATTAACTCAACAAACATCAGCAAGAACACAAACTGTGCGCAGTCTGCCGCACAGTGTTGCTAACGAAAGGTCCAGCTGCTGTACTGCTGCTTTTTCAGGGAGAGAATTCTAACTTTAGTCAGAGATGGAGAAAATTGTAAGACAGACAGGAGACAAAAGGAAAAAGAGGGGTTATGTGTAAAGGGAAGGACTGCACAGTGATTTCTGATACAGATTTAAAGATTAATGTCGTCATTTTCAATCACATCTGTGTATGACCTGTAAAATTTATACCAATGCTGTTTGTTTAGGAAATGGAAAAAAGCCGAGATAGGTTGTGAAACATCTGCTGACATCTTGTTCAATTCATTTCTGTAAATCCACAAAGAGCAGCAGGTTAGCCGATCATAAAATTGTGAGTTATCATTCTTTTCCCCACTAAACGACAACAACTGATCTTAGGGCTTCCATACCAGCCGAATTCCACTTTAACCTCTGATTGTACTCAAGGCAAAGTCACCCTCCACAATGTAGACATCAGAAGAAAAATTTATAAATATAAATTTGTTTGTTTTGCTGGTATCCTACATAACAGACTGATTTCAGTCTTATATTAATTTGGCACAAGGTTCAGTTGCACAAAAATTGGTGGTAGAATTCCCTCAAGGACCTACTTTTTTACGTTCTCACTTTGAGTACATTTCAGAGCCTGCACTTTTTGGCTTTTACTTCAAGAAGTCGATTCAGTACTTCAACTTTTACTGTAGTTTTTGGTTATGGATACTTTTATAAATAACAGTGATCAAGAACCCACCTCATCCGGAACTCATTGTTGTAAATGTCTCTCAGCTGAATCCTGTCTGTGATGGATACTCGATTAGTCTCCTTCAAAAACTCGAAGAACTCGAGTCCAATTTGGCAGCGGATAGATAACTTCACATTAACCATGATCAATAGTTGATATTATCAGAGTATATCCTAAATCGTCCGTGCCGATCGTCTAAATGCGGATGTAACGCATCAACGCACAGCTTGTGTTTATTTCATAAAGCAATACCCTAAGACTGGGCTTTAGCTTTCCATTCCTTGACCGCCCGCATGGGCGGAGCACCTCTATGCTATCTGCTGCGTACTGAAACAGTCATGCTCGGAGATTAAAAGCAGGCACACCCAGAGAGTCAGTCAGGCCGGAGAAATGAAACTTAACGCGCTGAGATGCAAAATCATCTGAGAGCATCTGCAAACAAAACATAACAGCGCAATAAAGCGATGCCATAGGACGAGGCAGTCTCTGCCACGTCACTATTAATTGCGTGACTGTTATCTCGCTCTAATATCTGTTGAAACCACGTACTGGTTGTAATGGCACGAGACAAGCTGAGTTACCTTCCTTGAACTTCTTTCCTTGAATCAAGATGGGTCAACACAACGCCCATAATTAAATTTGTCTTAATTTGTTTTTGTTTTATTATTGACTCAAAAATAGAAAAAGAAACATAATGAATGGTATGGCTGTAGCGTGCATTGAGCTTTATGACTTAAAACACGACTTATACTCTGGCCCATCATCCCACTCCTAAAGTGGGATCAAGGACAGAAAGGAAGACAGATATATATTCGCTTAAAATGATATGCAAAACATTGCCATTAGGTGGTAATAACAAGCCGCCTGTTTATCAAAGCCATGGAAATTCAATAACAGCGACGAACATGCTCGCAAACAGGCCTCGACCTGTAATCTGACATATCGGGCATTTGCCCTGTGGCCCGACCCACTTGTGGCTGCGCACCGGCCCTACAAACACTGACAACACTGACAGCAGCCCATTGGGTCATTTTCTGTTCTGAAACGGGATTGTCCAATCAAGTCTCCTAACGCAACCGGCCCCTCCCCTGCGCGCTCGTGCACGTTGTAGAACACATATAAGTGCGGAAGAAGCGGTCCCAGGAGATGAGAGACAAATAAAAACGACAAAATAAACGTGTTGTTATGTCTTTCGATGAAAACACAAATAAGCAGTTTGATGCCGTTAATGAGGTGTCTGAATGCATGTCAGTGCTAAAACAGGGCTCCTCTGCCTGAGTAAGAGTTCACTCTGAGTCTGACAAACTGAGTTGAAATGCTGAGCATGCGTCGAGTATTGTTTATAGTACGTTCAGTTAAGACTTTTTAAATTATACATGCATGACTTTTTTTTTAAGTAAGGCCCTAAGTCGTCAAGGTTTCAGCCAGAGAAACCATGATTTTTTAGCTTTGACACCACAGTCTGTATGAGTCACATCACACACAGAACAAGATGTTCAGTGTTGCTTTTCACGAGTCTAAACAAAGAACCACATTCTGGTTGTATTCCTCAATCTCTGTTGTCAGCAGAAACCATTTATCTTACAGAAAAAACAGGATACTTAGACTCTTCCTCATTTTTTGACATAGTTTAATTTTACACTACATACACTTCACACAGAGATACTTATCTGCAAAAAAGAAGGAAACAAGTTGTGTGATTCAGTACACAGTTGTGTGGAATAAAAACTCTCATCAAGCCACTTCCTGTGTTAAGAGGACTGTTCTATATTGATTTGATTGTTTATGCCTATTTAGCTTGATAAATAGTGTTTTTAAGTGTTCATTGAGCATTAACACCTGTTAGCTCAGCCAATTAATAATCATTATTAATCATTACTCTGAAAAATAAAAGGTAAACCCTTTTTTACATTACATAATGCGTTTGAGTGTTTGAAAAAACTGAACCAGGTACAAAGCGAGTACCAACAGCCCTGTGACTCTTCTACTTCTGGTAATAGGGCAAAGAGAGACTTCTTGAAAAACAAAAAGAGGACACAAAGAAAGAGATAGAGCCCCTTAAAGGCCAAAGTGCAGCCTTTACACACCAGTGGAAACTTTAATCGACTGCAAATGAAATTAAAAGGGGAAACCTTGAAAATGAAACCTTGGACAAGATAAAGATAAAACAAGATAAAACAGAATACACAACCCTACTGACTCTGTGCGCTCTTTCCCCTCTCTGGTGTTGTGTAGGAGGCAGGCAGGTGTGTGAGGCGCAGAGACAGCTCACACCTGTTGGCATTCAGCTAACTGTTTAAAAAGACTTGGAAGCTAACATTTTCTCTCTAATCTCTCCAGCAGGCAGCGCGTTGTTTGTTTAGTTTTGAGTTTCTTTTTTTAGTTTTAATTAATTAATTAATTAAATGTTCTTCAAAGCTTCTTGGGATGTGTGAGCTTCTGTTGGCAAAATCTGATAGAAACTGAGGTTCACACAAACGGGTTGTCTTTATGAGTTTCAGTAATCTCTGCAAAAGGGTCAAACAACAATGCAAACTGTATGACAGGAATCTGCATGCTTTGTGACCTTGTCTTTATAGAGACAAGTTTTCCATCTTCCATGGTCACACGATACAGCCAAAACATTGCTTATCAGAAGCAATGTCCTTGTGCATGGACATGTGGCATATTTGAAAGATTACATAGACACAGAATATAACAACAGGGTCAGCTTGACAACTTGTCTTAAAACCTTCCTTTTGTTTTGTCTTGGCTTTGAGGTGGTTCATGAGACAAGGAATAAGAGTTTTATTAAGCCACAAAGAAAAGTTCAAACAACTGATGGGTTCTCAATCAGAACCTGTCCCCTTGGGGCATGTGTTGGGCAAGAGCAGAGGTTTGCAGACTCACACTTTACACAGTCCTGTTGGGAAATGTAGGGCCCAGATGTGCCCAGTGGGGTTGCCCATGATGTGGGTTGACTGTGGACTGCCCACACTAAGCAAAGCAGAGAGGGGGCCACAATGGGGGCTCATGTAGGCCTGCAGTAAACTAACAATATGCCAACACTGTAGGTTTCGGGCACTATTTGGGCCCCACCTAACAGCACAGGGCCAGATGTGCCCCACATATCCAGTAATGGGGCCTATAGTGGGCTGCCCACCTAAGCCCGATGGTGCTGGGTCCATATGTGCCCTATGGTACATTACCATAACCAACTGGTTTGCAGTTCATAAAAAGAATCCAAAGAAAAGCTACTTTCAGCTGCTTCCTTCACATGGGGTCACCAGAGCAAGTAGCACCAAATCTTTGTTGTATCACATTTGATTCCTGCTAAAACAACCTCCAAAGGATTTGTGCATCCTCATAACCTCAAACTGGGAGTATTTTACGTATTAGATAAACATGTAAACCCTTTTTTATAAATACCCTTACCCCCCAAAAAAGAAACAAACTCAAGTCTTATCAAACAAGTCGGCATGTTTTAGAAAATGGAATAGGGCCTGATAACTTTAACTGAGGGTTTCAATCAGTCGCCTTTTCTGCGCCTTATATTTCTAAGAGTGTAAAAAAATATGTTCTATGTTATACGATTTTCACATTCCCCTGTGTGGTGCTTCCCTATTATATATACAAATATAATAAAAAAAAATGTAAAAAATACAACAAATTAAATAGAAACCGCAAACCCCAAAATGCACGAGATTAGGAATTAAAAAATATTTCATATGAATTCAAATGCAGAGCTTAAAGTGTTCTGCTTCTACTTATTCTTCTTCTGACTGCTACCTTCAGGGTCGGTACAGCAGATGTCTCTGTCTCACCTTAGCATGTAACAGAACAGGCCTCTACTATTAGACCTTTACTACATCAAGTCTTTTCTCCGTCTTCTTCTTTTTTTCTCCTGCCTGTCAGCTCCATATTCACCATGTTTATTATATCCACTATCCCTCCTCTGCGCATGTCACAATCAGCCTTGGCTTTCTAACTTCATCTCCACACAGCTCAACCTGACTCTCTCTGATATATTTCTAACCCTGCCCACCCTGCTCACACCAAACAAGTCTTAGTATCTTCCACTCTGCCACCTTCAGCTTCACCTCCTGTCTTTGTTAGTGTCACTCTCTCCACACCATGCATCACAGCAGATCTTACTACCATCATGTGAATCTTCCCTTTCACTCTTGTTGCCATCCTTTTGTTACATATCAAGCCTGACACTAGTCTCCATCCTGCCTGCACTCTCTTCTTCACTCCCTTGTGCATTCTCCAGTGCTTTGAATAGTTGACCCCAGGTATTTAAACTCATCCATTCTTGATCTCTACACCTTGCGTCTTCACTGTGACAGTGTATGTGGTCTTGTTTCATCCCTCTTCTCTCCAAATCATTGCTCCACTTCTCCAGGCTCTTCTCCCTCCCCCTCCTGTTCTCAGTATAGCTCACAATGTTGTCAGCAAACATCAGTTTATTGAGACTTGCCTGACCTCAGGAGTCAACCCATCCATCACCATTTGTTAGAGATTTTCTACATTATACATTATAACCAAATCTCTATAATACAATATAATCAAGTAAACCTTATATTCTAACCAAGTATGCCTTATATTTTGTGTGTTCATATATTTTCACATAACCAAGCCTATTGTTGAAGAATCACCTAACCAAGTCTATTGTTAAAGGAAAACTGATGCATTCCTTACCTCAGTGTCTGAGATGTTTGACAGCATGATATAATGATGCATTCTTTTCCTTTAGTGTCTGTGATGTCAGATAAAGCATGATATACTTCTGTATTCTTATCCCAGTGTGTGAAAGATCAGATAAGCTGATTTAATGTTTAACCTCTTCCCTGACAGTTAAAAGAGGAAGTACTATGTAACCCATTTTTGCCTTATAAATAAAGCAAGCGAGCCTGTGCTCGGTGTGTGTGTCTTCTCAGAGAGACATTCACCCGTGCGCACGTTTCCTAATTACACTCTGAGTCGGTCTGCAGTTGTCTCATTTCTCTTACTTGTGTTTGAACAAATGTCTACCCTTGACACCATTGCAAACAAGAAGAGGCACTGATCGTTCATGTAATACCACCCTGTTAGGAAAATATATTTTATGTTTTATTTGCTGTGTATTTTGTCTTATGCATTTAATAACGAGGCCACCTTTCAGTTATAAACTGTGCCAGAGGTCATTAGGTTCTTTACCCAGACTGAAACTATGCAGAGCAGGAAGCTTTGTGCAGAGTTGCAGAGAACATTGCCTGTTGTTATGTATTGGTTGTTTATTCTCAGCACATCAAAACTGAATCAGGACAACCCCCACCTCAAAGCCATTTATCATTCCCACTGCACGTATCACTACTGTCTCACTGTCCTCATACTTGTCCTGCACCACCCTCACATACAGAACCACAGCTACTCTCTTGGCACCATCCTCTGTTTTCCATAGATCTTTAAAGACACACTGCAACTCCACACATTGCATCTGTGGTGTTTTCTGTTAGCATGAAGCCAAACTGCTGCTCACTGATTGTCACTTCTCTTCTTAACGTACCTTCATCAACCCATTCCTATAACTTCATGGTATGGCTCAGCAGCTTTGTCCCTCTGTAGCTACTACAGCTCTGCACTTAACCTTTGCTATTAAAATCAGCACCAGTGCACTTCTAGATTTTTCAGCATTTTCATTCATTTTTATTCAATTTACATATGAACTTTACACAATAACTTACAATAAAACAGTTAAATTAGGTGAGCTATTGTCTGGTAGATGTGTCTATGTGATGTGATTTAAAAAAAAAAAAAAAAAAGCGATGACACCTAATTAGTCTTCAAAAAAAGACGACCAGTTAGCACTTTAGTTGTAGTGTTGCTGTGGGTTCACATGGTGGTGCAGTTTGCTCACCTAAAACAAAGCACATGTACTCAAGGGTCCCACAGAAACCCTGAGGTCAATGTGTGTCAGGCTTGAAGTGTGTTTGCTTTGGTCTTATACACACAGAAGTGCAGACCCACAATAAACTACTATTACCTTTTTGTTTTTTTTACTTTTTGCTGTGTTTAGGTTTAAAGTAATTAACTTAAGCAATTAAATAAGAATGACAATAGGATGCCCGCATGAGTGGTAGAAAATAGAAGAATACTTAGATTTCCATTTTTGACACCAAAACGTCAGATTTACATCAACATAAAATCCAAATAATCATAATAAATAAAGTAGATGTGTTAGAGGTGTTTGGCTGACACACGTGAACCTCGAAGGAGAGAGATGAGAACATTTGCACATTTGTGAAAAACGGCACAGAAAGTTCACAGAATACTCAGTGATATCATCTTTATTTAAGGCTCTTATCATGATTTAACCCATTAAATGCTGAAGCAACAGTTCAATAGTAACACCCCCCCCCCCCCTTTTTTTTCTCTTGCTGTTTCTATAAATCAAATTTCCATTTGAACGTTTTTATTTTATTTTTAGTTTTAAAATTATTTTTTGTTGTTCACACAAATAATGAAATACATTTCTAATTTGTCTGTTTATCTAGATATTAATAGATTTAAGTCAAATTTATTTATAAAGAACATTTAAACAAAGCTTTCACTGACTACCTATACACAAATGTGCATGTAATTATGTAAAACATGGACACGGAATTAAGAGGCCATCGGCAATAAGCAAATGAATAACAACTACAACAACCACCAGAGGACAGCAGGAGACAGAGTTACAGAGGTAACAGCAAACAGGAGATAAGTGGGATGGAAAGGACAGAGAATAAAGATGAGTTTTGAGCCTATAGTCTCAAAAGCAGAGATGAAGGGCACTCCTTTTGTGTTAAGCTGTAGCCAATTTCACAAACGTGGTGCAGCAGCTGCAAAGGTCTGTCACCGTTTCGTTTGAGGCCTGACCTTAGGACATGTAAGAGATTTATGCCAGTAAATCTGAGAGACCTGGGAGCTGAACATAAACAAACGACACTAGTGATATAAACTGGGGTCTGTCCATTACGAGCCTTAAAAGCAATCAGTAAACTCTTAAGCTGAAAATGGACAGGAAGTTGGGCCAGGACTAGAGTGTAGTACACATGTGTTTCATATATGTGGATCCCTTGTATTAGATTCATGTTTCAGTTGAGAAAGAATACCATAAAAAGATAAAGGTGAGTGGTATATTTACAGTAGACGAGGCCTTATAAGTAATAGATTTCATTCAAGAAATGGATTTTTTTTAAATTGATCCTGTTTGCTGTGTGGACAAAGTGTGTTTGTGTTTTTTGTTTGTGACTCTATCCAAAATACAAAGGATTTGTTTAAACCTCTTCACTGGGGCACTAAGTCTCAGCAATAAGTCTGAGGTACACCTTGGCTCCAAAGGGTATGTGAAGTCTGTCGAAAGGAAAGCTGTACCCCGAGAGATCGCACACACCAAATGATCCAGTGCAGAGATTTCTGGTACAAAGGGACCAATTCTGACAAAGAAGAGTTTGAAAAGACAAACACAAAATGAAGAACTGCAGAATGAGCATAAAGACAGGGAATAAAAATACAATCAACCAGAGGAGAGTGTAGCAAAAATCTAATAAAGAAAATTTAATTTAATAAAGAAAAGAGAAACATTTGGTACAACTACAAATACCTGAAAGAAGAGAAGAAAAAATGGGAAACCATAAAAAAATTGGAGGGTGAGGAAGAGCAAAAAACAGAAAAAAGGGGGGAAAAGACTGATGAGAAATGTCTGAAAAGATATTTCATGACCTTCAGTGAGATATCATATGGTATATATCAGTATAGGCTGACTTGCTATTGGCTCTTCCTGTATAAATCAGCTGTTAAGTAAAAGACTTTTCTCTTTGTGCTTTGATATGAAAAACAAAACAAATATCAATGCTACTTGATGTTAGATAGTTGTGGAAGGCATTTTAGTACAGTAACCTGTCATGTTCAAGAAACCAGTTTGAAATGATTTGAGCTTTGTGACGTGGGTAGACTGTAATTATCAAAGGATAGACATCATCAGCAACAGTACTCAGGTAGCCTGTGACATTTTAACAATGCTCAGTTGACACAGGGAGGCTAAAGGTGTGCCAAGAACGTAGTTCTAATCTTATGTATCTATCCACTTCTGTTGTCCCGTTTTGGTGAGCCTGTGTGAACTATAGCCTTGATTTCCAGGAGTGGCAGCTGGTGTGGTCTTCTGCTGCTGTAGCTTCAAGATTCTACATGTTGCACATTCAGAGATGCTCTTCTGCATACCTTAGTTGTAAAGAGTGATTATTAAATTTACTGTTTCCATTCTATCACCTCGAAGCAGTCTGCCCGTTCTCTTCAGACCTCATTTTTACACAGAAAACTGCTGTTTATTGGATATATATTTTAGGACCATTATCTATAAACCCTAGAGATGGTTCTCTTGGGAAATCTCAATAGATCAGCAGTTTCTTAAATATTCTGACCAGACGTTCTGACATCAACAACCATGCCACAATCAAGGTCACTTAAAAATGACTTTTGTTCAGTTGATGCTCAGTTTAACTTCAGCAGGCTTTCCTGAGGATGTGTACTGGTCTTAAGCGACTTGGGGTCCTGCTTTGTGATTGGCTGATTAGGTTTTTCCATGATGAGTAGCTGAACATATGTACCTGATAAAGATGTAGGTGAGTGCATGCCAATATGATTGCACAAGTTAGCACTTAAGTTATTTGGCATTTCTATTTTATATGAATTTTCTAGCAATAATGCTATTATTAGCACCTTAGCTGTAACCTGGGTACGCTATATAAATCTGACAATAGTTAGCTTGTACAGCTGGTAAAGTAACTAATAAAAACAGCTAGCTAAGCTACCACCTAGCTCAACCACAGGAGTTCAGATTATCAGTATTTTATATGTTGGTATTTTCTACAGCTGTGTAAAAAAAGCTAGCAATTAAACTGTGATACAAGACGAGCTAATGTTACAGAACATTAGCCAGGAGAAAAATGATTATAGAAAACACCTTTGGTGTAGTAGTCCACCATAAAGTCCCACATAAAACACTATACCGGTGCATGTAATGCAGGCTACTGTGCACCCCAGCTGGTAGGAAATGACTTTGATAAGGCAGAGCTCATAAGTTTCATACATTCAAACTTTGGCCACTTTGCTCTGTATAAGGGACACACTGTTGACTTTCTCTAATATTCAGCATCCATATTTCTGATAAATGTAAGTATACAGTTAAAACAAACTGTAGATTATTTATGTGCAGGGCAACCTGCCTGTGACAAATAAAGCTTTGATTGATTGATTGATTGATGTGTTTTTGATGTTTTGAAGTGTTTAAAGTTGTTGTATTAAGCTTGCATGTAGAGTATTTCTGCAGTGCTCAGTGATCATAGAATGAGGGTCTTGTAAAATGTCAAATTTAAATGTTTTGTTGTGGTATATTTATTGTATTTTTTAAGTTCAACGATTTTTTTAAGCTATTAGATTTCTTGCAGTGCTGTGCAAAAGTCTCAAGCCACCCCTCATTCCTTTATACTTCTATAGGAAAATTGGAAACCGATCCTGTGATTTATTTTGAAAGTGAATATTTGGTGTGACCACCTTTATTCTTTAATACAGCTTGAAGTAGACTTCAGGTATAGTTTATAGGTTTTTTGGAGAAGGACATTCAAAGCTGTTCTTTGGATACTGGCTGACTTTTATCATGTCTTCTGTCACGATGTTCATACTTTGCTTCAATAATTGTTTTTTCCATGCTCTTGGAAGACCAATCCATGACTGGGTGCATCCCACTGTGTTTTTCTATCTATGTGTACTTTTACTTCATTGGCAACATGTTTGGGATCATCGCCAACCATCAGACACACTTTATAGTGTCTGATGGTTGATTCATGCAATACTTTGACCTGTGAAAATCGTCAGGTCTGAAATGTCCGAAGGAAACCTGGAGAACTACTGCTTGAGACCACTATGGCAAATGGACTGGTATTTATATGGCATTTTAAAAAATGGAATTCAAAGCACTTTTTACTACAAGTTTCATTCAGGATATCACCCATGTGTTTGGTAGAATGAGGTGCTTTTGTATTAAAATAAATTACATTGAAGGCACAGAAAATATCACATGAATTGGAAATTGTTAAACCTGTCAAATCCATTTAGATGTCTCTTAAGGTCGGATGTTAAAACACAAGCAGATGGAGGATCTGATGATCAGTGATTACTATTCTAGATTTAGCTTGTGGTTCTGTTTTTCAGGATTTTGATCCTAAGGTAGCAGAACAAGAAGGGCTATTGATGAACCCTCACCACACAGACTATAATGTTATTCCCTACCCCAAGACGGGCTAAGAACAACTAAACTAAGAGCAAAACTCTGAAAGTTGGTGCATTTAGAAAAAAGCAGAACAGAGATGAACTGAGTTCAATAAACCTGAGCTTTACAGTATGCTCATTAGGGTTAGGTAAGCTTTTCTGGAAGATGTCGAGTTTGGTGGTTTATAAGAATTATTTGGTGTGTGTGTTTGTAAGTGTGTGCAAGCGTAGGAGGTGTCTACTGATGACACCAAAGGATTAGTGGAACAGGGGGGTCGGCTTTGTTTGACACAATCTTCTGAGCATCCCGACGTGTTTGTTTACTCTGATCAGTGTTTGTGTTGTGCACGCATCTGTCGTGTGTTTCTGTCAGCCTCCTATCCATCTACTTGACTACGTCTGTGACTGTGTTTGAAGCCAAATTCTGTAACAATGGCTCCGCCTTCCAGGCTGTCTTACTGTACCGTCTGACATCCATGTCCACCATCTTCCTGCCCGGTCAGCCGTGACCCCACATGAGCCAGACGCCCAGACAGCAGGACCTGTGCATGTTTCTGCTGTGCGTGTTGGAGGGAAACAGTGCCCCAGATAGCAGCGTGCATGTGTAAATGTTTATCAGTCGACATGTCAGCGCATTGTGTGTTTGTGTGCGTGTGTGTCAATGACCCAGAGAGACAGCAGGGCCAAGAAATGACTTAAATGGCCACAGCTGCATTTCCATGGCAACAGGGTGTTTTAATAGAGGAACATTATGGGCTAGAGCGCAGGGTAATGACCGCTTTGGCTGTCGGAATGCCTTGATCTTATCACCATGGCAAGAGGGGATGCTCCCACTTTCTGATGGTCTAATAGCCCCGGCTCTAATAGACAGGCAGACTGGGCCACTGGGGTCACCCGGAAACACAGACCTTCCCAAAACACTCACAAACCAGTAATGCTGCTTGACTTTGTCCGTCATTTGTTCTATATCTGGTTTAAGCGTCTACCTATTACAACGCTGTCTTCCTGAGAAATAGGCTGCATTTTGCAAGCGTATTTGTGATGGAAATGTAATCAAAAGGCGTTTCTTCCAGCAGACGAGAGGACGAAACAAGGGGATGGATGAGGAGAGAGCAGGAGATAAGAGCTTTGCTGAAAACCTGTTTGTAGAAGAATGTCCTGTCACTGTTTTGGCACACACACAAACACACTCATACTTGCTAACCCTCCCGAATCTCACACAGCTCGGCCGAGTATATACACGGACAAATCCCATAAGTCCATTTGAATACCACGACGGTCGTCTTCTAATCTGTTTGTTTGAAGCTTGTGATGAATCTACAGTTTTTCAGCGGACCCAGCACAGGCCTAATATCCACACTTATTTGTTCATGTTAAGGGTTGAGTTATTTCTCCACACAATTGGTTGGATGCCAGCAATGGAGTGTGTGTGTGTGTGTGTGTGTGTGTGTGTGTGTGTGTGTGTGTGTGTGTGTGTGTGTGTGTGTGTGTGTGTGTGTGTGTGTGTGTGTGTGTGTGAGAGAGAGAGAGAGAATGTGGCTCTTTATCTCACTCAATGAGTGAGTGGAGGTTGGTTGTAAGGCCATCTGTCCCTCTCAGACACCTAATCTGTCTCTGTCACTGTGCGCACACACACTTAAATGCTTGTACCTACCTATACAAATGAAATATCCTCTGCAGTGATGCTGCCTTTATTAGATGCACCATCGCTGGACTATATGGTGCTACTCAGACCATAAATGACTATACAAACTAACACAAGTAAGCAGTTTTTCATTTGAATTTTGTTGTAATCAAATGAAAGTCTCTGTCCTTCATACTCTCAGACAGACGGTGCTCAGGGTGAGAGCTGTGCTTCTGCTGAAGTGTCCCATTGAGTTTGGTGAAGTGGACTTATCTCCTACCATCCCCTCTCGCATCACACTCACTACTGGATCCAGACAGGGCTGAGTGCCACACTGATCCTGCCCTCCTCACACCAGAGAGGCCTCTTTCTTCTGGGCTCTGTCCCACACTCAGACCCCCTCAACCTACCGCCGTCCTTACAGTTGTCGGAGTGCTGCATATTGCTAAAGGTAATAATCGTGTGTGTGTGTGAGGACTGGACAGTCGATGGTTGTGATAATGATGTCTGGAGATGCCAGATGATACTGTTTTTTTTCCTGACATGACAGTATACACACAGGGCCTGAGAGAGGCACGAAGGATCCTTGGTGCTATAGAAACCGGCCTTAGCAATCTATGCAGACTTTAGCAGATAACATTTATCAGACTATCTGAACATGGTCTGCTCTAAGATTCCCAACCAGGCCTCCAGTGCTTGCTTCTTGGGTAATTGCACACGTGGCATGCAGATTCCACTCATATTTGCAAAACAGATTGATTCATTTACACCAATTTTGCATTTTGGATTTTCATATTAATCACATAATAGGATTTGGATGTGCTGTGTCTGTGATTTTATTGGCCCCTTTCTTCTTACATATTGAGAAAGAGAAAGGGAAAGAGATTCAGTCAGTTCTAAAACCATCATATCCTACAGAAAATATGTGGCTCAAACAGATTTGATAACATACAGTAAATGCCACAAAAATGCTCTTTATGCCATCCAGGATCCCTCTGATCTCTAATTTGTAAAATAAAATGTCAATCTTAAAAAAATAGAGGTCATATAAAGACTTGTAATGTACTTTCCTTTTAATCTTCCTCACTCTTGACTTGGTCTCCCTCTTTTCTTCCTGTCTAGCAGTTCCATCTTCAACATCCTTGACTAATATACCCACTATCCCTGTTCTGCCCATATCCAAACCATCTCAGCTTTAACTTTCTCTCTTTGTCTCCAAACTGCTCAATCCTTTCCATTTGGGTCACTCCCAATAGAAATTTTAGCATTTTCAGCTCAGGCTCATGTCCTTTTGTTGGTGCCAATATCTCCAAAGTACGTAATTGAAGATCTCAGTACCTTCTGTCCTTGTGTCAAAAATCCCCTCTGATACTTGTCTCCACCATTTCCACCCTGTCTGTCTCTCATTTTTACCTTTCTTGCGCTCTGTCCATTGACCCCAGGAAATGAAACTCATCCACCTTCACTTCCTCTGTTCTTTCCGTCTTCGCTCTCTCTCACCTGCTCCCTAATCTGACTACAGTTCATAATGTCATCTGCAAACATCACAGGATGCTCTTGCCTGACCTCATCTGTCACCATGTCAAACAAGGTGGGGCTCTGATCAGATCGCTGATGTAATCCCACCCCCACCTTGAACCCATCTGTCACTCCTACTGCATACATCACCCCTGTCTCTCTGTCCTCATACATGTCCTGCACATACTTCTGTCCCACTCCTGGCAGTACCACAGCTCCTCTTTTGGCTCCCTATTATATGCTTTCTCTAGATCCACAAAGACAGAGTGCGACTCCTCCTTACCTTCTTTGTACGTCTCCATAAACACTCTCAAAGCAAGCATCACATCTCCAGTGCTATTTCTCAGCATGAAGCCACACTGCTACACGCTGATCGTCTGATTCATCGTCACCTCTCTCCCTAACTACCAGTAAACTTTTCCTCCAGGAAAAGTTTCTCAGGCTTCCTCTCACTCAGAGATTGTGTTAAACAACCTGGTTATTTAACCTAAGCATGAAAAATATTCTTACAAACAGCAGTGCGGGAGGTCCTTGCTCACAGGACAGACAAAAATAGCTGTTTGAAATACTGCAACTGTCCACCTTCACTCACCCCCCACACGCACACAGACTACAGTATATACAAACACTAAACCTCACATGTCAAATTAAACAAAGAAGATAAAAATTACTAAATTTAATAACAAATGGTATTTAATCTCATGACTTAATTTGTGTAAATCTCCACATGTGAAAAGTCTAACCTGGTTATAGAAAGTTACACAGCCCAGACAAAACAGCCTGGTTCCATGTAACCAAAGCAAGTTGTGTGTGCACAGTTTAGACAAACATGATAGTGCTGTCGAAACATGAAAAAATATTTTATTATTTGGTTAAAAAAAAGATTGTTAGTAATGTAGTCTGCTGTCAAATGTTGCTTAAGAATATAAATAAGCTGAGACAGGTTGTCGAACTGAAGAAGATTTGATCCGTCCATACACTTACTGACCTCTTTATTAGGTACAGCTTCAGGGTGGACGGCCTTTTGGCTTCAGAACCGTCTCGATTCTTCTTTGCATAGATTCAACAGGGCGCTGATTTTGGTCCACATTGACATAACAGCATCAAGCAGTTGCTGCAAACTTGTCAGCTGGTCATCCATGATGCAAACTCCCATTTAACCTCATCTCAAAAGTGCTGTTTTGGACAGTCACCAGCTCTCAGTTCAATAACTCAGTGTCCTGAACTCACTGACATGTTCAACAAACCAGTGTGAGATTATTTGAGCTTCTATCCTGCTAGAAGGAGTCGTTAGAAGATAGGTACACTGTAGTCATATAGGGATAGACATAGTCAGGTAACATTGCTCAGGTAGGCTTAAACAATGTTCAGGTGGTAATATGGGGCCAAATTGTGGCAAGAAAACATCCCCTTATGGAATATCCCCCATGTGGTTTAGCTCATCTGATGTAGGATCGATGTGCTGTTCATTCAGAGATGCTCTTTTCCATACTTTGGAAGTGGTTATTTGAGTTACTCTCGCCTTTTAATCAATTGAAAGTAGTCCATTCACCTCTGACCTCTGGCATCAACAAAGACTTTTCACCCAGAGAACTGCTGCTCACTTTTTTTTGGACCTCTCTGTAAACCCTAGAGTCAGGTAGAGATGGATAGAGATGTGAAAATCCCAGTAGATCAGCATTTTGTGAAATACTCAGACCAGCACATCTAGCACCAACAACAATTCAAAGTCACTTAAATCACTTTTCTTCCTAATTTTGACAGTGAGTTTGAACTTTAGCTTTTCATCTTGACCATGTCTTCATGCCTAAATGTGCTAAGTTGCTGCCATGTGGTTGGCTCATTAGATATTTGCATTAAAGACGGGTACCTAATGAAATCGGTATTAGCACTAACATCTGAAGCAGGAAGAGCTGCACCTACACCACACAACTGTTCTAACTTTGCTGCACAATATGCAGTTTTGCAGGTGTGTGGTGCTTTGTTAACTCCCCACCAGCGCTGGTTCTAACTTTTCAGTCTTTGCTTGCTGCACAGGTTATGCAAACAGTGTCTGGTAGTGTTTCCCACCACTGAATGCAATTTTTCCACTCGCAGTCTTAAAACAAGTTTTAATGTTAAGACTAGTAACTTTGAAGTGGCTGGTTGGTGAGGTTTTATGAGTTTTAAACTATGCCATGCAAGCTATTGTAAGCCATTAAACTAAACTCAGTTAGTCTAAGAGACTAACTGAGTTTAGAAAATGCATATTAATTATACGGGCTTTAAGCATTTTGTTTTTCATCCAGCTCACAGCAAATTAGCATACAGTAGCTCCCAAAACATCCCACTGGTTTGGTTTTGGGTTTTTTGAATAATGCTCAGATCGTATGTTGGAGCATGTCATTATTCAGAATGGATGAACATGGTTTCATGCCATAAACGTTAGTGTTTTGTTTTTATGATACATACAGAATGTTACTTTTAGGAAATTGTTTTTATGTCATTTTCATCCACATCTGAATTTAAAGAAACTATGCCTTGAATTAAATTATGTCTTTGAAGTAACCTGGCATTCTTTTCATTAAATCCAGTTGTAAGAAGCATTTACTCTATGCATAGTTAATTTATCAGTTTTTATTTTAAAGCATGGCTGCATGCCTCACTTTCTTCCTTCTGGTTGATTGTCTGGCACTGTATTTATTTGTCAAAATGCATTAGGCAATTTGTTGATTGACTGGCACTAGTAGTAGGAAACGTTAAGGTCTCACTCTCCCTTTCTCTGTTGAAACGATAGTGGTATATTGCAGCAGCTGGATATTCACATGGGGGGTAACTATACGTTCACATTCTCCCAAACATTTCAAAGGCAAAGCCCTCTCAACATCACCTTTCACTTATACTGTGCAGTGCCATCAGACTGCATGTCCTTGGTGCTGTTGTTGTATGCGTTTTGGCTCTCTGTGTGGTAAACAGCTGTTGGTGTGTGCTTTAGTGCCTGATAAACACATTAGACTGTTGTTTACTCTCCTCTAAACTATCCCAGTTCAAACACTTGATAGATTTGGATCTCTTAGCCAGTAATGAAGATGTGAGTGCGCTTTATCTTAGCATTGTACAAAATCACGCTACCCTCTCGTGTTTAACACGTGCATGCATAAAAGTCATGTGCAGTTAACATCTATGCCTCTATGTTGCCAGAATGGAAAACGTTTCTGATATGTCTCAAATAATTTTCCAGCTTGCAGCTTTCTTTACCGTAATATCGAGGCGTCCATCATGCAGATGCCATAAATTCAATTCTATGACCCAGTTTTAGTGTTTGCATATAGCACATGTGTTTGAATAGAGCATCTGGTGATTTAGTGAACTTGTATGCTGCTGCACAGGTTTTGCAACTGTGAAACATATATGGAGGATAAGACGAAATGTTCTTTTAGATAATTTATCAGTTGCATGTAACACTGTGGGCATGGGTCTGTGCATGAACAATGTATATACAACACATTCATAAGTTCCATGTGTTATGCATGATGTATACTAACTATAGTGCTGCTGGCTGCTCCTACACTCTCTGCACGAGAGGAACAGTTTTCCATTCTGAGATGGATCAAAACAATGTCAGTAGCTGGCTGTAGTTACTGGAGAGAGATGTAGACACAATGGAGTATTGCCAAAAGAAGGTGTGGTGTGCCCCTGGGTGCAATTTAAAATACCACCACTCTTTCAGGCACTGGGGCACCAGTCACAACACAAAGCTTCTATTTTCCACCTAAACCTTTATCTGCAATAATGCAGGTTGTTGCACTGCGTTATGATGTCATCTTTTCCACACTGCTTTAGTTTTGAGTTGTGTTTTTTTTTAAATGTCCAAATAAACCACGAATGTTAATTTAGAACAACATTAAACTGATTCACTGTTTAGCAGTAAAACTACATCCTCTGATTTTCATTAATGTCAAATTATGAACAGTAACTTTAAAACCTCTCATCTGCTGCTGTGGTTCAGGATGAAATGCTAGATATATGAGATCAGGCTCCAGGTTTGGTCCGGCAGCATTAGGATTGAAGCTCGTGTGAAAGCTCTATTATACTTGATTGAATTATCTCCTTACACAGAGTGGGAGGCCAGAGTATAAACAAGTCACTCCGAACAGGCAGAGGGACAGATGAGTTTCCGTCAGTTGTTTTTGTTAGGCCAGCACTTTATTGTAAAACTGAAATGATATTGTTCCTGTGGCAGCTCTATGTAAATGTTTTGTGTGCAGTATTCCTCCATTTCATGCCGAGCGCTTGCTCTGTTTACCACTGTTTACTGAGCGATAGGGGCTACTGTACCGTGTCCTTGCTCCTGATCAACTGTCTCAATGTGGGTAGAAGGTGAAATCACGACAGGCGAAGCAGGGAGGCTTGCTGCTTCTGCAAATGGCTGTAGATGGAAAAGTAAAACAGACATGAAGCTAAAGATAATGTCAGGTTTCTGTAATTGTGTGTATGGACCGACTTCTGTGCCAATGCAAATTTACAGAGCGTTTGGGGAAAGAACACTGGATAAATGTGCACCTCCGAACACAAACAACAGCCTCCCACATTCCACATGGAGAGTGTTTGTTTGTGCGGTCAGAGTTTGGGATCCGTCACATGGCTGAAACTGTGTGTGTCTTCAGTGGTTTGTGTTTTTGAAGGTGAGGACGATTGGAGACTGACAGAGGGATGTTGACTCCAGTGACTCGACACATCTACACCACTCTCAGCATCAACAAACACACAGTTGTGAACGTGTTTGAGTACAGGTATACACTCCAGTGGATGCTTTTACTTTCTTGCCTCTTAACATTGTTATTGAGATCTTTTAAAACAGAGGTGTCCAACGTAAGGCCCAGGGGCCAGAATGGGCCCAGCAAAAACTCCAATCTCACCCACATGGACATTCACATTACACCAAAGTGATTAAGTAACATATAATCAATTAAATGAGGCGGAAAGTCATGTTTTTCCACTTTTGGCTATATAAATTTGTTTTTCACAATTCCACAGTAAAATAAATAAATAAATAGGAATTTTTCTGTGAATTAACAGAAACTTTTTATAATCACAGGACAGTAATTTCAGTCCTACTAACAAATGTTTCTCAGCTCAACCACGACATTGCACGATAAAGCATTTCTTTATCATGTAGAAAAGCTGGGATTATTGAAATTTCACTTCTTTTTATGAAAATTAGAAATCCCAGAGATTAAATGTGCAGTTAAACTACTTTACCTCAACAAAAAAGGGACTTTTACTAAGATCAGATTGGACGGTTTGTAACACTGGTAACACTAGATATTGTTCCCACTTCCAGAAGTCTGAGGAACAAGGATAGCTTTGTGGCACATCACATGCTAATTAGAAGCCGTGATTGTGTGTGCGCTCCAGGATCTATCTGTCAATGCCACTCAGGTAGCCATGCTATCACTGTTAGTGTCAGCATCAGTGTGAGTCAGCTGGTATCACTCATTGGTATCTGTATCTGTGAGGCCTACACCCTGACCCTGTATCTCTCCCATTTCCCACACCTCTGTCTTGCTTGTGTATTGTCAGCCTAAACCCCAGATTTCCTGGTATGTTGGTGGAATTTCGGCTATTTTTCCAGGTCACTGTTGTTTGTGCCTTGCGAGGTGTGTCTGTAAATCCCCACACAGGGAGGGAGATAAACACACTCTCACTGTCACACACATATACAAACCTCGTCACATTGCAGCCCACACCTTGTACGGTGAAGAATTCACCGTGACTAACTCTCTAACTGTCTGACTCCGGCTCAGCACTGAGCTCTCGCCTGTGTATTCTTCAAGCCAACACTAAGCTTGACTTCTGGCCCAGCAGTCAGGAGTTAAATCACGAATATATTAGTGATGACAAATTGATGATGGACCAGGTCAAACAAGCTTTCTGCTCTGGAAAATTCCTTTAGGTCCACTGACATATGCTTGTATGCGTCAGTTGGAGCAAATTGCAAAAGCAAGGGAAATATTGCATCTACAACAGTATGTGTGAAAGAAAAAGTTTAGAGGAAAGGTTTTTTTGCCAGAATTGATTTGGCAAGCCTCTCAGACCAGTGTGTTGACTATAGTTTTGGCGTTGCACTGCTGTACCACAATGCTTTGCAGTCACTCAGCTACATGAGCGGCTGAGCAAAGGCAGCAGTTAGTGAAAAACTGGACAATTTGGGGGTTGGAGGGCAGTTGCAGTGGATCTCAGCAGATAAATCTTTAATGTCATAATCCCTTTTTCCACTTAAAGCACACATCAATTCATACTCGTGCTTTTTTCCTCCCTTTCTGTCTTTACACTCCTCAGGCAGGTCTCAGGAGGTCACGTAAATATTAGTTTGAGCTCCCTAACAAATCTGCACCTCCTGCTGCTCCCAAAGGCCCTCCAATCCAACAGTGTTTCTGCAAAGCTACACCGTGTAATACCTAATGGCTGACACCCACCACATCAAATAGAGGCAGAGCAAAAGAATAAAAGATGAGTGAAGGAGTTGACAAGAGTGAGCAGCTCACTGCAGGCCAGATTTAAATCCAGCAAAGCAGGTGTTCTCCTGAATAGCTTTACCTCATTGCTGGCCAGCCTGAGGAGAGCTTAGCTACATGAGCAAGCTCTTAATGTTTAGGAGGTGTCAACAGGCAGCAAATCGCTGCTGGTCATTCACAGTGCCAGAGCTTTTCTGTTAATATGCCTAAACTTTATGACCCCCGACCTTACTAGACTCACGTTAAACCTGAAAACAGGTCCTTCTGGCCTTGAGGCGTAAACTCATCCCACTGCACACACACACAAACACTTGTATGTTGCGATGCATTGGTCATGATCGGTGAGTGACACAGTAGGAAGGACCGCCAACACGCTGAGGGTTTTACCAGACAGGTGATAGGGTAGTTCAGGGAGCAGTGATGGGGTGCTATACAAGCGTGCAGGTACGTACATGTGAATATGTGTGCAAAACAGATCGCATGGCCGACACCCAGACCACCCCCAAGGTGGATCTCCGGCTAGATTCCCACCAACAGGACGCCTGTATCGGAGGTGGTCGAGGGAGGGGGGAGGTGGATGGAGGGCGGTCAAAGAGATGTGCCACACGGGGCGGGTAATGATGATGAATTGTGAGGAGCATAGTTTGGCTCAGATTAGGATCTGCTGATAAACATGCCCGCCAGCTCTCTGGGTAACCTTATACATTTCTTTCTCTCCTAAATCTACCAGTTTAAGTCAGCGTCTTCCTCCCCACTGTCATTAAAATCTCTCTTCCAGTGTAAGCTTAAGTTCTGCCTATGTACCTCTAGCATGAGTGTTCACGGATTTATATGTAACCGGAGTTCATTCTCTATTCTCAGAGTTGTTGTCATTTGGCTCCCAGAGCTCAGACTGACACGCATTACAGCCGGGGCATAAGGTTTATCAATCTTTTTAACTGTCAGTACTGAGACACAGGAGGAGTTTAGAGAGCAAGACAGAGAAAATATAGAGCAAGTGTTTAAAATGAAAAAACACTCAAAAATTTAGAAAATGTGAAAAAAAAAACTGTAAAAAAAAAGCGAGAGAGAGAAAAATCCAAAGACACTTACAGCAGCATTTTTCATTATACCAGTTTGAACGCTCTCTGCTTTTTAAAGAGAAAATGCAGAAAATTCAGCTCCATCTGAGCAGCGCTTGTACCTTGTGACTTTACCACAAAGCTCCTCTCAAAGCAGTGATCCAAGTCAGGCTACTTGGCCTTACGGGATTAACGGATAACTTTGATTTACTACAGCCTAGATTTTATGTTACAGCTTTGGCCATTGTTTGTATTGATTTTGATAATAGCCCACTAAGTTAATTGCTGAGAACTGGAAACATGGCAAGCGCTGCTACAACAGGGGAAAAGGGGTGGCTTCTTTATTTGGAAGTCAGAACACGCTGGCACACCTGTAATGTCAGTAATCATGAAATAATTCCTCGCTGTACTGGAAAACCAACCACCTCCAAAAACTTTCCTCGAGATGAGCGGTGCAGTCTCTAAAATGTGACGGATCTTTGCAAAATTGTGTCCTACTTTTGGTTTGTTTACTTTGGCTATTCTGCATCTTACTGTTTGTGTTAGTTAAGCTACCCAATTAAAAAAATCCTAAATGCAGCAGTTAATTTAGTGAGTAATCCTAACCTACTGTGCCAGTAACCAAACAGGAAAGGATCTAAGCTGACCAAGAAAATGATGTATCCTTTAAACCCTCTGTGTTGTTTGATGCTTTATTTGTCCCCTCAGTTAGTACAGCCTCCCTCTTCTCTTCCTGCTGCCTGCCAGCAGCAAAGAGTAATGGTTTGCCTGTCATACTCTTGAACTGGAATGCTCCCAGCCTGGCATCCAGGACACAGATAGACTCTGCCACCGGACGCTGGCACTAGAATAGTCTCAGTGACTGGAATGGCTTGATAAAATTACCCTAAGGGACAATAAAGCTTATCTTATCTAATGATATTGGCCTCCCATGGCTATTAAAAGACCACTGTGGTCTCCAGACCACAGCCTGCAGATGCAGAGAGCCCAGAGATGATCTCTCCGGGCTGAGGAGAAGAACGGATGGTTTCTGAAACAGCTTCAGGTATTACAACCTTACATCAAAAAATTGTAATAAGACAAATTTTAGCTGTGGTGAAGAAGCAGCAGTTCAAAGCTTTATCTGTCAGGTCTTTTTGTTCTTGTATGTGATATCCCGTACATCTTATCGGGAGTCTCTGGACTCTCTAATATAACTGAGACTGAACTGGACAGAGTCTGGGGAGCTGAGGGGGCTGAAGCAAAGAAGATTGCTGGAAAAGTATTCCCTTTGATAAGCCGGCCAAGAAGCCTTTGATTAAATGTGGTCCCAGCAGGAGCCCACACTAGGTCCTCTGTGGCACAACCATGTCCAATCACCAGCTATCAACAGCCCCGGGTAATTACAGCCATCTAGTCATTAGCCTGGGACCCACCTGGAATTCCACATAGCGCAGGGTGGGATAGGGCCAGCAGGGGTTGGGGTTTAAGCTGGGCCTTTAATCAAACACTTCCCTCCCCTTGACTGATATCACACACCCTCCCCAACCCACACAGAATCAGCCTTTGTACTGACATAGATTGTATTATTAGTGCTCCATTGTGTGTGTGTGTGTGTGTGTGTGTGTGTGTGTGTGTGTGTGTGTGTGTGTGTGGGCAATAACACGGCACGTTATGACAGCATGTAATGTTTACAGACTGGCTCTGCAGCCTCGATATGCTCATCTGAACAAAAAACCAGGATTCCAGTGTCAGACTAATGCACCATATATTTCATATGAACATCTGCTTAGATAAGGCAATATACACAATGTTATACAAGCAAGATGAAGAGCAAAGAAGTGAAATCTGTCTGATGTTATGGTTTGGTGTGACTGAACAGCCATCAAGGCCTCGGTTTTCTTCATCTTCTTCTCAGCAGCAAGCTGAAAACTGGAGCACACCAGATAATCACAGTAATGGGAGTGCTCTTCTCTCTCCTTTTGTCAGCCAATGTAGTGCAGCGTCTTCCTCGAAAGAGAAACCAAACAGCACTTTACAGCTTAAATAAATCGCTTTAAACAGCTTTTTTTCCTTCTTCTTCTGTTTTTTTGTTTTCGCAGTCGCATTCAAAGTTCCAATAACACAATGTCTGTGTCTCCGTCGTCTGTTAGTCCTCTGTTTGGACTGCTTGGCCGCACACAGCCAAACTTACACTCAGATGTCCACTCAAATTGCACTTACCAAGTCCAACCTAGTATTCTTTTTTTCGTTTTCTTTTTTAGGTAAAAGTGTGTTTCCCCCAAAACGAAGCAACGTTATGTGAGTATATGATGTTGTTGTAATAATACTGGATATGTCTGAAGGCTCAGTTAATGTCAAAATTCGTCTTTAAAGCATCATGAAAGCAGCAAACCATTTCAACCCAACAACTGAGTCTTCAGTGAAAGCCTAACCCACCTGAACCCCAAAGGTGGTATCACTGTTCATCTGATCCCAGCAGTTCAGTCTCAGGGCCTTTCACAAACAGGGGCTAATGGGTATTAATTCATATTGACGGGTACTGAATTCTAGTGCTTTCACAGAGACGGGGAGAAAAGCCATGCATTGAGTCGAGGTTGCGGGAAAGGGGAAGGCGGAGATCCAGAGCACTTTTGGACAAACTTTCCCAGAATGCCGTGTTCCACAGGATATCCTGCACAGGGGAAAGGGGCGGGGTTGCTTTGCAGGGAGCGTAGGGGGCGTGTCCTCAGGTCTGGTCCAGCCATTCAGCTCGTTTGGGAGCCTTGCACGTGTGTATGTCTACAGCTTCCTCACAGTCCTTACACTCCACAGAGCAGCACCACTTGAACTTGCACTCGCACTTGGTGATTTGCTTGACTCTCGTGGTGTCGTAGCCACGCCCACAGCACATGACCTCACAGCCGTCTGTGCCGCGCGATGTCTTATTGCAGACCCGTCCGGCTGTGCCCAGGGAACCTGCAACAGAATGGCAAAACAGAATTTACTGGTCCCGTTTCACTTCTCTGCTACTTACTCAGCTCTAAACACAAGGCTGATATCGATAGAGTCACGCTGATGATTTACAGGTCTCAACTTGTGCATAAAATACCATACACTAAAAGTGTTCTGAATTATTTAGATTGATCATAATTCAGTCATCCTTATCTACACTCTTTTTTGTCTTCCCCTCCTATTTTCATATCTGAAATTCATCTGGTCGCAACATGGCTGCATTTACGCATTGGCTCCTTTTGTTAGTAGCTGTCAGCAAAAGTAAAACTTAATTTCCTAAAAAGTTAAGACATTGTGTATGTTTTTTTAATGAATACATAATTTAGAGCTTATAAAATATATATATATATAAAAGAATGTTGCAGGTTTTTGAGTAACATAGGCTGCTGTCCAAATTAAGTCTTTTTCAGGCAATGACTTGCTTATTTCAGGAAGACAACAGCAAACCACATCCTGCATGTATTACTGCAGCACGGCACCACCAGGCTGCCTGCAGTGCAGAAAACATTCAGCGCATTATAAAATGATGCAAAGGAGGCCTTGATATCTAACAAGAATGGGAAAACATTTTAGATCTGCAGCAGTCTGCTTAGCTCCCAAACATTTACAGTGCTGCTAGAAGAAGAGGTGAAATAACACAGTGGTAAACATGACTCTTATCCAGGTTGTTTTTAAATATATTGCAAACATAAAATTAAACCTTTAGCATCTTGGGGTTTTTTTTGGTTTTTTTAAAAAAAGAGACATTTCTCAAGCACACACAGTTTAGCACACCCAGCAGCCCTCTCGCCAGATACTTTCCATCAGGTGGCAAGACATAACGAGACCGAGACAACGGGGAAAAACATTAGGAAGAGCATGTAGCAGTTAGGTCACGTCTCCCGATGGCTGACCAATCACCTGCCAAAGCAAACTGTCTTTGGGAAGTATAAAGAGGATGAAAATTGTGCCATAGAAGGTATGAAGTGATTCTGGCACAAGGATAAACATGGAGGCAAGCAGGTAACGTCAGCCCTGCAGGAGCACACCTGGATCCAATGTGTTGAACATCTGATAAATATCTTTGTCTTGTTTTTCAAGCAACCAAAATCTTTATTAGAAACGTGGCTGCGCAACAAAGAGGCAGAGCTGCATGTCTGAATTATAAAACAAAAATGAAATACAATAAGATATGATCAGAAGATAGGTACTCTGGCTGCTAAAAACAGAAATATGTAAGTACAACAATTTACTTTTTTTAAAAATTCACCATCTTTAAGTACGTCCCATAAACACGTTTATCTTTGCCTTTGCAATCACTGTAATACAAATAATAATCTTTTTTTTAATTTCTGCAACAGAAGTCAGAGGTTTGATCAGTGCAACGTGTTGGCCAATAGTGAATGTATCGTAGCGTTGCCGTTTCATATCGTCTGTGTCTTATGTGAAAGTCACCCCAAACGAGATTAGCGCTCATGTTTGGTGTGAGAAGCTCCCTGTTTGAACTGCTACCTATCACAACAAGCTGCCCGTAGAACAACAAACCCACACACACAACTATGCGGTGTTGGTAGAGTGGCCTATAGTTACACTGCCTTTCCCAAGCCACTGCTCCCTTTGAAGCCACCCTATGTGTGTGTATGGGTGTGTGTGTGCGGGTTAAATGGACAGTGGAGCGTGACAGACAGACAGGCTCTCACACTCTGAGGCCCACTTTGGCCTCCAGCTATGCTTAGTTCAGACAGACAGAGAGGGAGAGAGACTGTGACAGACAGAAATTAAATTAGCTGCTTGTGTCCCTAGGCTGTGGATTCCACTGGGAAGGTGAGAAAGAGGGGGAGGACAGATGAGGGGCAAAGGAAAAGGCAGACAAAGGGAGCAAGGGTGAGGGAGAACTGGGAAGAGCTTCTCGGTGATGCGGGCATTGATGTCAGTGCCCCAAAAACTGTCTGATAGTAATGCATCCATCAAAGAGCCAATCAGAAACGGACATAAATGATCAGGTGCATTGTGCAAAGGTTGATGAAGACATCCCCGGACCATGGGGTCATGTGTATATGTGTGTGTGCGTTGACAGAGACTGACAGAGGTCAGGTGGTCACGGCCGTCAACGGCTGTTTCCCCAGGGTACAAGGATATTAGCTTCCACAGACATCACACAGGCTGTGTTATCTGACTACCATTACACACACACACACACACGGACACACACAAACACACTAGTCATGCATGAGTATACACACAGCATACACATAACACCACTAAAACATAACACAGTCGGGGCAATCCATCAACATCCATGAGAAAATGCTTCCCCGTCTTTCAGTTCTGCCGTCTTACCTGCTGCTTTGTCCTGCAGGCAGTAATCCGGGGAGCTCTCAAAGTACACCAGGTCATTTTTGGTAGGCTTCCTGAAGTCCTTGTTAGCTACAGTGAGACCTGTCCCATCTTGATTCATCATCACCTCGATAGCCCCGTTGTATTTTCTCCTCAGGTAGTCACCCGTCTTCCTGAAGTCTGACATAGCATTCCAGCATGTCCGTAGCGTACAAGAGCCGCTCACTCCGTGACATTTACACTCCAGCTTCATGAAGCGCTTCACCGCCTAAGTGAAGGAGATTTTGCAAATTCTCAGAATGCAGCACCACTGCAGGATTTTTTATTTTTATTTTCTTTTATGCAAATTATGACATATTTCCTCATTAAATGCACCTCTTACTACACCCAATGTCTTGTGGGTAGTTTTAGCTTTGTTAGCTCAGATTTTGAGTTAATTAGCTTGTTTTTTACTGAATTTCCCAACGTCACTGCCATCAGCAAATTACCATGGGGCTGGATGCCATTTCCAGAAAGAGATGTTCTACTGAATTTTGTAATGAATCCGATTCACATCGGATTAGAATTAAAGACAACACCGTTTTCATCTCTGCCTAGATGGTTTCTACGGTGGCCCTGAGAGGTCAACCACACTGCAATTTAAGAAAAAAACAGCAAAAACACACAAAACACAATGGAAGTGTTTTTGAGAGACATTAATGTGATGAAACAGCTGCAGAAGTGACAAAAACCAAAACATGTGAAGGATCGCACTGAGACAGAATGTTTGGAGTAGTGAGGGAGAAAAAGAAATGCAGGGTAACGTGTGTTTTATTCACTAGATTCTAATAAGACTGTGTGTAAATGTTATACAATTATTGATTTGTTGTTGTGCTCTTCCAGATTATATAAGATGTCAAAATCTTAATCTGGAACACCCCCACCAACCCTAAGTCCCAACAGTCCAAGTGAATGTAAACAGTACTAAAACTCTAAAACTTGCAACTGTTGTGTATTTGTGAGTTGCTAAATAAGCCATACACAGAGCACTGACCAGGCTCTATGCATGAAGGTGCTGCAGCCGTGCTTTTAAGTGGAAAAGAGCAAATATGCTGCATTGCTGGCTGTACATGACTGGTTCTATCCTGCTAATAACCAAAACAAATCCTGTTTTCACTTTTAAGACTTTACCACGGGGCGCTCGTGGCTCAAGAGTTGGGAGTTTGCCTTGTAATCGGAAGGTCGCCGGTTCGAGCCCCGGCTCGTTCAGTCTCGGTCGTTGTGTCCTTGGGCAAGACGCTTCACCTACCGCCTACTGGTGTTAGCCAGAAGGGCCGATGGCGCGATATGGCAGCCTCGCCTCTGTCAGTCTGCTCCAGGGCAGCTGTGGCTACAACTGTAGCTGCCTCCACCAGTGTGTGAATGTGTGTGTGCTTTGGGGTCCCTAGGGGGGACTAGTAAAAGCTCTATACAAATACAGGCCATTTACCATTAGCGCTGTAACGCGCTAACTCGTTTATTTGTGCTTTTGCAGCATTTTTCTATTTTGCTCCTGTTTTCTTAATCAGCAGTGTTTTTAACCTTTCAGGGCCACCATAGTTTTCACATGTAGATTCAGTAACAATGTAACTGTGAAAGCCACTGATGATTATCCAGTTCGCGAATATAAAACTGAAAGTGTCTGTTTGCTTTTAAATGTTGTTAAATGTACGCTTGAAACATCCACATCAGGGGTTCCTTATGTTCAGTGTGTCTCAATGCATAGCAGTCACACACTTACTGTTCTGCCACAGCGGTTGTTGTGTAGGTTCATGAGTGCCCGAGCATCTCGGACCGTTCTCTCTTTGGCATCTATGAAGGTTTTGGAAAATTTTATCCCGTAGTTGATGTTATCGCTACAGCCACCCCAGTCAAATTCTCCTCTATCGTCTTTATCTCGTCCGCGTTTGTGTGGGTCGCAGTTGCACGTCCTCAGCTCCCCCTGGCTGCAGGCTCGAGTGAGCGCGTAGACTACTCCTGCTGAGGAGATGGCATAGACGAATGCTGCTTCACGGCTGCCTGAGAGTAAAAGCAGAAAAGCCAAATGAGAAACAGAGGTTAGATGGGGGTAGAGGTTAGAATAACATAATCCGTTTCTGAATACGGAAACTGCAGTTACTCATATCATGCCATGCAATAGATTCTCTGAGTTCCAAAGACTTTGCAGCCCACATGTTATCATGCATACACAAATATACATAATGCTATGACAGGGCCTAGGTATGAGGACACTGAAGGTGCAGCTGACAGGGCATATCAGGCTTGAAGTAGAGTATACACCAGCTCTGTTTAAATATTATCATGGAAATAATCCTAGCTGTGGGGCTCTCCTCTGCTCACATAAATTGTTTGAATACAGACACAGTGATACCCCATTAATCAGCGCCAGGGTGATGTCATGACAGCATTATCTACCATTGCTCTGCTCATCTGTTCTTTTCTGGTCTCTTTCGTTCTTTAGAATATGACTCATCTTTTGTTTGGCCAAAGACACAGAGAGAATTAGATATAGTGTTTGGTCACAGTTGCTTTTTGCAGCACCTCCGGGAATGAACAATCCAAAAAACATGGCAGCAAGAGGCAAGGAGCTTCTTCATTTTTAGACAGTTTATCGACGGGATAAAAACCATTTTTATTTGGTGTCTCTGTGCTCAAAGTTCAAAGCAAACGGGAGAACCTGAAGTGAAACTGAAATGAGGTCGTTAATCTCTATTTTTAAAACTGGCTGCTAGTGAATTTCACAAGCAATAACTTGGCTATTTGGTCTGTCAGTTTGCCCAGGTCAGGATATTTAAACAGAAATTAGCCATGAAAGTCGATAAAGATAAAAGCCCTAATGATTTCACAATCTCGCCCTGAGAAAACAAGTGGCATTTAACAGAAATCCAAAAATCATTAGTTGGATGGACTCAGTGAGCATCATCTTGGAACATTCAGCTCCTGGAAGTATAAACCGTAATTGAGACATTTGCATTTTGATCCAACGCACTCAGGCTAGAAAAGCGCTCAGGTTTATTTCTCATGTTCATGTTTGATTTGCACTTCATATCTTTAGCTGAACCACCGCGTGCGCCCTCCTTTTAAAGATGCTTGCATTTGTCTGATAACCTGGAAGAAGCTAGGATACAGTAATGCTGACTGCATTCATCAGAAGCGCTTTTGCATTTCAAGCTTTTAGCACCTAGCTGCATTAGTGAAGCGAGACCTTCTTCTCAAAATGTGTCAAAGGATTAAGTTTCACGAAATGAAAATACCAGCACTTTAGCTAACTAAGGGTGGGACACTTCACATTCACCCTGCTCCTGAAGAGTTTGTGCGATCCAACCTGCATGCTCTGTATTCACTGGAGTGTCCCATTTCGTCTGTGAGGAGATGGGGGCAGTGGGGGTGGGGCGGGGTTGTATGTGGGAGAGGGCTGGGGAGGGCACTGCTGGTCATCTTTCAAACCTGCGATGTTTGTCTGACAGTGAGAATATCTCTCTAAATATTTACATCTACATTACTGTTTATTCCTCTCCACCCCACACACACATGCAGCCTTTATCTCCATATCTGCTACTTTTTGTTCCATGCATCATCAGCCCCCACACATGCTTGGGATAGCAGTAGCAGGCCACGGAAAGTCAGTGATGTCAGAAACCGAGTTCGCAGATCATTACATGGAGAAACCTTTGGAATGCAAGCATGCTGATCCACACAGGTATGCACACATGGGTATTCACAGACGCGGACTAAAGCTTTCTTGGCTGCTGCCTCAAAGCACACTGTGCGCTGTCTATCTTGCGTGCTGCACAATATCGTTTATTACTTAGTAAATACTGATATCTATGACTAGCTAGTTTATTGTGATGGTGCTTTGTTTTCTCTATTATTATGTTGCTCTTTGTTGTTTGCTGTCTCCTCTGTTTGTTTTTTTTGTTTGTTTTTTTTTTTCTCCATACAGGTGACCCAGGAGTTCTTTTTTTTTTTCTCTCTCTTCCCCCCCCTTCTCACCGTCTCTTCTCCCCTTTGGTTTTCTTTCTTTCTCTCCCCCTCTTTCTCTCATTCATTCCCCCTGTCCTATTTATTAAAAAAAAAAAAAAAAAAAAAAAAAAAAAAAAAAAGACAAAGGATGAACTGAAGCTCTGCCATCACGTAATGTCGCATACTGCTGTTTCTGATGTCATTAAAAAAAAAAAAAAAGAAACCGAGTTCGCGGAGACAAACAACCTGCGCCCCGACACAACAGTGAGCAGCTGCTAATGGAGGATTTCCTTCTATGCAACAAAGTGAAACAAAAAGCATAATCCATGCATATAATTTGAAGGATTAGCATCACAGTGACACTCCTTGTACCTGTACCCATGCTACATTCAGAATGCAACAATAGTCATTTAGTGCTGAGAAAGCATTTGGGAAAGAAAATAATTATGAATAACGTATCATTTAATCTTCAATGCTAAATCACCAGGTGATTGTTCTCACTTGTAAAGGTCTTCAAGAGGATGAATTACACATCCGCTGCCTTAGAAAAATATGTATGGGACTGTGCCTGTGTGTATGCATGACTGTGCAGCAAAGTTGAAATTTCTGGCAGGGGCTGAAAAACCAAATGACGACAATTCCACGTCTTGATGTGTGTGTGTGTTTATTGATGAGGCATAAGCATTACAACAGTCCATTGCTGACTGTAAACACGGCGTACTAGCATACGTAAAGTAGGAAAAGCAAGAGAGAACAAAGAGAAGTGAAAGAAAAGGAAGAAAAACTGAACGAGAAAGGTGAAAATGAGGATTCCCATAGTCACAGTCAGAGCTTGGCTTCACCCTCCATTCCCTCTGGCATCACATTTACTTTCCACACACACGCAGACTTACTCCTCAGCAGGACACGTCCAAAGACAGTGTGGTCACGGTCCAGTGTGCTGCAGTTCCATCGATGGTGTCTGAACTGGTGCTGGCACTCTCTGATCCACTCTTTGGTTCCCTCCCCAATTGCCTGCATGATGTCAGGGTGGCGTTGGCAAAGCTGCCGCTGCTTGTTCACCAGGCCGGGGATGTTGTCACAGATTACACGGGCACCGAGTGCGCCGATATACCTACGATAAACAAACAAACACATTTAGAGCTATTTCAAACTGAATCCACCATCCCCTGGCCATGCGTACTCAAAAATCAGCAGGCAAGAGCGATTGATTATATATTGTAACTGATTGCTAAACCCTGGTGCCCTTATGAGAACATGTAGGCACAAGTGGAAAAACGCACCTATAGGTGGTGAGCAGCAGTTCCAGTCCTCTGTAAGTCAGAGTTCACTACACTTAACAGTTTAAGGTTTGCGAGTAGGAGGGGAGTGGAAACCATTTACTCCGCTCTCCAAATAAATAAGCACTTAACCTCTCCCCACAAGACCTGTGTGTGTATGTGTGTTTAAATGTTTCCCAAAGACATAGTTGAAATCATGCTGTCACAAATCAGAGCAGGACGTCTGGGGCCTCCAATAACCCTGTCAAACTAAGAACCCATTTACTCACTTTATTCCTCTCTGTCCTCTGCCTGATTGCTCTCATCTTGCTCACTGTTCCCCTGCATGCCTCTTGCAGTCTCTCTCCCTCGCCATAATAAAACAGACTTTTACAATGTCCTATCAAGATAAATGGTGCATTGAGATTGCCCAGAATAAACTCTAATTGTGATAGGCCTCTCGGTGTGTGTGCGTGAGCGCGAGACCTCTTGCAGCTTCGTAGTCACAAGGCTTTGGCGGTTCAGTGAGGAGAGGCCAGGGAGCCTGTAGCTGTGTGGCCATGTTTTATGAGGCCGGGCAAGAGGATGGAGACTGGAGACTCTACACTCCCCAGAGAGGGATTAGAGGGGAGGGAAAAAAGAACAGAGTGCTCATCAAAGGAAAGTGCCAGAGCAGCAATTCACACTTAATTTTCTCTCTTCGCTCTCGCCCTCTTTCTGAGAGTAAGGAGGACTTGTGGATTTTATAGGATAGTAAATCATTATCCACAGGTCTAAAACAACTTTCTGCACTGTGGGTCACCAGAGGAAGACGACTGGGAGACATGGTGACACCGAGCTGGGCTCTGATTTTAAATGACACAGACAGAACTTGTAACTAATGCAAAAGAAAAAGAAAACAGACCAAGTAAATATGAAATTACTTTTCTTTTCTGTTACATATAAGGAACCCAAGTTAAACTTCTGATAGAGGCACGCACAAAGGATGAATGTCAGCAACACACACTCACATCTCTGTTTTATCGTCCCCTCCCAATTAATACAGCAAAGTCTTCATTTCGGATGAACATATACAGCAATTTTATTAAATCGAACATATTATTTTGCTCATTTCTGAAGTGGCTACAACAGCCCGTAACATTTTTGCTCCCACCCTAAGGTGGTACAGCTCCTGATCTGTCCATGTCACCACTCAGCAGCCATCCACCAAAAACAAACAAACAAATAAATCTATGAATAAATATAAGGAACAGTTAGAGGAAGCAGTATATCTCCTACACACTGAATCCCACCCAAAGTCAGTAATGCCAAGTCAAAGCCTCTACCCATAACTGCTTTCAATCTACACAAACTATTAGGCATTCCATCATCGCTACGCCTGCCCACACACAGACACTTCTCCTGTAAACACACTCACAGGCATGGACATTTTCACTTATGTTAGTGCGCAGGCACTGAGATATTTTTTAACCCGTTCGCCTACGCTCCGCGCGGCTGGTTTGGGTGGTGTTTTAGTGAAGTCATGTGTGTTTGTGAGTGGTACCTGGTGAATTAATGACTGCTGTGCCTCGTCCAATGCGGGCTCCAGCTGAGCCGAACACGCGCTCAGCCAACAGCGCCGACATAAATTACGTTTATCGCTCTATTATTATTCCAGCACACCGACACGAAGAAAAGGCATTTTAGAAGTTTGAATCTTACTCATGAACTCATACGATTTTCTTTTTCTTACTTTAACGTCCTGTCGTGCTCTTTGCTCATTTTCGAGTCAGTTGGAATTAAATTGGACGATGACAGAAAAGCGCATTAAGAGTTTTTCTTTACACTCACTACCTCGTAAAATCAGTCGTGAGCGCAATCTGTGGTGGCAGATATGCGACTATTACAACCCAGCACATTTAGATTCTGCATAAAATTTTCTAAACAAAAAAAGAAAAGAAAGGGAAAAAGAGAGTATTAAAATGTTGCCATCAGTTCCGATGAGAGAAGCACTGTCAGCTGTGCAGTGCGTCCGCGATAATAAATTAACTGATCCAAACCCTCATAACCGCCTTTTCTGTTCGCTGCTGGAAAATTAGCTGGAATGAAGGTTTTTGGGGTTTTTTGTTTCTTTTTTGCTTTCGGAAAAAAAGCGATTAAAATAATCTTCATAAGTTACAGTTGATCTCGCTTTGGATCCCTGAACAGTTTTCTAGGGAAAGAAAATAGAGCTGAGTTAAAGCTTCAGTTTCGTTAGAATAATCCGTTATATTTTGTGGGCATTTGTATTATTTAAAATCGTTATGCTGAATTATCATTAGCGTAATAATGATGATGATGTAGTAAATAAATCAGTGTAGCAGGTAGGCCAGTATGTGTGATGGATGCAGACTCACCACCATGAGGAGTCCACCCGAGGCGTCACAAGCAGCAGCAACAACAGACACGCGCAATAAATCCTCGAACTGGCACCGGCGTTCTGGCATGAAGAAGATCGGGGTGAGAGTCTAGCTCCCGCCGGCGAACCACAGCGCTGAATCTGAGCTGCACGGAGACTGGGAATCCTGTTTAACCCCAACATGACTTTTCCTCACTTTTTTTTTTTTTTTTTTAGCCCAAATGTACCAAAAAAGACCACAAAAAAAATCAAATCTCAGAAGAAACTCCAAACTTCACTTGATATTGTGAGGTGTGAGAGTAGCCGTGCAGCAGGGAGGCCTCATTATCCAATGTTTGGCTTCATGGAGCGCGGCTGTCAGCAAAGAGAGGAGCGCGTTGTCGGTGCCATGTGCGCACCAGACTCTCCACTGAGAGCTTCTGGATGCCAACTGGAGGTTTACCTGGAGAGGCGAGCAACAAGTGTCGGTAGTTAGTTCCCGCACAAACACTTATCCTTGTTTTCGTTTCGTTTGTTTGTTTTGTTTTTAACTTGGTTCAGGGGCAAAAGTAGGGTCCGAATCAGCGCTGGAGCCAAGTGTTTTCAGACGAGAGACTGCGGTTCTGTCGGCTGTGTGCTGGGTCGGATGCTAGCACCGGATCTCTCCTTTATTAGTGCACGGTGGACAGTGTCCGAGCTGAGAGAGAGGGGGGAGAGAGAGAAAGAGAGAGAGACATGAGGGAGGGTTCGCGCTGATAGCTCCTCTCGCTCATTGGGCAGAAGAAGGGGTTACAGAGTTTGACGAGGAAAGAGATATTAAAAAGGATGGAGAAAGGTGCGCGCGTGTGTGTGCGTACGTGTTGGGTGGAGGGGTGGTGATGATGCTGAGGTGGAGAGGGTCCTATTGTGCGCCGTTGATCCGTAACCACAGACAGAAATGATTATAACTAATGATTTGTTTTACAACCCTGTAAAATCAGATAATTCAATCCTAAAAATATTTTACTTTTTATTAAAGGAGTTTTCGATTTTAAAGACTATTTTTTTAAATGTTTTTCTATATATCTTTAAAAAAAACACACATATTGTGTGCCAGTCATTAATAATTTTAGTGACCCAGTATTGTGCTGTTTCTTCTGTATCCTGTTGCTTATTATGCTGTTCCTGCCCTTTTCAAAAACTTCATTTTGAAAGATCGATCATAAAAGAGACTAAAATAAACCTCCAGCCCAGAAAAACGTTTATCAGATATTGTTATAAATTACAATGATTTGTAGGCTGATAAATAAATAAAGTAGTTCAGTGAGAGAAGTCATTATACATATTATTATATTACGCCTAAATATTTATGAAATCTGCTCCACTTAAAGCCGAGCAGAAGGAGAAAAACAGGGAATGTGCGATTAGAAGAACAGAGCCAAATCGTCCAGTGGAACAGCACTACGGCTTAAATACGAACCACATGTGTAAGTCAGAGAGTGCTGAGGCAGCGCTGGATACACACACACACACACACACACACACACACACACACACACACACACACACACACACACACACACACACACACACACACACACACACACAGTGTCTGGAGTTTACCACTCTCACCTTCATCCCCATGTTTGTTTGTGCGTTCGTGTTGTCTTCAGGTTTTGGCCGTTGTCCTGTCATCCTCTCAAATCACTCCTGACAGATAAAAAGACCTCGGAAGCATCCAGAGATCTTTCACAAGCTCAAGAACCACTTCTTGACTTTTTGACATGCACAAATTCAGTTTTCATCAGCCGGAGCTGAACATTTGTAGGCCTCTGACGTTGGAAAATAGGAATACCGCAGTTGCTTCAGCTGACCCCATTAATTCTAGCAAACGCGTAAACAAATCGGGAAAAATCCCTGTCGGAATTGAAACTATTAGAATTAGCAATAGCTGCTGCAAAGTGTTACTTCTTCAAAAGCTTGAGAAAACAGTTCCCCGTGTTTATGCCAAAGCTGGTGTTAAAGCTAAGCTACTTTTGTAGACATTTGTATTTCTGCTTAGAGCTGGCCAGACAGGCAGCTACTGTCTTTGTTTTCAGAGAGAAGCACATGCACGACCAGACAGGGCAGAGTGGGTACAGGTTTGCGAGAGGCCGCGAGGTGAGGCAAAGAAGCTAAGCTCTGGAGAATATTTGTGCACTGCAGTTTAGCTCACAATTTTCTGCAAAATCAAAAGGTATTAGGGAAGCACAAACACGGCTGAGTTATGCTTTCCCTCCTGGGGCTGGAGCTGGAACAGACTTTCTCCCTCTCTTTCCCTCTCCCAGCCTGTGAACTTGACCCCAGCTTTCTCTTCATAAACAATAACAGAGTCAAGTGCCTCCTTGTCAGTTGGAAGAAAAGTTTGCCCTGATGTACGGGGTCCAATCTGGCAACCATCTCCTCAGAAGAGAAGTACTGAAGGGGGGTTGCTTTGTTTAAACGCTGAGGTGAAAGGGGGATAAAGGTGAGATTTACAGAGGCTGAAGGTTAGGACTAATCTAGTTAAATTATATTTCGATAAATTGTAATTGCTTGGGATTAATTTCTGATGGAAAAGTTGCTGCTGGAAAAAGGACTGGCTCGAATGGGAGACCTAGAGGCATGCAGTGAAGCTGGAAGAGGTATGTTGTTGGATGCCACCAGCCAGGCAGCCCAGGGATGAGCTCAGTGTGTATTCCCATCCCCTGGCAGGCTGCAGGAGGGAGAACAGCCTGTCGTCAGGCTTGGCAGATTCCCATTCTGATGGGACAGGTGGAAGAGAGACAAAGACGTACGGAAAAGCTGAGACATCTTCCAGACTGATACCAAGAACTTCGAAACAGTGAAGTGACTCATTTGCTACAAGTCCAATTTTTTAATCATCTTGTCTAGATAAGTTTTTTGATTAGACATCTTTGTTGTCTGCGCGTTACACACGTGTTACAGTATTTGGAATGAATCCGTTTTGTGATTTTCAGGGTTTGGTTGGGTTTAGGCACAAAAGCAGCCTAATCAAGTGTTGTTAAAGAGCATAGTTTGAATTTGATTTTGAAGACATCTGATTTGGGTTAAAATGACGTCTTCACTAAGGTTTGGAGGCCGTTATCTTCATGGCTACAGTAATAAATACTTGGATAAAGTTAGGGATTAACCATCGTCATGTTGACTGTTAAATTGAAATGAGGAACAAGCAGCAGTCTTCTCTGTTTGTTGATCCATTCACGCACGCCAGCCTCTTCTCCACACAAGAACGTCACCTCACTTCCTCCTTTGCTCCCAGTAAAATTTGTACAGACGCATAACGGCACTCGCTGATGCGTTTAAAGACAATTTCCTTGTTTGCCTTCTCATAAAGCACTTTGAATACGTTATAACCTGGTTTCCCATCCAGAGAGCATCGTCCATGCTTCACGGAAAAGAGTTAGAAAAGAATATCCATGACCTTTGGGGATCTCAACATGTACTTCTGTTGTTTCATTTATTACAGACAATTGAACTGTGAACTACACAGTGATCCTCTTTCCTCTTCTAGCATAGCTTTTGAACAATCACCATCTCACGCAACTTGCTATTGGATCCTGTCAACGGGACATCGTAGCCTCTCCATTGGCTGAGTTGTCGCTCTATAGGCTGAGTTTTATTCAAATGGACCATATTGTTCAGCTCAGAGTGCATGAAGCTTCTGTTTATAATCATAATACTGATCATTTTAGATTATTTTACTGGAACTTGTCTTAATTTCTTGTAAAGTAAAGTAATGTAAAGTAGGCATGGTGATAAGATGAACTAGCCTAGTTACCTGAGTAAACAACAATCATCCTGAAATCCTTTAGCATTATGTATAGATCTAATGAAAGGTCAGAATACTACCCACACTCTAAAAATATACAGTCCTAAAGGGACGGACAAATCACAAAGTGTGTGTGCACGTTGGCACACATGCATGCAAGCCACCCGGAGAACTAGATCTGAGTCTTGTAAATTTAGATCTGTGGACAAAGATGAAGTACCTTGAACAAACACAGCTTCACTGGAACTCCAGAAGCTTCTGAAATGTCTGGCCAGCGCTCAAAGAAGGTGTCAGAACTTATTTTGAACCACTTCACCCCTTGGTGCAAACTGTGCAATATTAGACATGTCCATTGAGAGAAAAATTGTGTTTGCACGGGTGTAAAAACTTTGCATGCACGCACATATCCGTAACTGCTACTCTGTGCACCCTCGTGTTACATCATGGTTGGCCCCTAAGCTCTGCATACTTGTATACTTGTGAGCTTTTCCTTCTTTATCCTCAGGACAGCCTGTCATTAATAGATTTTATAGCTGCCATGAACACTCGTAAGTGTCCATAGATGTGCTTGTGATAACTCTATAATAGAACGTTTGCTGGGTCGCTGGAGGATGCCGTCATGCTAAACAGGTCCGAAGCATGCACTCACATAAACATGTACAGAAAAGAGAGCAGGTGACACAGATGACATCAAAGAGATGCCCAGGTCTGCATGGCCTCTTTGATGTTTAATACATCTCAGGCCCTTCTTTGGAAAAAACAGGTATGCCCCGGGCAATGCAAAGACTGATACGCACAGAAAAACACACAGCGATCAACTTGCTGCCTAGATACCGCGTTTCTATTCGCAACGTTTACTTTTTAAAAGAGTCAGATGTTTGAAAATGATCTCATTTGAAATTTACCTTAATAAATGTTGGCCAGCTTTACAGCACACACAGAGTCCTTGTTCCATCTGAGTGACTCTGACTTTGTGCTGAGTAGTTTCCTGTTTTAGTGAGAAACCGTCTGCGTGACGTACGCTGCAGGTCATAGGCAGCTGGTCACATGGTGGCTGGCTGAGGTAGCACAATGAAGAGTGAATCAGTGAATTGAACACTTGTGCAGTGGATATTGTTACTGAAAGAAGAATGTAGCAGTTTGTGATTTTCATTTATTATTTTGAAGTTTAAGAAATCTGCCATTCTGGGTCCAAAAAAAGGAAAACCCAGGTACGTTGTAATAAGGCTTTTGCATAGTTGTGTACGGGTAGATGATTGTAGGGATATGCAGATGACAGCTAAATTATCAGTTTTTCATAAGCATTTCATATAAGCTTGATTAATTAATAAAACATGGTTTCTGCAATAACACTTTCTGAATATTCCCTTTTTTCTAATACATCTATTAGTGGAATCATGACAACTGATATTGATGATAACTATTACTTCACCCTAGACTATCAGTAAAGCATTCATGATAATATAGTTTTAAAAACCTGCTTGCTTTCATGTCTGTTCCCCTGTTCGTGTCCATCCTCTCATTATGCTGTGTATTTAAGTTTTCCTCTGTTGTCATCTCGTCGTCATTGCCTCCTCGATTGTGCCCTGTTTGCTCTGTTATGTCATCAGTTCTAGTTTTCAGTTTAGGTGGCTTTTCTTGTCATTTTTTATTTTATTTCCTGAGCTATAAAGCTGTTCAAGTTCTGTTAAGCCTCTCTGTCAAGTCCTTTTGGGACTACACCATCTCAAGACAGTATTCAGCAGCAACAGGTGGACATACGGTGGCCCAGAGAGGCCAAACAGACTGCAACTTAAGGAGACACCAGGAATAAGAAAAACGCTGCAAAAGCACACAAAACACAACGGAAATAGGGAAAAACAGATTTCCAAAAGCACAAGGGAAGTGTTTCTGGTGTTTCCGTTGTCATTTCTCCTATTTCCATTGTGTTTTGTGTGCAGCGTTTTTCTTATTGCACTGCCTTTGATATAACCAATGTTGGGAAATTTTGCATGATTTGTCTGAATGGGTGATTGTAGATTGAAGTGTATATCACTCCTAGCTCTGGCTAAGACTGAAAGAAAGAGCCATTCACTGGTTAATAGGTGTCTAAGATGACTATTTCTCTCATACTTTGGTATAAAGTGAAAATACAGATTAAATGAGAGCTGTATTAGACCTACAGCAAATTCACAAGTTGAAAAGAATCATGACTGAAAGTGACATTTAATATCATTCTGTTCCTGCCATTTAATTTAAGAACTTCATGAAATAACGATACTCTGCCTTTACAAACACTGGGGAAAGATTTGTTCTAAAGAGCTGGATTTGAGCGTGGTAGTGGAATACCACGTAATACAAGTCTAGAAATTCCATGATCAGCTGTAAGTGGTCTTATTGGAGAATAGAAACAGTTATTAACCACAGCAGCTCAGCTGCAGAGCAGACTGTATACATTTCCAAACCTCCTGTGGCATCAACATCAGCACAAAAACTGTGCACAGGGAGCTTCATGGCATGAGTTTCATTACTCGTCTCTGTCATATTTAAAGCTGTTGCTTCGTCTGAGAAAAGGGGGAAAAACCTGAATGGAGGTTTAATAATCATGTGCATATTTCTGCCTTGATTACTGTATATAACAAGTAACTCTGATCTGGATTAGGTTCACTAAGCCTCCCTGGTGTTTTAGTCTCATAAGTCTTACCTTAAAAACTCCTTCTACACGTAGAAAGCTATAAGCTGAGGGGAGTTGGTGTGCGCTACATCAGTTGTGCTTTTCGAGGTCATTCCAGCAGATTCCATGATGAATTAAGAGCCGTTCATTCTGCTCAGACCAGTTTAAAAAAATGGATCCTAGAGAGTTTAATCCCCCAACTCACACCACAGTACATACAGGAATCAATGTTCTTAATAGAGCATGAATGTGTACATAATCCATGCATGTAATATGTAGTATTTCAAAATATTTGAATATGTACATGCAAGCTAGCGTTTTCCTCTTCTCCTTTCAATTGTTCTTGACGGTAAGGTATTTTTATACTCATGTTGAAAAAAGTCACAATATGAATGTTCTGGACATTCGTTTCTTTAAAATTGATAATTAAACAGAATAAAACACATGAATGTGTTCCCTTCTCTGGATTTAACTCCTTAATGAGCTCTTTGTGACCTGTGATGGAGTCTCTGTGAATTTTCTGTGATCCATCAAAATGTGTGATTGGTTTTCATTTTTGTGTTGAAGGTTGTACAGGTTGCCTGGTATTTTAGGTTGAATTCTTGAGTGGAGGCCATCATGGCCCTTTGGCACACGGATATGTGGCGAGGGCTCTGAGTTGTAGGAGAGGTCCCTCCACGCCCTGAGTGATGAGAGCAGGGTTTAACCGGCTGCAGGTGTGCTCAAGACAGGCGGGTTGGGCCTTTGAAGTGGAAGCCAACTGGGACCCCAGCCCATCTCTGACCAGCAGCCAGAACAGACACATTCGCTTTCAATTAACACTCTCCCTTCTTTCCCAATCCCTGCTTTTTATGCTTTGTGCACATTTTTTTGTGCTAATATATGTTCAATAAAAAAGAGCATGAAAGTTGTGGTGGGGTCGTGTTCATGATTCAAGTAAATACTTATTCCTACTGAGCTGACGAAGGCAGTAATCTGCCTATGTGCATTCAGCTCTTGCTTCACCTCGTGAAGCTCAGGGCCAGGTTGGATGTCCAGAGGACTGCGAGTTCTCTGACACCCTGAACCCTCAGTCATCTTTATACAATGAAATCATGTTTCTCTGGTCACACTCACACCCTGTCTTCTAAATGAAATGCATCCCATATTTAGTGCTTCTACAAAACGGAAAAAGCTATACTAACCCTGCTACTTAAGAAGAAGAGTATAGCAAATGCTGTTGTGGCTTATAAGCTGTTTTCACGAAGCATACATGCTTACATGCCCCTCTCATTACAAAGAGTGAAAAGTGAAATAAATGGCTGTTTCGATGGTAAGTTCCCTATAGGCAGCTACATCTGGCTCCTGTTAGTCACAAGCGTATAAAAAAATGCGGTTAAGTCCCAGGCATTCTGTATTACAGACACACACACTGGGAGGTAAGAGTCCAGCATGGTGGTCACCCCCAGTACTCCCAGTCTATGCAAACCCAGCAGACAACAAGGGGCTCAGACAGAGACTAGTATTGCTGCATAAACAGTAACAATAACCCATATACAGCCTGTGTATGAAATATTAAACCCCCATATATTTGTACCTGCCGGCTTCTGCTGATATGTCTGCATGAGAGTCGGTGTCAATAATTGAAAAACGCAGCTCTGTCTGTAGAAGCAATAATGGACAAAACCACAGCAAAAGACTTAGAATGCAAAAGTGACTTTGTGGGAAGACACAGTCGCGCTCTACGCTGTGTTTGTTTGGGAGAGGGTTTGTGTGTGTGTTCCCAAAGCTCGAGCACCTACCCACAATGCAATTTGACCACCAACAGTTCAGGCTCAGTTTCCTGTGTGCTGTGTTTCTCGCAGCTAATGTCGCCTCAGGCAGAGAAAAGCAGACAACAGAGGTCTTGCACGCTTTCCTGACACGCTCAGCAAGTTCTCAGGTTTGACACCGTTTTGTTTGCAGTCGCATACGAGCTTTTTCAAGTTTCTCTGTGAGGGTTTTGTCATATCCATCCATTTTCTTCTGCTTATCCTATCAGGATCACAGAGAGGCTGGAGCTTCACCCAGCTGCAGTAGGGTGAGAGACGGGGTCCATCTTAGACATGTCGCCATTCCTTAGCTTGTAACATTAACATCAGTTAATTAACGGGTTTGTATTTTGAATTAAAAATGTACTTTTAGCTGCTCCTGTTGCAAAACCCCCAAAAGTTTTTGATTCTTAACTATTGAACAGATAAAGGAAGCTAAAATGTTTCACCATATACTCAAGTATAATGATAATAACTTTACTTAGACGCCCACGCCTGGTGAACTTTGGATTACAAGCCTGTAAAATGAATGAATATGAAAGCATGCCACCATTCAAAAGAAGAATGCAAAGATGATCAACAGGATGTAACAGATGTAAACATACAGTCACAGACAAGCAAGTGAACTCAAGACAGACTACCTCTACATCCCAGAAGTCCAAACAAGTCTGTGTACACTTGGTGACACATTGCCGTGCGATGCTTCAGTACAATTGTGACTCACTGATCAGTCCTCGTTATCACAGCCGCTGATAGAGAAACTACTGACACAGACTTGAAGCATGTGCCGGGGTGTATAATGAGCATCTGATTGTGTAAGTGTAATGTTGACAAAATCATTAGCAAGAAATGCTTATCCCTTGACAAGTCAGACTCAGAAGCAGCTGGAAAATGGTGATGTTTATAAGGTTTTTCATCTTTTCGCCCCATTAGAGACTGAACTTTGATTTTTATGTGTAGTGCAAGTATTCTGGTAGTCTCTAAATGTTACTAACGTCAAAGCCAGCTAATCTTGAGCCAGCAGGCCTGTCTGAATAACTCAGAAGCCCTGGGAGTCTGTCTCTATCCTTTAACCTCCTGCTGCTTTAAATCCTGGACAAAACAGTTCTATTGATGTGATTTCAAATTAAGTGGGTTCTCCTAACAACTTTTGCATTAGCGATATTGAAATTCGATGCCGGAGTAATGTCACCACTATGTTCTGACACAAACAAACCTGTTCAAAGCTGTTAAATAAGAGAACTGGTCATCATCAGAAGTGTGCACATCTTTGGGTCTTGACAGTCCTGCTGCTGCTGGCATTATCTAAAGACTCACACTGCCCTGCAAGGAATAGCGACAACAGTGTGCTAGCCTCATAAATTAGCCTTCGTGCATGCCAAGCTGATGTAAACAAACTGTAAGAGACCACCGGCATCAAAATCAAAACTTTTTTCTTCTTGGTAAAGAGCAGCGGCCTTCACGCCATATTTTAACAATAGATGTGTTGTGGCTACCTGAAGCAGTCCAGTAAAAGCTGGCATTTGTCCTGGACTGTCAGAGTGAAATGTTGCCCTTATGTCAGCTCTCAGTAAACTCTCTGACTGTGATGGACGGGCCCTCTCGTGGTCTCCTGAGATCTAACACACTGTAAGATACACTGAGGCTTAGATCAGCCTCTGGAGTGCTTTAAAATCCTGGAAGCATCTCCTGGCTTCTTGCTGCCAGGTTTCAGTAAATGGTGAAGTTCAGAGAGTTTGACGCCTGGTTGAAAAGTACTTCAGGCAGCAGTGGAAGAAATACTCATATCTTTACATGAGAAAAAGTAGCTATTTGGTGTACTACTTAAGCAAGGGTACTAATTAAGAAGAGGGATGTGACAGTTTTAGGTTAGCATTAACACCTATGTATTATTGGGGGGGGGGGGGTTATGTCTCTGAGTGGTAGAGAGGGAGCTATTGTTTACTGTATTGTCAGAGATTCCCAATCTAAGGTTTTATTTGTTGACTTTATATTTTTAAAAATGTGAATGACTTTAATGCATTACTAACAGTTTTTATCCCTGATACATGTCATGGGCCCTGAATCTTTTTCCTTGAAATGGCCATAAAGCCAAAACTCAAACTGAGAAACAAATTAAATGAAAGTACAAATAGCAGTGCTTACGTAAATAAACTTTCCATCAGTGAAGATTGGAAGGTTGTTGGTTTCTTTTGGTTCTTGGCTTACTTACATTTTGGAATTAGACTGAATTCTGGCTTGTGTCCCGCACTGTTGTTCCTTTGAATCCTGTCAGTCTGTCCATCCAACGGGTGGGTCAGTTCAGAAAGTTCCAACAAAAACTGGTCATCTGGCAAAATAAGTGGAACCCAACTCAACTTTTGTTTCAACGCAACACAACCTCAACGAACCTAGACTGATGCTGGCCAATCACATACAGATAATAGCTGGTAGATTGTTCTATAACGTCAATAGTCTGCTACAATGTGAATTTCCAACATTAACCTCATGATTACAACAGAGAAAGAAACAAAGAAAGATGCTGGTGTAACAACCATTATTCAATTCAATTCAATTTTATTTAAATAGTGTCAAATCACAATAACAGGTGCTTTCTATTGTAAAGTAAAGACAATAATACAGAGAAAACACCAACATTCAAATGACCACCTATGAGCAAGCACTTGGTGACAGTGGGAAGGAAAAACTCAATTTTAGCAGGAAGAAACCTCAGGAAGAAAATTATGCAGTGAGTTTTCTGGGATTTTTTATTCTTTCCTTGTAGCAGCATACTGCCACAAGTGCAGCCTTGTGTGTCGTTTTAGTGCAGGCCTTTAGCCTTGCATGAACTGCTGTCACTGCAAATACTTAAGCCCTTGATCCACTGGGATTCTTCCAGTTCACATCTGAACTCCACTACCAACTGTGGTCATCATTCATCAATGTTTCTGTGCATGACTGTGTAACCTTGTGCTTCTAAGCCAACTCCATGGTCCTCTTTGTTGGTTATCTGTCGCTCTAATGTTTCATCAGTTCGCTCTCTCAATGAGTTTCCTTCACTGTAACATTCTTGTTTTTCCACCCCAAGTCCTTAACTTGGCAATGAAACTTGTGCCTGACACAAACTCATCTTTCTGAAGAAAAAAAAGGTAATCCAGAAAGCGTCCAATTAGATCACAGAGCAATAGATCCATCCATCAGTTTGTTTCCGCTGCTTATCTAGGTCTGGATTGCATGGACAGCAAGATGCCCAGAGCTGCCCAGAGGAACTGGTGGAGGTCACTGGCAGGAGGCCAGTGACCTCCACCAGTTCCTCTGGGCAGAGAGTGAGGTGTTACCAAGCTAGCTGAGATGCATGATCTCTCCGGTGTGTCTTTCCCAGGGTCTCCACTAATTTGGATATGCCTACAACACCTCACAGAGTCTACCTGATCAGATGCCTAAACCACCTTAACTGGGTCTTTTCAATATGAGAGTCCTTCTCACTCTAGTGGAGAACCCCAACACAATTTGGAGGATGATTGTTTCCACAACTTGTATCCAACATCTCATTCTTTAAGTCACTATCAGCAGCTCGTGGCCGTAGGTGAGTGAGTCTTCCAACAGAAGACTATAGTAAATCAACAGCTTTGCTTTCAGGTTCAGGTCTCTCTTAATCATGCCAGTCTGCTACAATATCTGAATAATATCTGTCAACAATATCTGCCAATCTTCTGCCCCCTTCTTCCCTCACTTGTGATATACATGAATTACTCAAAACTCTGCTCCTTTCCAACTGTGAACCATGAGGTCAGACTTGGAAGTGCAAAATGTTCCTCCAGCTGCTTTGCATTTGGCTGCACATTGCCCTAGTACAAGCTGAAGGTCATTGTTCAGTGAAGAACCACATTGTCAGAAGAACAACATCACTCCAAAATTCAAAGACTCAGGCTACCAAAACCAGTACCCTATTATATACTCAGTACATTAGCCTATGCAGTCCAAAAACTTATGAACAAAAGCCCTGGCGAAGTAACTTACTGCCCAATACTTTATAATCCTCAAACACCCCCTACAAGTCCAAGGAAGACATGTAGAAAGTTTTGTAAACACCCATGCACCCTCAAATATCCTCAAGAGAGGTCCGGTGTTCCATGACCAAGAAGGAAACCACATTGTTCGTCCAGAATCTGAGGTTGATCTCAAAGATGGACTCTTCTCTCCAGTAGTCTGCACTTCCCAAGGAAGCCGAGTGTGATATCCCTAAATCTGAAATACACCTCCAAAAGCCAATTTATGGGTAGGGGGACACCCACCCCAGTTTGAAGGGCACAGTCCGCAACATCCATGCAGTGTTGCAGATGCATGTCAACCCAAGAACATCCAGAGCTTTAAAGGATTAGGTGGAGCTGATCATTCCAAGGGGTAAAATCACTGGAGAGCAAACTCTGCCTCCTCTCCAGAGGGTGCTGGGGCTGAGGGTTGTTTTTCTATAGACTTCTATAAAACTAGAAGGCATTTTAGAACCAGAAGAATTGCATTCATCTTTAATACTGTCTATGGCGGTGGGCTGTTATCTGTTTTTTTGCCTCAGATCTTTTGCTGAGGCACCAACTGCACCTAAACCAAAACGTTTTATGTCGTTAGAATGAGGCTGACATGGACATTTATTTTATGTGTTATATGTGAGAATGTCCATTCTGACTCACCCCAGTATTTACAGGAGTTCATCTGTAAAACCACTTTTGCAAATTATAAGCGCAGGTGTTTCTTGGAATATCAGTTCTGAAACTACCAGATAACTTCTTAAAGGGGGCATTGCTTCATCTACTAAGATTGAGCATCAAGATAGTTTTTTGCAGGCTGATAGAGATAGACTACAACAGAATTTGCATGACGTAGCATGAACATTAAATTAAAGGTCTTTTAAATCAAACAGACTGCCTTATCAGTCTCTGCATGGGATTTAAAACAGACGCTGTAGCAGAGAGAAACACATGTCCACGTTAAGCAGTTTCACTGATCAAGCTGATATGAGCTATGAGAACCGAGCTGGAACGTATCCCCTCCTAGAGGTGCTGCTGCAACCTGTCAGGAACCATACTTACTCAGTCTTTTCATGTTGTCATTAAAACTATCAATGTGTGATGCTGCTTTCATGAAGAAGGTAACTAGCAATGATCAGACAACATGTAATTTGTTGGGATGTGGATGTTTTGGAAACAGATGATATAAATTGTTTTGCATTTCTTTGGTTTTGCGATCTGTGTTGGGACCATCTCTGCTAAGAGAAGAATGAAGAAGAAAGAAATCGAAAGCAAAGAGCAGAGGAGTGACTGATTGCAGGGCACACAACCAAATGGGAACCAGAGACTGTGAGTTGTCAGCGCTGCTACAGATTTATACTTTACCTGCTACCCTGGGATCTGCCACACATACACCTGGTCAGAACAGAACAAAAGAGGGGGGGGAGATGTGAAAAGGTTTGTGCACGGAGTCAGAGGTCAAACGGTGTGATAGGATTAGTAATAGATGCCTACAAAGATGATAAGAGATGGAGAGGGCTGGCTCTGGGGCAAAAACAGCAACTTCAGCTGGGTCTTATTTAGATCAGCCTTTTGTACTCTGGAGCCCTGTGCGCCCGCCTGTGCATCTGCCCTCCGCATGTTGGACAGCACTGGGTGGGTTTTTCTGCCTTTTCTGCCCTTTACTCACACACTGCCCTATTTCTTTCTCCAGAGTGTAAGAGCTGAAACTGTCTTTCCAAGGAGGGTATTTATTCTTTTTTTCTGATTTAAAAATGACTTAAATCAGTTAATGATGACTTCCTATTGAATTTGATTCTGAAATTAAAACCGATAGTGAAATAAAGGTATAATAATGCATAATATGGGACAAAGATATTAGAAGCACCCTGTTCAATTAGTTAGAGTTATAGACTCTGAAGGCTGATCCTGAACATCAGGAAGGCAAAAGTTATCCAGCATCTGCAACAAGCTCATTTCCCCTTTCATTATTAAAGTTTCGTCACAGCTTAAACTAAAGAAATACTGAGTCATTGAAGGAAAACTCACAAAAAAGTGTTTAAGAGGCGAAATATTAACCAAACTGGGCATTCTCAAAGCAACACTTTCCATTTGCTGAACAGGACAAATATTTGGATTTCCAGCCTACAGCAGATGCATCACAACTCTTGAGTACCACACAAACATGCAAACATACTCAACTACTTAGTGTTGGATTGGATCTCTAGAAAGCCTTTACTGTCCTTGTTCTCTGCGAAATACAACAAATTTAGGAGTGCAACTCCCAAATGGTGCATTAAAGCACCAGCAACTGTGAAACACTAACAATAACTTCCCATGTCTAATCAACACACACACACACAACATATCCTGCTGATATTCTGCTGGTCGCATCACAGCCCTCGGGTTTGAAGACTTAAAGCTCTGATCTTATTAATGTGGTCTGGCTCGCCACAGGCAGCTTGTGGACAGCAGTATATGAAACCACTGAGTGTAACTGACAGACACAGATGACAGAACATGCCCAGTCTACAAGTTAACACACCGCAGAGCTCCTAACTGTTACTTTGACTCAGGTCTGGTCTGAATTAGATCCTCTCATCCCTTCTGCAGACCGCATACCCTGATTTAACCCCAACACCTGGATAAACCTCAACTGGTCATTTCTGAATCCCAGAATCGGTGCCTTTTTATTGGCTTGTTGGTCAGCTGGTCTCTGCTCTTTATCTCTTCTATGCTCTCTTATATTCATCACTGAGTTAAGTTAAGAGGAGATGCAAATGGGCATATCCCACCTGTACAGAGTTAGCTCTTGGGGGGCCTGCAGACAAGACTTTTCCTGAACACATCTGCAAAATCTTTATGGATATGTCAAATAAATTTTTAACATTCAACCCACTTAAAGACTGCTAAATGGTTGCTCATATTAATTGTGACCAACGTTTCTAACAAAGAGATCAGGTCATCTAAGACGCACAGCTTTGACTATGCGCTAACAGCTTGCTCACCCATTTGGTGTTTAAACCTTCTGTTTGTGAAGGGCAGCCAATTAGAAGAAGGATGGGTTAAAGGGAGAGCATTTTTCAAATTGTGGGTCAACTGAGGACCTCTACCAAGTCCCAATTTAAGATAAATAGGAATTACTGTGAACTCTGAATCATTCAGAGCTGTTCTAATAGAGTCCAGGAATAAAAAAAGAAAAAGAATGGCGCACCTTTTAAAGACCGACTGATCTGACTACGTAATGTTTTATCTACAGGGAATGGTGGAAGTATAATGCATAAAAGCTATGGCAAGACAAGAACAGGTGGCAGGTGTATGTGTGTTTGTGTGTGTGGTCAGATCTTGGCAGTCAGTCACTGGTGGTGAGATATGAGGCTTAACTGGCTTTATCTTAGATGGTACTGAAAGGCCACACTGGCTGCCAGACGTTATGAAGGTATAACTGCTTGAGAAGAAGTATATCCAGATGTGTGCTGGTGTGCACGCTAATGGCCCTCAGTTACTCTCAGATTAGCGAACACACCACCCACCCACACACACACACACACACACACACACACACACACACACACACACACACACACACACACACACACACACACACACACACACACAGCCCAGCAAACAAACACATAAAAGTACTGTCAAAAGAATCTCCTCAGGCTCCCTCACAGGAAGGCCCCATTAAAGTGTGTGCATTGATTAGAAAAAAAAAAGTCTGCCCTGTGGCTCCCGATAGCCATCTCCTCCCCTCATTGGGTTTCTACTCAAGCTGCAAGCTGGGCAGCTCCAAGTCTATAACTGCACCCCCCAGGGGGAAACACTATAATGGAGTTAAGGAACCTCTTTAAGCTCCAGATAAAGAAAATGTACCCATACTTAATGCCAGATTCCCCATGTTGCTTGTGGGCACATATATATTAGCATGCTGTGTTTTAAATGTGTTTAGTAATGGAAAAAATGGACAAGTAGAGGGATTCATGTGCATTCAAACAACAGAGAGTAAGAGTCTCTCATAAAACATTAAGGTGTAACTCAGCTGGTCTTAGAGAAACACAAATCTGAAAATTCATGTCCTTTTTATACACAGAATAATCTTGCATTAAGTAAAGGGGGAGGTGTCAGTCAGTTAAAAGAACTTCCCATCCTGAAGACAGAAAAAGTGTTGAATCATTATTAGCATTTCCTCTATGCTGCCAAAGACTGCCATAAACCATTCACTTCCTGATGGCACAATTATTAATGTTGGTAATAAGTAGCATAGGTAACATTTTCAGAGGAGCCTGACTTTAATGAGCAGCCTCACTCGCATCTGCCACACAAGCAATACTATGTCTTACATGGGAATTCGACTGAGAGCCTGTCTTTCCCCTTGCAGTTGAAGCAATCTCATCATGACGTTATAATGTAGATAGATGGCTCTGACCTGGCAGACTATGCTCCATAACTGCTAATGGAAGAGAAAAGCAATATTTTACTTCTTGTGCAATTCTGCTGGCAGTCAGTCTGAATTACAAGGCTGTGGACCAAGACCGCCTTTGCTTTGTATTGATCTGTCCGAAAGCAGCACATCTAAGACAGTGAGAGAAACAGCGTACCAGATATGCATCATGTTAGTGGCAAAACAATGTCTCTCACCCTTTCACCAGCTCTCTTGAACCTATAATTTCAGTGGCTCTAATCAGCCATAGGATCAGCCTTGATCTCCACTTGACCTGGAAACCTTAATAAATTGCACTCTTTGATTGACACCACATTTGTACACTATACTTTTTCCCAGTGGCCCAATAAGTTTGTGGCTTATCTTTTTTTTTTTTTTGACTTCTCATTTTTGAGCACAGTCACAGTGTGGAGGAGTCATGAGATTTCCTTTAGCATAGCTAGACTTTCCCATGCGTGAACAAGCATGGGAACCACTTAGTATAAAGTTCTGTCTTCACACTGAGCTAACATTTTAAAATCTGATCCTATTGTCAATGTTTCTCAATAGGAACAACAAACAGGCCAGAGGGAGCAAAACTAGCTCCGGTTAAACACTCAGCGACGGCAGTGTGTGCAGCAGTCCCTCTCCCTGTGAGGGATAAACACTGTGTCGTGGCCCGATCTGTTTACGAGTTCGCCTCTGGCCGGCCAGGGTCGCAGAGGTTTTGTGTGTGTGTGTGTGTGTGTGTGTGTGTGTGTGTGTGTGTGTGTGTGTGTGTGTGTGTGTGTGTGTGTGTGCGAGAGAGTGTTGGGGAATGTGTGATAGAGGGATTACAGGCGAGCTAGCCGTCGCTTTCATGAGGAAAAAAACAAACACAAGCAGAATGCTAGACCTGCTCCATGCATAGCGTTTATGGTTGGGAAATTAAGTTTTGGGGCTTGGCAGACTCATTCTCTCATCAATGCACAGTGTTGATGAGCTTCAGTCTAGGATGACCAGACAGAACAAATAAAATGTGGGGCAAAAAGTAACCTGTGTACACCCACTGTGGGGGGTTGTTGCTAATAATCAGAGGTTAACAAATAAGTTAACAAACACACATACACAAACAATGCAGGTGTTCTCTTGTTCTCTGGAGACCATCTATCCTCTGTTTCCTTTGTTCTGATTTTCTCTTTTATCTCTTCTTTCCCGGCAGATTTGTCTTTTTTTGTTCACCTGTCATATTCCACCTTTTCCCTGAATGACGCATGTTGAACCCCTCGGAGAGGCGAGCCGAAGTCGTACCAGCCCTCCTGGCAGTGCTCAGCTCTGGCTCCTGATTTTGCAGCTGTTCCCTGGAACCCAACTCGAAGCCGGTTTTACCGCCCTTCTAGGGAACGTGGAGCGGCCTGGGATACATGCTTCTGAACTTACCCACAGGGATGTTTCACAAGAGGCCAGCTGGGAAGTCAGTGGGAGCCAATAGGAAGGTGAGGGGGGTTGAAGGAGAGGGTCAATACCAGAATCCGAAGAGAGTTAAGAGAAAGAATTGGAATGGGTAACGGATGGAGAAAGATTAAAGAAGGTTTGCTTCTGGTTCTGGTTTGTGTGTGAGAAAACCAGAAAAGATGGTGAGTTAGATGACGCACTTTTGATTTTGTTGTCATAAATGTATAATGACAGCTTCATTTTTTCACGTTTTTAAGCCATTTCATAAGCATGCAACAGTCAGCAGGACAACAGCTCACTTCAGAATGCAACCAGAACTTTTCATATGTATCTCCTCTCACTGCGGTGGGATGGGGCAGGGTGTCACCTCTGAGCAAGAAGGTCCTCGGTTCAAACTCACTGGCACACTGGAGCCCTTCAGTGTGGACTTTACATGCTCGCCACTATGTAAGTGCCCCAACATGGGGTAACTTTTATATGCTTTCACCATGACTTTTACCTCTACAGTAAAAAAAAAAGTGTACGCACAATGAAATGGACTGGCCTTTTGTATTCAGTGAAACAAAGCATTTTTTTCCCTTTCTTTGACTCTGAATTCATGCAGACAGGGTTTATGCACGATTTAAAAAACATCACATTGCAACAAACTGAAACTAAAGTACATTCAGCTGGTCAATAAAGAGGGCACGGTTCTACAATGTGGTCCATACTGTACTGATCACAGCTGTGTTATATTGCTGGTGATAGAGCGACCCCTACTGGAAAGTTATGTCTTTACAATTTTCAAACATTCTGAGTTGCTTTGGTGCAATTCTCAAATTCTGTGCATCATCCTACTGTTATGACAATTGTGAAATATCAATGATTTGGGGGGGGTTAATCAATCCAATTTTTTATGACTTAACCAATCAACTTTTTCCTTAATGGTATGACCTCATTGTTTTGTATTTCTGACCGATTAGTAGTATTAAAAATTCAAATGTTTTGGTCCTCCCAGGGACACCAGTGCATGGGCGTAACTTTGTGCTGAACATTGGGGTGAACAACTTTCTGAGATGTGAACTTCAGAAATGTGCCAGACATACAGTCCTGTGAAAAAAATCTATTTGCATGTTTATATTTGCCATAGTCATTTCCAATTATGATAACTCCATTCTGTAAATACTCCAGTTATCTTTGTCTAATGTTAAAATTTGCCTGATGATCTGAAGCATGTAATATTGACATTATTTTATTAACTTAAAAAAGTAATAAAAACTATTTCATTGTAATCATTTGAAGTATATGAGCAGGTGATATTTGCAGGTAACACACGATTGCTTGGGTTTTTGCCCACCTGCAATACCTTCATGGCCCACGAGGGCGCGTAAAGGGGCCTACATTTCGGCTATCGCTGAAACAGCCAACATAAATATACTTCAGTGCGGTAGGGGGCGGAACATAGCAGTTGCCTTTCATCCGCCACTACACACAAAGAAGAAGAAGAAGCCGCACTAACAGAAAGCGAAGAAGAAAGCGATCACCGTAAGGTGTTTGTTTTCGTGTCATCACTGGTAATCTGCCATCTTTATTTCTTTTAGATTATTGGAATAGCAGATGCCAACTTTTATGCATTTATATGAGGTAAGTTGGACATTTGTGAGCTATAGGCACCAACTGACTATCGCTCGTATAATGTAGAATAGTTAAATTCAGGTCCTGTGGACTTGCACGATAGCTACCTGATGCTAGTTATCGTTCTAACGTTACTGGGGCGTGTTAATGTGCGTGCTAGCTAAAACAGTGCTATCTATCAGTAGTAGCATTGGCGACGCTTAGTTGAATGTCCCTGACCTGTTGGTGATTGTTGTCAACAGTCAGCTTTGTAACATTGCAGTAATAACAGTATGGTTGCTTAAATCTAATGGACTTGCAGTGTGTCCTTAAAAAGAATCATGCAAAGGTTGTATCCAGCAAAGCGCTGACACAGAGCCTGAGAGAGGTGCAGTAAGTGTCCACATCCATCTATAAAACACGGTGAGGGTTCGGTAATGGTTTTGTGCGGCATTTGAGACACGATGTGTTGTGAGTTTCTCAAAATTGAAGGAAATATAAATGCAAAAAAGTACAGTCAGATTTAGATCCATCGTGCGCTATCATGTTGAAAGGATCTGATTCACAACAGCTTCATTTTTCTGAATTGCAATGATCCCAAACACACTGCAAGGCACTAAAAGCATACCTGAATGGAAAAACACACAAGTATTCTGAAAAGCAGCCAACATCCAGAGAAGAGCTTTAAATGTCCTGTAAGAAACCTGGACAAATGTTCCTGAAAAAGTAAAGAAATGAGAAAAGCTTGGCTAACAGACTTCGAGCTATGTTGAAGAATAAAGATGGTCGTGTCATGTGACCTTACAAAGCTGTTTATTGTCTTAAATGAATGTATGAACATAACATGTGGTAAACTTTTCTTTCTTATTATTTTATCCAGTGATGGAGCCCGATTACCCTCCAGAAACACTACATACTGAAAGTGATCATGATAGCGTTTGCAACACCTCCTGGGTCTCTGTGTGTCCCCGAGGCCTCTGGAAGGTCCACCAAAAGCGACTAAACAGTCAGCAGACAGCTTCTGATCCAGCAGGTGTAACACGTATGATACTCATTTGTTCCTTGTTATAATGAATGAGTTTTCTTTACTCCAGCTAACAAATATTTCTTTGTATCTTACAGCAATTTCATCAAATAATTGTCCAAGGTTGGGTTCGCTGTGTAGAGTCCAAGTGCGTCTCAAAGCTAACAATGATGAAGCAGAGAATGTAGCATGTGAAAAAACAGGTGAGAAGCTGCCAGCCCAGCCTGATCCGTTCACCGCTGAACTTACTGAATCTGGTACCACACCCTTTGTGAGGTGTAAAGACTCTGTGCTGCAGGTCCCACTGGGTGACTGGACAACACTGAGGCTAGGGGATGGTCAGTGTGATATCACAGAGGCGTGTTTGGAGGGAATGAGAGCTGGGGAGAAGTGTGAGGTAAGATTTAACTGAGTATTGAAGTCTTTGTTTCAGTATTCTGTTTTTTGATGGATGAGGCAGAAAAAATAAATGTAAACTTCATGAAATAAGAAAAGCTTAAAGTGTATTTGGTGTCACAGAAACAGGAGTATTTGAAAACTTTCTTTACAGTTTGTATTCTGTACTATATGCATTCTGGGATATCTGTCTCCAAGTCCACTGTATCAAGTCTGGGATCAATCTTAGCTTGCAGTAAATGATAACCAATCAGACGTCAGGGTCAGTTGACGAGCCGCAGTGATGATTTAAATTGTTTCTTGATTCCCTGCAGCAAAGGAGCCATGAAAAAATGAATTAAATAGACAAATAATTAAATATGTGTAAAATAAAATTAATTGATATTTTAATAAATTGAAATTTAATTAATTATTTCAGCATTAATTAATTTGTGACACATTTGCCCCTTATTGATAGATGTATTTAATTTCTTTAATTTTGGCACTGCTTGACCTCCACAGTGTTTCTTATTTATTTATTTATTCCACACTTGGTCAACAGTTTGCACAGTTAGTTCTTTCAGACAAACCAACCACACTTTCTATCAGTAAAGCACTGCAACCACGTGTGAAAAGCAGCAGGAAGAAGAAAATATTCTTATTAAACCCTGCTGCCTATCTACAATCCAACTTATATTGCAAGTGGGCACCAAAAGTCAAGGAACAAACTAACATTAACATTTATCTCCGGTCCTAACAACACATTTCCAATCAGAATATACCAGAATAATATATATATAAAATAAACGAGGCAAAAAAATAATGGATCCTTTTTCAATTAACTCCAATTTCATTCACATTCTTCATATTGAGTTATCGTTTTAGACATGTAACACTTTTTAAAACAATATAAATTTATACAACTCTTTAAATTATAATGAAGAGACTTCCACAGTCGTATACTCCTAATCGTTGGACTCAATAATCTTTGTGTTGTCCTAGCTAGCTGATGCTTAAAGTAAAATTTCCTTCTGTTGTCTTCTCCCCCCGAACACCTTAAAAATACTCTTTGTAACTTAAATTAATATCTCCAATTTCTCAAATTGATCTCTAATTTCTGGCTGACCATCATTTGATAGCTCATCCTAAAACACACATTTCTCTCAACCTGTGTAAATACTGTTTTGTTTAAATGATCTTTCCCTTCATCTTTCTTGATGAAATCGTGATGGCTAAATGACCGATGCTCTGTCGTGTTTATCCTTGGTTTTGTTTTTAACTGTCAACCGTGTAAAGATGAACGGTCTTAACATTGTATTTTGCTACCCAGATACAGCTTTCTCCTTTGGAAACTGGACCAGATGCTGCTGTTCCCCACCCCTCAGATGAAAGCCTTCCCTTTTTTGCCACAGTGGAATTGCAAGCTTTCACACCAGGCAAGGAAGCCTGGGAGATGTCTCCTGGTGAAAAATGGGAATGGGTCAAGTCACACAAGGACACGGGCGGAGTGAGATTCAGGAGCGAGGATTTGTGGGGGGCCGCGGACAGCTACAGCAAGGCCATGAAACTAGTCATCACTTTTTGTAATCACGTTAGAGATGTGGCGAAAAAGGGATGGGAGTATGAAGCTGAGGAGCAGAGAGAAGCAACTCTGGAAACACTTGATCCTTCAGCTGAAGAACTCAACAAAATGAAAGCTGACCTCCACTCCAACTTGTCCCTGTGCCAGCTAAAACTGAACCAACCAGAGCGGGCTAAGGCCAATGCTGCTAAAGCCACTCAGCTGGAACCTGGCTGTGCCAAAGCCTGGTACCGGCTGGGGAAAGCATGCCAGATTGTGAATGAATTGGAAGAGGCCAAACAGGCATTTAGGAAACTGCTGGAGCTGCAGCCAGAAATGCCTGCTGCTCTGAAAGCGCTTAAAGATATTGCAAGTAGAGAGAAAGCAACAAATGCACAGCTGGGACTGAGACTAAGCAAAATGTTCAGCTCAAGATAAAATATCAGTAGAGAGAAATGTGTGTTCTCATGATTCCCCATTAAATGTAAGTGCATTAACAACCACTGCCTCGATCTAAAATAAAGCCACTGTGATGTTGATTCATGTTTCTCCTCCAACTCTGTTCTTCCTTTCTTGTGAGAGATGCACGAAGGTAGAAATCACACGTCAGAAGGTTTATTTGGAATTGTAGTTGCAGGAGAAAGAGACAAATGACACCATGACAACATTTCTTTGTAGCCTATCTTTTATATTATGGTCTACATCAATTCCCTCATTGCCCCCTATTTTTTTTTTCAGCTTTAAAAATGCATGGATAACAACAATAATTATACTTTAGCATTATAATATAATTTTGATACAAATCCTCCTTCACACCGGTAGATTAACCACGCTAACATAAGAAATGATTTTGGTAGTTACCAGTGCTGAACCAACCAGAGCGGGCTAAGGCCAATGCTGCTAAAGCCACTCAGCTGGAACCCGGCTGTGCCAAAGCCTGGTACCGGCTGGGGAAAGCATGCCAGGGCAGCTATGGCAGAAACCCTACACTGGGTGGTGGTCTAATTTTTTGTTTTATTTCTTGTAAAAGAAAAACCAGTGTTGCCAACTTAGCGACTTTGTCGCTATATTTAGCGAGTTTTCAGGCCCCTTAGCAACTTTTTTTTCTAAAAAGCGACTAGTGACAAATCTGGCGACTTTTTCTGGTGTTATTGGAGACTTGTTTATGACGACTTTTTGACGTGAAAGAGCGTGTTGCTCTTACTCTGAACAAACAGCGGTGCTGCCGTGGGCACCTCACCCGTGCTAAAGCGCTCACGGGCGGAGGATAGTCCTCCCCCAGCTGCAGGAGATGTTCACACCTATGCGTCCAAACTGCAAATGAATCGCGCATGAGCGAAGCCGCTGCTCCGCACTGAGCAGTCAGTTCTTATTTTACTGTTATGCTGTTTTGTGGATCACAAGGTTTAAAACTACTTATAAACACACACACAAAGTAACTCCACCAGAGTGCCTGTTTCGGGTCACTTTTGCCGGTCCAAGACCGCGGTAAAGTGAGCCGTCATTTGTGAGCCGCGGTCAAGCCAGACGCCTCCTATCCGCCGCATAAATTTCCTTGCGCTTTTACACCAGTCTTTACGGTAGCGCCTTTCGACTGAAAGCCTAGACTCGCGCGCACACACACAAATTACAATGGAACAGCCCAATCCGGTTGTTCAGTCTGACGTCACTAGCCGTGTCTGGGTCTAAACTCCGCTGCAGGTCCATATATCAAACGATCACTGTGGCATTACTGAGAGTTGAAAAACTGTCTAAAGTCTTTCATCTTTAATAAAATGATCAGCGTTCTGCTCTACCAGGTGTAACAATTGAGTTTAACATCCAGGCATCCATGAAAACGGAATTTATGACATTTAACGGAGTTAGAAGTTAGCAGGGAGTTAGCTCGCTAGCTTCTATCTAAATACAATATAGCATGTCCTGACTGCGGGGTTTTGGAAACAAATTAAAACATACAGCTTTCTTATCACTTCCAGCATAAATGAAGACAGAAAACTAAACAGCAGTGACGTTTGTAGGGTTACTGAAGTTTGGCTAGCTGGTATATAATGATGTGCTACGTGACCGCTAGCGACATAGCTATGTTAGCATAATATAAACAAGCTAACTTTTTTTCCACTCGATAAAAGTTAACGTGAGTTTTCTCGGTGGTCAGAAACAAATGTAATCGCATGGCAGGATGCTGTAAAAGGACCAAACTTCAGCCAGGAGAACAACTGAGATAATTCATCTACAATACAAAGTTAGTCATTCATATACTGCTGCATGGGCTGGGCTGTAGTTACATCCTAAGGTTTTAAAAACTGAGCTTAAATAAATGATTAGCGGTAATAAAAGCCGAGGGAGGTCAACAGGGATCACTGACTGTTTTAGGAGCTTTTTGAGATCAAATAGAAGAAAATACATAACATTAAACATGTTAACAACACAAAAGCCATATTAAACGCAGACTACTTTAGACCCGGAAGTAGGATTCGTCGCGTCATCACTGAACAACCGGATACAGCCATCGTGACAGTCTGGTTGCATATTCAAAAATTCATTAAAAATCATTCTTAAAAGTTGATGCCAAGCTTTCAACACAATCCTCTTCTCGGACACCTACTTTACCTCTGGGCCAGGTTTTACCCAGATTTACTGTAATATTACTCAGAAATCACAGTAAACTCATATTCAGTGCAATACAGTCAATACACTACAATTATGTTTATTTCAAAAATTCATTAAAAGTCATCCTGAGTAGTTGATGTCCAACTTTCAACACATCCCTCCTCTGGGACACCTACTGTACCTGTGTGCCAGGTTTCAGCCAGATTTACTGTAAAATTCCTCAGAAATTAAAGGACATTTATATGCAATTCAATACAGCCAATACACTACAATTATGGAAATTTCAAAAATTCATTAAAAATCATCCATAATAGTTGAGGTCCAACTTTCAACACTTTCTTACTCTGGGCGTCCTACCGTACCTCTGGGCCAAGTTACATCTCAATTCACTGTAATCTTTATCAAAAATTGAAAGAACAATTATATGTCAATGCTGGATGTGTGTCCTTTCAAAGTGACACTAAATAACAGAACTCAGGCACATCAGGGAATAATCCAAAAGGCAGATTTATTAAACAAAAACAACATACAAAATAGCTCTAACCCATACTACATAACCTAAAAAGAAACAAAGGGACACTTAGAAGCACAAGGAAACAATACTGAAAGGGCAAGAGACACAGTCCAAACATAATCCACAACTAAAATGCCAAAAGAACAAGTCATCCCACATAGCAGACGGGTCTTGCCTGGATCTGGTGTCAAGCCGGCACTGCTGGCTGACTTCTGGCATGGTAAGATGGCACTGTTTATGTGATGGCATGCCACATTTGGCCTGATTGGGTGAATGTGACATGTTGTATAGAGCACTTTGAGTAATATGGGTGAGTAAAAAAGCGCTGTATAAGAATCAGTCCATTCACTGTCTGAACAGAGTTTCGTCATGTTACTTTTGCACTATTATGTTCCAGCACATGTTGTTTATTACATGGCTTACATGGCTAAGGTACACATTAGGCTGACATCTGGGGCCAGAGCTGAAACTTGGCCCAGACGTACAGCAGGTTTCCCGGAGGAGGGATGTGTTGAAAGTTGGACCTCAACTACTCAGGATGATTTTTAATGAATTTCTGACATTTCCATAATTGTAGTGTATTGGCTGTATTGAATTGCATATAAATGTCCTTTAATTTTTGAGGAATTTTACAGTGAATCTGGCTGAAACTTGGCACACAGGTACAGTAGGTGTCCCAGAGGAGGGATGTGTTGAAAGTTGTACCTCAACTACTCAGGATGATTTTTCATGAATTTTTGAAAATTGAGAGAATCCTATTGTATTGACTCTATTAGATTGAATACAAGTTTCCTTTAATTTCTGAGGAATTCTACAGTACATCTGGCTGAAACTTGGCACACAGGTACAGTAGGTGTCCCAGAGGAGGGGTGTGTTCTGAGCCCCCTGCTGTACTCTTTGTACACATATGACTGTGTGGCCACTACCAGCTCCACCACCATCATCAAGTTTGCTGACGACACCGTCGTGGTGGGCCTGATCTCTGATAACAACGAGACGGCCTACCTGAAGGAGATTAGGAATCTGGAGAACTGGTGCCAGAGGAACAACCTCCTTCTAAACGTCAGTAAGACAAAGGAGCTGATAGTGGACTTCAGCACTAAGCAGGAGAGGAACTACCAGACCCCCGTCATCAACGAGTGCCCAGTGGAGAGAGTGGACAGCTTCAAATACCTCGGAGTTCACATCACGTAGGACCTGTCATGGTCCTGTCACATCAACACCGTGGTGAAAAAGGCCCGACAGCGTCTCTACCACCTCAGACGCTTGAGAGACTTCCAACTGCCCTCCAAGGTGCTCAGGAACTTTTACTCGTGCACCATAGAGTGCATCCTGGCGGGAAACATCTTAACCTGGTTCGGGAACAGCACCATGCAGGACAGACGAGCTCTACAGAGGGTTGTGCGGTCAGCTGAGCGCACCATCCGCTCCGAGCTCCCTGACCTGCACTCAATCTACAGCAGGCGGTGCCGGACCAAGGCCAGGAAGATGGTGAAGGACCTCAGCCATCCCAACAACAGACTGTTCTCTCTGTTGAGGTCAGGAAAGCGATTCCGCTCCCTGAAGACCAACACAGAGAGACTGAGGAGGAGCTTCTTCCCGCAGGCGATACGGTCTCTCAATCACACCACCACACAGTACTGACCCACACATATGGTTCTTACACACACACTGGACTTTCTGGACATTGTTTTCACTTCATTACTTAAATCACGCTGCTGTTATTGTGTATATATTTATATTTCTTCATACATTCTTATATAGTTCTATATTGTGTATTTTGTTGTACAGTTATTTTATTTTCAACTTTAATTTATATATTTTATCTTATTCTTTCCCAGTTAAATTTACCCTTCATTCTAATTTGTGTTGTACAGTTATTTCATTTTTAACCTTAATTTATATTTTATTCCTTCCTAGTTAAATTTACCCTTTTTAATTTTTCATATTTATTTCCTATCTTATTCATAGCCTTTTCCTTTTTTGTTTTCTTTAGGTCACGAGCAGTTGTCCAAGCATTTCACTACATATCGTACTGTGTATGACTGTGTACGTGACAAATAAAATTTGAATTTGAATTTGAATTTGAAAGTTGGACCTCAACTACTCAGGATGATTTTTAATGAATTTCTGAAATTTCCATAATTGTAGTGTATTGGCTGTATTGCATTGAATACAAGTACCCTTTGATTTTTGAGGAATTTTACAGTGAATCTGGCTGAAACCTGGCACACAGGTACAGTAGGTGTCCCGGAGGAGGAATGTGTTGAAAGTTGCACCTCAACTACTCAGGATGATTTTTAATGAATTTCTGACATTTCCATAATTGTATTGACTGTATCGGGCTGTTTCATTGTAATTTGTGTGCGCGCATGTGCGTGCGACTGTTCGCGCGAGTGCACGTGTGCGCGGGTATAGGCTTTCAATCGGCACATAAAGCGAAAAGGCGCTACCGTAAAGACTGGTGTAAAAGCGCAAGGAAATTTATGCGGCGGATAGGAGACGGCTGGCTTGACCGCGGCTCACAAATGACGGCTCACTTTACCGCGGTGGTCCAAGCCCGGGTAAAGGAGCAGGGTTGGAATTGTGACATTAAAAAACAATAATTGCTAAAATAAATTTAATTTGTAGTTATAAATAAATTCTAACTGCATTTAATACGTTTTTTGCTCACTTTATGTCTCTTCCACGATGTTATTTCTCTCTCCAACAGTTATATTAGCATGACCCATTATGCAAATTAGGCGATGACGTCATTTAGCGACTTCTAGCGACTTTTAGGACAGCCAATAGCGATTTTCCTTACTGAGGAGTTGGCAACACTGAGAAAAACTTCCGTGTGAACTTTGACAAGACTGTGGATTGCACAACACTGGTCACTACATTCTTCATTTCCGGTTAATACTTGTACAGCTGCTGTTATTGTGTGTGTGTATATATATATTTATTTATATTTCTTTATACATTCTTATATAGTTCTATATTGTGTATTTTGTTGTACAGTTATTTTATTTTCAACTTTAATTTATATATTTTATCTTATTCTTTCCCAGTTAAATTTACCCTTCATTCTAATTTGTGTTGTACAGTTATTTCATTTTTAACCTTAATTTATATTTTATTCCTTCCTAGTTAAATTTACCCTTTTTAATTTTTCATATTTATTTCCTATCTTATTCATAGCCTTTCCTTTTTTTGTTTTCTTTAGGTCACGAGCAGTTGTCCAAGCATTTCACTACATATCGTACTGTGTATGACTGTGTACGTGACAAATAAAATTTGAATTTGACCCTAAACAGCCTCGACACAGTTTGCAGCACATTTCAGGCTAATAGATTCACATTTTTAAGGTATTTTTACTGCTGTCAAATGTAAAATTAGGTCACATTTGACACAAACCGTGTGTGAAGGGTTAAAACGGTAAAACGTTCTTGTACGTTTTACTCCCCGCCGGGTGGAAAGCCGACACACCCAAATACACGGTTGCATCAAAATGCCGAAACCCGGGATCGAACCAGGGACCTTTAGATCTTCAGTCTAACGCTCTCCCAACTGAGCTATTTCGGCACACGGTGTTGAAGGTTACCAGGGTCTACAAACTTTTAAATTGGCTACAAGGCAAAAAAAGATGTTTTCATTCCTGATGCGTGATTAGTTTGAGAAGAGCTTAGCCTGTCTTAACTCGTCGAGTTTAATACGTGACGTGATTTAGCCCCTCAGTTGTATGGTTCCGTTTCACCCACGTGAATATACTCAAACCTACATTATGCATTCTCGTTAAGTAGAACGTGGACTTATTTCAGCTTGGTTTTAATTATCTTCCGAGTTCAGAGGCGAATGCCTTTAAATAAGTAAATCGCTGCAGTCACATGTGAAGTCAGTTTGGTTCAAACGTGCATAAGCCCCAAATGTTAATTATGAGCTGGAAATGGTGTAATCCGTAATCACTGAACAGGGTGATCCGAAGGGCCAGCTCTGTTCTAGGATGCCCTCTGGACCCAGTGGAGGTGGTGAGTGACAGGAGAACGGCGGCTAAGCTGTCATCACTGTTGGACAACATCTCCCACCCCATGCAGCAGACTGTGACAGCACTGAGCAGCTCCTTCAGTGGGAGACTGCGGCACCCACGGTGTGGGACGGAGAGATTTCGCAGGTCTTTCCTCCCCACTGCTGTCAGACTCCACAACAAAGACTTTAACTGAACAAACACACACATCCACACATGTGCAATAACACTAAGTGCAATAATCTTTTCTGGCATCGTTGTATTTTTACTCAGTTGTATATAGCATTCGTATTCTATTTTTATCTTATTGTATATTTTTATTCTATTTTATTCTACTGTATATAGTATATTATTTTATTCTATTCTGTACAGCTGTGTACTGTATTTATTCTTATTGTATTCTAACTTTTGCACTGTCCACTTCCTGCTGTGACAAAACAAATTTCCCACGTGTGGGACTAATAAAGGTTATCTTATCTTATCTTATCCACTAAAGTCTATAATGTTGGCCACGTGACAAAGAAATAATACAGACAATTCCATGTGAAAAAATTAGAAATTTAAAGTTTTTGTCAAAATGTTCGCAAAGACATTGTGTGGTGGACCACTAGAGGGCTCCACTCACACCCAGTGTAAAGAAAGTCTGTTGCTGTGTTTTGGAGCGAAACGTAGTCAGTTCTGTTGTGATGAGGAATAAAGCAGGAGTTAGAATCGAGAGCTCTCGTGTCGTCTGTGTTTACCTCCACAATAGCATTTCTAAACATACTAATTACATTAAGAAAGATAATTATTTCAGGGTAAAAAAAATACTGGGATCAACTATTTTACCCATCTAGCCACAACACAAACCACTGCTGAGCAATGATGTGTTTTAACTTTGTTAACGTCAAAGCTTGTAAAATCAAGTTAAAACTGAGGGTTATCTTCCAGTTTACATACGTTATAAAAACCTAAGCAAGGTTTTGAGCTGCCACTTGAGAAAGCATCGGTTTAAATGTGAGAAAAGCAATCGTTGATGCTTACAAAGTGTTCACTGCGTTTCCAAGTGCTGGGCAGCAGGTTGACTGATCTGCATGGAGAGTAATTTGTGTGGATGGAGCTCAGATGGATGCTCTCCAAGATAAAGACAATGCTGGATACCTCCCACGCAGTCCATGACATGCTGGCTGGTCACAGGAGCATGTTCATTGAGAGACTGAGATTACCAAAAAGCACCACTGAACCACACAGGAAATGATTCCTGTCCGTGGCCATCTCCCTGTACAACTCCTCCAGCTAATACACTGTAAACTGCAAATCGATCAAATATGAAGGAGGTTGGGATGGCTACAAGAAATGACTCCAGCAAAAAGGATACACAGTTCACTGTTAGCATCAGAGCAGGCTAATAATTTCCATACTGGTAATTTTTGGTTCATGTGAAATCTCTTCTTCTTCTGTGGTTCACACCACCCTCACCCTCATAGAGCAGAAACATTCCTACATCCGTATGCTCTTCGTGGACTTCTCATCTGCTTTCAACACAATGATCCTACAGACACTTGTTGATAAATGACTGACTCTTGGACTGAGCTCTACAGGGACACCTGTATCATGAAGGACCCCACTCACCCAGCACACTCACGCTTATTTTGCTCTTCTCAGAAAAGAAGTTGCCAAGTAAAAAAAAAGAAAAAAATCAAGGAACTATTACTTTATCAATATGAATGTCAGCAAAGTCTCATAATGACAGAGATGTAATGTTGCAGTATTAAATGCCCCCCCTCCCATACACGCACACACTCAGTTCTTCTTATTCTTCTGAGACTTTGTGCTGTCCGTTTGCCTCTGGGCTGCTGACAGATGTTTCCATGCATCCAAAATGAGCGCCAGCGGTATGACAATCCACAGGGTGTTCATAAACACAAAGTAGAACCAGAAGTAGATTGGATGTCCCAGCTCGCTGTGGGCGTAGCCATCTCTGTGCTCTGTGAAGAAGTAGAGTACCGCTCCATATGCCTGGCCTGAGTCAGATTACGTGAGAAGACAAAATAAAGCTACAATTAAGCAACAATTTATTTCCACCTGAGGTTGGCATGAAGATAGCTTCTGTCCCGTCTTACCTACTGAAATGATGAGCTGCAGGAGAAATCTGTAGGGCTTATTGGTTAAAAAGGCATAAACAGCCCAAAAGCTGAATGGACCCCACAACCAAGCAGTCACAGTCTCCATACAAACAGTAAAGTTATCAGCACTAGAGAGAAAAGAAACATCAATCGCAACTTTTTAAAATCATTTTTATGCACAAAATTGAGAGCAGAAATGAGCTTACATTGCATATCGACTGTCTCCCTTGCAGTACTCTTTCCCTGTGAGAGAAAAACATAAAACACATTGACCAGATTTTACACACACGCACACACACGCACACACGACAGGTAGGTTATGCATTTTTCTAAACACATGTTCTCCGTTAGTACTCACACAGCTGTGACAGAAAGCGCTGATCTCCTGGAATTATATCATAATATAGCGAGAACCAGCCCTCGATTACACAATGGATGAAGCCACAAACAGCAAACCAGCACACAGCCAGGCGCCTCCATGCGCCCAGGCTGCTGGTGGCCTGGCCGGTGATCAGCCAGGTCACCAGCATAAACAGCCCAGACACAGAAAACAGAAACACCAGAATCTCTGACATCGACCGATCGTTGGCCACATAAGTGGGAATTGAAAGGTCCCGAGGCCAGTAAGGGTGATGAGATGCTTCAGAGGAGTCCATTATCTGTTTGAATACAGAAACATAATCAGCACTAGACTTAAAAGTGTAGAGTTAAACATTCTCTGTATTACATTATATTACATTCTGTTCTAGTTAATTCACAGAGTTAAAAGTGTAGCGTTTTATGTGAGAAGTTCATCGGTGTGCTTTTATCCTTACCGTAGATGCCACCAAATGGGTGTTCAGCTCCACAGGTAATTTGACCTAACACACAGCAGGTCAAAGATTCACTGCTATCTAACATACCCGCGCACATAAACTCAAACGAGGAACTCCGTGCCTGGGGGACGTTACCCGTGGATCACAACAGCCAATCAAACATCTTTAAGCATAGAGCTATTGCACATGAGATCTACTGGCTCACTGATTGGCTCTTCCTCTCGGAACATGGACGTTGTCTATGACATCTACCAATGAAAAGGGATCAGCCCTCTTTTTCAAGGCGAAAGTCATACAATGTTTTAGGGTAGGGTAGAAAATGGCCTTCAATCGGAAGATGCTCCATCTGATAATGATTTAGTAAGGAAATATTTACAGTTAACCTTTCACTCGCATGGACTGAAAATGACGAGAAACAAAATGTAGCTGAAGTAAAGCCCTCTTAAATATACAAACCTAACGTGGAGTGCACCCATGTGATTTCCGATGATCATTTGGTCTAAATAGGTTAAAGGAAAGACTTGTAATTACCCTAAAAACCTTACATTTTTACTTTAAAGTATACGAAACAAAATTTGCTCTTTACGGCATAGTAAGAAAAGAGTCGTCCCAAGCCGTGCCAGGGTTTTATCCCTGCCGTGACCCGGATTCGAACCGGGGTTGCTGCGGCCACAACGCAGAGTACTAACCACTATACGATCACGGCGCGCTACTGGGAGACATGCTCAACAGTGAAGCAGAAGCGTATATGTAACTGTGTGAGCTGCGTCGTCGAAGAGTGGTTTGACGTCTCGCGGCAGACGACTGCTGTTTAAAGTGACGTTGTGACCGTGTGCGGATCTGCTTTCCGTTAAAAATAGTTTAATTAATTAATATTCTAATGTGAGTCCTGCATAAATAGTTTCTTTTTTAATACTGAGAGTCGTTTTCATCTTAGCTGAAGTTTTTTTAAGCTGTTTTTTTAATCAGTTCTTCAGATGGTACCTGTCAAAGCTACAAAAAGGAGGAACAGTAGTAAATATTAAATGTCACTTAAATACTAAATATATGTACAAATAAGTCACAGTTCCATATATATCCTTCATCTATAGATATGTAGTGAGGGCCGTTATTGCTCCCATATGGTCTAGCGGTTAGGATTCCTGGTTTTCACCCAGGCGGCCCGGGTTCGACTCCCGGTATGGGAACTTCGTTTTTTTTTTTATGTTGGTTTTATGGTTTTATCAAATTTGGAACAAAATGTTTTGTATTCATACTTTAATGAGATTCGACAATTTACTTAATGACTTAGAAAGTCAGTTACTGTAAAACAGCAACAAAAAATTATGGGAAGGGTAATCTTAACAATATCTCAATATTATTGCTTTCGTACAGCGTTTCTTCGAGTCCATAACAGTACATAGGATTCCAGGACTCATAAATGATTCAAAGTCACACTTCACAAAGTGTATTAGCGATATGTTTGGTATTAGTATTTTCTGTACGTTTGATATATGAACACGTGATGTATACCACGTGGTTACGTGTCACGTGACGGTACACGGAAGCACTCAACAGATTCTGTTCGGTTTACTCAAACGTTGTACATCAAAATAGCGGTAAAGACTACCCGCGAAGGAGGCTTAAATTGGCGCAGAGAGTGAGTATGGGTGTGTCAGAATCAGAGGAATCTTCTTTGTTACTGGACGAAAAGCTGCTTCGTTTCATGGAGCAGCTGGAGTTACTGGAGGAGAAGCGAGCCACTTTCAACTCTCTCATAGAGCAGGTACCTGTAGTGTCCTTGTTGATAAATAGCCAACATCAGACATTTAAGTTCAATTTTTGCTCCCTAAGAATCTGTAGGTAAAAATATAGAAAATAAATCAAAATGTATATGGCATTTTGGGCTGTAGGTGTTATATAATGGGAAATATCTTAGTGTGGTATATTAACAGACTTTAGGGCTATGTTGACTGTGTTTAAATTCCATAAAAAGCCATATAAGGATTTTCAAAAATAAATTTACGCAAAAAAGGTTTGTAATAAAAATGCTCTTTTTTTACATTCTGCCTGTATAATTTGACTTTACCATTTTCCCCTCAGGGGTGGTTTTCTATGAGCAAGGCACGATATACGATGGGAAACAAACAAGTCTCTGCACTTCAGTATGCAAGTGAGATTGAGCCACTAGTCTGTGTTCAAACTAGGTGAGGAAGCAGTAATTTTTATGAAAAACGAAAAGTCTGTTGATCACTTTAATTTGTTTAAAAGGCTCTTTTAAAACGTATATTTGTATGTAACAGGACACTGGACAATGGTGAGGTGGAATTCACCACTGAAAGATGTACACAAACGTGTCGTAAAGAGTCTGGAAAAGATCAGAGAGCTATAGAGGATATAGGACCTCAAGAAGAAGGTGATGCAGTATTAAAGATGTGTGTCGTTGATGTCTACTATTAACTCTGTTATTGATGACACTATTTGATTTACAAGGTGTCAGGAGAAGAAACAGACCAAAAAGAGAGATTGGAGAAAAAGAGGAAAGCGAGAGCACTGGTAGCGAGAAAGCTCCAGCTGGAAAACGTGACCAGAATCCTCAGCAAGACCCACTGAAGTGGTTTGGAGTTTTGGTGCCACAGTCTCTAAAACATGCACAATCATCTTTCAAGCAAGGTATGTTACATGCCAAAGGACATCTTAGTGTTATGGTTTCAGGTGACACCTACTCTGCCTCAACTATGGATGAGATTATACTTTCAATGTCTGCAAATAGGCTAGGGTCTGCTGTCATCTGAGATGGAAATTTCATGATCGGATGGTGAGCACGAGGGTCCGTGCGAATGCAGAGAAATTACCTTATACTACACATGTGTCCCAGCTGGTTGACTTCACAGAAGTATAACAGGAACCATGTGGAGTAACATGTGACTACTTCTGGACATATATCAGATGAACCAGTCTTTGAATTTGATCCATATGTGCCAGTATTGCCATCTCAAAACAATGCAGCTAGAGAGATCACAACCACAAACACAAAAAATAAACAAATCTACAAAACTGACGATATGCATGAATAGCTTTTAGGAAAAAAAATATGCTACAGAGAAATCAAACACAGGAAAACTGAAAAACATAAAGAGAACACGTGCAATATAATCTGCAGCACATAAAACGCCTTTTTTATTATTGTGTCTATTACCATGTAATGCAAGACTCTAGATATGCAAACCTTAACTCATATGCATATGAATCAAGGTTTGCTTTGTGCAGCTTGTTAGATATGAATAGAGGTTTCCAGAGTCCTGTGTATACTCACAGCACGATGGCTACAGCTTCTGTTGCATAAGTAAATTTGGATATGGGCAAAGATATTTCTTGAAGGTAGGAGAAAGCTCCTGCTGTTCTGCTGCTCCACCACTCACCAATTTAATTGTTGTTTTCTGTCATTACAGTAATAGAACTGTCTGCTGAGATCGCAGCACTCCAGGCTGCAGTTTTGAGCGCCAGACAGGAGCTGAAACACAGCTTGCAAAACAAGCACACTCCAGGGGAAAGGCTCAGCAACTCAGCTGGACAAGGTAGCAGACATAATACTTCTGCTGAGTCAAAGCAGGAGGAGGCTAAAAAACAGCTTTCAGCCAAGGACAGTCAGTAGATGATGCTTCAGGGGCTCGTTAACTAAAAAGAGAGCTTCCTGGTGGAGCTGGACGAGCAGATCCCAGCAGTTCAAGCTTTCTGTGGAAATCATTGGTAATTTATTTATTTCATCTCTTTTTTTCCTTTTAATTGAGATGGATGTGTTTGTGAAAATGGTCTTATTACACATGTTGTAAAATCATAAAATGTTAGCAGAACCTGTTTAAATGTTTTCAATAAATGGCAAGCAGTGCTTTGGCATAAGGCTGCCTGTTTTTGTGTGTGTGCTGTAACTAATTACTTTATTAATTGTTAATAAAAGTGTAACTTTATTTTATCAAACACAATCCATTAATTAAAAAAAGTTCAGGGTTGGCAGCTTGTGGAAATGTTTCATAGATGTTGTTTTCATTTTGATGAAACACATTAGAAATAGTATATTCTCTGCATTTTCTTTCCAGGCGTATTGCTCGTGGAGCCCAAAAATGCTGAATACTAAAATGTAAAAATATATCGAGTAATTATATACATGAAATATACAAATGAACCAACAATTTTTGAAAATGAAATCACATTAAATTAAAAAATATACCTCAATCATGCACTATTAAAAATGTCTGAACCTCTTTGTGTCTTGTATTTATAGCCTAACAACAAGTCAACACACATTTACATCCCACGTCTCCGCAAAACCTCGTTTAAAAACACACGAAAAGCTGAAAGATGTGTTTTGTTGTGTTTACTAAATATTATGGAAAGTAAAAGTCACCGTGATTTATTGTCTTTAAAATGCGCTCAGAATTTTCACACCCACCATGTTTCATATGTAAAACACGACACGATGCTATGTGCAAGTCAGTATGAGTGTTTTCTATTTATATGTTTTCTATTTATATTATTACCAAGCCAGAGACGCAGACCTAATTTACATTTTTGGGAAATGATGCTGTACATCCGGAGAAACTCTGGCTGTTATCATACCGACATGAGCATAATTGAAAACATTTGACCGAGCGCCACCACCCTCCGACGCCAGCAGTTTCACTGGGGACAGCCGAACATTACCGGGAACTACCGAAATGGGAACCGAAAGTCCCGTTTATTGTGTGTACTTCCTGGTCCAATTATAATACTCCCTATATGCCTCCGTGAAACGCAGCGCTTTGCGTCCGAACGACGGATGGGAGCGCAGAAACAACGGATGTGGCCTCAGTGTTATTATTGATGTGTCCAGACATCCGCAGCAGACTGTGCAGCCTGATCGTGTCCGATTTTGGACGTGCGAGCGACGCAACTCCTGCTCGAAATACAATTTTTCTTTTGTCTGCGCAACTGGGAGCAACATTTGTGATGTGTGATAAGGGACTGAGAAGTAAACACTCAGGCCTGCGCTCATGATCAGAGACGAGGTGAGATTGATACCTCGGACTCAGATTGCCCTTGATTGCAAGTTGATTTCACTCCGGAGCGGAGGAACTGTCTGCTCCAATGGCGTCAGTTTCCAAGGTCTCTATTCTGGATTACTTTAACATTGTGTTCGAAGGGGAAAATGGGAAAATCGAGTCCAACTGTAAGGCTTGTGGCACCAGGATCCAGGCGAAACGGAGCGTCACGTCCAACTTCGTAACGCACCTTAAGGTAACGGTTTCCGAATAAAATTGTGCATGTGGCTGTTAACATCTGGCTCATCTTGTTCTTGTCAGGAGCAGCAGAAGCAGCTGGCTCTACGACAGCTCTGGAGGATTAGCTGTAAAAACCTGACTGTACAGGCAGTCTGTTGCTTCTCTGCAAGGGGAAACAGAGTGGAGGGGAGGGATGGGGGTTACCTATACCTTATCATCTCCTGCAGAAATGTACTCAGCATGCTGTGTAGAGGTATAGAAATGAACTACAACAACCTCATGCTCCTCTGTCTCTCTCCATTCAGCGTAAGCACCAGGCTATGTATGATGACTTTGTCAAAAGGAAGGATATGAAGAGAGAGGGCTACTCCTCTGCTTCCCTGCACAGTTTCAACGCCAATGGAGGGAATACCCGCTACACACTCCCTATTAGTGCTGGAGTGGGAGGAGGAGGTGGAGGAGTAGCAAGTGGAGTTGTTGGAGGAATGGGAACTCTTGAGGGAGGAGTAGGAGGAGGCTCTGGAGGAGGGGTGACCAAATTTGACAGACATGATCCACGTCAGGTGTGTTGTAGCCCGTTAGCGCTGGAGCTTGCAATGTTGCAAATGTAACAGATGATTTATTGAGACATTGCAGTAGAATCATTAGCTATTTTTAAAAAGTGCAATTTGTGGTGTTTCTTTTTAAACTACAGGTTCTGATTTCTGAGGCTATAGCTAAGATGATCGTGCGTGATCTCCAGCCAGTGTCCATAGTGGAAAATCAAGGCTTCAGAGAGTTGCTTCAGCTCCTGGAGCCACGTTACACCCCTGAGCCCCAGCATTACATCCAAAGCCAACTTCTTCCAGCCTACGCCTACCAGGCCCAGCTGGCCACCCGTCAGGCCTTGGCCTCAGCACACGCCCTTAGCCTCAGCCTGGATCTCTGGGGAGGATTATCTGGAGTCACTTCAGGGTAAGGAGGTAAAACAAGCCAGAAACTACAAAATGGGAACTTGGTTTGAATCCCTTTACTGAAGACTCCACTTCTCTCTCTCTATAGGTACCTTGGTGTCACCTGCCATTTTCTTACATCTGAGTGGCAAATGCGCTCAGCTCTCCTGGCGTGCCTTCCACTGACTGGTGGCAGCTCTGGGAATCGCATACTTTCCGAATTTGATGAAGTATGTCACTCTCATGGCGTGTCAGGCAGAGCATTTCGTGTTGTGGCAGACCCTCTCCTGCCGACGAGAACAAGCGGAAAGCCATGCTGCCTTCCCGGTTTTCTGCTTTCACCTCCTCTCGGTAACGGCCAAGATGGAAATGATGAAGAAGAGGTGGACGGTAGTAACAATGTGGAGCGAGAAGAGATCAGGAATGGCCACGGCGACGCTGGAGAAGAAGGAGAATGGGAATACACATGGGAGCAGGGTTTGGGCGTTTCTCGGGTGGACTGTTTCTCTCGCTCTCTTGAACAGTGTGTCAGGGAAGGGCTGCGCTCTTGTCCACAGCTCTCGTCCACACTGGCAAAGGCAGCCTGTTTCTACAACTACATTACCTCTGCCGTCCCACCTGAGAAGCTCAGCCAAGTGTTCGATGGTCCAGGGTTGATGATGGGGGGACAAGGAAATTTCCCAGAGGCAGCACAAGACTGGGCTGCTCAGCTTAAGGCAAGTTAACGTTAGGGTTACATATTAGTAATATCACCAAATAAACAGATTGCATCAGCTTCAAACATTTAACATGAGCAGTATGTTAAGCAGAAGGTGCACAAAGAAAGTGTGGCTAGCAAAATAAATGCATAATACCATTAATTCAAGGTTTACATTATGACACTGAGATATGACCACAGTCTTGGTTGGCATCGTTAATAATCTTTATGTATTTGTCTGCTTTGATAAAGGTCCTTCGGCGGCTGCTGGACTCTGTGGATTTCCTGGAGGAGATGAGCGGTCCAGGGGAACTGGGGCTGGGTGGTACAGAGAGAGCCCTGCTGAGGGAGTTCACGGACACTCTGGAGCCCTTCACTGAGGCCTGGGATATGGTGCACGGAGACAGACAAGCAGACGCACAGACGGACAGACATGTGTCTATCAGTCTCGCTCTGCCTTGTGTTCTCGGCCTCCGCAAGCATCTGTCCGAGACGTCCACCCCCCACTGCCCCTCCCTGGTTGTGGGCCTCAGCCAGGCTGTAGAGCGTCTCCTTGCGCCTATCCTGGAGAACCCCCTCTACATCACTGCCACCACCCTGGACCCCCAGTTCAAACTTACTTGGAGCAGTAACCCTGACTGGCACAGACAAGTTATCATAGAGGAGGTATCCAAACACTCCACAGCCTCCAGCCCCGTAAATCTCAACACAGACCTTCATCCACAGTCCCACACTCCTCCTGCCCCAGCTCCATCACCGATCTCCTCACTTTCTCGGCCCTGCAAGTTGTTCTCTTTCATCAAGCAGAGACCCACGACACAGGCCAAGAGCCTAGAACAGGAATTGGCTATCTACCTACGTGAGGAACCCACAGACGAGGAGGCTTTGCATTACTGGCGACGTAAAGCTATTGACTTCCCTCTGCTTGCCCAGGTGGCCAAGAGAGCTTTTACCATACCTGTTTGTGGTACTGTGGTGGAGAGCATTTTCACTACAGCTGGACGCTTCCTGCTGCCAGAGAGAGGCTGTGTCTTACCAAAGAACCTGGAGACGCTCATCTACCTCAAAGCCAACTACAGATTATTATGGACTTAGAGCTCTTTACACTTGCAGTAAAGTAACTTCTTGGATTCTAACCTCCATACCATTCTAAGGGAACCTGAGCTAGCACCATAACATAATCCTCATACTGCACATGATTTCATATCAGATAGAACGAATCACCAAGAAGAATTTCAGAGCTGCAGCTCATTTTAATCCTCGAGATCGGTTTTCCCGGCTACAGCGGGCGTGGATGGCTGTCTGCTTCCCCTCGTAGCCTACAGACTATCGCACCACATGCTGTGGACTGAGTTTGCTGGAAGCAGATCCATACTAAAGCATTTACTTTGACATTATTTTGCCTGATCAGGGTCTCCAGACAACCACAGATCTCCCTCTTTCTCATGTATCCATCAGTCAACACTGACAAACCAACAATAACCAGCTAGTCAAGTTTTGCACACTGTAGCAACTCGTGTTTTTTTTAGCTTTAGGTTGTGATTCATTATTTCGATTTTTAAAGGAAGTCATCAACTGCTCAACAGTATGTTAATGCGGGGTTCAATCTTTGTTTTAACTATGTGTGTGTGTGTGTGCCTCATCACTGGGAGATGATAATAAATTAGTTTCACTTACTTTAACGCTGCGGGTGTGTGCAGTTTGCAGATGTCAGTGAATGCACATGTCCTCATGTGACACGCTGTTTGTTATATACGGTGGACCCCCGACTTACGAAATGAATTTGTTCCAGAAGGTCTTTCGTAAGCCAAAATTCTTCGTATTTATTTTGAAGAAGACATGGATTGTGCTTCATGTGTATCATTTTGACCCTTATTTATATCGTCCTCTGTCAATCCTTCAGAGGAGAGGTGAATTTCATTTCATTTTTATTATCAGCACCCCCCACCCTCCTTTTTTCAATTTCATGTGAACTTTGAGGAAGTGAAATGGGTTTGACCCTGTGTCTGTCACAGAAGACTAGCAAGGAATGACTGTTTGTGCCACGACAAAGATTTTTCTTTGTTGAACTTCACATAGATATTTTGAAATAATTTTGCAGAGCATCCTTACGAAGGAAAACAGGGAATAAAGTAGTGTGTGTTAGCCTTTTTTTGCTTTCTTACTCTGGGCTGGGCCTGCAGGGAGGCTGGGTAATTGCAATAATTCCATTACAGTTAAATTTGAGTCAGCAGGCAGGCAGCAGTCACATCCTGCACCCCCTCCCTCTTCCCTTATCACAGGCAACAAGCCTCACAAAATCTTATTTCTAAAGACCTGAGAAATAAATGTCAGGACTGCATGCAGCTACTGTACATTTGTTCTATAATACCACATTAAAGGGATGAAGCGTTTCAGTGCCTCAATTAAGGAGCTATGATCAATAAAGTGACCATAAACAACAGTATCAGTCAGTCTAAAGATGAACCCCTGATAGTGCTCTCACAAGGCTTACATCTATTTATTATTATTACCTGCAAAAAAAAGAGAAAAAAACCCAGTGTAACAGTTTTTGTTTTTGAAAATCAATGTGCTAATCTGTGGGCGATACAAAGAGATCCCCCTCATAGATCATAATTATCAAAGATTGCTGTGATCTTAATGGTTATCACCCCAGGACGTCTCTGGATTTAGATATGGAACTAGATATCTGTGTGGACGTGCCACTGTGTTCATCTTTGAAGCGCGTGTTTTCCCAGCTTTCCATGGGTGTGTTGTTGTTGTTCTTTGTTAGTATATGTGGAGCAGCTTGAGGCACCCACCTGCCCCTCCCCAGCTGTGACAGCTCATCCATTTGAGTTAGACGACTGGGCTGGGATGCAGCCCTGTTGGTAATTGCCTCTGAAATGAATTACTTGGCAGACAGTGAGACCGGGGGAGGGGGAGGAAATTGTAATTGAACTGCCCCCTCACTCCCTCCCTGGTCCTTATACCTCAAGTTATTACATCTGCAGTGCAGAAGGACATTTTCCATCCGCACACAGACACACAAAATGCTCACACCCTTACAAAACCAATTCTTCCCTCTCCCCTGCACGATGGCCTCAGCAAAGCACCATATTGATGCAGGGTGATTTCATAGATTGATTGTTCACGGGCACATGCACACTAGGCCACTGCACACTCTCGCACTCTTATTCACAGCACAGAGACAAACCCTCTTTTACACACTGAGTTTGCATTTGCTTGTGCTGCTCTGCTCCAAATACTCTCCTATTTGAGGTGCCCTTTAGCTGGCCTTCCTAATGCCTAATGGGCTGCAGGACATCGGAGTTGGCACAAACAGAAGCGGTGTTTAGTATCTTGAAAGCCCTGGTTACCCCGTACACACAGACACGCACACTCAGCCAAGCAGTGTTATTAATAACCTGCCTGTTGCTGGCCTGCTGACAGTTAGAAAGCCTGATGGATTGAAAAGCACTCGTGCTTGAGGCGGCACATTTGTGCACGCTGTTTGGTTTGTCTTTCATTTTTTGGACATTGCCTAAATTATGGAAGAAATTTAAGGCTCGTCTTGTCCCTTTCACCACACGCACACACTGGCAGTCAGTCATGTTTGGTCATTTGGCCTTTTAATAGCCAGGCCACTGTAGGCAGGGGACTTAGTTAACTGAGCCACCTACCCCCTACCCTGGTCAGATATGCACATGTTTTGACTCCAACCTTAGCACACAATAGGTGCTATTTCTGTAATGCACTAGGGTCATGACTCCACTTATACCCTCCACCCCTCCCCATCTGTCTCTCTCTCTCCTTTTCACCCCTGCTCTTCATCCGACACCGTCACCTACTTGCACAGAATCATGGCGGACAGAAACAGCCGGTTCAGCGTCAAGAGGAAAGAAAAGAAGGCGGAAAGCAAAACGAATAGTGAGAAGGACAAAGAAAAGGAAAAGGTGAACGAGAATACGGCAAAAAAGCCAGAAAACCCCCAGAAGAAACCAGAGAAGGTCCCTGAGCAGCCAAAGACAGATGAAGAGAAGAGGAATGGGGAAAGTGAGGGGGCAGCAGGCGCAGACGCAAAAAGCAGTGATGAAAATGGGGAGTTTCAGCCTATAGAACTGCCTCCGTTTGAGATCGTCACAGGGTGGGTAAAATTTACTGCGTATGCCATAAAGGAGTTCAAAACAGTGTGTCCCACTAACCTGTTTTAGTCTTTAACACAAGCATGTTTTATCTTATAGATGAAGTCCTTTCTATGTATAAGTCATATTGTTCTAAAGTGCATGTTCTTTACTTGATTTCAATGAGACAGGAAACTGGTGACTTGCACATGCTGTTATTAGCGTAGTGGTAAGAATAGGGATGAGTCACGAAGTGAACACTGAAGCCGGCCCCAGATATATCCCCCTGCCTAGCATCTGTTTCCCGTATCTGTCCTATGACTATGTGCTGTCAAAGCAAAGCGCCATCAACATTATATGAGATCTATTTTGTGTGATCCATCTGGCTCTCCTTGTGCAGTAGAACAGTAGATTATTAAGTCCGGGCAGGTGGAGTTGGCTGGTATAGGTTCTTTAGGCCATAACGTTCAGTCGTTGGCTCTTTATTTTTCATTTTATTTATTACTTTAGTTTGGATCATCACAAAATGAGCAACCCATGCTTAGGCAAGCAAGTGCACGTCTGCCCACCTGGAAAGTCATTTGTGACTTTTTCTCACATTGCACTGTCATGAACCACAATGAGAGGTGACAGAGGACAAACCTTTTGACCCTGATAATGAGAGCAGTTTCTGCCAGTAAACCACTTCCTTTTAGATTCACTCACAAGGCAAAAGGGCGTCTTTGTTAAAACTCACACTTTTACTCTACCAGGGAACAGATGAGCCCATTCTACTTCAAGTTTCAGTTCAGGAATGTGGAGTACTCATCAGGGAGGAACAAAACCCTCCTGTGTTTCAGAGTGGATACAGCAGGAGGCAGCGCAGAGCCTCTGAAAGGTTACATGGAGGACGAACATGCCACCGCTCACGCTGAGGTGGCCTTCTTTGAACAGGTAATGCCATTGTGCCCAAATGTGAACTCTAGTTTTCTCATTTCTAACTTCATAATACAAACTAGACTCAAACCTCGACTCCCACATCTGTAGGTGCTCCCTAATGCCTCTCTAGAGTGTGATGTCACATGGTATGTATCATCTAGTCCCTGTGTGGCCTGTGCAGCCAAGTTGGCCAGCATCCTCCAGCAGCGCAAAAAGATGCGTCTTTGTATATTCTGTTCCCGTCTCTTCGAGTGGGAGGAGCCAGAGATAGTTGAAGGGCTTAAGGGCCTGGTGAGAGCCGGCTGCAAACTGCGAATGATGAAGCCGTCTGACTTCCTGCATGTGTGGGAAACGTACGTGGAGAAGGAGGATCAGAGCTTTACACCCTGGGAGGATTGTCAGGAGAACTACAACTACTATATGGAAAAACTGGCAGATATCCTCAAGTAGATGTGAGTCAGTGTGTGTGTTGTGCATGCAGTGAGCCACCATGCTGTTTTTGGTTCATCACAGGTTTATTTATAGATGGTAACTTGGTTTTCCATGTGGATTCTGTCCTCTTTCTTGTCACTGCTACAGATGCACGGACCTCCCCACCGACTGATCCACAAATCGCACTACTTGTGAAATTCCCACTGGCTGAATGCGTGCTTCTTGCAGTCACACGGTGCAGAATGTTGTTAGTTTATGCACTCTTGGCAACATTTTATACTTTTTATTAACACAATTCATGTGGAAACTTAAAATGCTTGAATTTTTACATAAATACATCAACTAATCAACATCCAAGTGGTTAGAAAACGAAGCAAGAAGCAAAGAACAAAAGTGACATTCATCGTTACGGTAAAAATAAAGTTTGGACAACACCACAGCCTGTGTTACATCTGCTGACATCTGCTGCTTGCTCGGAGAACTGAAGATCTAACTGAAGAACAACGAATAAATTCTCCTCCACGTCATCGTACATGTAAAATATATACAGCAACTCAAAATGAACAGTGGTTATAAATGATGTTCAGCTCATAAATAATGTTTTTTCTATTTAACAGTGCCTTAAAATCCAAATTCATTCAAACAATGTGAATTAAACGATGCATAAATCCTCAACAGTTTTGTGCTGTTTGGAAATGTGTGTATAAAATATCTGTTCATGCATATTTTATCATATGTTTATTTTTTTCAGTAGCTGGTTTTTTAAAACTATCTCGCCCTGAAGAGTTTCCAGCTGTCGGGCCATGACAGAGTACGTCTAAAACGAAAACCTTTCACATCAATTGTAATGATCTTCAGCTGAGTTTCAGATGTCCTGTGACTGCCACATCACTAGATCGCACAAAGATGTTGTTTTCTGGTGTGCACTGACCATTAAAGCCTCACAGAGCTGAAGTACGTCTGCTGACTCATTGATAGGCCTGTTGTTGATGCAAAGACTTCGTCATTCATTTTAGAAAAGAACTCAGCCCACCGTTGGTTTCTGTTGTTTCCTGGTTGTCAGTCGTTGCAGCTAAAGACCAGGTTTGTGGAAAAACAGAGAAATTGTGTTTTATGTTTTAGAAACGCTGACACAGGATCATCATCATCATCACCGCAGATTAAAAAAATAAGCGCATTAGCAAAGTGCATTTGTGATTTAAACTTTATTACCTTGGTCCTCCTGCTTGGTTATTGGTAAGGGTGTTGTTTCACTGCAGACTGTGCCATTCTCCTCCTCTTCTTCTGTTCAGACGGATTAAGAAAGAAAAGAATCAGCATCTTTTACGACAGCTGAGCGCTTATTTAAGTATGTCAATCAAATCTTCTTTGCTTACAGCGATTTTCTTACTTTTCAGTTTCAGACTTACTGCAAAATATGACATTTAAAGGAAGTATTTTGTTTCTCCCAAGGAAGTGATGTATTCTCAGTTTCCTCATATTACATAGTTACAAAAGCAGCAGATGAATCAATCATGATAACGACTTCTTCGAAAAAGGACTTATGTGCTCACTCATTACGAGATTTATTTATTTTTACCTTTAGCTGGTGCATTCAGAGAGGCATCAGTGATGTACTCAACCAGTGGACACGGCACATCTGCAGTAAGAGGAATAAAGAAGTTAAATACAGGAAGTCACACCTAAACTTTTATGTGCAAGTCGGTAGTTTCCCAGCCTTTCTTTTTTTTTTGTTTTTTGTGGCGGCCTCTATCTACAGCATACTTGGAAAGGGCGACCAAAACCACGTCACTGACATGGTGCTAACTTACCAGTTATCTTTAGCTCGGCCATTGTCGGAAACAGGTTGACCTCTTCCATTTTGTCATCACGACCATCTGTGTGAAAATTAACAGCTCAAGTTTTTGTGATACTTGTATTGATTTGGACATTTATATAAGTTGGGTGTCACCTTAATACTGTGCTGATTTTGGATTCCATTAACCCTTTAAGATAATAGTTTATCTTTAGCTACAAAATGATTCACTAACTTACTGGTACGTAGTCTGTTTAATAATGTCGAGTGGGAGAGATGCCCAAGAAAGACACTTTGAGAGCAGTGCGAGGGTAAAAGTGCAGGCTGAATAGATAAAATTTCTGCACCTGTCCAACCAAATGCAGCTGCAGATTTAGGTGCAAATCGTTTTTCTAAAGGTTTTTTATTTCACTCTTCAGTTTGCCCACTTTCATTCATTCTAAAAGTTATGATGTTGGTTCTTACAGAGTTTTAGAATTTGCACAGTCAAAAAGATAAGAAAGCATACTTGGTTTGCGGAAGACTCTCAGGGCCACGCATCCTATCAAGACCGCAGCGATACCAAAGACGATGCAGCCAGAGATGGAAAGAAGCACCCGCCTCTTTAACACTAAACATTAAAACAAAACAAAGCACAAGATTAATGACAGAATATTATTTTGAGAGAAGATTCATAACTAGCAGAGCTCAGTTGTACTTACGAAGGTTCTTGGTCTTGAAGGAGTCACTGGATTTTGAGTATAAGGGTCTCTCATCAGCATGTGCACAGCAGGTGTAAGTACTCTGGTCGGGGTCATTGCTGGGAGTTACTGTATGTGTCACATTGAATGAATCGATTCGTTCCCCCTCTTTGAACCTATTAAAATTCAGTTTATTGAAAATCTGCATTACTGCTGAATTTTCCTAAAGAGCAGAATCTACACAGGGCACTAATAATTATGAACATTGTTATATTACCATGTGTAATGCATCCAGTTGTGCGTGCTCTCCTTTACTTCACATTTTAGACTCAAGCTATCAGTGGAGAAGACGTCTGACCAGCCAGTTAGCAGGACTATAGAAGCCTTTGGGCGCTCTGTAATAAACGCAACCAAGAAGTGAATAACGAACATTCAAAACCAGAAGAATGAAAGGAGGAAATCAAAAAACGTACCTTCAACGTTGAGCTTTATTTTGTTACTGTAGCTTGAATAGAAGACCCTTTCTGTTCCTCTGCTAACTTTGCATTTATATGAACCAGAGTCTTTTGTTGCCACAGAAGTGATGTTGTATTTGCTTCCAGATAAGTCTAACTTGCTGCCATCTTTGTACCACAGATACGTCCATCCAGAGGAAACATTAACGTGACAGTTAAGGGACACTGAGTCCTCAGAGTGCATCAAATTATGTGCCGGATTCTGCTCCAGTGTGACTGTCGGTTTTGCATCTGAGGGTTGATAAGAATCAACAATAAGAGTTGTACAAGAGCACTGAAATACAAGTCAGACGGCGTACCTGATCTAAAGGTAAGACGACCATTAACTAGTCTGCACTGCTTTAAATATCCATTTTCTTAACGAGAACACTTCTCTGCCATGATGAAAAAACTTTTTTATTTGAGGTAGTTACAGAGTTACACGATGATGCTGCTCCATCCCTATGATGCTACAGTAAACACAACAACATTTTTAATGTACTTTTTAGTGTGTAAATACAATAATAACTTTACTAGACTTCATGTGAATTAACCGCTGACTTCCTGAAGACTTTATCACCTTTGCATTGAATGAGGTTAACATGGGTGTTTGTGTTTTTATGGCTTCTCTAATTTTCAAGCCAACCTTCCCCCTCTGGTGTGATCTCATACTGAACATCGCATTTGTAAACGGGTCAACACTCTCACAGTCTAACTGTTAGCAGGAGAGTAAACAGCCTTACATTCGCAACATTTTAAACCTTTACTTTAAAATTACAGCTAACACAGCAAAACTGAAAAAGACAAGTTTCAATGAAGAACCGTGTCAAAAATCAGAAGAAGAAAACAAATCTCACCATAGACATGAAGATTTAGTGGAGAACCTTTGGTGCTGTAGACGTCCCTGCTCTTCAGTTTTCCTGAGCAGCTGTAGTTTCCCCCGTCTGAGGTTGAAGCAGAGGTGATGGAAAGATTTCTGCCCTTATCTGAATTATAATGCTGGACCTTTGTGCCATCTCTGTAAAACGCGTATGTCCAGTCAGCGCTGTCCTTCTGCATCTCACAGCTCATATTTACACTCTCAGTGGGGAACACATCTGGCCATTTGGTTACTAGCTTCAAAGTTGGAACAGGAATTTCTAAAAAATAAAATATAAGAGACTTGTTAATCATTTTACAAATCATTAGAGATTTTCTGTTTTGATTCTCCCCATAATAATACCCCAAAGTATCTCAAATCACATGATTTCAAAGTGTCTTTCTTTAGCTCACCAGAGATTTGTACGGTCCGCTGGTCACTGAATTCTGTGTTGAATCCTGTTTTGTCTCTTTTGGCCTTGCACTTATAAACTCCCCCGTTTAACAAAACGAGTCCTTTCATTTTTAAACTGTTGCTGTTGTTGGGAATTGATGCTTCATCTTTGTACCAGTCATAGCTCCATCCATCTGAGTTTTCAACTTTGCATTCAAAGGACACGTTTTCTCCAACGTAAAGCTTTTTAGCATCTGGCTGTTGAGTTATTGTAGGCTTAGGCTTGTTTTCTGAACAGACAAAGAAGAAGTAGTGTTTTTTTAATTTTAGACAGAAGCAACTGAAGTGTTCATGAAAAAGGTTCTGAAATGAAAGCAGGAACAAAGCTGCTGGACTACAAACAGATATTCTGAAGAAGAGTCAATAGAAACTTACGTTGCACTTTAAGTTGTTTAGCTGCACTTGAATCAATGATGAAGGCTGAATTTTGACCTCTTGTTGCTTTGCATGTATACGATCCCTGATCTGCTGTTCCACGAATTTGAACTTTAAGTTTGTCTGATGATCCAGTAACCTTACTGCCATTTATGTACCACAGGTACGTCCATTCAGACTGGACACTGATGGCACAGCTGAAGGTGACCGCTTCTCCAGCAAACATCACATCGTATTCTGGATCTCGTGTCAGTGTGAGAGTGGGTTTCTCAGCTGAGGGGATATGAACATGACAATCAAAAATTATGCAGTATTTAATGTGGACATTGTGACGTGCCTCAAACAATTACTCTTGTATTTTGATATAATATTTGATATGTTTTATACCTGAACTTGAAAAAGTTCCTTTGTAAAAATACACAAAAGCATTTGTGATGTTGTGTAAATTTCTAAAACTCACCACAGTGAGAGAAACTTCAGAACAGTTTTTATAAATGAAAGCAGAAACAAACCTGCTGGACTACAAACAAATATTCTGAAGAAGAGTTTATATAAACATACCTTGCACATTTGTAAATGAGTTATCACTGTCATTCTCTAACTGTTAGCAGGAGAGTAAACAGCCTTACATTTGCAACATTTTAAACCTTTACTTTAAAATTACAGCTAACACAGCAAAACTGAAAAAGACAAGTTTCAATGAAGAACCGTGTCAAAAATCAGAAGAAGAAAACAAATCTCACCATCGACATGAAGATTTAGTGGAGAACCTTTGGTGCTGTAGACGTCCCTGCTCTTCAGTTTTCCTGAGCAGCTGTAGCTTCCCCCGTCTGAGGTTGAAGCAGAGGTGATGGAAAGATTATCTGAATTATAATGCTGGACCTTTGTGCCATCTCTGTAAAACGCGTATGTCCAGTCAGCGCTGTCCGTCTGCATCTCACAGATCATATTTACACTCTCAGTGGGGAACACATCTGGCCATTTGGTTACTAGCTTCAAAGTTGGAACAGGAATTTCTAAAAAATAAAATATAAGAGACTTGTTAATCATTTTACAAATCATTAGAGATTTTCTGTTTTGATTCTCCCCATAATAATACCCCAAAGTATCTCAAATCACATGATTTCAAAGTGTCTTTCTTTAGCTCACCAGAGATTTGTACGGTCCGCTGGTCACTGAATTCTGTGTTGAATCCTGTTTTCTCTCTTTTGGCCTTGCACTTATAAACTCCCCCGTTTAACAAAACGAGTCCTTCCATTTTTAAACTGTTGCTGTTGTTGGGAATTGATGCTTCATCTTTGTACCAGTCATAGCTCCATCCATCTGAGTTTTCAACTTTGCATTCAAAGGACACGTTTTCTCCAACGTAAAGCTTTTCAGCGTCTGGCTGTTGAGTTATTGTAGGCTTAGGCTTGTTTTCTGAACAGACAAAGAGGAAGTAGTGTCTTTTTAATTTTAGACAGAAGCGACTGAAGTGTTCATGAAAAAGGTTCTGAAATGAAAGCAGGAACAAACCTGCTGGACTACAAACAAATATTCTGAAGAAGAGTCAATAGAAACTTACGTTGCACTTTAAGTTGTTTAGCTGCACTTGAATCAGTGTTGAAGGCTGAATTTTGACCTCTTGTTGCTTTGCATGTATACGATCCCTGATCTGCTGTTCCACGAATTTGAACTTTAAGTTTGTCTGATGATCCAGGAAGCTGACTGCCATCTTTGTACCACAGGTACGTCCATGCAGACTGGACACTGATGGCACAGCTGAAGGTGACCGCTTCTCCAGCAAACATCACATCGTATTCTGGATCTCGTGTCAGTGTGAGAGTGGGTTTCTCAGCTGAGGGGATATGAACATGACAATCAAAAATTATGCAGTATTTAATGTGGACATTGTGACGTGCCTCAAACAATTACTCTTGTATTTTGATATAATATTTGATATGTTTTATACCTGAACTTGAAAAAGTTCCTTTGTAAAAATACACAAAAGCGTTTGTGATGTTGTGTAAATTTCTAAAACTCACCACACTGGGAGAGAAACTTCAGAACTGGTTTGGCTGGTGACAGCCCTGTTCTGGATTTTTCCACTACACATTTTTTCCTATATGACCAGCTGAAGCAGAGCCTCATTCACATCTAAAGACACAGTACCATCAGCGTGGACCTGCGTCCCATCTCTCTACCATGTATACATCCAGTCACAGGCGCCCTGCCCCATCCCACACTTGAACTTCACACTCTCGGTGGGGAACACATGTGCCCACTTGAGTGTGTCTGTTGAAGTTGGAACTGGAATCTCTGACGAAAGCAGACGCATTAACCATTTAACATAGCATGCTTTTACAGTTGCAGCTAGCAATGATTTCTATTATTTAGTGTGTAAAACAGGATGTGTCCTTTTACACAAATGATCTTATTCTTTCCCTCACAGCTCCACCTATGTTCTAACACCCTGACGGCTTTTGAGGCATCCCTCTGTGCTTCATGCTACGCCACAACATCCTGTTTCGACAGACGATGCAGAAAATAACGGAAGGAAGATGCTCTCAAAATGCTGTTTCACGGAGTACAAAGAAGTTTTGAGGTTTTAATAACAGTATGGACAACGCAAAATATGACCTGCTTATACACAAGATTAGCATTTTGCATATTCACAATACCAACTGCTTATTTACAACAATAATTTTACTTGTGTTCACCTACTGTTGTGGTGAGGTTTGAGAAAACTGATAAGAATCTCATGTTCGTCTGTGAGGTATATATGAAGCAACGCAGAGGGCCAAAACAGACTGTTTGGCTCTGTCCACAGTGACAGAATCACCCTGTTAGCCTGTCGTACTCTTATTACTTTGTTATTTCTTAAACTGTTAATGCAAGTTAAAGTAATGCCATGCACATGCAAGAAAACTCACCGCTAACTTGGATCATAACCTCGCTGCTGAATCCAGAGTTCACTCCCCTAGATGTAAGGTGAGCTTTGCAGGTATATGATCCTTTATGCGTCTGACGGACCGGGTTGATTTTTAATGATGATCCGTTCCCATTAATGATCTCAACTGGGTTATTTTGGAGCTGCTGCTTATTTCTGTGCCATGTAAACGTCCAGCCAGGGGTGCTGCTGACAACGTGACAGCGAAATTCCACCGCCTCACCTTCAAACACATCTTTCCAGGCAGTCTGAAGCTGCAGACCTGGTGTTGGTGGGTCTGTAACACAAAAAAAGAGAACTTTTAACTGCAGGTTAAAAGAGTATCAGTAAGAAAGCCAAATTGCTATGTACATCATCCAAGTACTATACATGCATCCAAAGTTACACACAGCTTGGGTGTGCTTGCTGCTCAGGACACAGAAAGAAAAGGGCATGCTTCAGCAGTCTACACTCTCTCTATAAACACAGCACAAATATTGCAACGAACCTTACCATAAACTGTAATTTCGACAGGTCCACTTTCTTTAGTTTGACTGGGCTTCTTTTTGCCCTCAACCACACAGGTGTAATTTCCAGAATCTTGTGTTGATGACGCTGTGATTGTAAGCACTGACTTATCTGGGGACGGAGACAGATTTGGACCAGAACCTAGAGGGCTTCCATCTTTCTTCCATGTGATGATCAGCTCCGAGCTGCTAGTGGCTTTACATTCTAGCACTACTTTCTCAGAAGAGAAGACGTCTGACCAGGAGGACGTTCGCTCCAGAACTGGTACCGGAGGCTCTGAAAATTGATTTAAAAAAGTGAAAGAATGGGAATGAATGAGGGTTTACACTCCTAAAAGAAAAACAACTGGGAGTTTAGATTCCATTCGTATATCCAGAATCTGAGCAAAACCCCCCTAATGATGGCTACAGACGTAATATAAAAATATCAGTAAATCTAAAAGAATAATCACAAACGAAGTACACAGAGGAGCATCTGTGAATGTAGAACGCAGTAAAAGCTGAAGTAGATGTGAGCACAAAAACACCAGATGCTAATCGTGTCAGGTAAGAACAGGAAACCAAAGTTACCAAAACTTGACAATTAAAGACCGGAAAAAACATTTTGATTGGTTAGATTTCTGTAATGACACAACCTCAGAATTGTTGCGTTGAATGGGGTGTTTTATGGGTCAGTAGGAAGTCTTTAGATACTCTACAGCATCAATCAGACATCACCTAAAAAGCTTACTCAAGTAGCCCGTTGTTGCTGGCCCTGCCCATTCCTTTACTGATAAATTGTACCCATCTATTCAACAGGACGGCATGCCAAAGCTCAAACACTCGCGCTGTATTCTTGAACACAACGAAGTGTTCACTGAATTCAGATCTGACTAGATGTCAGTGAAATACGTCACCTATCGGATGTGGTTAAATAAAACAAATCCATCATGCAGGTACTGCTGCCCACTAATGCGCAGGCTGTGCATGATGCTCGGCATGCCAGTTAAGGTAGCTCTGAAGCCAAAAACGAGCCCGACATGTTAGCGGCACAGTGCAAGTGGCGTTTGACGAGTACATATGATCAAAAAAACTGAGGTCATAATCTCACCAAAAGGAGGAGGTGCTGTCGATTCACTTTCTCTATAACTGTAGGTGGTTGCTGGATGAAGAAGAGAAAAGATGTGGAGAGCAAAGTTTAGATTTTAAAAAAACAAGGTTTGAGTCATATCCACAATGTAAAGGTGAGACTTCATAAAAACACTGGTAACAGTTAAATCAGAGCTCCAATCTCAAACTGCGATGCCTAATTCTTTTTTTAGTAGACATGAATGATTGAAATGAATACATTTTTCACAACTTTTAAGAACTTTTAGTTTGACAAAACAATGACTTAAAAACACTTCTCATGTAGAAAAAGGAGGAAAACATCCTTTGTGTCCTACATACAAAACAATTACACAATACATCCACTCTCAATACTGTCAAGTGAAACCTACGGCATGATGACAGGAGACTATTGAGATTAGGCTGGCGTGAGGTAATACGGACACATGAGTTTATAAGTGTGTGTATCTAGTTGTAGGAACTTTCAGACTCATGACAATAAAGTACTTCATGTTCCTCTTGTTAAATTTACCCAAGTTCTACTTCCTAAACATTGCTCTTGCTCGACTCAGACTCAGCCATGTAGGCATTCAGTGCATAAATGTTGGTTTAAGAGACACTTTATGATCTTAACAGTTAACTTCTGTACTGAATCTGGTGTTTTTGCTCAACATGAAAATGTTTTAAAAAATCTTTTTCCAAAAATCATCTTCAACTTCTAAAACAGTGCAATCTGCTCAAATGTGTGAAAATCTGCTCTCGGCATGAAAGACAGTTTTTCCTACCATCGTTATCCTCAGAAGCACAAACAGCAACCGCATCTGTCAAAGAACCAAACATTGTTCAGTTGCATTAAGATTTGCATGTAAGTGAAAATATTCTTTATAAACTACAGAATTGAACATAAACGCTTAAAAACTTACATATTACACTGAAGACCTTGAACAGCCACATTTTCCATTGAGCTGCACGTGTAGCACATGTAGAGACTGGGTGTCTCAGTTGACTCATTTATCTGCTTCGCTGTGACATTCAGTAAAGGAAATAGAGCACAGTTGCAGTATAAATGGGCGTATGTGACAGCTTCATTTCTGAACTCACCTCAGGACAGCAGCTTTCCTGTCGCTCTCTGACAACTGCCTTTTTTTGTTAAGGCAACAGGAAATGTGTTGGTGAACCACACTCAGATGTTTGTTGTTGATACAAAGTTGAACTGCTGATTTGTGTGAAATAAAAGGAGGGTTTAGGGAATTGAAAGAATGTGCAAGATGCTAAACTGTTGACAAAGCTCGATATTGTGCTCAATTTGACGATTTTAGACCTAAAGTCGTCTATGACTTAGCCAGCATGTCGTAGCTGGGATATTTCATTGTGCAGAAAAAAACTAAACAAAAGAAATAATTTTAAAAAACTACCGACATCAACAAATGCATTCCTAAAATCAAAGTTATCCTTTTACTATGGTGCAGGCCATTTGGAAACTGTAGCTGAGGCGTGATTTGAGGGGATGAACGGAAACTGCAGGTTATTTAAATTATACTTTTTTTATAAACTTATATGAAACTAGCGTCTAACCACAAACTGTGACTTCCTTTTGTCTTCAGCTGAAAGTTGCTCTCGAAAAACAAGAAAGGAAATTTCTTAACAGTTTCATTTTGACTGAAAACACCTTTTAGAGCACACATGTAACTACATTATATGTAATATTCAAAACAGCCTTAACGAGCACATCAGTTTTAATTATTACGTGTTGAATGAATCTTTCTCTCTCTGGTGACTTCCTGTAAGGCTGGGTGTTTTGCACCGAGATGCATCACATTTCAGTTCCTGTGTAAGCGAGGACTTCACTCACCCTACTCACCACAAGGTGTCTGTATAACACAGAAAATCCCGTTATGTCATGTCAAACTAAAATAAACCTCGGTTCATATCAAACCTGGGAATAACAACCATAACCTATCTTTAAAAAAACATTTGTATATATCAGTCTTTTGATTTATCCAGTTTATTAGAGCCTGATTATAATGATTAAATTTCACCAGGCCATGTATACTCGGTGGCCACTTCATTAGTTACACCTTGCTAGTACAAAGTACTTGGACTGCTCTTTTGCTTGCAGAACATCGTCAGTTCTTCATGATACAGATGATATAAGATGCACTGTTGCACTATATAAATAAAACTGAACAGAATTTAATTCGATTGAATTGAATGTGGACGAGAAATCGAGATAACTGCATGATTTGTCTAAAGTAGTATTTAGTGAATCATATGTTTTGGAGTAGTTTTATTTTGGTATTGATGCTATTACTACTAATAATAATAACAATAATAACAAACAATAATAAACAGGCACTTACAGGTACTGTTATCGGTGGCTTGAACCACGTACAACAACCTCGGCTCTGTTTAAAACCGCAGTTTAGCGGTTGTTAGTGTGTAGTTGACATCAAAAGTTACCGGTGCTGTTGTGTCGCTTCTGACACCATTAATACGTCAGCAAACATCTTTTTTTTTTTTAAAGTTACATAATGTAAAACTTACGTTGTCGTTAACGTTACTGTCACACACAATGATGCATTCACGGGTCGGTTTCACTTCCAGAGCGCACAGTCTCCTTCCTGTCTTCTAAACTGGGATTTCCGTAGTTTTTCTTTTCCCAAACTTTACTACTTCCCAGTGTTGCCAACTTAGCGACTTTGTCGCTATATTTAGCGAGTTTTCAGGCCACCTTAGCGACTTTTTTTCTGAAACGCGACTAGCGACAAATCTGGCGACTTTTTCTGGCGTTATTAGAGACTTATTTATGACGACTTTACTCTCAATAAGCAGCGGGTGCTGCGGTGGGCACCTCGCCCGTGCCAAAGCGCTCACAGGCCGCTATCAGGGCAGGGCTCCCGCACTGACTGTAACGCAGTCAGTTCTTCTTTTACTGTTATGTTGTTTTGTGGACCACAAAGTTTAAAACCACACACACACACACACACACACACACAAACAATAACTCCCCCAGAGCGCCTGTTTCGGGTCACTTTTGCCGGTCCAAGCCCGGGTAAAGGAGCAGGGTTGGAATTGTGACATTAAAAAAAACAATAATTGCTAAAAGAAATGTAATTTGTAGTTCTAAATAAACTCTAAATGCATTTAGGACGTTTTTTACTCACTTTATGTCTCTTCCACGATGTTATTTCTCTCTCCAACAACATAGGTTACAATTACATTAGCATGACCAATTATGCAAATTAGGCGATGACATCATTTAGCGACTTCTAGCGACTTTTAGGCCAATAGCGATTTTCCTTACTGAGGAGTTGGCAACACTGCTACTTCCAACATCGCAAACATCGTGCAAACAGCGATGAGTAACTGGACTGTTCCTGTCATCAATGTGTAAACAGGCTAAACAAAAGATGCTTCCAGATGTATGTACAGTTTCGTTTGACATTTTCCCCCCAACAGGACCTCAGGTGATTCTGGCAAAGACAAAAATGGGCAGAGTCGTGGTATTTCCCTTGTTTGTCTTAAGGTCTCGCCAATCCTGGAAGCTGTGCTGTGCATCTGGACTGCATACTTCTTTTCTTTTCTTTGTTACCTTCATATTCAGGTCCCGTTCAGTTAAACTGTTTCATTATTAATAAAAGATAATGTACAGTCACTCACTGTTCCTGATGAAACACCGGTGCAGTGTCAATAATATTACAAATATTAATACTAGTAACGCTAATAACTGTTTGAAAACTGAATCATGAAGTGGTGCTTTTTTTCTTTCTGGGGATTTTCGAGAAAACATTTCAAACTTAAATGTTTTTTTCACAGAGGCAATGGTGGGGAACTCTTCAAAGAGTGTACAGTTGAATAAGATAGCTCGGCAGATAGTATTTCATTTCAACATTATTGTTTTTTAGAAAACAATAGATGTTGTACAACATTAGCTTCAAAGACAATCTTGTGTTTGGTGGCAGAAGTTGAGGGGCTAACAGAGAGAAACAGACATGTGCCTGCAGCCAACATCGAACCACCAGTTAACCTGACATACGTACATGTAGGTCCATATATATTTGGACACTTTTTACCTGTATACTTAAACATATTCCAATTATTGATACATAATGGACATGGACATAATATGCAGACTCAGCTTTCATTCAAGCGTATCCACATTCAAATTGGATGAAGTGTTTAGGAGTACAGGTCCTTAACATGCACCGCCCTCTTTTTAAAGGGACCAAAAGTAATTGGACAATTGATTTAAAGGCTATTTGATGGGCTCATTGTTTCATTACTAATGAAGCAGATAAAATGACTGGAGTTGATTTGAGCTGTGGTGCTCGAATTTGGAAGATATTGCTATGAACAGCATGCGGTCAAAGCAGCTCTCCATGCAGGTGAAACGAGCCTGCTTAAGCTGCAAAAACTGGAAAAAAAAACCTCATCTGAGACTTTGCTGCAGTGTTAGGATTGGCAAAATCTACAGTTTGGTACATCCTGAGAAAGAAAGCATTGGTGAGGTCAGCAACGTAAAAAGATCTGGATGTCCAAGGAAGACAACAGGTCTCTCCAGGAGGTAGGTGTACCAGTAACCAACCATGAAAGTAAATACAGAGTTCACTGCAAGGTTCAAGCCACTCATAAGCCCCAAGAATAGAAAAGCTGGATTGGACTTTGCTAAAAAACAAACAAAAAAACAAAACATCAAAAAAGCCAGCACAGGTCTGGAAAAATATTCTTTCGAGATGAAACCAAGATCAACGTCTCTCAGAATGATGGCAAGATGGCAAAATTATGAGACAGCTCATGATCCAATGCATTCCACATCATCTGTAAAACACAGCGGGGCGGTGTGATGGCTTGGCCATGCATGGCTGCCAGTGTCATTGGGGCACTAGTGTTTGTTTGTTTGTCTGTGTTCAGAGACAAATTGAGCTCAAATTGAGCTAAATGCAGTCAGAGTGATTGGGCAGCATCATAATACAGATGGACAACGACCCAAAACATGCAGCCAAAGCAACACAGTTTATTAAAGCAAAGAAGTGGAATATTCTTGAACTGCCAAATCAGTCACCTGACCGTAACAAACTGAGCTTTTAACTTGCTGAAGACTAAACTTCTCCACACAAACAGCAACTGAAAGGCCTGGCAGAGCATTAACAGGAGGAAACTCTTTTATGCAATCTTTTTGTTCAACCCACTGAATTAAAGCTGAAGGCCTGCACTTCAACTGCATCTGAATTGTTGCATTTAAAATTCATTGTGGTAAGGTACAGAAGCAAAATTAGAAAAAGTTGTCTGTGTCCAAATATTAATGGACATAACTGTACGTTTGGACTGTGAGAGGAAGCCTGGAAACCCACTAAGTCACAGGAACAGGAACAGAAACTTAACGAAGGCTAGAAACATCTTATTGAGAAACAACAGTACTCACCACTACGCCACCAGTAACCAGAATTTCATCAAAATGCCAGAGAACCAGTCTACAAAGGCTGTTTCATTAAATGATAGCAACTTGAACTCTCATTATTGAAATCCTATGAATCTCTTAATAACTGTAGATAACTCTAATAGCATATGGGACACTGTATTATAAGCATCTTTAAATTTATGTTTTTAAAAAGAAAATCACATAACATATAATAAAATATAACCTTTATTTAACATCCCTACAGGCATCGCATCTCCCAGGATTTACTGTTTCATTGAGCAGTACATGTACCTTATATATACTTACTATAACAAACAGAAAAAACATGGTAAATATAGCTTTACATACATGTCACCAACTGAAATAACATACAACGTTTGGCAAACGGGGATGGGCTGGATCTTCCATGCATGCTGGAGGGAGAGTCAGGGTGTCTGATTTGAAATAGACATGGAGATGTTGGTATGGTGTTCTGCCCATTTCTTCATTATGTACACACTGCCGCACAGCCAACTTGCACCTTCTCAAACACTCTGGAAGAAATAAGAGGGATTTATAAGGTTTGCACACACGCAGTCATATTTCCACAGAGGATATAAAATTGGCATATTGTGCATTAATTTAATGAATTATTTTACCGGTAACTGAATGATGTACACACACACACACACACACACACACACACACACACACACACACACACACACACACACACACTCTTACCTTAAAACATAAGACCTGGACTTCTGCTGGTCCTCTAAAGCCAAAGAAAGGTGGAAAGATAATTAAAGGAAGAAGACATTAAATGGAATCATGAGATATTGGTAATCACTTTAATCAGAAACATTCTGACAGAAAGCTTGACCGTTCGTTTAAGGTCTTGCTGTCTTGTAGGTCTGGGTGTGTCCTTATGTGTGAGATTGCTTAAGTGCGTATTTTCCATCAGGGATTATCTGCCTCAGTTTCTGCTCTCTTAGCCCATTCTCCCCTCTTCTCACAGCACTCGGCCTGTTGACTCATGGTAATGTGAAGAGTTTGGCTGTGTGTCAGATCATCTGGAGTCATTTATAGAAGCTGTCGAGTGCCGCACTGACATCACCCCTATCTCTCGCCCAATGGCCAATCCTGCCTAATCCTTCTTTCTCCCCATGCGGGGCCATCCCATGTAAGGCTGAGCTGTATGGGATCACATACTGACACCTTGTAGAGACTTATAAGCAGGATCACGTCATTTATAGGGCACAGTTTACACTTGGCCTGAAAACGCTTTTTCAGTAATCTGATCACAAGAGGACAGCTGTACATAAATACAGGTGTGAACCCATCCAAACACACTGGAGTTGCATTCGGAGTAGAAAGGTATGTGACCCCATTTACGTAACAGCATGATGTGAAGACACTTGTGTCCCTGACCACACTCAAGGTCAAGTTTGAAGTGTGTATGTATCATGGCAACTATTTTATTCCCTCAAGTCAAACAACTAAGAAGGACACTGAAACTGTTCAAAGTGCAAAAATAATGCACAATGGTTGTTCTCCTATATTGCATATTACAAAATGTAATTGGAGCTGAACAGCAACATTCAATCACAAGTGGTTATTTTTAAATATAATCAGTTAGAGTTTCGTCAGGATCCCTACACTCTGAGAAGATTTTGTTTGCTGTGACTGCTTTCTGGAACCTCTCCATGGAAAGCACATAGCAGAAAGAGCAACACCATCACAGCAGGTATCAAGAGATTTGACACTGATGAAGTCAGATACAGCATAAAAAGAAAGTGGGTTGCAAAGCTGCTTGCAGGTGAGCATGAAACTTTAGGCAGGCTAAAGCAACATAAATAGAGCGTTCTGTTTGAAATTTAACAACAGGCTGTGTACAAAAATAACAGAGTGAGTTATCAACGGATGTGAATCTGCTGATGTGTCAGATCTTAATAGTTAAAAGGAAATTTTTAGCACTCCCTGTGAAATTCTACACCACTGGAGTAATTAAAACACCAAAACACAAATGTGGCAGTCTAAGAGTGAGGATATAAATAGCATAATAAAAGCAGTGAAAACATCAGATTTGGTATTTCTATTTAGCCATCATTAATCCTCGCCACATTACCACATCTAAAAGCAGGGCTTGCAATGTACAAAATGCACAGAGGATAAAGGCTGAGAGGAGACATGAGGAGGGAAGAGGAGAGCAAGAGCGGCGTTGCTTTTAAACTGATGAGTTTGTCACTGCAGCTCATGGCTGGTCAGTGGCTCTGCAGGTTTTATCAGTCTGTCCCATTTCATCTCCAATGACAACTGAGCCAGTAAACTGGGTTTGCCAGTGAAAGCTTTAATAACAAATACTTTGTCATAGTGATGTTGCATAGCATACAGGGAGAGGCCATCATCATCATCGTTTATTTATATAGCACTTTAAAAAGAATATATATACAATATCAGGGGACTTCAATCATGCCTCTTTGGACTCCACACTGCCCACCTTCACCCAGTATGTGACCTGCTCAACCAGAGACAATAAAACACTGGACTTACTGTATGCCAATGCAGAAGAGGCATACAGTTCATCACCTCTCCCTCCACTGGGCAAATCTGACCACAACCTGGTGCACCTTGTCCCTGTGTATGAGCCCTTAGTGCGCAGGGAGCCACCAGCCACCCGCACAGTGCAGAGATGGTCAGAGGAGAGCGAGGAGGCTCTTAAGGACTGTTTTGAGTCGACTGTGTGGGAGGTGATCTGTGACGACCATGGAGAGGACATCGACAGCCTTACTACATGCATTACTGACTATATTAATTTCTGTGTGGATAACACCGTACCTACCAGGACTGTACGGTGTTTCTCCAACAACAAACCGTGGATTACCCCAGAAATTAAAGCTGTCCTCAAGCAGAAGAGGAGGGCCTTCAAATCCAAAGACAAAGAGGAGTTGAAAAGGGTGCAGAGAGAGTTGAGGGGACTGATAAGGAATGGGAAGGACAGCTACAGGCAGAAGATGGAGAACCAGCTTCAGCAAAACAACGTTGGTGAAGTCTGGAGAGGCCTCAGAACCATCTCAGGCCACAAACAGCAGAACTCTCTGCCTGGGAGGGATGTGAGGTGGGCAAATGAACTGAATCATTTCTTCAACAGATTTGATTCAACCATGAGACAGTCTACAACATCGGCTGCAGACTCACCCACCCCCACTGCTGCTGTTCCACCTCAGACACTTCACACCTCCTCTATTCACCCTGCTCACTCCTCCCCACCCCCAACAACAGCATCCAATACACACTCAACACAAGGCTCCAGCCTGTCTCTCTCAACCACCCAGGTTAGGAGGGAACTGAGGAGGATTAATGGCAAGAAGGCAGCGGGTCCAGATGGCATCAGCTCGAGGGTCGTCAGGTCCTGCGCGGACCAACTGTGTGGGGTGATGGAGCACCTCTTCAACCTGAGCCTGAGGTTGGGAAGAGTCCCACAGCTCTGGAAAACCTCCTGTGTTGTACCAGTGCCAAAGACTTCACGCCCCAAGGACCTCAACAGCTACAGGCCGGTGGCTCTGACATCCCACCTGATGAAGACCCTGGAGCGGTTGGTCCTGGCTCAGCTTCGGCGCCTAACAAGCTCATCACTGGACCCACTTCAGTTTGCCTACCAGCCTGGCATTGGAGCGGATGATGCCGTCATTCACCTCCTACATCGTTCCCTCGCTCACCTGGAGACCGCTGGAAGCACTGTGAGAATCATGTTCTTTGATTTCTCCAGTGCCTTCAACACCATTCTTCCCTCGGTTCTGAAGGACAAGCTGGAGAACTCTGGAGTGGACCATCACCTCACTACCTGGATCCTGGACTACCTCACCGACCGACCACAGTATGTGAGGACTCAGGGCTGTGTGTCGGACAGGGTCGTCTGCAGTACGGGGGCCCCACAGGGAACGGTTCTGGCTCCGTTCCTCTTCACCATCTACACTGCAGACTTCTCCCACAATTCCACCCAGTGCTTCCTGCAGAAGTTCTCTGATGACTCTGCAATAGTCGGCCTCATCACTGATGGGGACGACAAGGAGTACAGAGGACTGACTCAAGACTTTGTGGACTGGTGCCAGCTGAACTACCTCCAGATCAACGCCAGTAAAACCAAGGAGCTGGTGGTAGACTTCCGCAGGCACAAGCATTCTCCACTGCAACCACTGAACATCCAGGGTATGGACATTGAGGCTGTGGACAGCTACAGGTACCTTGGTGTTCATCTGAACAACAGACTGGACTGGACTCATAACTCAGACGCCCTCTACAGGAAAGGGCAGAGCAGGTTGTACCTGCTGCGGAGACTCAGGTCGTTTGGGGTGGAGGGCCCACTCCTGAAGACCTTCTATGACTCTGTGGTGGCTTCTGCTATCTTTTATGGCGTGGTCTGCTGGGGCGGCAGCATCTCTGCTGGGGACAGGAAGAGACTGAACAGGGTGATCCGAAGGGCCAGCTCTGTTCTAGGATGCCCTCTGGACCCAGTGGAGGTGGTGAGTGACAGGAGAACGGCGGCTAAGCTGTCATCCCTGATGGACAACGTCTCCCACCCCATGCAGCAGACTGTGACAGCACTGAGCAGCTCCTTCAGTGGGAGACTGCGGCACCCACGGTGTGGGACGGAGAGATTTCGCAGGTCTTTCCTCCCCACTGCTGTCAGACTCCACAACAAAGACTTTAACTGAACAAACACACACATCCACACATGTGCAATAATACTAAGTGCAATAATCCTTTCTGTCATCGTTGTATTTTTACTCAGTTGTATATAGTATTTGTATTCTATTTTTATCTTATTGTATATTTTTATTCTATTTTATTCTACTGTATATAGTATATTATTTTATTCTATTCTGTACAGCTGTGTACTGTATTTATTCTTATTGTATTCTAATTTTTGCGTCATAACTTTTGCACTGTCCACTTCCTGCTGTGACAAAACAAATTTCCCACGTGTGGGACTAATAAAGGTTATCTTATCTTATCTTATATATATAACAATAAATATAAATATAGGAATAAAATAGCAAAAACCAGACATAGCAATAAAATTAATAAAAATGCCAGTTACCCACAGAGTTAAAAGCCAGGGAATAAAAATAGGTTTTTAATCTGGACTTAAAAACTGGCACTGATGTAGTCTGTCTAATAAGGAGAGGAAGGCTTTTCCAAAGCATCGGAGCCGCAACAGAGAACGCTCGGTCTCCTCCAAGTTTCAGCCGTGACTTTGGGACAGAAAGCAACAGTTGCTGACCGAAGCGCAGGAATGGGGACATGTGGCTTCAACAAGTCAGACAAACAAACAGGTGCCAGACCATTTAGAGATTTAAAAACCAATAAAAGAACTTTAAAACGGATCCTAAATTCCATTGGAAGCCAATGTAGAGGCCAAGACCGGAGTGATGTGGTCGAATTTCCTTCTGCCAGTTAAAAATCGTGCCGTGGCATTTTGCACTAGTTGCAAGCGTGAGTGGGATGTGTCTAAGTAGCATGACTGCCAGGAAGCAGAATATTGGATTGGAACATGATGAGCTAAAATGATGATCCATATCAAAATCATCCATTTTATCTGGCAGTGGTTTTATTTTTATGGCCAAGTGGTACCACAAGAACTTACAGTACAGGCCACCTACAGAGAAATAGGGAGACACCTCGAAGAGTAAACAAAGCAATAAAAACAAACTGAAACAAAACAGTACAGGTAGATGCAGAGCACAGGGGAAAGCTGTCTGCTTGTTTACAGATGGATGTTCACAGTGTCCTATGTTACTAAGGTATTTACAGTGAGGGTTTAGGCAAGTGAACAGAGGTAAGTTGCTAATGAACTTACCTCTAGAAGTTTAGATAATAGTTTATTTCCCCTTCTCAGCATCTGGAAGAATGACCTCTGTTTAGGAAAAAAAAGTGTAGCTGTGGTTAAAAAAACTTCTGCTTTTCAAATTGATGTAAATGTCTTTTTATAGTTACAATAATTCACAACAGCTTAGGGAGAAAATATTGAAGAGTAAATGTAGAAATATTTCCCCATTTGATCAACAGTAGATACATACGTTTGACCTCGAGCTTGCAGGAGACGGTGGCCTCTCCCTGGGCATTTTTAGCTCTGCAGGTGTACACACCACCATCAAAGCTGCAGGGCTTTCGGATCTCGAGGGAGCAAATGCCCTGGTTGGAGATCTGACGATACTTGGGGTCGTCACCAATGACCATTTGATTCTTCAACCACTCGATCTTAGGCTGAGATGAAAGAAAAATGTACAAAATAAATTAACTTTACCACAAAATTACCAAGACTGATGTTAATGAAAATCAACATCTTGCATGAATTATCATGATAACAGCAGCTGGGATGTACGAGGTTGATCTCTTCTGCAACATGAGAATATTCATCGGACACATTCAGGAACCAATCTGTAAAGACACGATGACTAATAGAGACACGTGAAAAAGTGTGTGACAGTTTTGGCCATGAAGCATGGTTAAGGTAGTCAGTTGGTCTACCACTTCCAAGCTGAATACTCAACAACTATTCGAAAGATTGCCACGAAATATCAAGATCAGGTTATGTTTGTAAGTTAATTAAATAAGTTAATTAAAGACATCCAGGTTCTGTGCACCTCGGTTTATTTCAGATTTCCCCAAGACTAGACGAACCTCCCAAATATACACATTGGTCACACTGTCATAGTGTATATTTGAACATGCTGATTTCGATGTTAGCTCTTTAACCTATGTAAAGCCTTAGAGAACTGTTGGCATGGCAACGGACTTGGTCACCAGAAAAATGGTTAAATGGCGAAACAGGGAAAATGCAAAGAAATCCAGTAATTTCTACAGGTTAAAGGTTGATTTTCAGACCAATTCTGTTTTGACTGAATGTGTCCTGTGTGACAAAACACAACTGGCGTCTCAGTAAAGCCTAATAAACCCCTGCCAATAGTCAGTGAATGTTACCGTTTCAAACTGGTCTTTAAATCTCTTAATCCTGGCAAAACTGACATTTGTGGTCCGCCTCTGTAGCTTCACCGATGTGTTTTTTTCCACTTCAGTTTTACATTTCTTACTTTAAACTGTCGTGGTTTTTCTTTCCTGTCTGCTTGGTACAGAGTGAGCTATTTAAACTTGTTCTGCAGCTGTGGTCTGTTTGGGCGGCAAAAATAGTGCTTTCTGTGTTACAAACACATCTTCAATCACCCATGAAAGGAGAACAATCTATACTTCTTATCACTGTCTCTTTTTCTGTCCGCCCTTCTTATCACGCATCTCTCACCCCCTTAATGCAGTCCCCTACTCTATGTGACAGCTCTTTATCAGAGACAACAGGACAAGCTATCACACTACTGAGCATGCCTTTGTACTGGACCTCTCCACACTGAACTCCATGCCAGGGAAGAGGAGGTGGCTCGATAAACACATGCTATAAAACACTTCAAGCCCACTTACAGGAGTATAAGAGATTTCAATTTACAGTGATTATGTAAAGACGTGAAGTTAAAGTATCGGTCATACAGCGGTTAAGTAGATGACCAGGTGTACCCTGCCCCCGCCCTATGCCCAGTGGGATAGGCTGGATAAGCAGAGGACGACAGATTGTTGGACGCATGGTTAAGCAGACATACAGATGATACAACTACTTGGAGAAATCTTTTTACACCACAGGGAAAGGCAAGAAAGACCTATTTGGCAAGGACAGCTCTCAGTCTGTAGATACTAACTTGAAGGAAAATTGCTTTCTCATTATTCTCAGCTACAGACTTTGTCTGTGATAAGTTTCACTGTCCCAAACTGTGGCATACTGTCATAAAACGACTAATAAATACTAAACGCTGCAAAAAAGAACAAATACAAAGCTACAAACAAATTACCCATCAATCCCTGTTTTCTTCATTGTCTAACGTCAGCTTTTGTGCCGTGCTGTACCAAATTTGTTAGCTCTGTCTCATCTACACCGGCACGCACAGGGCAACTAACTGCTGCTGTCCTGGGGAAAAGCCAAGGACAGCTAGGACGAATAATCAACTGCATTTCCATTCTGAACTGCCACTTAATCTGCCTGCATCTGTCAGACAACTGTAAAGATAAGTTTAACCCAAGCAGTTGCTGCCAAACAGTGAGATACATTCTGAAAATCCCCATAAACATACCAGTGGAAGCCCTCCCTGAACTCCAGAGTGCATCCTTTTTTAACTGTGGCACTAATATCATATTTAAAGTGCATTTGTGAGGTTTTCTGGTGAGAATAAGACCGCTTCAGTTCAAAAAGGAACATTTGCTATGTTTGTGTAACATGGAAAGTCCCCCAAATCTCAATAGGCCAGTTCTATTTATAACCAGCAGATGCTTCCATGTGTCCTCCTAGCTTTGTACCTTTAGTGTGAGCATGAGCTCTAAATATCCAGTCAACTGTTAGGATACCACCACGATACCAACTGATAAGATCTAGTATCAATAAATTGTTGTATAGACACTGCTGTTTATATAAGATGTTGGTGTTTTGGATGTTTTTGTTGTTAAAAATGTGAGCTCTAATATTAAACCACTGTCATAATAGTTCCCTAAAATCTAAGGCGTCTAATTACAAATGTTTTAAGAAGACAAACTATCATAAAATACTAAGCAAACATTCAGACAAGAAAAAAATATGAATGAAACCTTTTTGACATCTGTAAATGAGAGTAATGCACGTCTAACCTTAGGACTCCCACGAACAGAGCACAGCAGCTTGGTGGTGTATCCCACGGTGGCGGCTCTGTCGTTGAGGGCCGTGGTGAACTTTGGAGCCTCGTTGAAGTCATGCTCCGGGTACTCAGGAGGTTTGTAGACAATACCTGTAAAGGAAGCAGCGTTAAGCTTTTATGAGCCAGATATAGTGCAGATCCTCTTTTTTACTGCATTATGTTTAAAAGTGGAACTACTACACACATTTGCTTAAAGAATAAAACACACTGTAACACAACTATGGTAATCATCTTAATGATTTCACAGCCTATTTAAATTTATTTCAGTAATAGCAGAGCACTTGCCAAGAGAGCTATCCACTTATGTTTAAAGCAGTGCCAAGGCCATTCCCACTCCTCAAGTCTCCACTTCAGATTCTTGCAACTAACCACAGCTCAATAAAATCTAAGTATCCATTCGTACTGCAGCCGTGCCACTAAAACTTTATGCAACAGAAACAAACTGATGTGAGACAAATGAAAGTACTGTGTGCATTCAGGGGGTCACCTGTCTTCTGGATGGTGGCCACTTCCTTTGTGACAGTGCTCTTCTCGCTCATGCCCACTTTGTTTTCAGCAAACACTCTAAAGGAATACGAGTTACCCATGACAAGGTCTGAGATGGTGGCACTTAACCTGTGATAGTGCTCCAGCACCGTGAACCATTCCTGCGTGAGACAGCAGACAGTCGGATCAGACGTGTGAAATGATAGCAAGACTGGTCCTTACTGGACTGAATTCATCTCTATTCATTTCGTGTAGATTATTTCAATTTTCAAGTATACTCAGTATACTTACACATGTAATATGTGAAGTCCCTTCAAGGCCCTGCCTACACTCACACACAATTTAAACATTTATTTAATCATAAATGGCGATCGTGGCTCAAGAGTTGGGAGTTCGCCTTGTAATCGGAAGGTTGCCGGTTTGAGCCCCGGCTTGGACAGTCTCGGTCGTTGTGTCCTTGGGCAAGACACTTCACCCGTTGCCTACTGGTGGTGGTCAGAGGGCCCGGTGGCGCCAGTGTCCGGCAGCCTCGCCTCTGTCAGTGCGCCCCAGGGTGGCTGTGGCTACAATGTAGCTGCCATCACCAGTGTGTGAATGGGTGGATGACTGGATATGTAAAGCGCTTTGGGGTCCTTAGGGATTAGTAAGGCGCTTTATAAATACAGGCCATTTACCATACCAGGGTCACAGTGGCTGCTTTGTTGTGTAAGTTCTAATCCTGCTCGTTGTAAAACAAATACGACTCCAGCTGAAAAATGTCTTTGTTTCACTAACACACTTCAACAAAGACCATTTTCACAAACATTCTGGTTAGTGCATTTCTGTAAATGGAACATTTATGCCTCGTTCCAGCTACCTGGATGTCAGAAATTGAAAAAGCATTTGTTTTGGTTTTAGCAAGGTTGAGTCTTTCATGCATCACTACCAATACAGCACAATACCTGTGCTTTTGCTCTGAAAAGCACCGCTGCAGCACATCCCCGAATAGTGGCTGCTCTGCAAATGTCTTATTAGCAAATCACAAATACACAACAGGGGCTGTACAAATGAAAAGATTTAGATATCCACTACTGGTTACATTCACTGCCGCCATCTTTGATTGTTAACTCCTGCTCTGAATTTCCGAGTTGGAAATCCCAGTTGAGGAGACAATCCAGATGAAACTGTTATTGGGAACTTGTTAATTCCGACTTCAGAGTTAATCTGAAATTCCCCAATAATACAGAACCTTTATAAAACAGATCAATATGCTGCAGTAAGGCTTCACTCTGACTGCATCATATTGAATGAAACACTGAAAACCGAGTTAAATGCACATAAATGTGCATCTTTCTGTGTCGTGTTAAAGATGCCAACACCTGTGGGGCAACTCGACCTCAAACTATGAATAGAAAGTGATGCTCTGGGTTTGTGAGATTCATGTCAACATTACTGATCTGGTGTAACAGATGGGTTTTGTGCAGTTTGAGTAAATCTCTACTATACCCCAGTCTTCTTGTCAGCTTTCTGGACAGTGTATCCAGTGATGTCTGTGTTGCCATTATCCTTGGGTGGAGTCCACTCCAGAGCAGCATTGAAGCCCCAGGCATCCACCAGCTTTATACTAACAGGAGGACCAGGGCGCTCTGATGAAACACATTACTGTAAGTATCACGGTATTACAATCATAATGAGAAAACCATCTATTTAAACTGTATGTATTTTAAGCAGTAGCTGGCACAAGGCTCAAGCACTCTGGCATCTTTGTCAGAGATGTCATTTATGTTGGCTAATACCCAGAGAAAGTCACAAGTCTAGAAACAAGGAAGTCAACACGTCAGCTGCAAAGCCAGTTGAGCAGATTTAACAGGAAGGCCTCGCGTGAATCAACAGTTTGACACGCTCACATATTCCTTTGTGTAAATGAGATTGTTTTATGTCTCATGTGTCACTCACCCACAATCTGAAGGGTAATTGTGCCTTTATCTTCAAAGCTATCCACTTTTAGGGTCATCTCATAAACACCAGAGTCCTCCCTCTGAGCGCTGCGGATGAACAGGATGCTGTCCTTGTCACTGTTCCTGATATTGACCTTCTTGGTATCCACAGGCTGACCATCTTTCAGCCAGGACACTGCAGGTTTAGGCTTTCCCTAAGGAGTTGAAAACGAGAACGGTTAAAAGCAAAATAAACCGAAGTGTTCAAAAATGTATCTGTCAGCCTTTTATGTTTCCTCACTGACTAATGCAGTGAACGTGCACACTAGCCCGCTTACAAGAAACGGGATGACGAGGTTGATCTGCTCTCCGACTTTCTTGACATAGCGGGACCTGAGAGCCCGAGGCAAGCGGATCTTGGGACGGTCTGCAAAGTCAAATCAAGCATGTTTACTTTTCACCTCGTCCGTCTTCTACAGTCTGACTGAGCAGATTTGCTGCTGATTTACTGAACAGTTAACATTACATGCTAACAGCATAAAGCACGGTGTATACACATCCTGTCAGACTCTTTAAAGTGTGGTCACACATGCATATAATGGCAGGTCAACAAGATCTAAATAGAGCAGCTACTGCTGCTGCAAAGTCTACAAGAACATGATTGAACAGGCTAAAATTAACCCACAACAGTTTTAACAATGCAAATTCATGACAGAAAAATAGTCATAACAGCCGAGAAGCTGACAGTCTATTTAACTTTAGAAAGAGCAATGACTATAAAGTGGAAAATGCACTGTTAGCAGGACAAAACAAACTAATTTGAAACAGCGATGTGTGCGAAACGCATACAATTAAAAACTAACTTGATCATCAAAGATTTTTTAAAGCGTCAGCTCGTCGCACTTTCACTTCAGTTTTTCAACGTAAAACATTTCCTTAAAAACATAAAAAACAAGCTAACATGAAATCTTTTCCATACTGATGCAAGTAGACCTGATACATCGTCACACTCAAGCCACCGTTTAAGTGCTTATGCCTCATGACCCAGTTTTGCAGGACCAAACAAAACAAAAAATGAGGTGAAATCTAAACAAAGGTTGTGTGTGCTTAAAGAAAAGTGCAGTATCTGGGCAGGGAGAGCCGAACAAGTAAACCAGCAGCTCCTAAAATAGCTTTAGTGACAAGAAAGACTGAACCCTGAAAGCACAGCCCTCACGTCGTGCCCAAAGGAACCACAAATACATGTCAACGCTTTCAGCTGAGCAGTGGTTGCGATATCACGTCTGCAGATGACTGCAGCAACTCCTGATGTGAATTAAAATCAAACAGGTGAAGTTGCATCGCAGACATCTAGCTGGGGTCTGTTGGATGGTTTCCTTCACGCCAAGTGCTAAGTATCAGGAACAGCATCTCTCACATGTTTCTGCATAAGCAGCAAATGTCTGAAAAGCTCTCTGGGCTTAGAGGATAAATAAAACCACCAGGCTCCTGCCCTCCCTCACCTCATTCACCCCCCCCTACAGCCTGCTTCTCCTAATCCACTCAAACTACCCTCCCATTGGGCACCACATCCACTTCCATCTTCTTCTAGCTATAAGAGTGTTTACATCTTCTCCTTCTGATGCACTAAATCTAACCTGATATCTTGCCTTCCTGTTCTTACATTTGTCACCGTATCATTGCTTCTCAGGATGGGATCTTGCTTCTGGAACAACCATTTCCCAAGTAGATCAGGGCTGCCTCCAGATTTGGCTCAAACACTAATCCTTGCTAATCAGCACACTTCCCAGCAATGCCCCGAAGTGTTGCAGGCATTGTGGCATCCAGGAGCCTGTAAGTCCCCCCTGCAAGGAATCTATAATCTGCCATTGTCTCCGGATAAAATGTCTTTGTAGGGGGCTTTCAGCATATGTAGGTCAGCATGTCTTCCTCTAAAGCTTAAACCTGTGGATGGGTGTCTGGTCCGGACAGCTTGTGACTGACACACAGCTGAATTTAACCTCAACAAGCCATACAGAATCCAACAATTAGGCTCATGTTTCACCAACCAGGAAATACGCCTAGAGACAGTAAGCTGTGGGTAACTGGGGCATGTCAACTCAGGTCGGCACTACGTCAGTGTGTGGGTTCAGAATCAGAACTACGGAAAATAAACCAACTGTGGTTTAAACCACAGAAAAAGTACTGTGAGCGAAGTGTGGTGACAAGAGAGTCTCTGTGTATTCTGGAGCTGTACTTCTCAGTACACAGCACACCACAATAGTGAAGCAACAGTTAAAGTGAGGAATTTTACAAAGGTCATAATAACCATCAGCCAGATTTTTGCATTTTTAACAAGAACGCATTGGTCAAAGGGGAAAGAATAGTTGTTGATGCAATCGTAAGCAAAAAGGCTGCATCCATTATTAGTTATATAGTACTAGGCAGTCTCTTTTTGTGCTTGGAGTCAAATGCTTTAACACGTTTCCCATGGTAGTCATGCTAATATAACAATCTTAGGGCAAGCATGTTAATATTTGCTAATGAGCCTATTTGGGCGTGGTGCAAACGCCTACTTACTTCTAGCTATAACCGTGTTTGGCCTTTTTTTGAGTAAACTGTGACCCAGTGATAAGTAAATGAAAGACTGTTTTACACACACAGTTCATGAATGAATGTACCAAACTGTATCGGCAATACAGTACTGTGCAAAAATCTCGAGTCAGCCTTCAGTTTGCTTTCTTGAGCAATAATTATCGAGTCTTTCAAAGATTTAGAAAGACACAAAAAGTAACACAAAGGTCAAAGATAACACAGTTTGATAGACATAAAATTGTATTTTTGCACCAACAAGGTGATTTATGGAGAGCAACCTCTCACGATACCTTAGTAAGATTTTGATCCATCACACATTAGTATCTGTAAAACATCTCTGGCAGCACTGCCAGTAATGTAAAAGCATTCCTGGATAGAAAAACAGACAGTGGAACACTTTCAGTCATGGACTCAACCTCAACATGACTGAAGCAGTGTGTGATCAACTTGACTCAGAGCAGAACAAAAGGCAGCCAACGTCCAAAGAACAGCTGGATGTCCTTCAAGAAGCCTGGATTCCTGAATAGTACTCACAGAAATTACACGAACGTTCGCCTAACAGAGTTTAGGCTGCGTTGAAGAATAAAGGTGCTGATAGCAAATACTGACTTTTAACCTTGTTAGAATTGTGCAAACTCTGTTTTTGCTTTATATGCAGTGTTTACATGTATGTGTGGATATTTCAATAAAATGCTGCAGCTAATTCCCATTTTCCTAGCAAATTGCAAAGAAACAAGGGGCGGCTTTTGTACATTACTGTATGTTAAGTGATATTATAGTCTGGACCAAAGCTGCAAACTGATTCAAAGTGATTTAGTGCAATTTAGTTTTAGATTTATTCAGTTATATTTAGTTTAGTTATATATTTTCATGGATGTATAAAATGACAGGAACATTCTGTAAATTGAAAGTGTACCAACCAGCAGTCTTGACTGAAGATGTGCGTACATGCAAATGAAAGCATGACTTACAGCTAATGAAAGCTCTTGTCAGCACCTTTGCGATTTATGTGCTTGCATCTGTGCAATCCATCTGAGGCACCAGCAGTTAATACCACCTCTACCTCACTGGTTGTAACATGAGTATTTTAAGGATAGGTCATAAGTTACAACTATGTTAGAGCTCCTGATAAAGAGTTGGAGACAGTCATTTTACCAGGTGGCTGCACAGCAACGGAGAGCTTCGTAGTAAGGTTCTGGTGCGGGACGTCTTGTGCAGAGATGAACAGCATATTCTCTGTGTTAATTCTCACTATGAAATAGAAATTCTCATTGTACTGTGCAAGCAAGCTTTGCGTGGTTCCTTCTCCAAACAGAATAATGTCACGGGAGCTTAGCAACAAAGGTTTGAAGAAACCTTTTAGGAATTATGAGACGTTTTTAGAGTTGGTTTGACACTTTCTACGAAGACTAACTTGTAAGTGTGTTATGTGATTTTAGACTGTTTTTTAAAAAAAAAAGCTGTCCAAAAAAAGACAACTTTGCTGGAAGCTGCCTGATAGTGAGGTGCAATAATGACTCACCAACAACCTCGCGGATTGGCACAGGGTCAGCGAGTGTTCCAGGTTCGCTGCGGCCACCGGGGTTTACAGCCACCACGCGCACGCGCAGCAAATCACCTGCTTTCAGATTTTTGATGCAGTATCGGTTAGCTGCAGTCAGCTCCTCGTTAGCTACGACCCAGTCTGTTGCTGTTGGGAAACCAAGGATCTGTGTTAGTGAGAGGCTTTCAGGGTCATTATTCCATATTATGAAAAGAATGCAAACTATCCGCTTTTTCTCCTGATGGTTTTTTATTTATTGCAATTTTCCTGAATGTTAAAAACCCCTCAATTAAACTTAACTGGTTTATCACCTGTTGACACCAGTTTACAAACAACCTGCCCATAAGAAGTATACTTTGGCTACCGTGACGAAATCTCAGAAGGCATGCCGTCATCTGAGCAAATGAGTGCTTCTAAAAGTGGTGTCGGGAGATACAGCGACAGCCGGTAAACTGATGCCTGCCGTATACGGCCCGGACCCAGCAATGAGTATATTTGCCCTCTGACACGCTGGGGACAGGTGCAAGCAAACACTCTCACATACATGTGACACACATATGCAGACTTACTTCCATCCTTGCAGTACTCGATGGCGTATCCATCCAGGCCCGAGTCTCCGATGGTCTCTGGTGTCTTCCACTTAATGGTGAGACTGGAGTCGTTAACATCATCCACAGACACGTCCAAAGGAGCACTGGTGGGGACTGTGAGAGGTTTAGTGCAGTGAAGCTTGATAAAGCATTCTTAATATAGACAAAACAGTTAAAAGTACACACATAATGGGAAAATTAGCAAGATACTTTACATTCTAATGCATAAATATGTGGAGCTGCAACTCAGTTATTTTTATTGATAATTATTATGGAAGATTTTTGTCATTTTCACAATGAAGCATTAGAAAAACAGTCAAACAATATGTTGATACAAGATCTGATTTAAAGCCAAATTCATTTATCATTTCCAGCTTTTTAAATAAGAGGATCTCTTTCTTTAATTTCTTTACATACAAGATAAAGTCAAGTCAAGTTTATTTATAGAGCACATTTAAAAACAACCAAGGCTGACCAAAGTGCTGTACAGTAAATACAGATAAAAATACAATAGAACACAATTTCGTAAAACACCTCACTGATCAAATAAAAAAAATAAATAAACAAATAAATTAAACCTTTCTAAAAGCCAATGAAAAGAGGTGAGTTTTAAGAGCAGTTTTAAAAGTTTCTAGGCTTTTGGAGAATCTGACGTGAGGAGGTAAACTGTTCCACAGTCTGGGTGCAGCCACAGCAAACGCCCTCTCTCCCTTTGTCTTTAATTTATACCTGGGAACATCTAAAAGCATCAGATCGGCTGACCTCAAAGATCTCCTGGGGCGATAAGTACTAAGGAGTTCTGACAGGTAAGAAGGTGCAGTGCCATTTAAAACCTTAAAAGCCAGCAGTAAGATTTTAAAATCAATCCTAAAAGCAACTGGGAGCCAGTGGAGAGAGCAGAGAACCGGAGTGATGTGGTCTCTTTTTTTTGAACCGGTCAACAGGCGAGCGGCAGCGTAAAAGTGAATATAATTGTTTTAGGAGATTAATGCTACATCTGACACACAGCAGGATCAGATGTTAGTGTTACCTGCAGGAGGTGGTGGTGTGGGGGCCTTAGGTGGCTCCTCGACTACAGCAGGTTCCACTGGAGCAGCTAGCAAGAAAAAGGAGAATATTTACATTTTTATAAGCAAATACAAGAAAAAAAACCTGGTACTTATCCACAGTATTTTTTCTATACAGCAGCATTCAACGATGCAAATGTCCAAACCTTTGAAAAAAACTATTTTACTGCAGAGAAAAAGGCATCAGGAAGTTACCTTCTCACAGATTGGGAAAGTCATGATGGGAAGCACTTATTTGTAATAACGATAATGTTTACCGTCTGCCGGAGCATCTGCAGCAGGAGCAGCAGCAGCATCTTCAGCGGCAGGAGCTGTAGCTAGCATTAAAACGCCGTTAGGGAAGCCAGTTAGATACGAACAATTTGACATTATTAATGCAGGTAATTGAACGTTTTTTGGCATTTTGATAAACTTACAGTGATGTGAAAAAGAAAGTTTTCACAGAACCTTTTGTGAAAACTAAATGTGTATCATATTACAGGACCACCTTTAGAAGTGATAACTTGAAGGAATCCTTGACTATCAGTGTCTTGTGGAGGACTTTTTGCCCACTCTTCTTTACACTGCTTCAGTTCATTGAGACTTGCACTTGAATTTCCCAGAGGAACCCACCCGAGGGATTAATAAAGTTTTATCTTATCTCTGGGTTTTTTTATGCACAGCTCTCTTAAGCTCCTGTCCAGCATTTCATTCGTGCGAAGGTCAGGACTTTGAGTGGACCATTGCAACATCTCGATTCTTTTGCATGCTGTGTTTGTCATAACGCACAGCACCACATTTGGGGAAAAACAACAGCATCTCCACACTAAGTCTTGTGGGTTTTTTTAGATGCTACTTAGCAAGCCTAAGATGAGCTGCCAAGTTCTTATAAGAGAGAAGAGGCTTTCTTTTGGCAACCCTTCCAAACAAGCCTAATTGTACTGTCATGAACTTTAACATTTAATATGTTAATGTGTTGTTTGGAATTTATCTAAGAATTGCACAGTCTGACCTTGGGGTGAATTTGGCATCCACTCGTGAGACGATTCTCGCATTGTGTTAACACAAGCATCTGAATGCTCCACACCAGTCAGCTGCCAAAACTGCTGCTTTTATAGAGGTGCTCAGACTTGCGAATGATCAGTTAACCAGCATTTGATTACCAGAAACCTGCTGCTCTTTACCCTCTTCATTCCTTTGGAAACTGTTCTTTCCAAACAAGTGCACAGAGTCCCACAAAAGCTTTTTTTCACATCACTGTATACTCTACTGAGCAAGCAGCAGGAAAGAGCAGTGTGGGTACAGCTGTGTTAGAACAAACAGGTGACCAGATGTCCACAAACAAAAACCTCAGCAGTTAAGAAAGGTGGAAGATGAACACACAAACACATTTACAGACAGAAACACAAGAAGTGCACAGTGGAACACAAACACATGTTGCATATCAGCTTGCATATGTGTGGAGACAGCCTGTGGTGTAAGTTTACTCTTAGTAGCTGTTCAATCTCCTCTGTCTTCTGTCATATTGCCATCAGTTAAGGTTAAGGGTCATGTGTCGAGGTTTAAAGCCAAAAACACATTGAACCAATTCTTCATTTTATTAGAGTATTGATACAAGAGGGTAACTTGTGATCCAGCTTTCGTTTCAGTCTGCAAAAAGGCTTCAAGCGCTGGTGTTTACAGTTAATGTGTGGTCAACTTGGGGTAAATTACTGAACAGGAGTAGAAGCATGAGAGATTTGTTTTTAAAGAAATGTGTTGTACTTTGCTTATGTAGCACACACTGTAGTTTACAGTGTTCAAGTTTCAGATTGTAAAGTAAAATTTAAAACACTACACAATGTTTTGCAAATCCTTTCAACACTAAATTATATTTAAAATAGTACAAAGACAACATATTAAATGTAAAAAAATAAGAAATCCGTTTGCTTTTTGAAAAAAATGTTTGTGTAACTTCTTGGAGGGACATCTCCCAACTAATAAGGCTCTCCACAAAAATGCCACCATGCCAACAAATTCAAGTCGCATGCAAAACAAAATGCAAGATCTAGAAATTCAGCTGCGTTTTCTTAGCTCAGACACATTTAGGTCTTTTATCTGTGACCTGACAAACTGAGATTAGAGGGTTTTGTTTTTTTGTTTTTAAAATGATGAGTATTTTTAAAATTTACTCAGATTTAGAGCAACAAATGTTGCCATTCAGATGACATCATTTTCAGGGAAAGCCTTGCTTATGTCGGCAACACATTCTCCACATATTACAGCAGCATAGCTCTGTATTAAAGGGTCCCAAATGGCCATGCCAGCAGTCCACACCTGTCACCTACTTAAAACATATGAAAGAAAAAATATGACAAAGGAATGCTGAACTGTGGAACAGCTGAAATCCTACAGCAAGTAAGAATGGAAACCATATGGCTTGTAAAACCATTAAAACTAGAGCAACTGGTCTTCTCAGTTCCCTGTCACTTATAGAGAGAGCTGCTTAAAAGGGAAGGTTTCTGCTCTAAATCGGTATGCTTGGTCTCGTTCAGGTTTTTCTTTTAAGTTTTCCTGGAATTCACATCCCAACTTTGTGGAAAGGGGAGAGTGGGGGTGTTGCACGTGTACTCGGATCCACTGCTAGTACAGGCAGTAAATTATGGCAGCCTTGCTCAAAGTAAGTACTTGTAAAAACTAATGACAATTGTACTGTTACTACTCACTTGATACAATTAGGAAGCACTTTGTTGCACTGCATTCACTTTAGTTTTGATCACTGGCTTTAGGATGCTTCAAAGCTGTCTGATGCAACAAAAGCGTAGAACTTCCTAACTTGGGGGAGAAAATGTCTGCTTATATTCTTAATTAAATCAAACACTGTTAAACACGAGAGCTACCCACGCATAGTCACGGTTAGTAATATTAGCTTGCAACTCTACTCCGTTCCCAAGAGTCTATCGAGATACCGGGAGCGCTTCCTTCAGCAGCGGGGGTGTCTTCTGCTGGAGGGGCGGCAGCTGCTTCTGCCTCGGCTGGAGGAGCTTCAGCAGGTGCGGCCTCGGCAGGTGGAGCCTCCACGGGTGGAACGGGCTCAGGTGCCTTCTCCGCAGCCTTCTTGACTGGTGACTTCTTGATAGGTGCAGGTTTGGCCGGCATCTTGCTGGCGGACGCGAACTCCTCGGGATGAGGCGGTGGAAGAGTCTTAGGTAACATATATACTGAGGGCTGGTGGGCTGCTCCACCCATTCCCATGACTTCTACACCCGCCTACCCACTTAAGCCACATCTTCTATGGGAAGACTGAAGGTAAAGAAATATAAGGAGAAAAAAAGTTGTGTACCTTTAACTCAGGTAACACACCTGTCGATAATTAAACTGATAATTAAGAAACCATCAAATACGGTCCTTCAACTTAATTGAGTAGTGGCCCATTAGCACCCCCTAGTGGATTATAAAGAAACACGTAAAAAACAGGTAGTGATGTGATGAATGGCATGACTTTATTGTAACAACTGCTCAATGTTAGACATATGGGATTTAATGTGGTTATAGAGACATGCCATACAACCTTTACCGAGCCCACTTTTAAGCCAAGTGCTCCTTCCTGCTGGAGGAAGACAATACAACCACAGAGGACGCTCATTTTCTGCATACGCGGGCCCAACTTTCTCTTAGATCCCTTAAGTGATTGTTGTCGCAGACGCAGTGACTATTTACAGTGTTTACAATAGTGATGTAATGTACAAAAGAGGAAAAACAAAACATCTTTACAAATATTTGCATAAGAAAAAACACAAAAACCCCCACGTCTGCTCTTAAAAACAATGTGAAAAAGAGGAAGATATCCAGTTATTTAAAAATCCCTCCCGTGATAAGGTTTAAGTGCGGTAGGTCCAATGAAAGGAAACTTTGGGAATACACCAGGGATACATGCATCAACATCACATCTCTAGGCTTGCATCTGTTCTCACGCAGCTTCCCATTTCTCAGGCAACTCCCCAATGACGACAAGACCTTCAAGCTTAAGTTGAAGATGGTGTCAAATCGTGCAAAGCAGCCTAGTCATGATACACATTCGCATTAACTGCAGTTTACTGACACACACATCATCTTAACTTACAGCTTATCACATAACTGCCTGTCAAAGGCTCCAAATATATCGATAACCCACTCGAAACCCAAATTTGGGCATTAAAGTGATGACATGGAAGTGACATCAGAGTAGGTCAGTGGAACTAGTTATGTTCCCTCTAGATCGAGGCCTCTGTGTGGTAGATCAAAGCAGCTTTTTAGGCCAAATTGTGTTTCAGGCACAGATAGACTTAGGCATCGTGCCTCTACTTTACAGCAGTAGAGGAACATGTGGGCAGAGTATGGCAGTCTGAGGTACTTCAGGGTCAAGCTAAGGGGTTTAAGAGTATCCCAGCAACCTACAGTTCCCTCCTCTTACACCGCTCTTTATACTTTCTCACTTTATCTCAGTTAACAGTCAAGATGTGAGCAATAAATACTGTCATCTACTACCTCTAGCATATTTCATGTGCAAACCAATGAAGAAACAAAACGGGAGGAAGTCACATTTAAATATTAATCAGTCTTTTCTGACGGTAACTCAAACCATGTGAGAAAAGGAAACTGACAATTAGCAGAAAGTCACGTTTTAATCAAAAGATGGAAGTAAAGGAAAGAGGAAGGAAAATGTTATGGCTATTTTTTGCTAAAGTTTTCTGCTTCTGCTTCAGGGATGATGACACGGGTGATAAACGTCGGCATACGGGCGATCACTGAAGATGACTCGGTACAAAAAATCCTACAAAATCAAGACTTTGAGAGCTGTGTCGTCAGCTATTACAAGAGAAGTCTGTGTTTTAAAACTGATATCTAAATACAGAGTATACGCAAGCATAGCCAGAAACGGTGCTCAATAAACAAGCAGGTCGTGGGTGGTTTTTTTCTTCAATTTTTTTCTCTCTCTGTGTTTATAATTCAGTACATTGACTTCCTGTGGTTATAATATCAGCATAACACTGGTTACCGAGTCCACGTATGATGACATTCTCTTTACAGACTCAACCCAAAATGAAATCATCACTCGTTTCAGTTTTCACCTCATGCACGTTGCTCTTTGCAGCTTCGCAGTTCTGTTTATTCGATAAATGACAAAATAGCAGAACTGAAAAGAAGAAAACATTCAAGGCCTTTTTCATAGTTGTGTTTTTGAGTGTGCGTTATGTTCTACCAAGCACCTTTAGTGAGACTGAAAGCGCACCATGAACAGAAGAGAGGCAGGAATCAATAGATGCTGCCATCTGGAGGATTTACTAGTGAACTGCATGATTTGGCCAAGCCGATCCCCCCATTTGATACACAGTCACTGACTCGGCCTCCTAAAATCCAATTATTACAAGTAAAAAAATAAAGTGCATTTTGGCTGTAGTCAAGTGCTGGTCCTACTTTTTGGGGAGTGATCAGACTGTTTTTCTGTAGTCTGCATTCCTGAAATGACGCATGTGCCTCCAAAATAAACCTATAAGCACCAATAGTTGTTGTGAGGGTTGCGGCAGTAAAAAACAAAAAAACAAAACAAAGGGAACAAATATTCAACGGGGTTATAGGTAATATTTTGTTTTATACTATTTTGGTCACCATGCACTTGCAGATTCAACAACAGCCCATCTGATACCAGCTGAGAGCAGAAGGGAGAAAAGACACCATCTTTCCCCGCCGTGATCATCGCAGCTTCCTGTCAAAGCGGTTTCATCATCTTTCCCATGTTCAGATATCCGGGAGGAGCAAACCCATTGTCCACTGTCCATAATCCTCCTACTCCCTCTCTCTGTAGATTCTTTACATTAGCTTTGTAACTGCTCACTGAGCACACATTAAAGTTCATCTTGGAGTCTTTAAATTCTCATTTGAACTGCATTTGTGAGAGCCGCGCTGTAGAGTCGACAGTTCCTTAGCTTTATCGACAGTCTACTCAGAGTGTAGCCTGCAGAGTGGGATCAAGACTGCCTTCCCTCTCTGGAGACTCTATGCAGTTGGCCGACTCCTGGAGCTTCAGCAGCATGGCCATCTGTGGAGCAGGAGGAGACACAGAAGAAGAGTTAGCCACAGAGAAGATTGCTACATGTGTAGCAATCTTCTCTGTTATTAAATTATTCTAGATTAAGTTATTCTACGTTTAATCCAATAACTGCTCTGCCAGCGTTTTTGACTGTCTTGTAATCAGGCTCTCCTTTCTTATGTGTTTCTAATGCTAAAGATATATTTTCTGTGTCAGAATAAAAGGACTCAGTTGAGGAAACAATCGCAGGAAATTCAGTACATTTATTGAGAATTTAGTACTGATAGACAGTTTTAAACATTCCTGTGAGTATGGAGCACGATGGCCCAGTTACAGTGAGCTGCTAGATGAGGTGTTGCAGGCTCTACACCAGGGGTCCCCGATCCCAGTCCACGAGGGCCGGTGTCCCTGCAGGTTTTAGATCTCACCCGGGGTCAACACACCTGCATCACATGATTAGTTCATTCCCAGGCCTCTGGAGAACTTTGAGAAGGTAATTTATCCATTTAAATCAGCTGTGATGGATCAAAGACACATCTAAAACCTGCAGGGACACCGGCCCTCGTGGACTGGGATCGGGGACCCCTGCTCTACACTCTTCACACCTTTCGCAACATGAACTTTTTTTGCACCATGGTCAATTAATTCAATTAATTGACAGTCTTATTGAAACAATGTCAATTTGTTTGTATTCCCGGCAATATTCTCCACTCTCAGCAAATCAAAATGGACTAAAGCACATCTAGGCACAAAAACTAGAAAAATTTGCATTTCCTGCGAAAATGCTGTGTGGGTGCCTTAACGCTGAAGATGTCGGCTGAAAAAAGCTGAAAAAGTTGAAAAAACAACAACAAAGCATTTCCCTGAGCAGGATTCAAACCTTTTGGTTTCAAGGCGGCGACTCACCTCACTCCGCCAAACTCATTCTCACAAAGAAGAGGTGGAGAGACTGACAATTCTGGTGAAATTAGCAGAAGCTGCTTAGAATTGTGCTGATAAGAGGTGAAAAGGCTAAAAGTTTTGCAGAAAAGAGTTCAATCAGCAGAATTTCTGCTGAAAAGAGGTTTTTGCTGAAAACAGCTGAAAAAGTGGTGAAAAAACTTAAAATTGTGCTGAAAAGGGGTGAAAAAGTTTAACTGTTAACTGAAAGAAATTTTGCCATAAGCGGGATTTGAACCCGGGCCTCCCAGTCTGAGAACGGACGCTTATCTCACTGAGCTAAAACACAGGTCAACCCGGCGAGGAAAATCAGTGAGGCCGCTGATAATGTGGCAGAAATGGGCAAAAAATATTGCAAAAAAAATTCAATATCTCAAAAAGTATAGAAGTTATGAGCACCAAAAGTCATAGCACCCATTAGCAGAAACAGCAGAATTTTTTAAAGTTTGAACGGAGAAAATCGGCTGAAAACTGAGGGAGTAGTTAACGTCCAAAAAACGTACGGAAGCAACTTGCAGAATAAAGAAAGAGGATCTCAATAGTGTGGATGCCTATGGCATCCACACAATCACTCACCAGTGGGTCTGACTCCAGTGTGCTGGGTGGAGGTATGTCTTTAGGAGGCTTCTTCTCCTCACTGAGTGGACCTATGCTAGGAGGAGGTAGGTGAAAGAGCCTGGACTGATCCTGCTGTGCGTTGGGCCAGGGGAGGGTGCCTCTCACCCACTCGACCGGATCCTCCCATACTGATTTATGCCCATGGACCTGACAGGAAGACAAGTCCATAGTGAAAACAATGTTGTTATAGAGGGGGTTATTGTTTGTTCCACTACTGTTATATTTTGGAAATGTGTGCATGTTCACCTTAATGCCATCTTTGGCTCCTTCCTGCAAGTACGGTATGATCGAGTGGTTCCACAAGTCAATGAACCACTGCCTGAACTCCGCCACTGACACTGGGCATGACAGGAAAAAGCAGGGACCTGTAGGAGGCAGGGTTTTTTGTTAACAGGTCTTTATCATAACAACTCTCTCCCAAGTATCCAAGTCGGACTTTGCTCACTCTGTCTGCTAATATCTCACCTATGAGGAAGTCTGAAGTGCTGTGTTTCTCCAGGAAGGCGTGCAGATGGTACCAGAGCTGAGGGATCCAGTCGAGAACCTGGAGGAGCTCCTGGTGGCATGCCAAGTCCTGCTCCTGGTCCTGGTAAGCCTCTACAGCTTTACGGTGCAAGTACCTCAGCAGAAACCCATTTGCTGGTTCTACGTTGTTGGAGAACATCACCATCCTGTGGCCACATGCAAGAAACACTTACTTTCTGCGTAAGAGTTAAACAGGGTCACGGAGTATGCTTCATCCAGTCCTCTGCCTACCTGAAGCTCAGGTGCAGCCCATGGTTAGACGTCATTTTCACAGGTTGATTGGTCGTTCCAATTATGTACGGACTGAAACAGCAACAGAGAAAATCTTGTTACTCTTCGATTAAACAAATCTTATTGAATTCTTTGGTGAAACAGAGTAATTCTCAGTCATTTACCATTTGTGATACTTGCAGGTGAGCGCTCCATTAACAAGCTCAGTGATGGCCGCTGAATCGCTAATATCATCGATGATAACGACCAGGGGAAGTTCCCCTCCACACTCTCTGTCAATCTGATTTGCTAGATCTGACAGATACAACTGCAGCTCCTGTTAAAAGGTGAATACATATTTTCATACTTGCTTGTGAAAGAATAAGAAACAAAAAAACCCACCAAAAATCCTTAATCAGGTTTTACCTTCTGTGATTGACGGTGCATGTTGAAGGTGATAGCAGGGCTGCGACCCAGGAGACCGGGCTCGTGGCCGGCTTCAGTCGAGTCAGTGCGGCTGCGCTGCAGGAGGTAGTGGGCCAGACGCTGAGCTAGGTAAGTCTTTCCTGTCCCGCTGGGCCCAGACAGAACAAGGCGCCTGTGCTTCATCAGCAGGCTGATATAGTGCAGCATCATGGGCTTAGGAATCAGGGTCTCAAACACCAGTGAGTCAACACATTTTTCCCGGAGACCTGAAGAGTTTCAGACACAGAGGGGAGGATGAGCAAGACGATGTATGTAGCATTTATGAATAACTAAACTGTCTAATTTTATACTAGATCCAGTACTTAAATTACATCAGTTGGTCTAGGTCTCGGGGGGCTTAACCAACATGAAAATAGTCATTTTAGCCCCCCCAACCTAACAATAGAAGAGGAGCTTTTTTCTGTCAAAGCAGGAACCACAGTGAAGGTTTGGGTTGCCAAACCCTGGCCCAGATAAACCATCACATGCTTTCATTACATTCCCAAAGTCCTGCTTTTGTCTTGTGGCTATTTAATAGCACTCTGGCATCCACGACCCTCGAGCCAACCATTTTCATTTACAAAATAGGCCTCAGATTACACTCAAAATATGTGTAAGATTCCTGGAGACTAGCACCATGTAAAAGTTAAAAAGCTGCATGTAATTCATTTAAGAAAATAGACGTCAATAAGAGTTTTGAATACAGCGTTTCAAAGCAAAACAAACTGTTTTCAGCTCCATTTTTATTCATATAGTCCAAATATTGCAACAACTTTTACCTCGAGCTGCTTTGTATTCAAAGATAACAATACAAATAAACCCAAACAATCAAAAAACTCCATGTGAAGCAAGCACGAGCACAGGAAAAACTCTGACCACTCCACTCCAGCCAACTCTGGGAGGGGCAGCCATCCGCTGGTGAGAGGGGGGGGGAGACAGGACATGGAAAAAAAAATGCACTGAATGCACTTATATCTGCTAACCTTTCAAGGTGACAAAAATACGAGCGGGACCATTGCCAAGACATCGATAAGGTGAGCCTTGGGGTTTGTCCCCCCCAATCACCCTCAGCCTGCCCTGGGTAAACTGGTACATGTGCAGGGAGTCACTGGTCAGACCCAAGCTGGCTGTCGGGTCCACTTGACTTAAATAATCCTAAACAAAGAACAAATATATCACAGTTAAAAGTTTACGGTTGAGCAAACAAATCGCAGCCGGGCTACTGAACCACAAATGTCCACTCAATAAAAAAGGAGACCAGATTTACAAGACTTACTTTGAAGGTCTCGGCTATGAGGGAGTCCAGACAAGGCCAGTCAGTCCTCGCATTAATCAGCACTGAGCCAAGGTAGTACTCCTGCTGCTGTTTGTCCTACAGAGAAGAAACAGACGCTTAATTTCCAGAGTGTCCAGTTAAAGCTCTTGACATTATCGGACATTGTGAGTAATAAAAGTGTTCCACGTCTACCTCTGTTTGGTCTCCGATACGGACCAGCAGACGTGCACACACTTCTTCACGCTGAGAAGACACGCTTAGCGTGTCACCTTGAGACGCTTCTGCAAGAGAGGAGGAAATGAGGAGGAGATGCACGCTGCACTTCTTTATGAGGTAAACATTGTTTTAAGGCTTTGTTAGTCTCTGACCTGGATCTTTACAATCATTCAGACTAAGGCTGAAGGATTTGGTGAGGGACATGCTCATTGGCTGCCTCAGAGAGGGCCCCAGGAGGGACGCCAGGCCTGAAGGCTGGGATGTGGAGGAGGTGGGGCCAGAGGCAGGGAGGTGATGCTGGGTTCCTGTTTTTAAATTGACATTTTCTGCCTTCAGGTTCTCCACCGTCGACTGAAACATGAGCATAAAGCTTTAAATTGTAATAACAGCTTTGCAGGTAACTGAACAAAGACACGTGCAGTAGGCAAAACAAACCTGCATGTTTTTCATGGCTTCTCGGAGCTGCTCAAGCTGATGTGCAGAGTCTAAGGCTTCAAGTCGAATATCTGTCAGTTCCCTCTCTTTCACCCAGAGCTCTGAGCGCAACTCTGATACGGCGCTTTCCTCGCCGTCTCCCTCTTCTGTACTTTCCATGATCCTGGAAAAAGCCAAGGAGCCCTTATAAGAAATTTTCATAGACGAAAACTGCACTGCTGAGCTGTGCGGTGGAGTAGGTGTTGTGTACTCACACAGAGGAGGTGGCTGAAGCTGAGGTTTTCAGGGAAGGCAGCATGCCGTCTCCTCCTTCTCCCCCTTCATGAGGCATCTTGGGAGAGTTAGGAGCTGAGGAGTCGGGGGTGGCAATTTCCTCAATGTCAGAGTATGTTTTGGAGCCTTTCTTAATGCTGAATGCTTTGTTGAAGGAGCTCCTCAGCTACATAGAAACAGAAGAGATAAACCGATATAAAACAGTCAAACGATGACTTCACATGACTGCATTCATAACTGGAAAGAAAAAAAAGAGGGAATAGTTAGAACTGTTAATGTGACACATGCTAAGTACAAAGAGTATAAAAAAATAAAGGAATAGTTTGTCATTTTTCACTGCAGATAAAAGCCAAAACCCCCAATCTGTCAAGTATAGTTTCATTTTATATAGAATGAATAAACGAGATATCATCATGTGCATTTGTAAATCTCACAGAGCAGAATATTTGTACCTTTGTTTTAAACCAAGCAGCTGGTGTTAATCAAAAACAAAGAGCCTTCCCCAAAATGACAAACTACCGCTTTGAACTTTCAGTCGTTTTCTGCACTGAGTCCAAGCTCCAATCCGTTTTCTGCACTTAGATTTAGCAGCTGGTTTAGTGAGGGTTACATGGTAAAAGAAAAAGTCATGTATTCTCTTACACAGGGACAAAATACAGGATAAAGTATGATGTAGCAGGGGAGAAACATAACTGAAAGATGCGTTAAATAAACCCGATTAAGCCTGAGCGCTTCGCTTCTTACGGAACATCATTTCTGCTGCCAGCCGCTCTAACTGAATTACGGCCATCTATTCAAATTAAATGGTCACATGAGGCAGCCAATCAGCAGTGTGGGAGGCCAATCAGCAGAGATGGAGGGTACTCGAGGACTGTGCTGCACTTTTAGATGGTCCATCATGCTGTATGACAGGAAATTAATAGAGGTTTTATAGAAACACAGTGACTGAACTCACCTCGAAGACCTAAAAGAGCAGAATAGCACAACACAAAGGAGGGAAAGACTGGTCATACTTCATCCACGCTGCTTTGTCATTTTCATTAAGGAGAACAGACACAGACCATGCAGTGAGAATAACATAAAGCCTCGCAAACAGCTCTTACCCAGCTCTTTTTCTTCTTCTTCTTAGCATCTTGGTCCTTCAAGCTGCCCACGCTGGACATGCTGGTCAAACTGTTCAGACTGGAGATGCTCTCACAGGAGTTCTGACGTCTGATACACAGATCTGGGAAAAAAATAAAGAGAGAAAATATTGAATAAAAGTGCTGTGGAGTGAGCGAGAGATAAAAGGATAACCTGAATAGTTTACAGACCTTTGCTGTTATCTGGGTTGTTTAAGGCTCCGTGTATGACAGCCTGGGCTTCTTCATTCCTGGTCTTCAGAGCATCAATGGTCTCCCGGAGCTCCATCAGCTCAGAGTCCTGCACAAACATTAAATAAATGGTTTGAGCAACACTTGTTTGTATCTGCTTTGAAAATCGAGCCGAGTGATAGCTTGTACTCGTCTAGTTATCATCCAAAAAATGCTGCATTTTCATTTTACTGTTTTTTATAACTGGGGATTTTGTGCTGTAATAAATGAAAAAGGTTTTTATTTAAAAGTCATGAATACTTTCATTAAATAACTGAATATGTTATTTATGTAGTGGGAGTGAGCTTTTAGTAATGCACTTCAACTCAAACCAATGCAAAGTGAAAAGTTCAAAAAGACAAGAACAACAGTGCCGCTCATTGTCTGCTAAAATCGATGCCACTCCACTCTAAATAGAGCCGCCCGGCCCATCTCCTCAAGGTTAAAGAGTCTGTGCTTTGGGCTGAACTGCACAGGTCAGTGCACTGGCACAAACAACAAAGACCTTTCCTGGAGTGGTCTAGACAGGGCTTTCAGAGGGAGCAGCAAGGCATGAAGCACTGAGAAAGACTCTGCACACGCATGCTCACACTAAACAGCTCAGGCACCGATCGATTCTTTTACACCAAAACACACAAAGGCAGAAGAATGCAGGAATGCGATGTTTACTTTAGGTGCACATGCAAACTGTTTGAGTCTTTCTTATCATTCAGCCTTTAGAGATTTTTAACACACTGATCCTCCTCCTTTCACACCGAGCCACCCTGCAGGCCTGCAGCCAGGGGCCTCTAACCTAGATTCAGCTCCCACTGCAGGATTCGATCAAAGTCACCTCCGTATTAGCTCTTAGCCGAGTGCTCATGAGAAATTTGCGGTGGTGAAACGCAGCTGGAGCTCAGGTTTTTGTTTGTTTGTGCTTGAAAGCGGGGCTGGGATGTTACCTTCTGTTCGTGGCTTAGCGACAGGCTCTGCAGCCGCGCTGTCATCAGTGCCAAACTTTGCTCAAAGGCGGCCACCAGGTTTGCCTGTTTAGAAAAGACGAGAGACAAAAACAACAATTTAGATTAAACTCAATTTTTCTCTATATCAGGACATCAACGTGTAGATGAACTGGTATTTATTTATTGGCCGATTCGACAGAGCATCGTTTAAAGCAGACATTACGCATAGAGGGACAGATTGAATGGATTTTGTCTGACCCTTTATCCCTGCATAAGAAGTGCTAAAAGGCTGAATGAGGCACAAAGGCTGAACAGGATGTCGTCTGTGCAAAATCCCCCTCCTCCCTAATCTCCTCACACACACCCAGTTTAGCCCAGAGGAGGGAGAGAAAATTACTTTCTATTCTCCTTTACAGAATGTATTAACACAGTAAAATAATGGATTCAGCCCAGTCATTAATCCAGCACATAATCATGCTGTGTGTCGCGCATCTGTTCTGCACATTCACTGCCCTCACATGAGAAGGTCAAACAATGTGAAAAAAAGGGGGGGTGTGCACACGCACTGATTGATGTCTCCTGCATGAAGCGGTGCATAATTCCTGCATTTTATTGCCGCAATCAGACGCATTGAAAATGCTGACTGGATAGTTATATTGAAACAAGGGAGGAGGAGGAGCGAGGCACATGTGTACGTGTGCGTAGTGAAGCTAAGTGGCTTTTTAGAGGGGAAGATTAGCATTACTTAGACTCAGCAAAGATAAGAAACATCCTGAAAGTGCAGAGAGATGATCTATGACCGACATGACACAGGTTCTCTCTCTGTTCGCTTTTCTATAAAGGGTCAATTACTTGAGTAGTGTGATATGCAAAAAGGAAGTCTCGCAATAAAAAAAAAAAAAGCTTAACATGCTTTGTGCAAAGCAGCATCGACAGAAAGTGCATACGTTTGACGTGAGCTGTGTCGTTAAGTTAGAAACCTTCTCCTGCGATGACTCCAGCTCTCTTCTCAGCTTGCGGATTTGCTGTGAATAAAAGCAGGAATGTTCCAATTATAAGACGGCCGAGGCCACTAAACCGGACATTATGCAAGTGAGTGGATGGTGCAGATGACGACTGACAGGCTTGTTCTCCCACAGACAACAAGGATGAGAGTGGATGGGAAAGGGGGAAAAAACCAGCTGAGTAGAAAGAGCTGGGCAGAAAACACTTACCTCTCCCTGGATCCTTTCCTCAGCCTTGGACAGCATAGGGGATAAGAGTAAAGATGTTAGCAAAGACACAGACGAGAGGAGTGGGGCCTGATAAGGTACAGGCTGCAGTTTCAAGTGTTTAAAGCGTGAAATAAGAGGAAAGCGTCATTGCACCAACATACATCCACACATACAGCATACGCTGAGCTGTAGCTACCTGAGTCTGCATGCTGCCCAAACTCACCGAAGAGTAGCTTGATGAGTTGGAGGCCAAGGAGAGTACAGAGCCATGAACTGAGCATAAATAAGAGTAACACACACACAAAGAAAAACAAATCCATTAGAGTTGAGATGAAGTCAAACAGATCCTACTTATCAGATGACAAAAACGTTCAGAAAAAATCACCATCTTCATTCGACTCCCTGTCCCTGAAGGATCCGGAGCGAACCATTCCCATGCTGCGGGGACGTTCAGCCAGTGACACCGTGCTGCCCAGAGGCGATGCCCCGTACAGCTCCATAGAGGCATCGTGTGTCGGGATGCTGTTGGATCGAGTCATCCTCGGCGGGCCGCCCACCGGGCTCGGCACTGTTATAAGAAATAGAGTTACCAATGCTCTGCAATACACATCAAACAAATGTATGCGTGTCAGCATTTATCATTTGCCATCATAGTGTGTGTGCTTGTGTATCTACGCACCCATGCTGGTCTTTGAGGTTCGGGGCAGGGAGGTGGGTGACGACAGCAGTGGAAGAGCGAGCGAGTCGGTCATACTGAGAATAGTATGAGAGTGCCTCCTCTCTCCTTTCTCCTTCCCATCCTCCTCGATCTGGGAGGCACTGCTGAAACTACAGTTTAATGGACCAAGTCAGTGTTGGCAGTGGTAAAAGTCAGCTGAATATCTCGACGACCAAAACACACAAAATGCTCCTGGCAGGGCTCATTGAGAGGGAAATGAGCAGCAGGAATGATGTTTCATAGAGCTGTGGGCAAGATCCACATAATCTGCCACACAAAGGGCATCTTATCAATCAATCTCTGTGTTTGTGCGTGCAATTTTAACAAAAAACACACATTTAAAGTTTGTGTGTGGAACTACTTACCTTAAACCTTTCTTTGGCAGCGTGTTTCTGTCTCTCTGAGAGCTGTGGAGATTAAACAGTGTCATTAATTAATCACTAGTGCAGGGAGTTATTAGAGTCTCAAGCACAGACAGCAGGCACAAAGAAACGCAGTAAGACTGGAAGATGGGCAGCGTCAGCTAGTAATTATGACTTCAGTCAGTAGGGCTAGTACAACACTGATAACAGCCCTGCAGTAATAACAGCCCAGCAAGCCTCAGCATATCTCTCTCTGCTTTAGTGTGTGTCTGTGTGTGTGCACTGTTTGCTTTATTTGTTGGCTGAGTTTAAGAAAAACACATTTTCATCCTTCTCATTAAGAAAGGGGACAAATTATCAGGCAGACTTTAGGGCTCTAAATTTGTCATATTCAACATCGCATTCAGAACGATTCGTTTTAGAGCTAATGTTGTGTTGTTCTCATATCCACACAGGGCTCCTGCAGAGAGGGCTAGTTTAAAACTCATCATCACCATCAGCACTCATCATCCAGGATGATTAAGCAAGCATTGCTAAATATTTTCAATATTTTTAAGGATCTCCTCGTCATGTTGTTCTTGGTTTTTATAAATGCCCGTTGTCTGTATGACATCTACCTGGTTGCTCGATTCTGGGGGGAAACTACAGATTATCAAAGCTCTTCCACATCCCTTCTGCTTTCCTGAGCAGTGAATAAAGTTGGTGCACTTCCTCAACTGACCAAAAGGTGGAGCTACTCGGTTGCCCTCTATTTAAACCCTGGGATAGACTCGGCTGAATATGCAGTGTGTGCAGCATTATGGATCGTATTTGAGTAGAACTGAACTGACCTGTCTGTGGGAGTCAGTGAGACTTTACTTCCGGGTGTCCAGCTAGAGGGCTGGCCGCTGTCATCGTGTCTATCTTTGACTCGGGACTCTAAGGTGGTGTATCCTCTCGTCAAATTCTCCCCCCCTTTATACTCCTCTCTCTCCTGGGGCTCTGGGGCCAGGCTCATCTGAAGTGGCAGAGACTCCAAGCTACGATGCAGCCCAGACATCCGAGGGTAGAGCAGGGGAGAGGTTCTCCCTTCATTGCTTTCTACCCCGAGGGAAGTGACCTGCCTGGGACCCAAACCTATGCCAGAACTGGAAAAGCAGGCTGAAGAGTTCACATTTAGTACAGGGGCAGGGCTGGGGGTCAGGCAAGAACTAGTGGAGTTGCCTGCTGAACCAGAGAGGTCTTGAAGCTTAGAGTAAGGAGGAATCTTAGGAGGCAAAGTGTCCCGAACCTCAGTGTCCAGGCTGTTTGAGTTCAGCTTGTCGAGCTGAGCCATCGATGGAGGCTTTGCCAGGCTACGCACTCCAGACAACCTGAAGACAGAGAAAGACAATGTTGAAGCAAGTGTGTATTTTAGATGTGATCGTCTGTTTATGTGGAAATGGAAGCTAATGAGTTTTGATACCTGTGTGTGCTGGGAGATGGGAGATCCATGCCCTTGCTGCTGCTGGGGGGCCTCAGCCCTTGTACTTTCCCTCCGTTCTCTGATGGGGTCTGAGCAGGACTTCCCTTCATTGACCCTCCCCCACACTCAGAGTCAGAAACCACAGCTTTAGCTTTGGCTCTCTCCTTCTCCTTCTCTCTGTCTGTTTGATTGACAGGACTGGGGATGCCACGTCCTCCTGGTTTACTCAGTCCTGTTCCAGAACCGTGTCCAGAGCCCGGCTCTTTGAGCCTTGAGCCCTGTGATGCTGCGACGGAGGGTTTGATGAGTCCAGAGCCGGTGTCCATGGTGGTGCTCACCGGGCGAGCTGAGCTCGGCCGTGTTAAAGTCAGGGTGCTCGTTTTTGCGGGGCGGGGCAGAGAGCGGTACTGCAGAGACGTTCTGGCATTTGGAGACAGGAAACCACTCTGATCGCTGCTCGAAACATCGAGACTTGTCTTTCGTCCTCCACCACCAGCACCTGGCTTCACAGGGATACCTGACGTTTTGGGAATTTTCCCTACAGTTGCAGAACCGCTGGGTATGCCGCTGCTAACTGCACTTGTTACACTGGGCGGACTTGAGTTGTTTGTGCTATTACTGGTAGCTGCTGCTGGTTTCTTGAAGCCAAAGTTTCCACCAGTGGAGGGCCTGACCAGGCCGGATGGAGGTTTACGCTGCTCAGCAGCTCCGGTGCCATTTCGATGGTCTTTACCAGCATCAGAGGAGGAGCGCTGAAGACTTGAAGTCTTCACTGCTAAACGGGACTTATCCATGGGCTTCCCATCAGACTTCACGGTACCTAAAGCAGAAAAGAAAAAACCCTGATGAGCAGCTTGAACAGAGTTAAGTAGTGTGAAATGATGACTGAAACTAAGCACGCCACATTAGGAGACAATATCTTATCTACACACCTACGATGTCTGACTGTCAGCTGATAAAAATAAATCCCTGTCTGAGCAAGGAGACAGTTTGTAGACCAGACTCACAGCCAGCTTAACCCTCACATGTGCTGTTATCAGGCAGTTACTCCTCTTTTCCATCCTGATGAACTGAAAAAGTTTCCTTCTTCCAGCAAGTTTTTTAAGCTTTCCAGTCAGTGAACAGTGACGTCACAGCTGTAGAGTGGCAAAATGAACACGTGCAGCATGGTTGTTCACGTTCATGAAGCATGTCTGCAGGCACTAAACTGCATCAAACAGCCAACACGACTGAATTTCCCCCATGTTGGAGGCTCACTGGGGAAAGGTGAGGCAACTTAGTGAAACAGGGTCCCCCATTTGAACACGTCCCAGTTGGCAAATTAAACGGACTTGTTTGGAAGTTATTAAGAGAATAAAAGTCTATTACACATGTGCACTGCATGCACCACCCACACAAGTCCGCACTACCAACACTCTCTTAATGTGCATCTGATGGGAGTAGTTATGTGAGGTTTATATACAAGGCATTAACAGAGTCAAAGAACCGCTGTTGAATGAGACCTACCGGCATGCTGCCTGGGGACATCTGGAGACACTTAAGAGTATTTATAAACCCGCAAAAGACAGACACACACACACACACACACACACACTTGCAGTTCTTAGTGATTGGATCTCGCAGAAAGCACTGGGTTATTTCATATAAGTGAAAATTGGGTTTACATGTCAAATCAAAAGCTCAATCCTTTGTGTCACCGCATCGTAGCCTGTTCCATGAACACTGGGCTGAAGAAACACACACTGTTGGCATTGAGACACACCGACAAAACTCAGGCAATTGTATTAATTGTGACACAAATGAAGCCTGATTTACCGACACGGGCTTGTAGAGACAGTGAAGCTCACGGCTTCACACGGTAAGCGCGTAGGAGAGGTGATGAATCACTGCGTTTCTCAGCACAAGAGGCCAACATGTCTGAAGATATGGAGATGTGAGCACAACGCTCAAATTCAGAGCGACTGGCAGACAGAGAAACCTTTTTCAATAAATCATCAAAAACTGGCTTCTCTGGCTCTTAAAGGAAAGTGGCTCACGTGTAAATGCTCCTTCTTCTGCTGAATGCCACTTTGGTAAAGGGGAAAGATTGTATCTATGCTGCGCTCGCTACGTATGGAAACCCACCCTAATACTCTTATTTGTCAATAATACCAGTCTCCCGGGACTCACCACTTTTTTTTTGCAAGACTTGAAAAATCTGCTGAAATCATCTCTCATCAGTCATAACACCGAGACCATGTGTGGCCACGTATATGTTGTTGTTAAGATACAGTATCAGTAGTTATTTGTGTGTGCGTAAGAGGCTGGCGAACGTTAGCTGTAGTTTGTCTCCTGTGACAGAGGGAAAAAGACATACAACCTGTCCACAGCTCAGCGATAACATAATGACGAACACTTGAAAATATGCAGTGTGCTCAGACTTTAAAAAAAAATCATTTTGCTTACTGTGAGATCCTGGTACACCATAACTCACAAGGACAACAGAGAAGATGCCCTTTGTGAGCGAACCGAGGCTCCAGGGCTCCACTAATAAAGTCTTCATTTCTATATCAGTCATGCGGAGACAATTCACAACTTCATCTGTGAGCACTTCACAGTTTCAACGCACCGTCTTATTTTTAGAGATGACACAGTAAAGGAGATGTTTACTTTCTGAGAAGTAGCTCCTGCAAAAGTGCAATATGAGAGAACGGGAGCGAACAGAGCACATGTGATATGACGTCAGTTTTATGGATAACACGGGTAGGTCACTGACAAATTAGACCCTCTCTGAACTATTTGCTTACAACTGTCTCATACAAATAATCAGCAGCTGAAATGACACTTAAAATGATCTTTAGCTGCTGTTTTATCTTCTGCACTTACTAAAAGTATGGTCTGTGCTGTACACAGACACATGGAGGAGACAGAGATAGTATGGAAGTGCATCACACTGCTCATCCCAACATGCTGTCGCTTCTTCAGAGTCACACACTCTGCGTCTCCTACAATTCCACAAAAATGCAGACGCATAACAAACGGGGCGCACACACCGTGACGCACAGCACCCTCCTAGCCTCAGCGATAGACTGCGCTCTGTGAAACTCTAAGAATGACTGCTTCTCATGTGACTAAACCCCGGAGCTTCTCCGCACACCGACAAGCAACAACAAACTTTTTTTTTTCCCAAATCTGTTTTTGTTCGACTTCACCGCCTGATTTATTACAGCCTCACACTCGGTGGCGCATCGAGCAGATAGCAGATTCAAACTGCTGACATCGATAACAATAACAGCCTGGCACAAAGATCACAGGCGAGTTCAACACATCTGTCATTTCAACAGCTGGCAGTGCAAACGCACCACCGTTCCACAGAAACAGGACTGTTTACACAGACCCCTGGCTATCTGGACTGGCACATAACACCGCAACTAATATCCTGCTGTTTCGGTTGTCTATATGTGTGCAAGTCTGTGCGTGTGCATGCGTGTGCATACATAAACAACACACAGATGGTGTGCCCAAAAGGCAGCTGCACAATCCCTACCATTGTGCTCTTTCTGTGCGAGTGTGTGTTAAGTGTGATGGGTGACAGTCTTTAAGGCTGGCACAATCTCAGTCATGGCTGCACTCACAGCACACATTATTAGAAGCACACGCGCTCTTATAAAGGCCCTTATTTTAGCACTATAAATTATCTCTGTTCAACACAAAAATAACGCTTGGCTAGGAAGAAGCTATAGGAAGAAAAACACTGCTGGTCAGTGTGTGGTGTGTGTGTTAGTCACTGGCTGGCAGGCAGCAAGGGTGTGGGTGGTGATGGGTGTTTGATACATGGCACCACTTTCTAAAGGCCCGGAGGGTGGGCTGCAGCTGTGGATGAAAGTGTGTGACAGAAACAGAGTGTGTCTGTGACTGTGTGAGTGAGAGAGAGAAAGGACTATTTAAAGACAGCCTGAGAGACGTGTCAGGTTAAGAAACATTTCAAGTAAAACTATATGTTCTATACATACTTTTCACACACAGTATTTGTGTTTTGCCACTCACCTGCCACTTTCAGCCCAGTTTGAGAGGTGTGTGTGATTGGGGAAGTGACTCCCACAGGTGGGTTTCTTCCTTTCTTCAACACATTTCCTTGACCCAGGGTTTGAGGTTTTCTCAGCTCACCCTTCCCACCTTCCGGCCCCTCCCCTTGCGGCCGGGTTTTCTTCCATTTATTAGCGGATTCGGACTTGAGGCTTCCTGTATCGTAGATGCTGCTGCCCTGGCTCTTGCGGCTGGGTTTGTTATCATCGGAGTCCCAGGACAGGCCGCTCTCCACTAGAGATCTCTTCTCTGCATCTGTACGCATCTAGAGTAGAGAAGAGACAGACGCATGCTTTGAGACACTGCGTCAAAAAAAGTCTGGATAGCCAGCACGTGCAGTCTGACCAACAGAACACGTACACAGCAATTACTTTCCCTATCTAGCAGGTTTGAGTCATTTGCGCTGCCAATTTTGCGCTTCTGAGGCTCATCTATGAGCGTTTTGATCGTCTGAAAGCTGGTTTGGAAAAGAAATATATATAAAAAACCCACATTTGCGTCATGTCACACTTTTAAATATGAAAAAAATAAGAGACAACAACATGGTTTTAAATGTAAAGACAGTAAAATGAAAAAATAGATCCCACAAAATAGAGTAAAGATGCCTCACAAGCTAAATCTATTCAGAAAACTGCACATGGATAATTGGCCCAATGCATGGCCTGTCGTGCTTTTTACATGTAACTGTCATGTTTCTGGTCTTCAGATATGTACCACGGCCCTGCAGCTTTCTAGCAGTCAGACTGGATATTAAACTCACACGGTTCTCTACCCTAAAGCCTGTGTAGTGTCCATTTGAGCCTATGTGAGAACAGCACAGGTAACGAACTGATGATAGAAAAATCTGCTGTGTGTGGAATCATATCAAGCTACACTTTCACATTTTAACTATTATATGCATTTTGGCAGTTGTTACATGTTTTTAGGTAGTTTTGGTGGACAATGTAACACATAACACACGCCTGGAGGCAACTGTTGTTATGATTTGGTGCTGTGTAATAAATATGAATAAAACTGAAGAGTAAGTTAAACATTAAACCCAAGTTGACACCAGTTTTAAAGAACCTTACTCCTTTACCTAGTTCTTCAGACTAAACCTCAGAACTACGATATACTTCCTCTTGCAACTACTGTGAAAAATAGGCTTGGTACACTGGAGTGAAGGACCTCTTAAAAGGTGCATTACTGGTTGCAAAAAGGAGAAATGTGACGTTCAGACAGATCCACACACTTCGCCTCATCTTAAAGCCCTTTGAGCAGACAGTGCACAACTCCGTCAACCCAACGACATATGGATGTCTCGTCCCCTCCGTCTAAATCCTATTGTAAGCTCTGTTTAAAAACTTCAAAAGGAGAAGTGGACTGAGACGGCTGGAACAGAAACCGCTAAAAACAAAAACCCCAAAACATATCTACACAAAGAAAGTAGACAACACTGCGTAACTATGAGAATGTCAAATGTCAAACTAAAGGACACGTGGAAATCAGGCCGTTGTAAAACCAAGGTCTATTGTGTGTGAAGGTTTATGACAACAGCACTTTTTACAGATTATTCTCCCGCTGCAGGAGGTCGCCAGTTGCACAACGGATTAGAAAGTGTGTTTGTGTGAGAGAGAGTGTGTTTGGGACATTGCACCTGATTCTCATGAGGACTCATGCTGAATTCCATTTTTTATTAAAACCAATAGACCCCATGGGCAGGTTTGCATGACACGAGGAGGAGCTCGGCCTGACTGTGTGTTGTATACACACACGTGTGTATCCTGTTTGAAAGACCTCGCTGATAAAACACTGTCATTTCCTCACACACATTCCTTGTTTATTGAAAGATGGGGTAGTGCGGGTGAGATACACATCTGGTCAGATAGCTGTGACCAAATGATTAACAGACAAACAGGCAGACAGTGAGGCAGACAGGAGCATGCACAAATACACAAAGGCATGAGGAAAAACTGCATTAACTTGAGGTCTTGTTCCAGGTTTTTCTACTACCTACATATAATACAGCCTAACTCTGCACAGTCTCTCTTTGTGCCCCCTTTCCTAGATTATCTTTCTCTACCGCCCCCATGCCTCTGCTCAGGATGTTATACAATATGTAGGAGGGAGATGAGGGATGGATTTGCCTTTGTCTTTAAGGAAATTAAAAACAACAGCAACAAACAAGGACAGGATGCAGTGATGGAGAGGAGACAGGGAGACAGAGAAATGGGACACAAAGACCAAGAGAAACGCATCAGCTGAGAATGCAGAGAAGGCACGGAGCATGTGCATTATACAATGTGGGGTGCATGACGATGGGTGATGGCTGGTTGCCATGGTAATGATGCCATGGGGTGTAATGGTTGCTATGACTCTTGCAATTAGGCGTGGAGGGAGGCGCCCCGGTTCTTCCGCCTCGCTGGCCCGGATGCAGGACTGCAGATGGCCCTGCTTGTATGTGTGTGTATGTGCAGATGGCTTCGCTTTAGACCTGTCCTACAGTATATGGGTAAAGACAAAGCCTCTGCTCTCAGCATCCCTGCACTTTGGTTGCTATGGTTACACTGATTCCCTCTGTCTCGCTCGCTGTCTCGCTCCCTCTAAAAACCCACCACTTCAGTCACATAAACCACACTGCGGAGGTGTGACCTAAATCAGACACTCGGGGACACACACACACACACACACACACACACACACACACACACACACACACACACACACACACACACACACACACACACACACACACACACACACACACACACACACACACACACACACACACACACACAGAGTTGGAACCCATATAGCTACAGATGGATCTTGACGAACTCAGCCAGGCTGTAAACAGGATTTTAAGCAGAGGTCATTGGTCCCAAATGCTTCCATCACCGCAATAAATTCTAAGGACTGCAGCAAACATACAGCATATAAATGCATAGCGTGAACAACCACGATCACTCACAACAGTTACTTCTACCTCCAAGCTGAATATACCACTGAACTAAGCCACAACTACAGAATCGGCTCAATCCAGTGGATTTAAAATCGTAGCTAGCAATGAGCATCTTACTATTTTAGCTCATAATTTGAGTACAATACTTAAAAGATTTTTAGAATACCTAAAATTATTACAGATTAGTACACTAGCTAGTTGTTGGTTAGCCTAAAAGAAAGGACACATTTAATAGGTTGTCTTTTTCCACCCAAAATGAATTTGACACTCCTCCACTAGTTGAACATGTTCCTAATGTATCTGAAAAATTCAGCTTTCAACAAGTGAGCACTTCTTAAGCTCAAACATTTCTGAAAATATACACATCTTCATATATATGTAATGAAAAGAGAGACGCCACGGAGCAGTGCAGTGTGTTTGCGGCAAACTTTGATTGCTGCAGATGTGACAGATATTATGGGCGTGTGCAGAATAACTAATCAGGCTTTGTCTGTGATGCCAGGGTCCTGCTGCCTGCGTGTGTGTGTGTGTGTGTGTGTGTGTGTGTGTGTGTGTGTGTGTGTGTGTGTGTGTGTGTGTGTGTCTGTGTCTCCTCTGTACACTGACAAAGTGTGTGCATTCAATACCTTTGTGGATTAACAGCTTAATCAATACTACTGTAATCAGTGCACGCACTTCTTATCCGTCTGTGTCAAACAGTTGCGCGTCTCTATTTTGTGTGTTTGTGTGTCACTCACCACAATGCTTGAGTTTCTGCGGGAGCCAATGGGAGTGGTAGGAAGAGAGTTGAGAGTGGGACTTGTGTTGAACTCTTCAGAGCTCAGGTTGTCTGAACCGTCACTCAGTCCACTGCTGATGGAGCTGCTCTCATCCCAACTAAAAGAGATCATGACAAGGAAAATATGTCAGCTAACATTAATGTGTAAAGTAATTCCCTTCTTAAATGCTTAAAATAAAAAGAGAAGAGGATCTGGATTTCCTAGCGTACAGCAACAGTAAACAAAAGTAATATAAAAACTGTTTTAAAGACAATATTTGCAGACACTTTGAAAATAGCTCCAGTAAAGGATTCAATAGTTTTTACATGAAATAACCGTATGAAGCCATATGTAATAAGAGAAAAATGAACCCTGTATCTTCTAAATATATATAATAAACATCAATTTTGTAATGTTAAAACAGACGGGGTTTATTTCTACTGTCTTGCACTTTAAAATATGCGTCACTTTTCTTTTTTACCACAAGTTGTCCTGACATTTTTAGGTGACTTTCATTCTAAACGAGCACAGCTGCTGTGTCAGTTAAGAAGTGCTTGTGAACAGTGTGATAAAGGAGCCCATCATTTAAAGACACCATCATCTGTGATCAAAGGTGTGATCATTTCATCATCGTTACAAAAGCTTTTCTTTATTAAGTGCAAGTCTGTGACTGTGCTACAATAACTAGGTTAAACGCTGCGCTCCTATTTTTGTTTCACAAATGTGGGCTGGTCTCCTTCACCTGGTCAGCCAGAGTTTAAGTCCCCGAGGCATCAAGCCTCCACTTTTATCAAAGTGTCCTTGATCAAGATAGCAAACCATTCCAAGTCTGTGCGGTGGTTTACCGTCTGCCCCTGTAAGGCCAATCATGTATCACACATTCAACAGAAAGAAAGCAATCTGTGTCAGTTCACTGGTATCGCCTTGAATCCATTTATCGCATCAACTACCAAAGCTCCATCAGCTCGGTTACCACCTGAGGTTGGGCTCATTCAGCTCTGTGTCTCTTAATTTGTCTTTTGATTAAATGTTCAGAGCGACAGAAACCTTATTTAGAGCACCGTCTGCTCTAAATACCCAACTTTTGCACTGAAACATTTGGCAAACTGAAATCTGGAGCACTCGTCATCACATCATCTCAACCCACACACACAAAAATAGCACTGAAGAAGATGCATGCACCCACGAGTGCATACAGGACTGCATCAGAAATATGAAGTCCCCTGTCAGAAATCTACCTCGCTGTCTCTTTTCCCAGTGAAAAGCCTTCCTGTGTGACAGAGAGGTTGTGGGTGGTTCTTGCTTTATTTAGGTCTAATAAAAAAAATCCACAAACATCCAACTTTAAAGTTATTTCAACTTCAGATAATGCTGACACTGAGTTTCACGTACGTGAGATACAATTGAATCGGCAGCTTATAGATTCATGTGCTCGTATACATGAATAGGCCATGTTTAGGAAGTATACGGGTTCGATTTTTCCTCTTATTAAGGTCAATAAGTAAGACTGATGTCATGTAATAACGTAAAACAAGTTAAGTGGGCAGTGATGGGCTAACAAGGACAGATATAACGGGGTGCAGGGGGTGGTGTAGGCAAAGGAAGCGGTATGATCCTTCCAGTTGGGTGCCTGTATGGGTCACACTGTACCCTCAGGGAGATGGTGGTGGGGGTGAGAGGGAGTGGGGCAAAATGGAAAGCCCTCCCCGTCTGGCCCGTGGATATCTTGGATACAAAGAAAAGCAGATCAGATTTTCCAGTGAGAGTGGCTGTCATGCTGCTGTCTATATGCCGCTGTAAGATTAAGGGCAAGTTTAAGATTGAGTCAGACACATCCAGAGATCTGACCGATACTTTGTGGCTCGATGGGAAACGCAGCAAAACCAAAGCAAATGTTACTGTTAAGAAAACAGAAAGAAAGAAACAACAATGCACTGATGGATTTTGGTGCATTTTCACATTTAAAAGCATTTTATGGCACTTATATGGTGTATTTCTAATTTTAGTGACAACTCCAAGTATTCCACTTCACCTGTTCACACATATTCAAACAGCACTTCATTCTATGCACTTAAGTGCTCTATCTATATTGCATCCACCCCCACGGCCAACTGAGAATCACCAAATAATCTAACAGCTCAGAACGTGGGAGGAGGCCGGGGGAAAGCATGCAGGCAGAAAACCAGCCTGAGAATCTGCTTGCTGTGAGGCAACTCAGGCAACCCTGTGCCACCCAGGACGTCTAATTTTGATTCAGATGTTATTTGAGATGAATTTGTACAGAGATTGTATATATTCTTCCTTTTTTTTTTAAATAATAAGAAAAAAAGAAAACTTATTGGACTATCAAACTGCCAAATTTTGCACAAAAATTTATGTTTCCCTTTGCACAAGACAACATTAAAAAAAAAGTGGAATAGTCTTCCAGATGTTAGCCACAGACCTTTGCGCTCTCCTCGTTGTGGACTGCACGCAGGCCAAGCCACGCTGTTGTACAAATTTCAACTCATCTGACAACAGAAAAGTTTTCCACTTAGCCACAGTCCATTTTGAAACAGCTTTGGTGCTTGTGGATTTGGCATTTGTGGATTGCACGGCAGACTGTATTCACAGTGATTTCTGGAAGTGCTCCTGAGGCCATACACTGACTTTCAGCCCTGTCCCTTGCCTGCAGCGATTTCTCCAGATTCTCTGATTCTTTAATGATATTATGTACCGTAGATGAGATATTCAGTCTTCTGTAAGAACACATAGTTTATGGTAGACTCTTGGCCCATCTTTGCTTCTGAGGAACTCTGCCTCTCTAAGGTCTTTTTATAACCAGTCATGTTACTGACTTGCTGCCAATTAACTGCAAAATGTTCCTCCAGGAAATCAAGGTATTAAAAAAAGCTCACTGCTGAAACGCAAACATTTTTAGATAGACAGCTGTGGTTAACCATCTGTAGCTCTCGGGAAACGCTAGGCTGTCCTTCATATCCCATTATTCGCTTCAAGCTATCGGCTTGTCCACCAGCGCTTCACTGAAAGATAACACACCTCTATGGTGAATAATTCAGACGTGCCAGAAAACAGAACAAACACAGCCAGTGCTGGGTTTGGTGTCACTCAGCTGACAGATATGGAAATACAAACCCACAGAAAAGCGAGGCAAGGTCAGAGGTTGAACTTTACCAAAAGCATTCATTAAATGCACTATATGCAGTGTAGAAGTAAATAAAATTTGAAGCTGATGATTTAATTTAAAAAAGAAGAAGTTTTATCTTGATTGTGGAAAGTTACAAGCTGCTGAAAAATGAAACTTTCAACTCTATAACAGATATTAACAGAGACTCTCTACTGAAAGCTTTTCTTTACGATGCCAAAAATAAAAGACACACACACATACATACCTACCTATATCTATCTCTAGTTATAGATATGAAACATTTTTTTTATTTCCAAGTCAAAACTTCTAAGTAGCTGCACCTCTCTCTCTTTTTAAAAGTTCAATGTAATGAAACCTGAACTTGAAAAGAGCGGTCTGAAATACAAAGACACTCCAAGAGAAGCGGGTAAAGTGGCGTGTGCAGAGAGAAGAAAGAACTGAAAGGACACGTATAAAAGACAGGGCCTTTAGTGGAAAGAGAAGAGCTGTTAATGCTTAAAACTTCCTCAGCTTCTCAGGACATGATGCACTCAGTGAAGAGGATCATCTCACACTCATAATCTTTCCTCCCTCCGCCTTATCTTTGTACATTCACCATCAGCAGCTGCAGAGACTGAGGGATATTAGCACCCCCTTCATTTACATCAACACTTTTACAGATTAGTGCTGAGCAGGAAGCGCTGCTTTAGTCATGCCACTTGCCTGTAACGGCTCTTTTTATTTTAATTATCTGTTAACTACAGTTAACTATGTTCCTCTCGCAAGCAAGGTAACACTAGAAATGTTACAATTTCCACCAATATGTAACAAATGATAACTCTTAGTATGCTTATATAAAACCGAATGAATGCAAAAATGGCGATGTCTCGCCTATTACGCTAAAGAAATTTGGTTTTTTGTGACTTCCAAACTGATCCCAGGCTTCAAGAACACAGCTGGTGGGAAGCACAGTGGTCAAGATATTGAACAATGGTATCCTGCAACAGTAACACTGTGAGCAAAATGAATATCAATGCTGATTCAATTAGGCTGCAATAAATGTCTATTAAGTTGAGTTGTGCTTGATTAAGCTCCTTCTTCACCTCCACCTGACAATTTGAGTCATGTGCAAGCCAAAGCACCGGGCAGAGTAACGACTACATCACACGGACACGCTGTGCACGTCCTCTCGAGCCAGCTGTGGTTTCCTGCTGTACCCACCCTGACAGGAGAAGCCACAGTGAGGCACTCTGCAGCCTGTGGTCTGTCCAGAGAAATGTTATCATCTTCTGTAAAGCGAGAACTTTTCAAGCATTTACAGTCATTTAAATGGTTTGGATATTTGTCTGTCATGTGCTGCATAAATAAAAGTCATGGTGGTCACTGTAAACAACATCCTCCTTTCACAGAAACATGATTTCTTTGTGCCTCGTTTTCTGCATAGATGACCGGCACACCCACACAAACACTAAGCCTCACAAGCTATCAAGAGAATAGCTGAATAGTTGCTGCTGAGTTAAATAGCCAGCTTTTATTAAGAGGCTTCTGCATCCCCCCTCCCACACACACACCCACCCTTGAACCCCTCTATTCAGACTATGGAGCTAATTGCTCTCATCTCTATGTGAATGGTCTTTTTTGCCGCTCCTTATAAGAGCTTTGCACTCTCTTCCCCTGGTCTCATCTCCTGTCCCACTCATTTGTCCGCTATCTTGAGTGAGAGGAGGAGGAAAAAAAGTCAGTGAGACAAATGTAGAGACAAAGCAGCTTTGGCTGTTTTTAAGAGCAGTGCTTGCTGGGAGTTGAAGTCCCGACAGAGCCAACAGAAATGGTGCGATGTTAAGGTTTTCATCTCGATAAATATTTGCTGATCCTGTGTCGGGAGCAGCTAAACTTTAATTTTTGACTTTGCTGCTTTGTCTGCAGTAGTTCAGCTGCACCAAAGCAAACAGCAAGTCGACAACAAAATGCCGTTATCTAATTACACTGCAACAAAAGCAGACATTACACTGAAGAAGCAACATGAAATTATTATGAATGCTTCGTACTGTCAATGTAGCCGATAAATAAAAAGCAGCGAGGCCCATTGGGAGCTGGAGGGAAGTGTCTAACAAACCAGCCGGACCACATTTTAGCAGATAAGATAAGGAGACAGGAATCAGTTGGAAGGTGTCAGCTTGGGAAAAGAACACAAAAATGACTCAAGAGCTTATGACTAATATAACACAGATGCAGTTTGAATATAATGGTTCAACTTTTTGTTCCCTCATGGGGTTAAACACGTCTTATCCAGGGTGATATTTGCACACTGTCTCCACCGCTTGTGTAAATGCATGGAAAATGTTTCTGCAGTCCCTCGGTGGACTGGAACTTTCCATTCCTATTAAAAATGAACAGAGTCACATGTCAAAACCCAAAATGGCTAAATCAGACCTGTTCTTGGTCAAAGTGATGCATTTTCAGACAAATGGAAAGTGGGGCACTGCCAGACTGGCACTGGGCAGTCAGCTAAGAAACCAGAGGGGGCAAGCATGAAAGGGCTGTTGAAGGCATTACATTCTCTAAAGTTTAAATATGTGAGGCTATGACTGATGAGCGATGGTAACTGGGCGTGATGCTTTGCCCGTGCGTCTCTCTCTGTGCAGCTCAGAGTTGGAAGATACAGGTCAGATCAGCCTGAAGAGCAGGAGCAGCAGGTGTAGGTTCATAAAGTTAGACAGACAAAAGCTGACGAGAAAAAGAAAAGGGTTAACCCAAAAGAGAACAAGCTATTCATCATTAGCAGCTCACTGTCTGCTGTTTGTGTCTGTACAAGTTAAACAGGACATGTTAAACCCAACTGACTGTTTTCGCACAAATACCCACAATCAAACTAGTATAAACACATACCCACACACACTGCCGCAAAACACAATGACTCACTTCCAGAAAAACCAGCATGACTGGCCCCACCCAGTGTCAGTGTATCAGCGTTTCATATCTCCAGCGTAGCTACGGTGGCTCTGACCGTGTGAGAAAGAAATCTTAAATGATGGATGGAAGATTCAAGTGTGAGAAATTTTGCAATAAAAATCAGGCTGACTGCATGCATGACCTGCCACCAAAGATGTGACGCTGGGAATCTACCTGATAAGAGGAAAAAAGGAAGACTGTGGTTGCTGTGCACAGATGGCCTACAATATGTGTCCCTGGACCACTTCAGCAGCTTATCACCAGGAAACAAGCGCGCGCGCACACACACACACACACACACACACACACACACACACACACACACACACACACACAGAGATCTGTGAAGTACCTTATTGGAACAAAGCATATCATAGCCCGGCAGTACAATAATAATTTTCCAACAGAAATAGTTTTAAAAAGCACAGACTGAGAGCACAGATTCATCTTGGCTGGCTTAACCTTTAAAACACTCGACAGACTACAAAGGTTCCTAACATGCTGCGTTTGCCATCGGATAATCCATCACTGCAGCACCATATAGGGCCATAAAGACTTCGCTCTGCAGGCAAGGCTCTTACTATAGCCTGACAGCTTCAAGATCCTCTGACACATAAAGCCAAACAGATTTAGCATGGCGTGAATATCCACTCATTACAGACATGCTGTAGCTTCACATTACCAATAATTCTACTCAAGATGCAGTCTTACTGGTTATTGCACTAGTTACCTTTATTAATGATAAGCCATCTGCTGCATTCTGGAGTCATGCTATGTTCTTATAAAAGAAGCCCTACATGCCACGTGATGTCCTGACATTACCTCGTACCTATAAATAAAATGCCTCTGCCATTTTTTAACAATGTCATGTTGTTGTCTGGGAGTTGAGGCACTTGTAAAGTAATTAACAATAAATCTGTCATTAAAAGTGGCTTTTAATTAGCTGCTGAGTGCAGGTTCTCCGTTGTGTTGTAGTGTTAAACACTCACAGTAAGTCACTGACAAGACCCAATTAAAAACTAGATTGTGCAAGCAGCCCGTCTTTGGCTAAATACTGAATAGAGAAAGTAAGTCTCCAGTATTATTTATCATTTCCTCTTTGTCCTGTTTTCATGATGTGGAGTGGCATACTGTGTGTGTGATAGCTGCTTGGACACACGCATCCACATAGACAAAGAAACTGCAGTATCTGGGCTTTAAAGGGGATTACAGAACAGGCTGGAGTTAATGAGCTCATAATTACTGCTAATTCCATGCACCACCAGGATCAGAGCAAGCCAGAGGTCCCAGCTAAAGGTACACATATATATCTCTATCTATCTATCTATATGCGTGTGTGTGTGTGTGACCATGGAAAGAAATAGGAGGTCACATCCCTAAATGGCCAATGCAGAAGAGGAATCCTTTTATGCCTTTGACAGGCATAAAGCTGACAGCAATGGCCAAAGGGGTTAGGACACACACACACACACACACACACACACACACACACACACACACACACACACACCCACCCACCCACCCTGACTGGAGCTTGAACTAGCTGTCAGATGTGCGTGGTGGTAGCCAGTAAAGTCTCTGATCTACTGAGGGTTGAACAAAGACAGCCTGGGTGTGTGTTACTGTCTCAAGGTGTGTCTGTGTATAAAAGATTATTGAGCTACATCAATATTTTACAGTCAGAAAGGATTTTATCAGGATTTATTCCGTTTGTTTCTTTGTCGTTTGGATTAGAAAGTTATGAAGGTGGAATGTTATAGGGTGTGACTCGACTTAGAAGTAACCCCTGGACTTGATCCAGATCTGAATCTCGATGTGTGTATTTTTGGAAGCATTCTTTAACATTTTAATATAAAGCAAATTGATCCAGAGATTCAATCCATGGATGGTTTGGAGAGATTTTTGAGCGTTGGCAAAGGCAGGCACTCTCAGACTGCTATTGTTTTTCCTTGCAAAGATGAGGGACACATTCTACAAATGCTTGGATGTTCTGGATGGAAAAGGCTCGGGAAAAGCGATTGGAAGCATCAGAAATCCTTCCCCATGAATTTTTATTTTCTTTTTTTCCCCTGAGTGTAGGGAGGTGGAGATGGATGGACAGAAACAGTTTAAAAAAGGGGGAACTGCTTCAGCAAAATCCTCCTCAGACAGCAAATGTATCTCTGCATCTCGTCTGTCCTTATGACCTCCCCAGAATGGATAAAGTTTTCTCAGAGTTCAACACTGTATTTGAGAGTTGAGCTGGCTCTGCACTTTTTTCAGCCCTGGTGAAATAAAACAGGACATTTGAAACAGTAGATAGCCGTATATGAAGGTTGAAGCTAAGAAGAATAAAAAAAAAAAAATCGTGTGACTGCTCATGTTGAAACCGACAGGGTCATCTTGAGCTCCTCGTGCTATCAGCCCCAAAAAGGAAAAGAGTAGGAGCTAGGAGAAGTGTGAAGATGATTCCTTGAAAGGCAAGAGATCAACTATTGTCTGTCATCTCCTTAGTCGTCCTACACAGGGTTAAAAAAGGAACATTACTGGACCTGCGTCTGAAAAAAGTGGCTTTAGGGATTTGAATGCAGTGCAGATAAAAACAGTGCACTGACTAATTGAAACATATTTCATATAACTGCTCAGCAAGAATGGGGGGAAGTTTAAACAACTTCTCCCCAAAGTGTTCTTGTGTTCCTCATGTAGAGAGCGGAACAAAACGGGTCAGAGAGTGTTTAGTAAAAGAATATTGAACGCGAGCTTTCTTTTGACCAAATAACCTCTGACCGTCCTTCTCTTCTTCACAAGACAACAGGAAGCAAAAGAGGGACAGCACTCCTGGGATAAGGTGGCCTTTTAAATCACCTTCATAAGTAGTTCAGTCTGGGGTGCAGTGTGGAGCACTTCCCAGCCCCAACTGAATGGCTGAGAACCAGGGAGGAGCTCATAAGGGGAACCCCAGCACGCAGAGGCCCAGGACAGGGGTTGGATCCTGGGGTAGAATTACCTCAGGCCTCCCTCCAGACATGTCAGCTGACTTAACGGCTGTGAAATAACGGCGCACGGGGATGTTTTGGTTTGAAATAGGGGGACTAGTGAGAGAGCGGAAGGGAAGGCAACGGAGGAAGAGAAGGAGAGGGTGGTACTACTTTTGAATGAAGCACGCTTCCTACAGGTTACTCTTAACTTGAAGCAGCTGTGCAAAAGATGGTGCCACAGACATGAGCAGAAAGCAAAAACACATACATGCAAAAGCATTTCCACTGGCAACTGCCCTCTGATCAACGGAAAATATTGTCAAGTAACACAGCATGGAGGAACTTAAACCAGGCAACAGACAAGAAGAGGAGCTAAAACAACTCAAACCTGCCAAAAACAAAAGCACTGACAACAAACACTGAAATATGATACCTGCTAACCGTTGGTTCTGGGAAGGGACAACACTGCACAAACAGTGATAGCAACTGAGAAACCGCATAGTGAAAGTTTGGTATTCATTTACAGAAAGGGTGATAAGATCAAATGTCTGCAGCGCTACCTAAAAGTGTTAAAACCATCCTGCTACAATGTCAGGACTGAGGAAAAGTCTCGAGCCACCCGTCATTTCTTTACATTGTGCTGGAAAAATGGAAGAAGGCTGTAGTGATTTACTGAAATGTGTAAACTTGCATAGAGAAACAGCAGCGTTTGTACATTTCTAACAAGCTTTAGAGCCAGTGTTTATTCTTCAACACAGTATGAAATCTCTTGGGCAGGCTTCCTTGTCCCTTCTCGTCAGTTCTCCAGGCTTCTTGAAGAACATTCAAAGCTCTTCTTTGGACATTGGCCGCCTTCTGTTTCATTCTCTGTCGAGATGATCCCACACTGCTTCAACAGCGTGAGCACTGGGAAGTTCAATCCATGACTGATAGCGTTCCTCTTTCCAGATGGTGTCGTATGGTGGATCAAAATCTGATGGTATGTTTCTATCAATTTTTCAAGATCTCCACTGGGGTTCATAGATAGCTACAGACACTCACTGTTGCACCTCTCTCCTGACCTCCTCTCTGCATACTGATGTGGATATGAACTAAAACTATCAGATGTGGTTTCATCCCTTTATAAGCCCTGTTACCTCTGATTTTCAGTCCAGTTTTTGTACTTTGGCACACCTCAGCCTTTTCTCCCAGTTGACCTTCTTGAAGAATGGGTTTTTGACAGCCACACTTCCACTGAGATCATTTCTAATGAGGCTTTGCGATACTGTTCTTCTACTGTAGATATTGTTGAGCCTGCCATTTCTTCTTTTGTCCTCCACTTGTCCAGTTTCCTCAGAGGTTTTATGCACACACTACATACCATGCCAAGATATGTCTGTCCAAGAGCTGTCTGTGTAGAGATGTGTAGACACAAAACTGGTTCATCTCTTGGGTTACGAGCATCATTTATGACTGATCAATTCATAGGCCAGTCTTAACTTGCTTATCAAATAAAGCAACATGCCTCTGAAAATGTCTGGTATAAGGACTGGACTGAAAATGAGTGACAAAGCGGCTAATGTCAAAGAAAACAACTTAAACAAGCATGAAGAATTATTGCTGCAATGAGACGGGGTTCAAGATGTTTGAAAAGTCACACATATGTAGGAACTACGATGTCAGCGTGATATGAGTCTGTGTTCAAGTGAAAAAGGATTGTGTCTCAACAGGGTTACCAATGCCTCAGCCAGAACAATTGGTACAGATTTCCAAGTAAATTTTCAGAGGGCCTCTACACAAGAAGCAATCCTATTTAAAATATATTCTTCCTCCTCTGCCTACATTGTCCTGGGTCGTCAGATAAAGGATGAAGCTCTCTTCAAGCTTTTCAGTTAATTCGATAACTGAAACATTAACTGAAAATGGACAGAGAGAAAGAAAGGGAGCAAAAAGTGAATCAAATATGGTTCATAACTTCTGTTCACAGTGAGCTGCACAAAGAAACTACATAACCAACAGAACACCACTGAGCACCTGCTGGAGGTCGTGCAGACACCACCTGAACAAAAAAGGAAAAGAATGAAAGGTCCATTGACTCGAGGAGAGATGCTTTCTCACTTCTGCTGCCTGATATAAAACAGACACCTACTAAAACACACACACACACACACACACACACACACACACACACACACACACACACACACACACACACACGCGCTGTTAAGGGGACAGACCTGTCATTGTAAAACCTGTCTGGGAAAAAAGTTGGGACATTGTTTGAAAAGTCAAGAAGCAAAACTTTATGATTAACAGATTATTTAACCCCGTCTTTAATGGAAATAAGACCAAGTCTAGCACTGAAACCTTATTTTGAACTTCCTGCCAGCAAAAAAAAAGGGTGATGTTTACCAGTGTGCTGAACTATTTCTTCTTCAGTAACAATTGTGGTAATTTCAGTAACAAAATACTTCCTCATTGTTTGACATATGATTGCAGATTTCGACTTGTTAGGGGGAGGATGGTGGTGTGATGGTTGGCACTGAGGTGTCACTGGGGTTTTTAATGTTTTCTGGATAGATTTGTTAGGCAACAGGTCTACATTACACTTGGATACAGTGCAGCTTCAACCCATATGGTCTTTCTACAAACTTGCAGCATCCTGCTGTACTTAAATTTTAGACTGTCACAACTTCTTTAAGAATTAGCTTGTGTGTGCATTTCTAGTGCTCTTGTTTGTGTACTTGCATGTGTGAACACATGTGGCAGTGACCAGCGAGCCTAAGGGCGCACCCTGCAGGAGCCCACGCCTATCACCTGCTGTCAACTTATAGCACACACACACTCCGGTCATGCCACTTAAAGCTGTTACAGTGAATTTGGGAGGCATTCCTTGCCCCGCGGGCCACTCAAAACACACACTTCACATTCCAACGAGTGTATTCTGGGGTCCCACTCCCTAATCATTCAACATATGCAGACGCACATATGCATACCACAGCACGAGTGCGCAGACATACACAGGGATAAAATGACAGTTCCAGAGGTTTCATTAAAACTGTAATTTGCAGCCTGAAGTTCCAGTGCAAGCCAGAGGAACCACCTAACTTTCCACTGAACTCAGAAAAACCCCTGGAAGTTTCAAAATAAGACACTGTGGTTTTTACTCTTCATTATCAGGCAGAAGCGGCATGTGTGCATGTGTTGTCTGGCTATAGGTTCTTCTTTGGCTTTGAAGTAACAGAGGAACTCACTAAACCACAGGAGGGACCACCTCGAGAAAATACAAGGTCTGGTCGTGAACACTGGCTCCCGTGTGTATAATTAAAAAAAAGCGTATGTGGATGTCTTACAAGCACAGGTTACAAGCATCTGTTGTTTCGCTCACAGGTCTTTCTAATGACCTGGTAGGCAGGGACAGTAAACTAATTTGCACATCACGAGTCAGTGGTTGCACGAAAAGACTCAGGTCATGTGTTTTTCTTCTCCTCCATCCGTGCCCCAGGATTTGAAACCACTGCAAATTAGGCCGGTGACTCCGCGAACAGTGAAGAAACGTTCCTTGATGTTTAAAGTGCCACTGGTTTGTCTGGTTGAATAAGAAGGCCTATATGTGCTCAGAAGGAGAGATTTAAATATTTTGACCAACTCTGTAAATGGAGACACCCTAAGAAAACAATACGTTTGACATGGATGGACCTGTTTGTGTGTTTAACAGTATTAAGTTCTGTTCATACACTATGATTCACGAGGGTGTAAGGCAGCTGTCGCATCCCAGTCATCCAGTTTTGAGTCAGCAAAGCGCGTTTCCAAAACAACTTAATCCATCTTGCGTTGAGTCCCTAAATCCAGCACAATCACAAAGAAATTGTTTGTGTGGAATGGAAACGGGGCTGTTTGAAAGCAAAAGTCGCAAACTTCCTATAGTTGTGTGTGATATAGCATAAATGCTCTTGATAGGAACAGAAATGAAATAAGAGCCTGAGCGATTTATCACCGTCCCAATATTATCGTCCGGCATTAGCTAGTTACAGACTTTCAGTATCGGCAGACAAATGAAAACTGAAAAAATAAAGAAGAATAGGAAAAAAACACCTTACCATATTGTCACGAGTGCTGACATTGCACACTCTGTCCATCACAAGGCTCTCAGCAACTTTCCTGTTGACAGCATGTGTTTAGACACATACACAACAACAGCTGACCCAAGTAAGTCAGGCAGAACGTAAATGAGTAAATAAACAGCTCCACATGGCAAATTTTAGATTAACTTATTTATGCTTCGTATGTTTGAAGAAAAAAATAAAGATGTCGGCCAACATATGGGACTTTTTAAACTCACCAAATATTACTGTTAGACTTCAAAATCCTGTATCAGTTAGGCTCTGCTATAGGAATTTGAAATATGAAAGTTGAAGGGCACCAACAATGTCAGCAGAAACGTGCAAAGCGATAAAGGTATTCAGGATTTCCATCAGCACGGTAACTTTGCAGTTCTCCTCCTGCCTGTGGCTGTGATCGAAATCTTTACAGATATCATTTTTAATTACTACATCGTACCTCTAAGGTGTAGATCACACTTGGTTTCAGAAATAGAGACAGAAGCAGACGTCAGGGACATGAGGTTGTTCTTAGTACACTACTGTTTAGTGTACTTGGACTGCAGATTGAGGAAGCAAGCACGAATCAGTTCCCTTGTTATGTGGTTGCTGTCTGTACAAGTCTACACGGGGTTTACTTCATAGAGCCCAACATAGCACCTCTGATGAAGGTATTTATGTCAGTCAGATCCCAACGCATGCACAGATGTGGAAAGTGTAACACTGAGTCAATGAAGCAGTTGGGACTCTTAACTCTGAAAGCCCAGTTATATGTGCTGCTTAGCCAGTGACTACCCCACTGCAGCTAACTGACATCAGCTATGGCAAGAGCCTGATCTGCATCACAGTGACATATGTTCCATTTTTATTTGATTATAAGAAACTGGGAAGATTTCAGAGTGATGCACACTAAAGAGTGACATCACTAGTATGGGAATGAGTTATTTGGCTGAGTTTGAGAACCAGCAGGTGAGACGTGCTGAGAAGGCTATTTGTATAGTTTTCAGATGACACCACATTCAAAAACACACAAAGTGACACTAAGTTGATGTTGGCTTGACTACAATGTGACTAACAGAGTTGAGCAAATCTTTGTGTTGGCCAGAAGTGGTCGGCTAATGGCGCATGTTTAATGTTTGTCCACACACACACACACACACACGCTGGTGCCCACACCCTGGCATATACATACTTGGACTCACACTCTCACTACCACCGTCTCTGGCATCGATCATACAGTTTGGTGATTGCCTGAAAGCTTTAAGTGTGTTCCTGTCAGTTTCTATGTATTTGTAGGTTTATCATTCTTTTGACAGCCAGTCTGTTTAAGCCTGCGTGCCCAAGTCAAACACACTGACTCAACCCACTAGATGGTCCGGTGGGACAGTGTGTGTGTGTCTGTTATGTGTGCAACTAAAGTCACTCTAATGCTCTAATGGGTTTACATAAAGGTTCAATAGAAGCTCTGGGGGTCAACTGACCAAAAAGAGCAAAGTCGACCTCCATTTACACACACCCCCCACCCCACCACCACCACCACGCACAGCCACACAAGTAGAATCAATACCATCATAGCATCTTGGCAAATGTGTCTGTGAATCAAGTCAACTTCAGAGTCGTTGTCGCTTTTTCAATAAGAGCATCTCTCTCCACATTTCTTTCTTCACCATTAACAGCCTGCAGCTATCAAGTGGCCTATATTAGCCCACACATTCAGACATAGTCTAAGAGAATTCTCACATGGTGTGGGCATAAAGATGATATGGAGGAGGCTTGCTGATTTTCACCCAATCACAGAAGAACGCTTCAGCTGAGAATGTAGGTCAGCTGTTCTGTAGAATGCGGTCCAGTCCCGCAGCGGATCAATATGAACACACCCACTCACATCACAGGCTACCTGCCACTGATGAGTGACTGAGCCACAGAACACCGTCAAGCAGATGTCATCGCATCCACATCCACAATGAAACAACAGACCGCAAAATACAGACACTTAAGGCCAACACGCACTTCACGCGCGCGCGCAGTTATGCTGCATTCACATCCACTCTTCAGCGCTGTAATTAGATGTTCTCCTCAGATATGGATTCAGGCTGCAGAGTCTGCTGCTTGAAATCAGTTGGTCTACGAGCAGCAACAATAAAAGGCAGTGCTGATTCAACATATGGCTTTGCGCATTGAGGTCTGCCTATAAACGGCATGGCAAAGAGGCAGCTCCATCTATACGGGGATCAAAGCCCTTTCTTTACTAGGTGTCTAGACTGATACATACCATCCCAGAACAGCCCCGGCGCAATCTATTCAGCACACTCAAACGTGCCACCACGCAGCTGTTGGACTTTTATCAATGAGACATGCTGCCGATTTTTACGCACAGGCTCCGCCGGAGCCTCTGCAGCACTTTTGCGACGACCGAGCACCGCCAGTTTGTGTCATTAACGAAGAAACACAACCGCACACGTGTGTGTCAATTAGCTTCTTATCCGGCATCCCCACTAGTCACATGCAGGTTCTATTCTCATTTATTACCTTGACAGAAAGTGCATTGTCCTCCCTGCGCGCTGCGGAGCCGGGAGCTGCAGCATTTTGCCGTGTAGCACGCGTCCGCTCATTCTACAACCGTCCAGCTTTCAAGCCGCTTTGTTCCCGTTAAACATATCCCGCTGCCAGAGCTCTGAGGCCAAAGAGAATCCACCCGGTGCTTTCCGCAGCTCTGATAACCAGGGAACCGCCTGTAAGAGTCAGCAGCGTTGACTGACTGACCCACTCCCGCAGTGCTTCCACTCACAGACACACACACTCCCCCTCATGGAGGGAGGGAGGCACGGAAGGCAGGCAACACACCCAATTCCTCCTCCTCCGGCCCGTTTCACTGATCGCGACCAGCTGCGCGTTTTCCAAAAAAGCGCAGAGGTTTAAACACGCACTGAGCCGTGGGACAACCACGGAGCCATTAAATTCTCCGAAGCCACACGTCGAAGACGTTTCCACACTCTTCAAAACTCTAATCGGCGCACAATACACAAACCCCTGACTCCGGTCTAGCAGCAAGTCTCTGCTCCACTGAACTGAATTTGTTTTCGTTTTCTAACAGCAAATGTCGGTGGAAAAAGTCTTTACCTTCAGTACCGGTGACACAAAATAAAAATTTCCACTACACTGCACTGAGCTGCTGGACTCTCTAACAGTATTTACCAGATTTCTTCCCAGCTGAAAGCACATGGTCTTATGCTTTGGGGTATGATTTTGTAGGCTACTTCCAATGAAAACCCCAGAATTGTATTTTAAATCCTGATGCACTAATGTAGGATTGACTTAGTACCTCTTGGCAACCCACTTAGCTGTAACACATATTTTATTGATGCGTTATAGAACATCAGTTGCCTGGGGTATGTGTGTCTTCAACAGCAGAGTTTGGTTTGACAGCTCTTTGGCTTTCTTTATTTCTTCTTTTTTTTTTCTTTACATGATCAAAAAGACTCTGGCTCTGAGGCCAAAGACTATGTTTCTATTGTAGCACTGTGTGTTTTTGCTATTGGAGACTTTCAGAGCAATAGACTTGTATTGTGTATCCACTCCCCTCACAACATCCAGTGGTGTTTAAACACTTTAAGTACTGAGTGGACCCCAGTGAATAGATCTGTCTGTCTGCTGTTCAATAAGTGAAAGAAGGGCAAAAGGAGAGAGACAGTCAGAGGAGGGGGAAATGAAGGCAATTAACAGTGTCATTTCAGTAAAATCAGGACACTGAAAATGTGTGAGAGGCAAAGAAAGAAAGGCGAGAGTCAGAAATAAAGAGGAAAATCCCAACACAGGGATAAAGAGAGAGCGGGAGAAAGCAAGAGCTCATTAACACCCTGTTTTTAAGTGCAGCAGGAACAACGACAGGATTCTTCAGGGCCCTGCTCGCCCGTCCCATGCAGGGCCAGGTGGGCACACAGCGCTGGTGTGTGTTGCAGAATGTGACTGGCACATTGGCATGCTGGACCGCAGGTGTGTGAAGCTGCTGCCATCGTCGTTGCCTAGCGTTACTAATATAGAGAAAGGAAAACAGTTGCTATGTGCGCACACACGCACACACACAAAAGCACAACACTACTCCCACATTCAGCATTAGCTTTTATTTATGTCAGCTCTCAGAAGGGTTACTTGGACAGCTCTCAGTGTCCGTCTGGCCAGCTTTTACTCCAACCACTGACTCATGTCCAGACATGCCCTCTGTCTCCCCCTGTTTATTTGCCTTTACTCATCAAAGACAGTCACTCTGTCTCTTTTTTCCTTTTTTTTTTTTTTTTTTCTTACTGCTACCCCCCTTTCACCCACCACCTAAGAGCACAGTGCTTGTTTTCAAGTTTTCAAGACCCTGTGTGTCTGTGTTGGTGCAGGAAAACCTGTGTAATTAGGTAGTGATGTAACTATGTAATGACAGTGTACAGACAGGGTCATCCATACGACCCTGGGAACTGGTCACTCCCCTCCTGATGAAAGAGACAATAGACCTGGGAAAACTCATCCCCCTTATCAGCGCAGGAACACACACGGACATGGTGTGTATCCATGAGCTGGGCTGTTGTATGTTTCCATGTGGAAACAGCAATGTAATGAATATAAACACACTTTTTAAATCCCTCACAGACTTTGATCATACTGAAAAACTAAGTTTTCTTATATTACACAGAGCTTTCTCTTTTACCTTGTTTCAGTTTCAGTTGTCTGCTTTCTCACTCCTACCTGGTTTTATGTTTCTCTTCCTGTCTGCACTCAAAAACACATCTATATGTAATTATTTCCTAGCCAGCTTCCTTTTAAATGCCGAGTGTCATTTTGAATATCTCTAGCATGCGTTTAATTTAACAGCACTGAGTTGTTCTCAGTGAACTTCTTACAATGAACTAAGAGGCCTAAAGCCCCTTTCAAGCATGACATACAGTAGACAACATAACTGGCTCCATCATCCCTTAAAAGTGACTTCCTGCTCTTATTTAGACACGGGGCACATTTACACCTACAGTGATGGAGAGGTCCATTGTATGGTCGTGATTTTTGGCATATGCACAAAATACCGGTTGTACTTGTGGCATTGTTGCCTCCACTGATGATTAACCATGTATTAGAATGTGTCGTTTCTCCCATTTTTACTAAGAGTGGTGATTTTTTGTGATATTTTGTGTGTTTATGCTGCATGTCTGACGTATAACGTTAAGTACAGCTGCCTGTTGCCACCCCATGCACGTAAGCTTACATGCTCAAAATGCACCGTACGGCAAATTGGCAAAAGATTTGTTGAGATTAAAGAAAGATGGAAGAGACACAGAGTGCAACTGTAAGCCTGTGCATGCCTCGCTACTAAGGTAATGCATGCAATACAGACTGGTACCGCGATGAAAGTGATGTAAAAAGTTTCGAGATCTGACCTAGCAAGACTGTTGTAGCAACTCTTCCTGGAAAGTAACCAGGATGCTCACTGGGACCTGACAGACAAGCTCAGACAGCGTTAGATGTGAAGTGGGAAACCTTCAGTTTGAAATACAATCTCACCACGACGTCCATGAGCAGCGGTTTAAGAGCTTTTGATTTTTAAACTCTTTTATAAGTTTAACAATACAACAATACAACAATACACGAAGTTTGTTGACTGTGAGATATGTAAAAATGACTCTGAAATGTGATATTTGAACTGGTCTCTGAAACATTTAGTTTGTACTGAGACTGCGTGCTACTTTGTGTGGATGTAGCTTAAGAGTGGTGCAGTATTCCTGCAGTCTGCAGTGTTTTCCAACATGGTCATAGACTAAGTCCTATATACTATTTATATTTAGACATATTAGACAAATTAATAACCAATACTTTTTATACCAACCTGCAAAAAGTCTGTAAACTGGTTAGAACTCCATTATGATGCACTCACAGTTACCACAGAGTGCATTTCTTGTGCTTAACTTTTGGACCTTCCATGTCAAAGAACCTCATTAGGCACCTGCTTGGAGAGGATGCTATTCCTGACTTCAAAGATGCTTTCCCTCTTAAGAGACAAAAAAAAAGAAAAAAGAAAACGAGGTGGGGAAGAAAAAAAAATCCAAAAGAATTCAAACGCAGCTCGAAACATTTGTGCAGCCAGTTTAGCCCGAGTCTGCTAATGAGGGTATGTTCAGTACCAGGAGAAGTGGTGCGTGCTTGAAAAGAGATTAAGACACAGTGTAATGAAGTGAACAGGAAGGGAAAATGATGGCAGGAGGGCAAAAAGAAAAGTGTGTGACTAACGTGGAAACAGCCCCAGAGAATAACACGGTAGGAGTCAATGGGAGGGAAGCAAGGCTAATTCTTATGCGCATTACCAACCCCCGTCACACCCTGCTGTTACACTTCCAAGACTGGGCTTTACTGCATATATTGCAAGTATGCGTGAGAGTGAGACTGCACTTGTAGCGCAGGTCTGAGACCGAAAAGCTCTCAATAAGCTTAACCGTGCATTTTCATTTACCCCCAATAGATGAACCCAGCGTGCTCTTTACAGGCTCTGTGGATGTGAAGGGAGGACATGAATGAGTTAGATAAAGGTTAGCAAGAGGGTGTGTGTGTGTGTGTGTGTGTGTGTGTGTGTGTGTGTGTGTGTGTGTGTGTGTGTGTGGATGGAGGGGATCGGGGGGGTTACTGTGGGAACCAATCTTCTCAGGAATGAACCTGACAATTTCCTCAAACATTTTTTATTTTAAATAACAGAAACCACTCATTTGGAAGTTACGAAAGGGGAACAACATTTCACAACAAGCTGTTTAAAGTTTCCGATGTCTCATGTTTATTACTGCCATTCCAGATTTAATGAAAGTGAATGGATTTTTTTCTATATGCTGCTTACAGCATTAAAAAAAACCAACAAGTTTCAAGCAAAAACAAAATTCTGCTGTTATTTCTGTTTCCATAAACAGTATCCTTGTCACTTCCTTCTTACTGTGATGTTCCACAGAATATACCACCAACAGCTGAGGGCAAAATGGAAACAGCAGCAGGAACAACAGAAAGTCTACAGGACCAGCTATACTAACTATAAGCTTAACTGGCAAGACTCTGCATAGCAGACAAAAGTGGCCGACCAGCTGCTTTTGATCCTAAAAATCAGTTTACATGTTCCTGCTGAACTCATCACAAGACTTCAGAAAAAGAAAAGACACAAGAAACATCTGCTAGTTATTATTGTGATAATACAAAGAGAAATGATTCTGAATAATTACTGCTGGTCACTTAACACGACATTTCAATGCAGTGAGCACCATCGTGTTGGGGTTGAGCAATATGTTTTCTATTAAAGTTGTTGCCAAAAAGTCCGATATATTGGCGGGTTAAGTGGTTTAAAGTCGGCTGCTGTTGTTTTAGTATCATGTTCACTGTTTTCAGGTCACTTGCCTCTTTTCATCTCTTCTGTAGGCCGAGTGTGACTACGTCATAAGAAAAAAAGTGAATTTCAAACACCTCCAGGAAGAGTGGCGTTCATCTCTTTCCTTAAAGGAAATGGAGTGGAGTTGGTCAATGGGTGAAGCTGTGACACTTTGACCTCTGTAAGTTAAGAAGCCGAATGACTCGCGCACAAACTGTTCTCGTCATTCGCTTATACTGTTGTCATGGTAATGCATCCCTCTGAACTATGCGGGGGTCCTGCACACTCACACAGACCCCCTTATCCTTGCAGTCTGCTGACCAAGTCCTTCACTCCTCTTTTGCTTTTCTGAACCCTGCCATAAGAGGAAGCCAAGGATTAGGAGGGACTTTGCCATCGCATCTCCATAGGGGTTTACCAAGCCTCAGCGTGGGGGGGTGGGGGGTCCAGGCAACAGTAGCTCCCGACAGTGGTTTTTGGAGTTTGCTTGGGTGGAGGGTGGAAAAAGGGAAGTTTCACAGCATGGCTGAAAAGTATCTAGATGCACCTTGTTTTTTCTTTGAGTCACTGACTTTCCCAAAGTTTTTTTCTCTCAGGGAGAACGTGAGAATAATCTGTCTGGGCGATGTAAGAGTAGCTCCCAAGATCCGATCCAGAACATGTGCTTGTTGCTCAACAGTATGTTTCACAATAATGAAATGGCAAGTAGCCAAACTAAACATATCCATAGAGACCAGCAGGAGTCCAGCCTAGCTGAACATTAACACCAGCATATGTGTGTAATTGTACGTGGATATGAGTAAATGTGTGAGAACAGAAAAGGAGAAAGTGGTGAGAAAAAAGGGTCAAAGCAAATACTTTGAGTACCGGTTAAACTGAACTGAGAGAAATGTTCATTCATTCAGTTTGTGCTTTGTTTGTTTAGTCTTAAAGGAAACAATGTCGCATAATGCAGGGCAATAAAAAGGTTAATGATAAAACCGTGAGGCTCACACAGCCTCAGCAAACACACAAGAGTACAACATGAGTTAAGGGCATTGTTTGCATCGAAATAGGAGGAGTCAGGGGGGTTTCTAGGCCTGCAAATCCCTCATGAAGCCCCATATGTTACTCTCCGCTAATTCTTTTAATGTGTTTGCGGGTTGGTGTCTGTCTCTTTCTATGTGTGCATATGATTAGATGTGTGGGTGGATGCTTATCTGTCCCATATTAACAGACAAACAGATTAATGTCATTATTGTTTGTCAGCAACCTCCCGCTGTTAGAGCTGGAGGTGGTTACATCACCCCTTAGAAAAATAGTCCGGCAGATGCACAATGCAGCTAAATGCAAATTCAGCTAGATGTGAGTTAAATCGAATTATCCTGTACAGTAAAGTGCGGCTGTTGTGGTTAGAAATCTCCATACGACTCTGTTGATCTATCCTAAAGCAAAATGGCTGCGATTAATTAATAGATGGTGTTTTTGGCCGTCTCTGTGTGTGTTCTCCGTGGGAGTTCTCGCTAGTGTTTGGCCGCACGTGCTGGAACAAAAGAAAGTCCCCTCCATAATGACAGAAAAAGTAATTGATTACACGCCACGCTGAGCAAACAGAGCCAAAGGAGCATGGCACAGAGGCAGAGAGGCCGAGAGAGAGAAGTAGGTGGTGTAAGACAGCGCGCCCCGCCAACCTCCTCAGACTCACCTCAATCTGCCTCTCATCAACTTTTCATGTGAATCTGCCTCCGACACACAACACCATACTAAAGTATAGGTGCACAAATACACACATCTGTGCCCTGTAACGTTCTCATACTGTATGAGATACACATCTTATTGGTGTTATGGACAGATATGGGCAAATAGAAGACAGCATTTACTGATCTGCAGGCGATATTTGTCAATTCTGTGACGACTAAATGTTCATAAAATATGCAAACAGGCTTAGATTTCTTTGTTTCTCTGAAAAAAAAAAACCAGTCTGATCTTTTCTTTTACAAAACAGACTGAAACATTCACTGTTGGCATCAGCTGTCGGTCAAAATGTCCGTCAGCATCAGCCTAAATATGTTGCATCCCCAGTTCCTAATTCCTTAGCCAATAATTTATGTAAACTATGAAAAGCAAACAGGCAGCAAAAATCGTGGGAGACACTGCCAACATTTCCAACAAGCATCAAGTCGACATTCAGAATTTCTTGACACTTTCACTATCGACTCACGGCTGTTCAGCTTAAAGTCCTTCAGTCTTAAGTTTTCACACATACTTCAGCACAATTAACAGAATATCAACAAGTAATTAAAATATTATATTTATGCAAACGTGACTTAACTTCACTGCAATAAACATTACAACTGCATCATCTTTAAAACTCAAGAGAAGGCCTCAAAACTTGCCTTAAAAGCCATTCAGGTCTCTTTTCTTTAGATTCTTCTGACCATACATGCGTCTCACCTTTAACATCCTAACACGGGAGAGATGTGAACACAACTGTGCTCATGCTCAGAAGGGAAAAACCCCCTCAAAAAACCATTGAATTTAATGTGTTTTCTCCACGTTTCTCCCACTATATTTCATTTTAATCACAGCTGAAGTTATAACAACATTTAGAGTGGAGCAGAGTGCTGTGCTGATTTTGGGAGGGGTTTGTAATTGGACCTCAGTGTGAGTCACAGTGTAAAAGTTCGGGGTCTCAGCAATAAGGAAGACCTACATGGCTGAGAGTGAATTAGTAACCAGGTCAAAACCAGATGCAAGAAAAAGAATTCATGAATCAAAAAGTTCAGGATGTGTCTATCTTCATGCTAATACATGTATATGTGACACGTACGTTTTTGGCCAGTAGATGGAGTTGGTGACCAACAAATTTAAGCTGCAATAACATTCATACCCACTCAAAGTACACATGTAGAGGAGTTTGGAGTACATCCCAGTAACACAGGAGATAAGGATCAGAGGCAATGATAAGGTCTATTGAATTACACTAAATTAATAATGCTTTAGATTTAACTTTACCTCTAAAGTGTCTGTGAGGCCAAACATTTAGTCGCCGTCACAAGGCTAAAGTAACCAGTGATGATCTCAAAGCCTATTCCAGGCCTCGCTGGTTTTCAAAACACATTACTTCTCTATTAAAACATTCCTGTTTGTGTTTCACTTCTCTGTAGCTGAAGTGACAGAGAAGCCAGCTCACTGCTGTTGCTTTAGAACGCACGTGGCACTAAATCAAAGCACTCAGACAGAAATGCTTCAGGGAGCTTAGAGTGCGTGCGTGCGTGCGTGTGTGTGCGCGTGCGTGCGTGTGTGTGTGTGTGTGTGTGCGCGTGCGTGCGTGTGTGTGTGTGTGCGTGCGTGTGTGCGTGTGTGCGCGTGTGTGTGTGTGTGTGTGCGTGCATGTCTGTCCTGCTCCACGATGTTTTCATAATTCAGACATTTAGTGCACTGAGCCAGCCTGTCTCGCGGTGTAACCATGGAGACTATGCGTTTACTAATGGGAGGTCGCTTCCACCCAGAAGCTAAAGTGTCTGCACCCAGCAGGGTGGAAAACAGCGCACACTCAACCAGTTGTTAACACGTGAATTTGCGCATGTAGGCCAATTATCACCACAATTAACGCTGTCCATCACAACAATGTGATGCTCAGACACAGGCGCGCTCATTACAGTCACACTGGTCATGCACGTATAGTCACATGCACACACAAACTAGAACTAGTCTGAGCACAATATCTTAGCTCCAGCTCAAATATTTTCAAATACTTAGTACAGAATCGACCCCATTGCTCTTTGTGGTGTTGGTGCCTCTCTGCACACCGGACTGTTTGCACTGTGATGAATATGTAATGATATTTTTTTATGCCTTTAAATGGCAACTTACCTTTGAATATAAAATCTATGAGAGCAGAAAACAAAAAGCTGTTTTTCCTTTAATTTAAAAATGGCACAAACTCTCAAGTTTATATTATTGTCCAACTGTATTTTTACTTAAATGAATTAAAGTAAAAATCAAATAATGAATGCTTCCCGTGGCTGTATATATGCAAACATGCTATTGATCTGCATTTTCGTTTATATTTGTGCAGGTTACACAAAGTAAATCACTGCAACAATTGAACAAATCTGAATGACGCGTACATGAGTGGGAGTCCAGGGGAAATACTGGGAGGGGGACTTGGCTCCAGATGTAAGTAGAGGCCCAGGCTTGAAAAGCACAGGAAACAGATAACTGAGTGACGGGATCATGACTCAGCGTGTGTGCGTGAGAACAGGGGTCTGTGCTCAGCCACGTATAGTCACGGTAAACTTAGTATGTGCATGTGACTCATGTGAGCCATGATGAGTCCAGCGGTGAGTCACATGGTCATCTGTACATGTTTAAGGACAAAAATGAGAATGTTGTGAAAGAATTTTGTTTGTTTCTGTTTCACTTTCATTTTAAAGAACAAAGAGATGAGAAATACAAAATCCAAACAATGCATAATGCATAAGGGGAAATCCTGTGTATTATATACAGGAGGAGATATGTAGTGCGACCTCTGTATGACAGGGTGGTGTCTGCATGTATAATGGATAAGTATGTGTAATAACTTATGGGCTAAGAGGGAGAAATGGAGCACTGGGGCTCTCAAAGCTCAAAGGGTGGAGGGACCAGCACAGAACAAGACAATTCTGCCCTCTAGTGGTAAAATATATATATTAGGTGTGTAGTTTAAAACCGCAGCAAGCAAACACCTGTGTATTACACAGGTTACAGTATAACGGAGCATTAGGCACGACCAGACAAGACTTCTTGGGTCATGTAAAAGTTATTTGAAAAAAAAGAAGATGAAGATGAACATTTCAGGGCTTCATCCCCTCTGTAGGACTCGGTAATACCACTGGGTGTTTATTTACGCAGTTATAGAAGCACACATTTAAACATGGTCACCAGAACACGTACAGAATCGCACACAGAAAAACTGCTGAAACGTTTTGATAACTTTTGTTTTAAGAAGCTTTTGTCTTTAAGTTTGACTCTTACCAACATCCATCGGATTCCAATTCAGGACAATACAAATTAACCAACCGTAAAAAATAAAATAAAGCTTAGTTAATCTCCAGAACCGAAATCTCACAAATCTTAACCTACATTTGGACAATAAGTTAGAGCCTATGTGTCAGCACTACCTTTACCCCCTTGCTAGAAACCAGTGTTTAGCCCAGCTTTAAAGTTTAGAGGATCAACCCTGAATCATTACTATTGTATTTCTGTCTTTCACAGTTCTATGTTAAACAGAAGGCACAAACAAAAAGGCTGTTTTTCCCTTTATGTTTGCCTCAGTATGAGTTTGTGAGCCTACTCTGTCACCGCTGTCACCTCTGTTTCTCAATCTTTTTCCTTTAGTCTGCCAACTATTGTTGCTCCTCTTTTAGCCTCCTAACACAAAACACAACATAAACCTGTACAACCACTAATCAGCCATGACCAGATCCCCAGTAACGCAATAAAGGGATGTGAACTGTGTCGCAACTGATTTCCTGGTGACTGGGGGTGCATTTTTGCAGTTACTATGGAGATGTCAAAGTGTGGCCAGGACAAGCTCTTTTTAAAAAAAAAGGTTTAGTTGGACAAGCTCTGCAGGTTACACCCACACTGCCAGACTCACAGTTTATAAGATAATGCGTTTTTGTTCACGGTGCTTAGAGCTGGCCAGTGAAATGCGACGCCGCGTCTACAGTTGAGTTAAAACTGTTGTGTCATATCTGCTCATGGTGGGGCAAGAGCTGCAAGTTGTCCAAAACTAACCGAGAAAGTCCAGAGAACACAGCTTAGGTCATTCTTTAGCAAATCCTCGAAACTTGATTTCTTCTGTTGGTGAATTGTTGGGCGTCTTGTAATTCTGCACGACTGGTAATGGCGTCACCAGGTAACGATCGCCAGGATGGTCACTCCTATGACCCGTCCATCTAATTCGAAGAACTACTCGAGTTCATGGAGGAACAACACGCAATCTTGTCAGTAATTATATCAGCGCAAAAATCCGAAAGCACTCTCATTAACCTCGATCTGACTGGGATTATTTCACTCTGGTCTAATTGTCTGGCTGATAACAAACGAACATAGCGACCCTCCTCTTATAAACTGCTCAGTATTTGCTGCCACAGAAACACGGGGAACAGCCAGCTGTGGTCTCTAAGGGGTTTTGTCTCACATCATAAATACTCTTTTTTTGTCGAGCTCTATTAGAAAAGAGAAACAAAGTTTCGACTGCGTGGACCTCCCCGGGTTAAAGCTGCTACACGACACAACAAACATGCTGATGAACAGTTCTGGAGCTCATGTTTTGTTCTATGATGTGACCTCACCACAAAATTTAATCATTTCTTCCAAGAAATCCATGGCTACTTCAAAACAAAAACTATTCTGGCCATGACGAGCTCTGGCTGCGCTCTCATTGGCTAGGCAGGTTTAGTGACCAGTTTTCCAAAGACATTTGCATTCCAGCTTTGCCAGCAGGTTCTGGTGAGCCAGCGTCGTTAAGGGTCCTGCACATGGAAACCTGCTGGTGAAGCCAGTGGGCCTGCAGCTGAATGACAGGATGATCTCTGTGAGGGGCTCCATAATGCTGACATCATTTTCGGACTTTGCCTCAGGGCTGCTTTCTGACTATAGCAGAGCCAACTGCACGAGGGGGGCTACAGCTGACAATGTCATGGCAGGCATTATGAAAGAGGGCTTGTGATTCATTGCAGATGGGCTCATCAAGACTTTGTTGTGCTGGCAAACCACTAACTCCACTTCTGTCTGTGGCTCTAGGATTGTAACAACTGGCAGGTGGCAGGATTCACCTCACAAGAAATGGTAAGACCATTAATGTGGCCTGTTTTCTTAGTTAGCTTTCCATGTGCTGTCCACATAAAAGAATAACTTACCCATTGCCCAGATCATCAATATCATCATCTTCGTCATCATCTTCATTTGGGCTCTTCCCGCCGAGGTCACTGTCGCTGAGGTAATCTCCCTTCAGGAGGGTCGGGTTGGAGTCGTCCAGGGATTCGATAAGGTGGATACGAGATGCGTGGCTGATCCTGAGGGGCACTTCTGAGTGGGCGTTACCCGTGGACGGAGCATCACCAGCTTGGAGACGAGGGCTAGCTTGACCCTGACGCCATGACAGCGGAGAGGAACGATTAGACAGACTGGAAACTGAGAAGGCAGCGGCTTCATCGCTGTCGTAGCACATAGTCCCCTCTGCACAGCTGTGGAAAGACAAACAAAAAGACAGTTTTTAGGTAATGAAAATAATTATTCACAGCTACATTTTTAACAGACAGGAAATGAATATCTGCGTTTCATTTCCTCTTCGATTTCAATCAATCTCTCCCCACCCTGTATCCTCCTCTCTCAGTGGAACATCACGATTTAAAAAGCATGCACGAGCTGAGATGTGCATGTTTGCATATATGTACACATGCAAGCTACATGTATATGTGAGGTGCATGTGTTTTCACATTCCTTTGTGTTGCTCTATGCTCCACGTAAATACGTGCCTACTTTATGCAGGCATATATTTGTATAAATGTGTACAAAGTGCATAAATGTCCTGTTCCAAGCCAGCGCAGCACATCGACGCTTAGTGTCTGCACTGACAGTGATGAGAATTAGCATATTAAAAGTTGCTAGCGCTCAAACTGTGTGGCAGCACATGCATTTGCTTGCTACATTAAAATTAATCCTCTCTGCATGATACAGAACAAAGCGGAACCAGCCAATAATAAAGACAGTTTTAAAAGTGCTAATGTTAAACAGGCAGAAAGGAAGTGGAGCCGTGCCCACTCAGATTTTCACAGGCTTTCTGTTTGTTATGTTTATTCAGTATATCAAGTAAAATATGTGTAAAGAAAACAATTTGCTTGCTCACTAATCCGCTTGTTGTATTCATATAAATGTTCCCTCCTAAGTACCCTTTATTCACCGGATATGCGACATCACGCTCACACGTGAATCTTCCATTTTTGGCATAACAGGGAGAGATTCAACGTTATTACCGTGAAATAAAAATATGAATGGCAAAGGAAATGTATTCCAGCAGGGAAGCATCTGCTGATTTACTTTACATGAAGGGAGACTCCCACTGAGGGACACAGATAGGACACATAGCAGGAGACTCATGGACAGGCGGACGGAAGCTCTCAAGGACAAAGTGTGGGGATATGGCGAACTCAACTAGAACCCAGCCCAGGAAACAGAGGAAGCACCGGTGCAATTAATCAGCGCATCATTGCTCGTCTTCTTGTGTGTGTAGATGTGAGTCGTGAGTGTGCATTGGAAGGGTTTGCTTTGAAGCCAGCTTTGAGCTAATCCTGCTTCTCTCCCATTTCAACCGACTCAAAGAGAGCAAAGAGGAGGTGGGAAATTACACACTAACTTACTCACAATACCGATCTTGATCTCAGAGCCTTCATGCAACCAGCTCACCCCAAAACACACAACAACCCGCCCATCCTACCTGTTACTATTTTTTACTCTGACCTGCTATTTTTCTTTTCCTTTGCTTTGGAAATCGGTTTGTCTGCATGCAGTTTGTTCCAAATTAATACTTTTCTCAGTAATCAAAAATGATGTTGTTACTTCACCTGCACAATGAGCCTTTTCCCGGCATCTGTGCTACTATCAGTTATTTTCAGTTCATGTGAAGAGAGGAGAAACAACCCTGACACTGCTGACCTGTGGCTGAGCTGCACGCCTCTCAGGCTGGTCATGGTTTCCTCCAGGTTCTGTCGAAGGTCCAGAACATTCTGCACCGTCCTTTTCCTCTGGGACTCTGGGTCTGCAGGGGGTACACACACGTGAGTGATCTTAACCACAAAAAATTGTCATGCTGCAACTTAAAAATGTCCATGTGCGTTTGAACAGGAGCTTAATGAATACAGATGCACAATAAAATATTAATTGAAACCCAATCAGTGAAGTTTTTCTATATTAGAAATGCTTGCAGTAGACTGCATAGGCTAATAATCATTCAATGTTCAATTCATCCACCCAGTGGCAATATCTAGGATTGCATGCAATAATGAAAACAAAGCCAGAAAAAACTCTACAACTATGGACTTAAATGGTGAAACTAGAAGGACTCCCAGATAAGAGAATGCAGAGTAAGCAGGTTTATTTTTCCCCAGATGGTAGTGGAGCAAAATAAATTAAATATGATGCAGACAGACGAAACAACAGGAGGCCTTTAAACCCACACAGCTCTAACACAGTGCCCTGGTGTTTGCTTATTTCATAGTGCCTCCTTGCCCTCTACTTTGTCACTGCCAGAATAAATCAAAAGCCTTTTACACTTCAACCCATCAAGGGACATACTGTCATTTGTCTCACCCCTTCCTAATATGCTATAATCTACTGAGATTACGCCACGTGGCGTCATGCTGAGTGGTGTAGCTACACTGCTGTTTCACACATGTGTACATGTACCGTATGTGTTTATGTGTGAGTGTGATTGCAGATAAAACTGGATGAAAATTCTTAATAAATCAATGCAGATATCCAGTATTTATGCTTAGGAATTTACTACTAATTAATTGAACCTAATTTTACTCAAATGTGTCAAACTGCTTCCACTTTTACTCCATGTAGCCAGAAACAAAGACGCCTCACTGGCTTTGACCCCTGCTCTCTCCGACTCCCTGACATGTTTTTGTGTCGAATGAGGAGAAGGTAATAAAAGTGTTATGGTGGCAGATATGGGGCACTCAGTTCACCCCGAGGTTCAGTTCAATAGACCATTAGAACTGACCAGCTGGCTCCTAAGCACGCACAGCACATGAGGGATAACATCAGATCAGTACATCCATCACTGTCACAGAGTCGTTCTGGCCGAGCAAATACGTGATATCTACGCTTCACGTGTTCATGTTTACATATACATTTTGTTGCAATATATTTAAAGTTGCTTATATTACTGTAGTAGTAGCTTCTTTTTCAGCTGGACTGTTGCATTAAAATTTACAGCAAACGGGGCCTAGCTGCTGAAAATAGCCACACACGTACACACAGACAGCAGGCACTCCTAGGAATCAGTCCAGCTGGTTAGTGAGGAGGTGATGGGGTGGAGAGGTCATGCCAATGAGTGAGGGGGGGCTAATTATTAACTGCCACTCTCAACAACAGCTGCTGAATGAACACGTACATTCGTACGTTGCGTCTCGTCACGTGCAAACACACTGAGACACAGTGAGGAAAACGTCAGAGCAGATTTATGAAGCTGGATTGATTTTGCTTTTTCCTATACAGGACGGCCACATAGACAATTGATTGGAAGGGCCCTGGGGACGGGCAGCTCAATGTGGAGTCATTGAGATGCAAACCTTTGCGGCTCACATTCACATACACACACCGACACACTGGGAATGTTTAATCACAAAAATAGTCCGGCTTTGTTATGTGGGAGCACTCGTGTGAAAGGAAATCCGAGCTGTAAGAAGACACTTTTTATCCTCAAAATGTTCGTTTTAGGTAATGCGGTCATACAAAAGGTTTAGCAGGAACAAAGAAGCCTGAACACATGCAAACAAAAAAGTCTGAAATGCTCACGTGCGCGCGCGCACACACAGACACAAACACACAACTGCAGGCTTTAATTGGGCGATTTTAATTACCTTAAATGGGAGCTTTGTTTAACATTGGCGTCAAATTGATTGGATACGGTCTGTGTTATCGTGTGTATGTGTGAGTGTGCGCGTGACTTCCTGTCCTGCCTCTGCCCTGGCCTCGGTGGTCCCAGCTGGCGTGTGGGGGGGACGTAGAGGCAGTAGCGTTAAGGGAATTAGGGATGCAAATATCCCTGTCAGGGCTGGCTGCTCCCCAGGGCTGCAGATGAGTTACACTGATTTGGTTTACACTGAGTGCGTGCGGATCCACCTGCCTCTTCTCGACACACTCGTGAACACGCTCCTGCTCTGAAGAGCTGGCCGAGGCACCTTTCATAACGGCCCACTCAGACGCTTGAAATGAGAGTCAGCGAGTCTGAGCGAGACTGTTGTTGTAAGTGCACACACAGGCCAGTATCTCCATCTTAATGCGACTCTGCTCTCAGTCAGAGACACAAAACAAACTGACAGACTTCAAAGCAGCTTTGGTACGAAGGAGGAAAGTGAGCAAGCGTTTTATTTTTGGAAGCCATACTCTGCCTACTGCACCACAACAAGAGGACAGATGGTAAGGCAACACAAATGTACATCGATACGCAAAAAAGCCCCCTTTTTTAGTTTTTTTTGTCCCGTTGAGTGTGGTCAGGTCAAAGCTTGTTAAAATTCATTTCTGCCCTTTGATTTGTCAGATTTGTTCAGGAGCCACGTTCCTGACCCTTAAAAGCAGCAAAGCCAGATGTTTATACGGTCCTCAGGGCTTCAAGTGGTTTGGATGGAGACTGCTTTCAGCTGCACACAAATATTCAGTGGGTCTGTAGAGCCGTGTACGTAGGACCGACTCAAAATGAATCGCAGTGCCTGTCTTTACTTCTAATGATAGAGACCGACACTCAGTGCAACAGTGACTCATTTATGGGTTTTCTTTAATAGATTTATAACCGCAGCGGAGGACGAGGAAGGAGCTGGTGGGTGAATCCATTTCAATTTTTTGTCTTTTTGATTATATTTTATGAGAATCACAAAGGTGAAAAACAAAAATGTCGCTAGCTTGAAAAGAAGAGCAGGAGGTAGGAGTGCCGCAGTGATTATTTGACGGGCAGCAGATGCAGTGAGTGAGAAAAGTGAGGAAAAAACTGCCGTCCACTTGGTTTTCTCTCTTGAGTGACTTGACTCCCCTCTCCATTAGAAACAAACAAACTCCCCACAGATACACTAATGGCTCCGTCCTTGCAGGAGTGCTCTGCTATTTTCTGTGTGTGTGTGTGAGTATGTTTGTGTGGCAACATCCCATCCTTCTTTGAAAGTGTGCTTCTGTGTCGTGGCTGTAAAATGAGGGTTTGTGTATCTGCTGGCACACGAGTGTGAGAGTGTGTGTGTCGTCACCAGTGAAGGGATTCACTTTTGTGGAATATGAATGAAGGTTAGAGTAATGACTACCATTTCTATTCTTTCCTCCTTCCCTCCGGAGTTCATCTGTCTCTGTCCTGTGCACGTGCGTGCACACATGTTACAGCCACGATAACCTTCCTCAGGCCACGAAACGCTTGTCCTGGGATATATTGGTGTGGTTGAGCGTCACTGGTTTTACACTGTAAAATATCTGTACTTACAGCAATGTGTGTACTTCCAGTGGTGGCTTTATGCCTATTTGTGTGCTGCAAAGACAATCATTATAGCGTTCCTGACAAGTGACATGCAGAAATACGACAAACGGGATGCAAATAAAACCTGTGAAATTTTTTTAGATTTAGGGCATGCTTGCAAAACATGTGAAACAGGTGTGTAAGAACTTTTCAATCTAATGAGACGGTCATTTATTTTGTATTTTGTTCCCCCTCCTGTTTATTTTTTTGTGAGCTCCGACTCCACTCAGCCTAACGTTACAGCCCTCGGCTGACCCCAGACGGTTTGCAAAACAGGAAGCATTACAACATTCAGCCATTCCTGCACATCTGGACAGGACGGACAAACACATGCTAAATCACACAAATGTGCTTTCATGCATTCACACACACATACACAGACACAGACACACACACAGACACACACACACACACACACACACTTATCTGCTTCACTGGGATGTTGCAACAGGATATTAGAGTCCTTGAAGATCAAGTCTGATATGTGACATGAATGGTTAATGAGTTTGTCAAATCTCAATGTGGCATCTGTGCGAACAAAATTTGAGCAGCTTTCTGACTCAAGTGTTGTAACTGATGCACCACAGTACAACAAGTGTGTCAGTACACATTTGTGTAAAGAACGGGGAAAATCCTGAGAGTCAGTCGGCAGCAGTTCAATAAGCTGACTGAGAAATCCACTTAAAAAAAGTCAGAAATCCATAAGCAGGTGAAGCTTCCAGAAGAAGGGCGGAGGGGATGATTAAAACGCACGCCTGCAACGGCAGAAAAGTTTGGACATGATGGCTGAAAATCCACGGATTTTATGTTAAACCCTCCAAACTTCTGTCTTCCATCCTGTCCACCAAAACCTGGCTCTCTTAATGTTGACCCAAACACACAAACACACTTGGCATATTTTCTTAACCACTGCACTATCTGCTTAAAAAGTCGCCACCCTATCCGCTTAGAGAGTAAGATGAGGAAGCTCTAAGCAACTTCAGAGAACTTCAGAGAATCTCACCTCTGATTAAAGTTTAAAACACAAAGACGAGGGACAGCGTGTGTATTCCTCTGTGCTGAGCTAGTAAACATGTCTGACTTGCTGTGAGTGTGTGAGGTGCTTTAAAAGTGACGTAGAAACCTCACATATAAACACACACGGTGTTCAGATGAGGCTAAAAAAAATCAGCTACAATCATCTAGGTCGACGTGTGCATTTGTGTGTGAAGCATAAAAGAAGCCAAATCTAGAAGTTATCTTAGCAGGATCTCTTCAGCTTTTGCTTTTATGTCGCACACATTCAAGCAAGCACCCAACAACATATTTATGCACATGCTAAATAATCTAGGCAGCGTGCCAGGGCGGCCCATAATGCATGGCAGTGTTTGGGTGGATTTCTGTTTGACAGAGTTGTTTCCTGTTAAACTTTATTTTTACAGTGTGCTTAAAGCCAGCTGCTGCACATGTGACACAGACAGTCGGCACTCTGTGTGCAATCCCCCGCACGGTTAATGAGGCGATCGCTGAAACAGTAGAACAGATGACATGTAAGTATCTCCAATAAAGTGTTCCAAAAAGCAACACATGAAGTGCACACATGCACACAAATCAAATGATGTTTTGAAGCAAATGAAAGCCAAATAAACCCCAGAGATGGAGGACGGTGATCGCAGTTTGTGTAACGCTGCAAAATATCCAACAACTGACAAACTTTGTATTCCTCAGCTCTAACTGCATGTATTTACAGGACATTTGGGGCTTCAAGCTTTTTTTTCTTCGCTCTCCCACCCAGTTTTTCTTCTGTATTCTCAGCTCTGTTTGTGCCGAGACCGTACAAAATTCAATTTCCAGTTCAAGCCTGTCGATGTCCAAACTCCCAGAGGAATCAGAGATCTATAAATCTAGACTAGATGTTTTTGAATGTTACCATACCTGACTGTCAGAAGTGCTAAAGTGTTTAAAAGCTAACCAACTAATGATTTATGGTTAGTTTGACATGAACTCTGACATATTCAGCTAAACAAATATAGTGGAGGTTCCCCTTGTTAGTTTTGCTTTAGCCTAGATTACTCACTGGTGCAAGCTAAATGCAATACTGTCGCAACACTCTGCGTGTGTGTGTGTGTGTGTGTGTGTGTGTGTGTGTGTGTGTGTGTGTGTGTGTGTGTGTGTGTGTGTGTGTGTGTGTGTGTGTGTGTGCGTGTGTGTGTGCAGCTGACACTACTTCCTTAAAGCAGCTAGAACATGCCAGGAGCTGTGACAGGAACAATGGGCACTTTTATCTGAGACTTTTCACAAGAGGAAAACATAAACAGAATAAAAATAGATGAGTACTAAGTATTTCTCATCACAAGGCAAAATGCATTAACTCTCCCTCTGCCTTTATCTTCTGCTCTCTGTCTTACACACACACACACACACACGCGCACACGCACACGCACACACACACACACACACACACACACACACACACACACACACGAATGAAAGAATTCTATATTTTAAGTTAAGTTTGAGCACAAGTGCTCCAATTTGATCAATGAGCACTTAAATCTTTAACAACACAAGTCAAACAAAATACACCCCTGCCACTGTCAGCATGGTACATTACAAATGATATAATGGCATCACTGCAATAACTTACTTGTTTTTAAGTGATAGGCAGTGTGTCTGTGTGTTGTTGTGCAACAGCAAATGAGACAAAAACAAAGTGAGTACTAATATGATTTAGAGGAGGACGGCAGGAAGCAGACAGCACTAATGCAATGGCTCCTGCATTAGGTCTTTAGACGCTAACCACAGAGCACTGAAAACATGCGCACACACCAAATGAGAATAAATGCATAATCATATAAGAACCTATATGCAGAAACATCCCTTTCCTCTGTGAATACTCGCTGTCACATTAAAAAGATGTCCTCTGTCCTCCTGCTGAAACACTGGTACCACAAATATCCTCTCTGCTGTCTGACTTGTGACAGAACACTGCTGCCCGTCAACTCGCATCAGAGTTGAAAAAGAGGAGGAGAAAGCGAGAGATTTGGACAGATGCTTTATTCCTCACTTTCCTTGGGCATTTGTGTTTGTTTGCTTCGTTGCCACCTCCTCAACGGGAGGACTACTGCCCTGAATCCTTCAGTCAGCAAAGCCCGGGGTGTAACCAGCAATCCGACCGCACCCGCATGACATTAACGACTCAGCATTGCCATCACAATGGAGGAACTGATTATGAAAAATAGCCTGCCGCAGCCGAACGGATGAATACGGCAGAGTATAGACAGGAGAGCGTATCTGGAATATGCATGTGTGAGCATGTGCAAGCTTTGCTCTGACACTTTTTCCTGCAGCGCTTTTAAGTTCTCTTGAAGGCTTGTGTGCTCGTTTGGGTTTGTGCGTCTTCCATTTCAGGCTTTGTCGACTTCTCTGTAGGGTTTATTGTTCCTCAGACAGCTGATGAGCACACAAAGAGGAACCATCAACCACACAAACTTGCCCACACACTCATACACAAGAGAATGCCAAACTAAAATTAAATCACACCAGTAGTTAAGGCCGCATTAATGAGCATCCATGTGTCACCGAGTCACGTTAAGTTCCCTTCTGCTGAGTCTTCGTGCTCGGCCAAAATCAAGACCACACAGCATCTTCAATCTTCTAACCTACATTTATATTCCCTATCCCATCCGAAAAGTAAAACTCCCCCAAATCTCTAACCAAACAGATGCCCTGAGGGCTTTAATCTTTAATTCATTTTAGTCTTTATAGCTGGTCTTTTCTAGGGTGATAGATCTGCGATTAGTGGAACGGGGTTGAATCTTCTCATTATCTTTATGCGAGGTTTAATCCGGATGCTTGGTTCTTGTCTTAGGCTGGGTTCTCTGTGGCTGTGCCTACCCCATGCTGGGAAAGGCCACTGCTTTAGGGGCTTACCCTCTCACACACACCTCATTATGGGTGCTGGATGGGACCGGGAGGTGTCATTAGTGGCAGACATCTGAGGTTCAGTGCGTTGGATTACTCTGGCGACCTATGCTGCTCAGTGCCGCTCAGATCGATACATTTCACTGAAAGTAATGTTTATAATTCTCAACTTGCGTGTCAAACTTTCATTTTAATGCTATTAACAAGATATCATATAATACAAGCTGCATTTGGGGGGAATTAACTCTACAAGTCCAGAGCTGCTGTCCGTGGACACGCAAGTCAAGTAATTCTCTAAATCCAATTAGTGTAAAGCGCTTCATCACTCAGTGGTTAAACATGTATGTCCGATTACAGAAAAACAGATGATGCGAACAGTAATCCCAAATCACCTCACAAGATAAACATAAAAGCCAAACCTTGAAATATCCGGATTGTTTTTTCCTCTTTCTTTTGGCGTGTGGGAGGGGTTTACCCCTTTCAAGCACACAGCTGATGGTCTTGGGTTACACATCCTCATTATAGTTCAATGGCATCTTCATTATCTTTACCTGTTACTGTAGGCTCATCTCAAAAGGACAGCGTCTCAGTGCATGTGGTCTGATGTCATGTAAAATGACATGCACAAGACACAAGCACATATTTTACTCGCAGTAGCTCAAAGCTAGCACATAGCTTCCATAACGACAAGGCCTTGACCAAATTAAGGTTCATTTATCAATTCGTAATACGGTACACTACAGGGATCCATCAGGCTCGTGTCTTCAGGACGTGGAAAAGCAGAAGGTGAGACTGTATATAGGAAGAAGAGTGGATATCTGGGAATGATCCACTGAACATCCATAATCTATCTTCCATGACAGAGCACACGGAGCAGAAACCAATTAGCCAAGCGTCCCATCGGAAATGGAGAAGCAGATACGATAAAGGATGAGCCCACAGCTGCAAGCTACAGGGCAAGTTACAATTAACCTCTCCCTAACACACATACAAGCACAACACACACACACACACATTTCCATGAGTATGCACACAAAGCTACCCTACATACTTGCCCATTTCAGTAATAAACCTCTGGCAGGTAAGAAGAGACCGTAATGACCCAAAGCTACACTGCATTCAGTCATTTCAATCTCAGATAGAAATATAGGTCATCGCCTATTACTATTATTTTCCTTCAGGGTGTCTCTTTCTTTCATTTGTCTCACTCCATGAATCACATTATACCCTTTCCATTTTTTTTGTCGCTAATCTCCATCATTACCAGGTTTTCCTGTCATCCTCCTTTTCTCTTTTTATCTCCCTCCTCCCTACCTGGCTGCCTCAGTGTAGGTGTGGCCAGCAACATCACAACAAGGAACAAGGTCACACACAGATGATACAAACAACACACACACACACCATGTACAGTAGATACACACACAGGGCTGCTGGGGCAAGGTCAAACATGCTGCGATTTGGGGCCGTGCTGCAGGATGCAGGCTTGTGTAGAGTGAAAGAGAGTGGAGCAAAGATAAAGGTTTGATGATGAGCAGAAAATGACTTCCTTGCATCAAGCGAGATATTACGACCTACTGCACTCCTCTTCTCATCTCACCCGTTCTCTGATGCTATCTGGTACTCCTAGAGGGATGGAAAGAGAAGGAGCAATAGAGAAATGCTCTCGAGTTTGTGTGTGTGTGAATGAATAATGGATGAAAGGTGCAGATTCAAACTCTGTTTTGACCTATTAATCACAAACTCAGTCACCATCGTCACGGCACACCCACAGCAGCAAGAACTTGGAATATATAATGTGTCCCAGCGCTGCCATGGACAATCTGAGCACACGTGTGACCGCGCGGATGCTCGAACGCTACCTGCCCATGCCGCCACCCACTCACTTTCCCCTTACTCCTCATGCACGTTGCCCCCGGTAACAGGGGGATGGGGTGGGGGTGGATAGTGACCATCTGTCAGTGGCCCGGAGATCAATGAAACTAGAGGGGGTGAGGGGGTCGAGGGAGCGAAGGAGTGGTGCGAGGCTAAATAGGTGGCCCACTGTGACCGGAGCCTGGCTCAATATGCGGCCGTTTTATTTACAGACTGAAGGACAACACTCCCACCAGTCCCACTCGCACGGCCTTTATTAACGACTGACCAATTTTGGCAGGCCGGCAGAAAGATGCCGTTTACATACAGTGATGCAGTAGCCAATACATACGCTTGCTGGTGTTAAAATGTGCTGCTAATTTTAGAATACGTTCCCATGCTATCGAGGTTGCTGCAATAGAGATGTAAACATACACAGAGATCAGGGAATAATGGTGCATTAATGTAAATCTAGCACACTGTGGCAGTGGGTCAAATGAGAGGAGGCAACACTGCAGCGTATGTTGACTAATTTATCAACAACACAACAATGTCAGCCCGGGGAATGCTTACTCCAGCTTCTTTGTAGGAGCACACACTGCTTGTACACATGCACATATACACACACGTACAGACACAAATGCATACGGCACAAGATTGATTTGGCACATTTGAACCAAGCTTGTGTAACTGTTTACAGTGTTGTCAACAGGGGGAAATTCACCACTTTCAGATCAAGGGCTGTCACTATTTTATAGTGAAAAGCACTAAAATAAAACAGCACAGACACACTCAAATACACATACACAGTGTAGTGTGCTGCAATAGAGACTGGACTCATTTAAAATGCACTGTTGATGCTGGTGCTAGAGCCAGAGCTGGAGGAAAAGGTTTGGGTGTGGAAAGGAGAGAAGAGCAGAGATATTCAGTGTGTAGAGTCACAATGCTTCACAGTTTGTTTCTGTGTTTCAGTTTCCACTAAAACAGTAATTAACCTCACATCTTTGCAGCCAATTGTAAGTGAGAACAAATAACCCAAAGTAACCAAAAAACTGGGACAGAAATCACAGACTCACCCAGTATTTGGCTGAACAGCAGTTGTTCCAGGTCTCCCAAGACTGTAACCACTAACTCTGGATCCACCTTTAAAAAGCTCTTATCGTCCTCACCCTCCATCCCCTTCCTCTCTTTCTTTTCCTCCGCTGACAGAGCCGCAGGTTTGGATTTCTCCCCTAGTTTCTTGCCATTAGTTCCAGTAGTCCCAGCTCCATTGGAGTTTGCTTTGGTTGGGTGATCAGCTGGGTCTGTATCTGCATTCTGGGCTGTCTCAGAGGCCTTGCTAATTGGCTTGACCTCAGCATAAGGTCCCCGTGGTTTGCCAGGTGCAGGGATTCGACTTGGCTTGCCTATATTAGAAGTCACAGAAGGGGAGCAGAAAGACTTTGGCTTCCCCTGAAAGAGAGACTGTTCTGACTTTGAAAGTGTCCGGGACAGTGGTGGTCTCCCACCACCAGCTTGACCTGCCTTACTCTGCCCCGCTTTGTTGGTCACAGTGCCAGGACGGCTCGTGTCATCATTCCACCTGGTAGACTGGTACAGGTGCAGCTTCTTCTCAGCATCGGTGAGCACAGACAAGTTGCTGAGTGAACGCTGTTTGCGAAGCCCGGACTGACTGGGGATTGGAATGGGGATAGATCCGGAGGTGGGCCGGTAGACCTTGAGCTCTGACCCAGAGGGACGCACAGGCCCCTGGGGCAGAGCAGAGGGCTTGGCGGGTGGTTTCCTTGATGCCATGGCCTGGGATGAAGTATCCTGGCAGGGGACAGCAGCAGACCTGAGGTCCAGCTCTCTGGGCTTAGCCGTCATGCTAATGTTAGCCACATTAGCCTCCAGCATCCCTCCTGCAGAGACCCAAGCAACAGCATCAATGATACACTCTGACACAGACACAAGCGAAAAACACTGAAAGACATGGAGGAAGGAAGGGGAAGCCAAAAAACAAGACAAAGACTGTCTGGTCTGCACTCCCTCTTCACTCCAGGGTCAAGACAGCCAGACTCCCCGTAGTGAGAGACTGTGGCTTCACCCCTCTATTGCAAATGATGAGTGGGTTAGCAGAGTGACAGCCTTACTCACTGCTGGTAATCCATGGATCTGCAGATCTGCGTCCAGCGCCTAAATCCACTCCCTCACAGCATGTCTGCAGCTCCCGGAGCCGCACAGATGACAATAGTGCTGCCAGAATAAAGCACAGCACTGACCAGCGTCTCTCTCCGTGTCCCCCTCTGCTCCTCTCTCCCTTGCTCTGCGCTCCCTCCTGTTCGCCAGGCACACAGCAGCCGACTGACAAGAGAAACGGTCGCAGCAGCGACGTCCCCCACCTCCTTTTTTCTCTCCTCCCTCTAACTCGCCTTCACTCTCTGCCTTGCTCACTCTACCCCCGCTGCCTCATTCACCCTCCCTCTCCTTCTTCCTCCCCTTTCCATCCTTCTTTCCTTCTTCTTGTCTCTCTCTCTCCTCCCACTCGCTGATTCACTGCCTCTCTCTCTCTCAAGCACACGCCGCATACGCTGCGTTATGCTGCACACCAGTGAGTGCAAACACAAGGGCTTGACGACAAATTACCAGCATTTCCCATAAACTCAGCTTTTTGCTGTTCCTGTTTTGTAATAAAAGATTTCTTTTCATGAGGGAGGGATGCTCTGAATGCGAACGCTGAATTCTACTGTCCCCATCCATTTATATTTAGGCCCAGTTATTTAATAACTTCAATGCTTTTGAAGTTATTAAATAATTTTGAATCAAAACATGCCCCACCACCCCAAAGAAACACACACACTGTTCCAACCCCTCAGCAATTATTCATAATCACATTAACTGCTCTATTCATCCATTCATATTTAGATTTCCTTACGTGCCCTGATCACCAGAGGCCCACCCGTGATTAAGCTGATTTAAATTATCTGGGGAAAAAAAGCCATGACTGCAGGATCAGCCAAGGAGACGAGGATATGCATTTGTCAGTGCTTAATACACAACAACACAGGCCACTAAACACGCTTCAATTAGTAGCTAAAAGACCCCAAATGGTCATCATATAGCTAAACGCCCCCTCCCCACCGGCCACATATCACCACACCACTCCATCGCTCTTTCCTCATTTCCCTTTATTCCTTTCCTTGTTTCCAGCATCACCCCCTCCCTGCCTTCTAGTTAAATCAGATGCACACGCAATTAAGTTTTCAGGGTACAGATTCATCACATTCGAAATCCATCCGACGATACCTCAGTGTTTAAAGCGAGCGCACATGAGCCTGCGTGGCTAAAGTGAATGGATGTTGACGTCTTTGTTTTTGTCCGTCTTCCCGTGCGTGTGTGAGTGTGTGCGTGGGCTTTTCTCTATGAGTGTGTCACATCGATGAGACAGGCCCAGAGAAGCCGAAGCTCCGGTCCTGGGCCTTGGGTTGCTCTTGCATGTTTAGCTATGTCACTTGATTGCGGTAGACATGGCATTTCAATCAAAGAAGGACCAAGAAGAGCTTCTTCTTCCTCATCCACCTTATCATTTTATTGTTTAGCAGTTATCATCGTCATGCCTGTCACTGTTCACTTCAAACACCTGCAGAATCTATTCTCCTGATTTCTCGTAACACACAGGACTTGCTTGAGATCTGATAATACAGCACAGTGATGTATTTGTTTTAATTCCCCATTACAGGTAATAATGACAGCAGGTTATAAAACGAACTTCAAGTCCATCATAACCCATTAACAATCAATATAGCTGTTTGCGCCATCATTTATTTTTGCGTTGTAATGCATCCTGTCTGAAAACTGGTTCTCAGAGTGGAGTGTTTAGGGTCTGGGCGTATTACCATTACTGTATGTCGATTTTCTGTAATATGCAGGCAGTAGTGCCTGCAGCTATGACGTTATCAGGCCTCAAACTGCTGGGAGCAGTATTCAAACAAGCAGGCCGTTTTCTGTTACATTTGCATAAATCAGTTGACACTAAACCCGAATGGAAACAAGCAACGTCCTGTTTGCACACTTTCCAAACTCAGTATTAGAGAGGCGCTTTAAATAACGGCTCGTTTTTTATCAGTAACCAAACTGGCGCCAGCCGAACCTAAAAGTGACGATGACAGGCTCTTAGTGTGCGTGCTCGCCCTTAGCCTAAAAACTATTTGGCCTTGAATGTGTGTGTGTGTGTGTGTGTAATACAGTAGCTGAGTACATACAAAAATACAGACGCTCTATGGATGTTTTATTGTGAAAAAGCTATAGCCATCAATTAGAGGCAGCAAACTTTAATAAAGGGCCAATGTTGAGGTGGTTATGCCACACTGAAGCCAGAGGTGCCTGGAGACAGTTATGGGGGCTCTGGGGGCAGGTAGCAGGCCAGCAGTGCGAATGAGGAGTGTAATTTAAGGCTAATAGGTGCTGTATGTCAGCTCTTATACCTCCCTGATGAGGGATTAAGGTTAGTGAGTGACCACATACAAGGCAGGTCTGTGGTGTACAGATGCGTGTGGTGCAGATACGCGTCATTGCTCTTGAAAGCATATACATGCAGGTAAAGTGTTGGCAGCACACAGCCACTTGTTTGTTCCAGTGCTGGTCTCTCTGGCTCCACAGTCTAATCACCTTTATATGGCTGATGTAAACATGCTGTATATTCTCTCCCTCTATACACACACACACACACACACACACACACACACACACACACACACACAGTCTGTGCACCCTGACTAACTGACCTGAGCAATCTGGCCTGACATCAAAGACACTGGCAGTTTCAGAGTGTGATGAGTGCCAGTGTTCAGCAGTAGGCTACACATTCAGCACGGAGCAGACTTGTAGTGTGTGTGTGTGTGTGTGTGTGTGTGTGTGTGTGTGTGTGTGTGTGTGTGTGTGTGTGTGTGGTCGCGTATGTGGAGGCAGGCAGACGGAGGCTGACCACAGTGTCTGAACCCTTGGGAAACTTCTTATGACATCAGGCAAACAGTTTAATTCCAATATAAAGAGACTTTTAAGCAAAGTTAAGCAAAGGCAAGAGAGACAAGTACGAATAACGTGTGAAGAGTGAAAGGATGGTTTGAAAGCAGGGTGAAACAGAAGCAGAAAGAGAGGCAGACAGACACAGACAGAAGGAAACTGGCTCAGTGCTTTGCATGAATATACTTGGCCTAGCATCTCTAAACAGATCCGCCACTACTCTGATGGAGGAGTCATGTGAAGCAGCCAGTAGGACACGCTTACTCACAGACACTGTGTACCACATTATATTCATGTTTACAAACTTGCACAACATTTCCACCTTTAAAGGAAAAATACTGCGAAGAGGAAAGATCTGCAGATCTAGGTGCAACTGCATGTAACGCGGACCCCTAAACTTGTAGAGGAACAGTTCCCATTCAGGCTAAGCAGATGGCATGTGTTCTCACTTCTCACGCACTCCCTCTAGGTTCCTCTTGTTTTGAGTTTGTTTTCACGAGTAAAAATAAAAGTTGCTATGAAGATGAGGCATGCAACAACGGAGTGAGGACGTGAGAAGAAAATGACGAAGTGTGATTGAGAATAGAAGATGCAGAAAAACGGAGCAAGTCAAAACAAGGGGAGACCCGAGAGCATCAAAGAAGCCTAGCAGATGATATTAGTGGGGGAAAAGTAAAAAAGAAAAACAGTCAAGTTATAGCCCAGAAAGCAAGTCAATGAAGAAAGTGAGAAGAGGAGGAAGAGGACGGGTGAGGAAGGATCTCTGTGTGTTTGCCAGAGAAGCAAAGGAAGTCTGTAAGACAGAGAGGGGATATCCTGCTTCGCTGCCTCGCCACTCCTGCTACATTTGCTTTTGTCCGCTAACACACCAACGCGTGGGGTCCACAGGACACACAGAAGAATACCAGACCATGACACACTTCTCCACGAGGGACAGCTCATACTCACACACATGCTGGTACAGCGCAAACACAATGACATGGCTATTAATGTCCTGTTTACACACAAAACACTGAAACGGCAATCTGACTGATACATACAGTGTGTGGCTTCCTAGCGGAATTGCGTGAATGAGGGAGCGAGTTGTTCACAATGACACCTCTTTAGTGGTCTTATCGAGCGCTGATGATGCACAGCATGAGTCACTGGCCTGAGCATTTGGGAAATTCAGCTATCAGTGACAATAATGTGAGTGCATCAGTCAGCTAATCCAGCGAAAACACCACCAGAGCGAATGCCAGACGTTGGTCAAATCTCCCGCTAAACCAACTAAAATGCAGGGAATATTTGCAGGATGTGAAAAGGGAGAATTTGTGTGTTTTAAAAGGTATAACTCTTTGTAGACGCTCCCTCATACATGCCCCAATGTTGACATTATCAGCACATTTCCCAGGAGTATCCCATAATGATCTGCTCCTGAGTGTGGTTGCCTAGCTACAGCGTGGTGTGCAAGCAATAGTGGATCATCATGCGTATAAATGTAGACGAACAGTAGTATTTGCCAAAAATAAATAAATAACATTAATTTGAAACCTCCTAAAGCTACAGTGTGTGTTTATATGCTGGTATGTGCGTGTTTTTTGATTCCCCGTGGGTTATTAATTAGATGTACTTGTGACTTCATTCCTGTGTCCGTGGGCGTGTGCTCCAACATAGACAGGTTACACGCATGAGTGACTTAACTTGACTCCCTGGGCTAGGAGTCACCCCACAGGTCAAGAAGCATCTTGCGTATGCACTCATTCACCCGTTCCTCAATTCACTCTTCTCCCTCCATTCTCTCCTCCTTCATCTCCAGCTCTGTAATGCAGCTGTGCATTATTGTGTTCCCTCTTCATTGTGAGGAAATGACCCTGGGAGGGAGCAGACAACAGGAGGTGGCTACTCTGACATAAACTGAAGACTGGGTTGTTTTTCTGGATTTTAAAAATATTGGAAATATCACTTGACTGAATGCGACCAGTTATTTTGTTGCTATTGGCAACGGTAACTCAAAACACATGCCTTTGACCTGCAGTGGCTCTCAGGGATCAGTCCTTGGCTTCTTATCTGCTGACCTCTACATGCTTCCCTTAAAAACCCTAACTCCATATAACCCGTTGCTACTGATTCTGAGTCAAACTCTTGGGCACATTTCACTGAGACCATTTCTGGTGAGGTTTTAGTGAACAGTAGACGGGTCTATTGAAGGCCCTACGCCAGGTGCTCGATTCCTATTTTTAAAGGAAATGATTTTCATATCCTGTTCATGTAAGACAGATGATGTTCATTTTGATTTTTTGAAGATGTAGCATTGCATCATGTATTAACTGACTATTACAAGTTTACCAGTCATGTAATAGCAAGAAAAAAAACAACATTTTATTATTTTATCATCTTAAAATCACAACCAGACTTAAGTCCATCCATCCATTCGCTTCCGCTTATCCTTTTCAGGGTCGCGGGGGGCGCTGGAGCCTATCCCAGCTGTCATAGGGCGAGAGGCGGGGTACATCCTGGACAGATCGCCAGTCTGTCGCAGGGCTAACACATAGGGACAGACAACCATTCACACTCACCTTCACTCGCACATTCACATCTAGTGGCAATTTGGATTATCCAATTAACCTATCCCCACAAGTTGCATGTCTTTGGACGGTGGGAGGAAGCCGGAGTACCCGGAGAGAACCCACGCAAACACGGGGAGAACATGCAAACTCCACACAGAAAGACCCCACCCTGATGGTGGAATTGAACTCAGGATCTTCTTGCTGTGCGGCAACAGTGCTCACCACCGTGCCACCGTGCACGACTTAAGTCCTCTTTGACAAAATGGTTTATCTCTGTTAAAACGGAATATTGTAATAGATGGCATCCTTAAAAGACAGTTCACACCAAAAGGACCATATTACTGTAGTTCTTATGTCTCTACATTTGTTGCCCTAAGTCACTAAATTCATTTTAAGATTTTTATGACTTACTTACAAAACCATACATGGAGCTTTCCCTAATTATATTAACCTCCTGGGACCTGCGTCCACATATGTGGACATCACATTTTGGGTTATTCAGACCAAAATACTAAATTTTGTTCTACAAGGGCCTGATATCCACTTACAAGGACATTATACTGCTACTGTTCTATCGAAATTTTAAATGAATATCCTCATATGTGGCTCTTATTTTTTTTAAAAAACAAAAATAAGGTAAAAAAAAATCTGGTAATTCTTTGTTTTTACATTCATCGGGCCCCAATGTGCCCAAATATCAAAGAGAAATTAAAAATGCTGCCGAGGAAGAGTTCGGGTCTTAGGAGGCTAATGCTATGCTAAAGCAATTTAACACTTTAAGACCTCTTAGATCAATGGGAACTGTATGGTAGTGGTGTGTAGTGCGAAGTCAAAACAAGGAGAAGTGGCATTTAGTCTTCAGCGTAGCGTCTTAACCCTCTCCAGGCAGGCGTTGCCGATTTGCAACAGTTAAAAACTAACAACCTGATCACCCCACATACATATTTTATGAGATTTTTTTATTCAGAAGTACCACTGCAGGACTTGGTTGTGCATTAGCAACAAAAAGTTTAATTTGAGCCTGAGAGGGATAAACCAACTGCCTATTGCACAACAACTACTCCAAGAGATATGTTGAAACTGGAGGCTTTTATCATTATACCCCAACAGTGAACAACAGACATCTTGAAAGTTCAAGGTTTGGGTCAAATATAAAGTAAGGCATGACATTAAACCATAAATAGTGATTGCTGCCTCACTGCAGGCGATGAGCACGGAGATAATCTAGTCCATTCTTATGTCTGATCATCTTCCTAAAGCTACTAAACCACTCATCACTATCCAACGCCAACTCGGCATATGTCTCCCCGATTAGATTGGCCAAAGAGGATTACGCACTGTCTAGTAGATGCAGTCAGGTTTACCAAAATGCTATTCGCTTGACTGTCCAGGGGCATTAAAGGCATGGCAAGCATGACATCTATAAACAGTAAGTTGATTTCAAACCTTCATTACTAAAGATTTCCCTGTTTCTAGCTTAAAATGAAAGGCACTGAGGGGTTTTTAACATCTACTTTGCTAAATGAGATAATCCCAAACTGAGGTAAAAAAAGAAAAACGCTGACCTGCAGGAGGGTAAATAAAGATATACCATAGGGCTGTGCGATATGACCAGAATCTCATATCCCGATATAAGACATCTATCGTCCGATAACGATATAAATCACAAAAATGCAACATTTTCTGTAAATTCTGTGAATCTCGGGCAGCTCGACTTGCGTGAAGTGTTTCCAGCTGGGTGTCCTGTAGCTGGAGTCGAGTGTTTTAACCGATGCATGAAACGATACATTTTTAGACATAAGTTAGGGCTGCTCAATTAATCAAATTTTAATCACAATTACGATCTGGGCTTTCAACGATCATTAAAAATGACTGAGCCGATTATTAGCCCCTCCCTCATGCTTTACTCTCGCCCTGCTCCGTGTGGCAAATCGAGCGCACCTCTCTGCATTTCGAACATACGTCACAACAATGAAGAGGACCCGAGGGAAGCTCGGAAAGCTCAGCAGAAGTTATTTGGAGAGGAGAGTGACTGCTGTTGGTTAAAAAGAGGTAAAAAAAACTTCAGTGGTGTGGAAACATTATGGGTTCAGTCAGACGTGGATCAAGTAGACACAGTGTGTAAACTTTGCTACGGTGTCGTAGCTGCACCACAGAGCAACACTGCAAAGTTCACTAAACATAGATGTTGACATTTTTCATTGATTTCTTATATTGCAAACATTTGCACTGTTATCAGTATTTGCACACTGTTTTATATTATTTTTTAAAGTCATTATTCAACACATTGTTAACCCTTTAAAGCCGGTCAGAGCAGCACGCTCCGTTTTGTGTGACTATTTTTAAATCCCTGTAGAACCTGAACCGTGTAAGCTAGCGCAATAATTTGTTTTGCATATGAAACCAGAGGAGTTGTACTTACATCTTATGTCATCAGCTTGTCCTCGGTCACGGTTTCCTTCCCCATAAAGCTTTGCAAAAATTGCATAAAAGGCGCTTGCAGCAACAAAAACATAATACTCCAGAAACACGCTTTGGCGATCCGATCAGCTGTTCGTAACACTTCCCACATTGACACAGACGTCACCCTAACTATGCATGTCCGCCATTTCCTGCCCGAAACCGGAAGTGACGTCATTTCGCGGAAAATGTAGTTTTTTACTTGTAGGCCTTAAAAGCCTATACTGGTGTTTTTATAAGTCATGTTTGACTTTTCTGAATAGTTGCTGGGATGCTTAGAACTCGAATTGCACTGCTGGAAATAGTTTATTTTGATGCACCTGCTGTTTTCTTTGCAAATTTGCATCATAGGATTGTTTTTTGTTTTTCCCTGCAGTATATAAAAATTGCTGTATCTCCAAAATAAAACTATGAAGACACTCAAAATAAATTTCCTGTTGTTGTAAACTATTTTTTGCAACTTTTTTGTATTTAAAGTTTTGAGGGATAAGCCTCTTAAATTTCTCCAAGTAGAAATATATGTAAAAAAAACAAAAATGATTTTCAATTTTTTTGTAGTTTATTGCACTTTTTTGCAATTAATGTAATTACTATGGACTTAATGCATACATATTTTTAAAATATGGGCTATAACAGTTGTATTGATGTATAGCAACTTGAAATGCTCCCACAAATGGCACTACAGCATGTAAACATATAATATAAGCTCTGGCGGACTTGGTTCTATGGTAGGTCTTAAAGGGTTAAATAAATATCGTCAAATAATCGAGATCTCAATTTCAGTGAAAATAATTGTGATTATCATTTTTGCCATAATCGAGCAGCCCTAACATAAGTTGTAACGGCCGCCGTTTTCTTTGTGAGTATTTATTACTGCTGCGGGGAAAAGCCTGTTCTAACGTTTGAGTCTAAGGTTTATTTTTTTGCTTCTCATCCGTAAATAATCTGCTCTTTCACGTGATTCAGTTTATTTTGAAAAGTCTCAACAGGATCTTGAGCTTTATTGTGAAAGGTTTATGTGGAACGTAAAGAAGCGGACACGCGATGGTGTTACCGTCGTTGTTGCTAACGACAACCCATAAAAACAGGCGCTTGTCCGTCCGTAGTGTGGTGATATTAAATATAAGAGAAAGAGAGAACTTTAAGAAATGAATATAGCCACTACAGTGACCATCAAAACCATGAAAACATATTGCCGTAAACAGTTTATTTTGCGACACCACGAAACAAACGATAGCGTAAAATGAAACGATAGACGTTTTTATATCGTCATCCGATATATATCGTTATATGAACAGCCCTAATATACCATATTTGTTTATGCAAGCTTATATGTTGATATGTTGATTCTTAAATTATAGCCATGTATTTTAAAATTAGCCAGTCATACCTCGATTTCTTTTTTGTTTCCTACATGTACTGGTGTCTGTGGTCTGTGTGGGATGATGTGTGATGTTTTATATCCTTCACTATATGAATGGTGTTTGTAGGTGTCTGTACAGTGTGTGTGTGTGTGTGTGTGTGTGTGTGTGTGTGTGTGTGTGTGTACTTGAGACTGCGACATTTTGTCCATTGGGAATTTTAGGACAAAATATTGCAGGGATGAAAAATGATACACAACCCACGTCACATTTATCTTTCAAAAGCCATCTGTGCACTGTCACTTGTGCATACATCAGCACACATACACACACAGCCTCGGATAAAAGCCCATTCTCAGATACACCTCTCTAGAGAGTAATAGGGTCAGGAGTTCTGGGGTCTAATTGAAAGAGCACATGGTCCTACAATCACATTAAACGTTCAGATCTTCATTAGGGTATCAGTTAAAAGATGTAAGAGCGGATCGCGTTTCCCTGATTCAATCTAACGCATATAGAGAATATTACATTTAAGGAGATCGACTCTCGCCACAAAGAGCAGCCAGTCCCACATCAAATAACTGGGCTTTATCGTGTTTGCTCACCACCAGGAGTTTGTAAAAATTTAACCAACATTTAATAATCTGTCTTTTCATCTCAGTGCACACACTTATTGTTTATTCTCTGTCCTCCTTACACAAAATGAAATTCATCAACCCACTGACCTCATTGGTCTTCTCCTTTCATCTCTCACTCCTCTCCCTCCTTCCTTCCCTACAAACTTTGCTTTCCACCCCGTTTCCCTCCCTTCCTCCACTTGCTAAATTACAGTTATTACAGTGCCAGCCCACCATCCATGTAAATGCAGCTTCAGAGGAGTCAAAGATGCTTTGGTTCTGTTTCTAACGCCTGCTAGGCACCAATTAAAAGGCCAAAACTAGCCCCAAGACAGCAAGAGGCCCTTAAAGACTAGGGCTGGTCCACCACCAGTTCCCATCCCCCTTTTCCACAACCAGATGGTTAAAGGTTTTATAAAGGTTTCATTTGCAAATAACTCTATTCTTGTGACACAATGTATGTTCAAACTCAAACTACTGCCTTGAGCTTGTAGTTCTGTGCCAAGCAGCCAAGTTGTACTTTACAGCTATCTGTAGAGATGCATGCGCTGCAAGAATGGATGCATGGATGCATGCAATGGATGCATCACCACCTGGTATGGCAACAGCACCTGCAAAGCTCTCCAGAGAGTAGTGCGGTGCTCTGAACGGATAATTGGAGGTGAGCTTCCCTCCCTCCAAGACATCTACAGGAAGCGCTGCCTGAGGAAAGCGGGGAGGATCATCAAGGACTCCAGTCACCCCAGCCATAAACTGTTCAGACTGCTTCCATCAGGAAGGAGGTTCTGCAGCATCCGGTCCCGTACCAGCAGACTGAGAGACAGCTTCTTCCATCAGGCCATCAGACTGCTGAACACGTCATAGACACCTCAGCTTCACTACTGGAACTTCAACATTATGCACTCCACACTGTATATAAATGCCACTTGTTTTGCACATATTCAACTCTGTATATTTTATATATTTTATTATTATTATTATTATTATTATTATTATTATTATTATTATTATTTTATTTTTTTACTATTTAATTTGTAAAAATGTGTATACACACACACACACACACACACACACACACACACACACACACACACACACACGTAGGAAAATATTTAGTATACACATCCAGAAATGCATACACTATTATATATTGTACATATATTTATTAGTTTCAGGTTGGCCATTCTTGTATTTTGCTCGTTTGTGTTGTTGTGTTTGCACATCTCTGTTGCTTGTGGGGCTCGCACACAAGAATTTCACTCGCATGTGCTGTGCCAGTGTGCCTGCACATGTGATGTGACAATAAAAGTGATTTGATTTGATTTGATTTGATTTGAAATGAAGGCATCCAGCATTTAGCTAATGTAGGCTGTCTGTCTGTTGCTTGCCAGGTATCCATGTGTATTTACTCTGGGTGAGTCTAGAGGACGCCGTAAATATTTGTGAAAGGACTCCAATCCAAGTTGATGAGTCAGTGAAGCTCGCTTCTGTTCGATGGCAGCAATACTGAGGTGACTTGTTGACTTTTCTGTTGTTAAGTGTTGCTATTAGCCTCTGATAGCTACTGTTAGCCTCTGTTAGCTGCTGTTAGCCACTCTTAGTGAAATATTCTTGGTGGATCACTGTGACACTCAGAATGTAATCAAAACTGCTTTCACAGGGAAACTGTGATTTTTAGGACACTTAAGACTAATTGACATATTGTTAGCTTACAGCCAGCTGTTATTGTTGTTTAGCCAATATTTAGTCAGCTGTCCAGACAAGGCAAAAATATTGGGAATAAATAAGCATGTTTGTGCACTTTTGTGCATTAGAGCTCTAACTTCAGTTCAGTTAATGAGGCTTGGGGTAAGGAGGAAGAGGTTGAGAGATACCAGTCGCATCTTTGCTTTGCATTTTCATTTCCTTCATATCTTGAGCCTGAAGGTGTAGACACTGATTAGATTTTGCCTCCACAGCACGCCTACAAGTAATCTTCTCCTCTGCCTTTGCTCTACTATCTATGTGGCCAGTCTCAAGCTGCATAAATAAAACATGAGTAAGGAGAACAGCGATCTCCATGTCAGCCACTGTGTTCAAGATGGCGGGTCAGCATGGCGGTTTGCACAAACCAGTACCCACTCCTGTCCATTTTTTATGGATTAACTCTAAGTGTATAAGAAAGGCTCAGATTTATGAATTCAATATTCTTTCTTTTTCCACTAATTAATGACTGACTGTACCTTTACAGGTTTAAGTTATTAATTAATTGACACTGTGCTATATTGTCCCTGAACGTAGACATTACATATAGAAACAGCTGTAATTCACCTAATATATGGCACAGTGTGATGCATATGTAAACCCAGTATAACTATTTCGGACTACACTGTGCATATTTTAACATACATATAATAACTAAAAAGCAGTTGATCTTCTTTCCGTTTAACTGACACCACATCAAAAGGAATGATTCACTAAGCCACTGAAAAAGTCATTTCTCAGAAGCACGTTGACATTCTTGGGCTCAGACTGACCACTACAATGCGTAACTATAGCCGTGCGTACAGAGCAAACCATTACTCAAAAGCCACAGGATCAGGACAGGGATGGGGTCATGCTGGGACTGTGGCTTTTTAGGTCAACGAAATCTGAAAAGAGGAACTGTGAGAGGGAAGAATGGGTTCGAACTCTACAACAGCTCTTGGATGAATATGAAATCAATGTGCATATAATGCTGCCTGGCAGCAAGTTAAGAAGTGCCCCATTTCATCCCATTACTGACCCACATCACCAGTGTCAACATCCTTCATCCTAACATCCTGAGCACATCTCTTCATCCAGGGACTACGGTACTCAGCAGAACCCCAGGCACACAGAAAACTACACCACCTAACTTCAGACATGGCTCCTGACGACTGATGAATTGCAGCGTGACAGACATACATTTGGACAAAGACTGGTTGTCCCTTTCACTGAGTCTATTCAGGTTCTACGATGAGAGCCAAAGGTCAGCCACTGGCTTGTTGTGTCTGACGCCACTTATGACTCTGTCGCAGTAAACGTCTGGCTGCCAGAAAGCACACATCACTCGTACCTGCCAGAAGTGCTCTTGGCATCTTGGTGCCCTAATATTAACGAGGCAGAAAAAACTGGACCAAATTTTGTTTAGCTAAGGGAAGGGAGAAAGGACAGGAGATGTGTGTTACTGCTGTGTGAGTCTAACCTGGTGTCAGGTCATCACAGCAGACTTCTATGGATCCAGATGAGCAGTCACTCAGTTCGTCCACAGAAAATTCACTCACTTGTGCCTGCAGCCTGTCAACACATCACAAACACAGCCATCACACATCTGTTACTGAACATGCAAATCATATCCTTTACAATCAAATGCATAACCTGCTGTGTATGACAGTAGAAGAAGAGAGGCGATGACCATCTCAATTATTTCCACAAAAGCAAATCATATAAACAGAAAAATGCTGAAACAGTTATGTGCAAAGAACTGTGTATAATCCTGTCATTAATAAAGAAAAAAGAAACTTCAAATGTTTTATTAAATGTAGATTTTGTACACTGTGCTTCTAGTAACATAAAAAACTGTGTGCATGGGAGTATACGGTGTCAGCCCAGGGGCTACAAGAAGACACTTTAACAATCAGCTCTGCTCCAGAAAATCTCCAAGTGTGTGTGTTGCAGGAAAAGATACTGAGGCCTCTGTGGCAGGTCTTTAGTGTCCTGAGGATGACTTCTATGTGTAAAGAAAATGATCACATGATAATTACAGGGGGGGTCAGTGGTAAAGGACTCATAATGGAAGGCTTTATAACTCTTGCTTCAGTTGTGCTTGTGTGATGAAAGACCCCTTACCTGTGACTGAAGGGAGCCACAGCAGCCATGTTGACTCTGGGTATGTGTGTCTCTTCAGATGTTGCCTCCCGATCCTGTGTATCAACAACCTGCTTGGATGTTACTGGCATGGTAAATGTGATAGCTGGCAGCGGTAAGGGAAGAGGAGAGGAAGCTGGACTGCTATCCTCAGGAGTTCCCATTTCCTCATCTGATTGGCTGCCAGAGTCACTATGATCTCTGATGGTGTGCTGGTTTGAGTAAAGAAGAGTGGGCCGAATGTTACAGTTGCTGAGTATGACAGATTTGGCTGGATGGTTTTTTGGAGGCTCTTCCTTCCTTCCTGGTATCGCATCAGCCGTTGCTTGGGTTACAATGTTTGAATTGTCTCCTCTGCTAAAACTGAGCGGTGGACGTAGGTTGCCGGCTCCATACGCTTGATTCTTATTTGCAAAGGTGCTTCTGTTGCGATTGCCATCCTGGGGTAATTGGGAGAGGATTTGCGATTTTCCCAGGTCTAGCGTGTCTTTGGAGTGTGGCGGATGTACTCGGCGCTGGGTCAGCGGGCTGCTGTAGGCAGATCTTGACACCTGGGGAATTGGAAGAGCTCCGGTTCGCTGGAAGAGCTGACTTTTAAGGCAGGCATCTCTCAGGGCATCTGTGGAGGAAGGCCCAGGGATACTGGAGTTTCTTGGACAAAGTGACGGGGAGTGTGCAGGTGTGTTCGCTGGCGTGTGCTTAGGGGTCTGTTTCGAGGGCTTGGGCAGGTCACTCGCCCGGCGGCGTGGTTCTGTTTTAGGAGAGGAAGGCAGAAGACTGCGAGGGAGGGGTATTCCTGATGAGGGAGGCCCACGGGGAACTGACTTCACGTTGACCCCCCCACTCATTGTGACCTAAATCAAAAGACATAAAGACAACAAAAAGTTAAAAAGTTAGGTGAGTGCATGTTCACAATAGCATGAGATCATTAAAAGCCTTCCCAAAGGGTTTGGTTATACATTAAGAGTCAGTGTTAAAGTTCTACTAATCTAATCAGGCTGAGAATTTGCTTTTCCTTTCACAGAGCTGTGCAATGTGAGCCAAGTACATATGACAAAATGAGTCATGGTAAACCACGAGGTGAACTTATTTTCAGCGGAGCATGGAGTTTCTAAGAAATCAGATTTGCCTGCTAGGAGTTAAAAACACAAAACCAGCTTTTTACACATGCACACACACACACACACGTGCCAGCTTTTTATACGCTTGTAGATCCTTATGTTCTTGAAAAACAAATACTGAAAATGAACTCCAATACAACATCACACTTACCCCGGCACAATGCATACATATAACAGTTTCAGAGGAGGCACAGGATGTTGCTCACCTTATTTGCTTTGACTGTCCTTGGTTTTCTTACTCTCTTCTGTGTCAGAATGACAGAAACCCTCCAAGAACTACGAAATCCTGCTTGAGCTTTGTGAGCCCGCCTATGCTAATTCTGATCAAGTGAAACGTTTCATATAATTTTGCTGCTTCGTGCTGCTCTGCTGGGAGGGGAAAGGGAGGCAGTGAGTTTGGGAGAAAGGCAGGGAGGGAGGGCAAAAAAGGCGGAAAAAACGTCAAGTGCACGTATAGCTGCTTTTTAACGTAAGTGTCGGCCAACAACATGGCAGGAGCTCAATTCCTCTAATATGTAGACATTCTCAAGACGGCCTGCTGAAGTTAGATAGGTGATTTAAGCGGCTGTAAGTGAATGTGGCGTGACTCTCGGTGCCAGCCGGGCTGGTCTGAGCATTTCAAAACTGCTGCTCAACTAGGACTACGGTTTACAAGAGAATTGTCCAAAAAAGAAAAATATACAGTGAGCAGCAGGAAAAAAAGCTTTGTTAATAGCAGAGGTCATAGAGAGTGCTTTGAGTTGGTAGGAAGGCAACAGTAGCTGAAATAACCACTCGTTACAACTAAGGTAAGCAGAAGAGCATCTTTGAATGTGAGATGCTAGTGAAACCCTGAAGCAGATGGCTACCGCAGCAGAAGACCACACTGGTGGCCACTCCCATCAGCTACATACAGGAACGTGAGGCAACAACTTGCACATACATTCCAAGATTGGAGTATAGAAGATTAAATATATGATGTCTAGTCTGATAAGTCTCTAAGATTCAGATGGTAGAGTCCGAATTTGGCATACTCAGCATGAATCCTTCTGCCTAGTATGAACTGTTCAGGCTGCTGGTGGTGTAATGGAGTGGGGGATATTTTCTTGTTATACTTTGAGCCTCTTAATACCAATTAAGCATCTTTTAAAACCACGGCCTACCTGAGTATTGTAACTGACCACGCTTTAGGACCACAGTGCAGCCACTTCCTGATGCTATCATGTCAACAAGGACCAAAATATCTGACGAATGTTTCCAGCACATTGTTGAATCTATAAGAGGAAGACTGACGATTGTTCTTAAGGCCAAAGGGGGTGCAACTCAATACTAGCACGGTTTACCTAATAAAATGTCCAGTGAGTGCATATATTGAAATGTTCAAATTCACTCTAGATTCTCTTCCTGGTTGCACTTAAAAAATGGTCTGAGTGTGTGTATTATAATTACACACACACACACACAAACGCAGACATACTTAGAAATATACTAGAGATTTAATGCTTAACCCTACTTGCCCCGTCTTAAAAAAGCAAAACTTTTGCTGCCAGAAGACTTTGTGGGAAGCTGTCTTTAGTGAAGCACTGATGTATCAAATTAAGCCGTCAAAGTCACAAGGATAAAGTGCTGGATTATTTGACAGTGCATCTAATCACAGCATTGCACACAGTGTCATGTGGATCACTCAGACACACATTTCCAGCAGTCTGAGAAAAGCAGGAGAAAGAGTGACTGCTTGAGCTTGAAACTCCGATGAAGAAAAAGGACGGATTCTCTGCAGGAGGCCTTCCTTCCACCTACTTATAGAATCAGACATACTAAGACAAGCAACTAAGAGCTGTGCAGCATTTTGATTGATGCTAATGTAGGCCTGCGCAGCAGCGTACAGCTGCAGTGATGCAGCAGTAGGTAAACAGAGACAGATGTGATCATCCATCCTCCTTTTCCCCTATTACTCCCTACAAATTCCTCCCCCTCCTCATTGTCTGTTTCTGTATGTCTTCCTCACACACTCCATCTCTTGGGAGGTCCAGACAGAAAATGAGCATCAGAATTTCTTTCTGTCTGCTGTAGGTCCTGCTAGGATTTCCAGGAGCACAGGTGTGGGCTGACTCGATGTCTATCTGTATGAAAATTTGATTTTCCCTTGGGGATATGCCGGGGTCACACCAACACTTCTGCAGGCTGTATAAGAACATACAGGGGCTCAGCTGCTGATGGTGATGTGTGTGTGTTTGTGTGTGTGTGTGTATTCATATCTTTGTGGGGACTTAAAAAGGGGAAGTTTACTATACTTATGAGGACCAAAATCCTGGTCCCTACAAGTTTGAAGGCATTTTTCCACAGTCAAAATGTGGTTTAGTGTCAGGGTTACAATAAGGTTATGGTTAGGTTTAGAGTAAGGTTTAGGCATTCATTTTTCAGGGTTAGGTTTATTGGGCGGGGCTAGGGAAAGCAGGCTGTGTGTGTGTGTGTGTGTGTGTGTGTGTGTGTGTGTGTGTGTGTGTGTGTGTGTGTGTAAAAGAAGGAAATACAAATAAGGTGACTGAAACCAACAGGTGTAAGTTATGGGAAAATAATCTAGTTTAGTTTGATTTCTTTCAGTTATGTTATTATAGGATAGTTTGCAGTACAAACGTCTTACATGTGTTGGATACATTGTATTTGTCATGTGTTCAGACTTACAGGCTTCAAAGTTTGTTCTGTATCATCCTGTCACATAAAAAACTTTACAATACACCGTCTGTTGGCTCCTTTCACTGTACGTCTAACTCCATGTGATGTCTGTGTCTAAAGGAATGAGTTTGGTCTAAGAAGCGTTTTTATTTTTACTGTTTGAGGCACGTGCAAACGCAAAAACATGAAGCCATGTTTATATTGCTGCTCATTAGTTTGACAGTTAGCGCTTCATTAGCATCAGAATCAGCTTCATTGTACATATTTGTAAAGCTTCACCTTAGTTTAATATTTCATAGTATTTGCAAACAGCACTTTAATAGCTAAAAACATAATTACATATCTTATTGTGTGACAAAATAGTTGAACAATCAATCACTTTTGATTTGAATTTAAATCATAAATCAATCTGCCATCACTATCAGTCACTGTGTCTTTAGTTCTGCAGACCCGGGCCTCGGGGCTGACATCATGATTTAGCTTTCATACTTAAACCAGCTGAAATAAATAAAACCCTTTTCCCTGAGGTTTTGAAGGACATCATCGTGTTTGTACACTGACGCAAACACAGCACAGAAGCCTACAGAGAAACTGGGGTTTTGCTACAGATCAGTGTAGTTATTGTGTGGGTTACTGCATGGACCGACTACGGTCTCTCCTTCACTCTGCTAGGGTGGTGCTGACATCTACTGGGTACTGTCTGCAACTGCAGGAGCACAGCGTCTCATTCATTTCAGTTCCGTATTATCATTAATTATAGCTGCGAGGTGAATTATGCAGGCTTATTAATAGCATCTTTTACACTTATCAGAAACATCAGCCATATCAGGTTTATCTCCTGAAGGACAGAAGAACAAGGATAGCGTTGCAGCCAGCATTATGCTACATGTTAACAGTGTAATTTAATAACATTACACTGATTTCGCTCAGCTTTCCCATGGCGGCCTGTGGCTGACCTGAGTTACTCTATATCTTATGAGAAAAGCGTGTATATCCTCTCTCACAGACATGCACACTCACCCTCGTGATGAACACCCTCTGACTCATCACAAAATCAATACATGAGTTGGTAACACAGGCCTCTCTGTCTGTGAAGGGCATCAGCAGTGCCTGTGTGTCACACAGGCTGGAAACTACAGTACATTGAATTAATCACCTCCACTATGACAGCAGCCAGAACAACAGCAGTAAAGTCCTGCCGTGGAGCAGAGAAGCTAGTGACACCCAGTGGTACAACAAATTCCTGGGAAGGCAGTTTTCTTAAAAGAAAGTCATCATAAGATAAACGTGGCAATATTTTTAGCTCAAAAAGAACATACGAGTCAATTTCAAGGCTCTGCTGTGTCGCACGAAAGTCTTACCTGTCAGTGCGCCGTTGGGCTAAGCAGACGGAGCCGGCCAGAAGCAGGTCACACTTCTCTGACGTCCCAGGAACAATGGGCTGTTTTTTCCTGGATCACAGTTGCATCCTCACCACTGCTTTCCCATTGGTTCACAGCTCCTCACCAAGACAGGAAGCTTGAACAAACAGGAATGACACATTCAGCCAATCAGGGGCCTCTCTTTCGAGGTGACTCATTTTCAAAGTGACTTTCTTTGATTCTAACCTTTCGCCAAAAGGAAAAAAAAAGTCATTTGGCACATAGATTCAAAGAACACAGTCACGTATCTGCGACCTCAGAGGGCATTACACTAACCTAGATTCATTTTCTGGAGGCTTACTCTAAACAGCAAGCTCTCGTTGTAAAGTATCGTGTTTGACACTCTGGGGAACAGCTTTCGTCCCCATTATAAAACAAAAGAAACACACCATCATTATGTGACGGCGTAAACAGGGTTAAGCTCACACACTGTGAGTACTACCTGGACCACACGCACATACACACAAGAACTGAAGAGTGTTTATGTTATCATGACTCATTTGACCAAAATGGAAATGTATTTGGCATGAAGTTACCCAAAATGACACATAATGTGTCACCATCAGAAATCCCACAACACAGCACAAAGTCATCTCCGAACCTCGAGTCTCCAAATTGCACTGGGACAGTAAAGTAAATGAGCCTCGCTGGGACCTGGTGTGATAAAATGGGTTGTGTGAGTATTTAATGTACTGAGGATAGCTGCTGTACTCCTTTAAATAAAAAAAGATCTTTGTCTAACACGTCCTCTGCACATGCTCTTATTATAGAAGCCAGGGTACAAACACACGCACCCACAAAGTAAACAGGAGAAAATATAACCCGACTGCTGGCAATATAAATATCACCATGGGAGCAGCAGTTTGCCTCCATTCTTCTCAATATCAACCAAATGTACCACACGCTACAATATGTATACCACACATGCTTTACTGAGTCATACATCCAAGCTGCTGACTCAGGTCAACTGCCAATCATTTCATCCTGTAGATACTGCTGCTCTCTTTCTTTTCGTCTTCACTGGCCCATCTTTTCTCTCTTATTTTTCTAACTGTCACAGCACCATGAACATAGTCCTCGTATTAGAGTTTAGTAACTCTGCGCTTTTAGAATCAACAGGAAATATATTCAACAAGAGACACAGATTCATCAGGAAACAAGACAAAAATGTACTTAGAATTAGAGAAGGATCTGAAATATTAACTAGCTAAAGTAAACACGAGCCTTCACTCACCTGCCTCAGTCTCCAGTTGGAGTCGGATCTGTATGCTGCAGAGCGTGGCTGGCTCAATCCCTGCCTCAGCTCCTTTCTACTTTTTCTGGCTGGCCTCTGAGCTGCAAGCATGTGTGTGTGTGTGTTTGTGTGTCCGTCATTCTACTCCCCTATCACGTCATGCCGCTCTGCTGCTGCCGCAGTACGCCTGTAGCCGTATCCCCACCTCCTTCTTTTTTCCTCCCCTCATCCCGGTCTCTCTCCCCCTGTCTGTCTATGATGCTCTCTCTCAATAATGGACCTGTTGGCTTCGTTCCCTCCCTCCCTCTCCCTGAGTGAAATATAAGCCCAGCTAGCAAAGACCCGGCTGGTCCATTAGCTGGATGAGTGCGGTTTGTGTGTCTGTGCGAGCGCAATCACGGCTGCCTCTATAGTGTGAGTAATACATGGTAATTAAGCAGATGTAGCCACAAATGTGAGAAGCCTAAACCCATCATCTGGCTTTCTAGACCTAATTGGTGGTCATGGAAATCAGGATGACAGGAAAAAAAAAAAGTGCCACCTTAATGACAGATTTTCTGACGACAAATGAGAATGTGCACGTCACTATAAACACACATAATCACACAAACGGGCACACACATAGACACACATCCGCCCTCTGTATCTGTTTATATATCAGTGTGCATGCCTGAATGAACCAGCATCGTGAAGGAGGGCAGCTCATCCATCACTCCTCTAATTTGTCCCACGCTTCTAATGAAAAGAGGGGAGGCGAGACAGAGTGAGAGATAAGTGATGCAAACGAAGGCGAGGAAAGAAGAGCAGGAGGTGGTGTGATGGAGAAAGAAGCATGTGCAGAGTAAACCCTTTCCTCGCATCTTTTCCCAGGTGACATACTCGGAGTAACATTACAAAAACATCCCAGATACCTGACCTTGAGCTTGTCTTCCAAACTTTTCAATACTCAAACTATGAGGACTATAAAGATCTCATCAGACATTAGGAGGTCTACTTGAATTAAACAATCACATCAACAGAGAGACAAATGCGGTTAAATCACTGCTGTTTTATGTCATTTTACTGCTGGGCAACATCTCTCTGGTCATCTTTACAATTTATTCACAAACTCTTATGAATTTATCAAAAAAAGCACTTCTTATTGTGATAATTCTACGTTTGTTACCTTTTGTAATCATCGGCCACATTTGTGCCTCTCTCTGCATCTCTGCTCATATTTCTGCTGTGCTGGCCAAGAGTTCGAGCCACTATTATAAGAGCCAGTGCTGCATATTTAATGAAGACTGTGACATGCAACAAATTCAGAATCCCATCCTTCCCTTTTACAAAGTAGCTTATGGATCAGCTTCAGTTATTGGTTACGTCTTAAGAGTTTCTAAGTATGGGTGAGACTTTGGGGTCTGTTAGGTTGTTTATAGTCTTGTTTTGGCAGGAAAATACAACCTGAGCCTTCTATGGCTGATCACATATTGATCAAGAATTGGCTCTGCATGCTGAGAGATGCATAAACAATGAAAACCAAGCACAATAACTGGATGTTTGCTATTAGAACACATGCATACTGCACACATCCCCCCTCCCTCCTACTACAGGCACATACTACAGCATTCCCTTCATGCTTTCGACCACAATCACTTTACTGCTGACCTCCAAATACTCACTTTAATGCCACGGTTGCTCCTTTGCTTTCCAGCTACAGAGAGAAAAGATTAAAGTGTGCGAAACTTCTCCAACAAAGTCAGCCAAAAGCAGAAAGAAACAAACACATGATCTGTTGCTTTGTCTCATCGTGAAACGGGAAGTGACTTGTGACTGAGGATTATGGGTAGGAGTGTGCAGCCATCTGCATTGATGCATGTGTGCGTGCATATGTGTGTGTGTGTGATGGGTGTTTGGGTGGGGGTTAATGTCACGGCTAATCTTCTGACGTTCCCCAAGGCATGTATCTCCCCCCCCCCCGAGAGACAGACCCTGACAGACGCTGTTATGACAATGAGACACTTGTGTCACTGTCACCCTGAGGGGCATACGGTGGGGTGGAAGGGGGGCCCCGCTCTAACATGTTGACCCCGTGCTGTCTGGAACACGGAGCCTCAGATGGGCAGCTTGACCGAGACAAATGAAATTAAGAAAAACAAAAGAAGGAAGGAAGCACAAACAAAAAACAGAGCTATTGCAGCTGAGGGGAAGTTCATAGTTCTCTGTGAAAGTGTACACAGCATCTAATTAGAACAGTGCTTCAGCATCTGAGCTTGTTCCTACTGGATTTATGACTCTGCTTTGTCTGAATGTATGATTGCCACTAGATGGTGGCAGAGTATCATCTTCATATTACAGTATGTTAGTTTGAGACCAGCAAGTTCAAGCAAAGTCTAACCGGTGGAAAAGCTGTAAATCACAACGCCAGAAGGTTTAGTGAAGGTACAGAATCAAGGCAGACCTGCTAATATTATGTTTTATTGTTAAATATGGTAATAAATATGACATGCATTACCTATATTTTATTATTATTTATTTAATGTCTCAAGAAAAAATAAGAAGCTCTGAAATACTTAAATAAAAAAGGAGGTGCTGTAAAAATGAAAGCTAAATCATTACACTGATCACTGCAGTTACACAGTCTGCATATAAAAACTGGGCTTTCCCTCTGGGTCTACAAAATGAAACCAAGAATGAAGTGCCTAAAACCTTTCTAATATCCAACCACTTTTTTGGTTTTACACTAAATCTGTACGAGAAAGTTTCTACTGATCACTCGATCTGTGATCTCACTGAACAAATTCGGCACGTTATAGCTTTTGTCTCCATGTTATTCTTCCCCTTACAATATAAGGAACCTTGAAGTGACTGAGGCTGCACAACACAACAAACAAGAAGGCTGTTCTTTCACTACATGACAGACAACGATCAGTGGATGTTGCAACATTACTGCAACCTTCAAAGTCTTAGGTTAGATACAACAACATCATGCACACACTTTCCAGAAGTCACAGCTCTGCAGATCGCTGAATACTGTTGGGTTCATCTTGAAGGCGTTAGCTGTTTGTGTCAGGGTAAACTTAGCATAAGGGACAATACAGACAGCAGTTGTCCTTATTTGTATTACATGTTAATGACCAAACGATGAAGCAAATAATAAATGACATATAGAAAACTGCAGAATGCTGCTCATGTGGTGATGCGAGGCTGCCCTGAAGTCAGTGGCACTATGAAAACGTGAGCACTGACTCGGCACACAACAAGACAATAATGAATCTGTCACTTGATGTCCTGAACTGCAATTAGTCTCATTTATTCTATGCATGCTGCACGAGCTAATCCCATTTCACTTCAGCTTGATGGAAAAGGGGAACTGAAAGAATCTGACTGCATTCATCAACACTGCCTGTCATTGAATCTGCCAGCACCAAATGCCACCAACAGAAAACGGCTCATTAAAGGGCTCCTCTTGCACACTTTAATGTCAAGTGGCTTCCACTGAGCTTTGCTTCTTTCTGCAAATTAGTACACTCTCACTTTAGGCCATGTATAATCTCAGCACATAATTAAGAGGGAATGCCCACATCATTATTATTATTATTATTATTATTATTATTAATCTGCTCAGGTGAAAGCTGAGGAAGAGGTAATGTAATTGGAGCAGTTTGTTTGTCTCTCTGTGAAAAACGGGCAAAAAAGAAGCCATTAAAATAGCATGAAGATCTACGTCAGTCACTTCTAAACTCCAAGCGATGCTGTGACTGTCTTAAAGGGCAGCTTTTCACACCTGCAGCCCTCAAAAATCCCTCTACACATATGAATAAGAAAAATACTATTAGGTTTGTCAGCCGTGGTACTCTAAAACACTTGGTTGTACTACTTAACTTTTATTAAATGAACTCAAACACTTTATTGCAACAATGACAACATCACAGGCACCGTGCCACCCGGGCATTGAAGGGTATCATATAAACAAGCCGATTAGTTTTGAAAAAGCCTTGAAAACTTTCTCCTTTTCTTTTTATTCCCAGAAAATGACAGCACAAGTTACCCAGTAAATTTCCAAAAAGCATCTAACATTAAAATCAGGAATGCATCCTGCTGATATTACCCATCTTAACCACATGATGGCAGTAGCGTGAAGTCAGGTTAAAGCTGGATGCTTCATATACACATTTTCACATCTGTTTCTGTTGTTTCTCATCCATTAAGCATATCAGGGTGACCTTTTGCTGCTCGTGCCTAAAGGTCATTAAATGCTCTGGTAATAAAATAGAATCACTCTGAAATTACATCACGCTGAGAGCTGAACTCAAACTGATTAGCTGTTAAAGGTTAACCTGTGAGCAGGTAGTAGAACAGAGTAAGAAGTCTACTGATTGTGAAGCTTGTTAAGATGAGATGTCACAAAAACACGAAGACACAAATACTTTAGAAATCTGTCAAAAACGAAGCTAAAACGTACATTTTTATTTATGAGGCAAATGACAAAACGAATTCATGGTTTTATGCTCAAATCTGAGCATAAATCTGAGCCAGCTAACTGCATTTCTCAGCAAAGTCAGAAATTTGACAAGCATAACATTCAACCAATAAAACTAAATCTTTTCTGTTCAGAAATACACGTAAATAACTGTAACTTAACATCTCAATAATAATAATACTGTTAATTTAGGGCAGCTGTGGGGTAAACCTGACATTGGGTGCTGGTCTAATAAAAATGCTAAGCACCGTATTAAAACATTAACAATAATCGAATAAGCGAATTCTCTGTGCATTTATTTCAAAGGTCACTTTTACACATTCTTATTACAACTTAAAGAAATCTAGGAAAGCCCTGTGTTCTGTCTGCATTTCAAGAAAAAATATCCTCCCTGATCACAGTTTGGAACACTAATGTTTATGCATGATGAAAGTCTTTCAGCAATGTGAAGTTCATGTAGTTTAGTATCACGGTTCAGTGTTTGTTGGCGGCTGTCTGACAAATTGAAGGGCAGCCCTTGTGCAAGAGAGTTGCAAAACACGGAGTGCAATCAACAAGAAAATCTCTCGGCTGTGCGAGCCAGCACACAGCTTTTGAAGCCCGGCTCACTCCTGTTCAACCCCACCTCTCGCTCTCACTGCGTCTGCTCTCACTTGGAGAGTAAGCTCCCCTGATCCTCCACACAGACTAAGTTTACAGGCTGAAGCAGCAACAGCAGAAGCTCCTCCCTTTCGACACATCTGGAACAGTGTTAAAGCGGAGAGGAGCGCACCAACACTCTCCTGAAGGATAGCAACACAGTAAAAGTTGTTCAAATCAGGTTTTTAAGAGGACTGACCTTTTTATTTTTCTTGCATACTTAAAGTTAACTGTGGACAGCTGGTTTCCTGAACATACCACACAGCTCCATTTACGCTACTCTGACCTGTGAAAGATCTTCCTGCCCATCATCCCTCACTGACAGCTTCTACTTGCTGCAAGTAAGTAAAGATTTTTTATTTTGAGTTCTGATGGATTCTGTTTGCTTCTGTCTAATTTCTTATTTTGTTGATGCATGATGGGAAAGACACTTGCAACACTTATGATACCACAATACCACAGGGTGCCTTTATGTTTCCGTTACAGCAAAGTGTTTCAGAGTGAGCAGCTAAACATTAACGCAAGAGAGGAATAGTAATGCACAATAAAGAAAATACAGCACAGCAAGTTCCTACTAACTTTCACCAACATTACGCTCTGCCTGAATCACACAGATATCACATGCTGTCACATTAAATTTGTTAGTGGACTTCCTGATTTGTAGGAGTTTCCAGTCCTTACTGCTCCTTCCCTAAAGCATTCTCATATCTGCGTGTCCTTGCAGGTCTAAACATGCAAAGCCACCACAATCAGCATGAGCTCGAATTCGTCCTGATGGAAATAATTTAGCAGATACACAGAATATTTATGTAACGTATATGTAAGGAAAACTAATGTCTCCAGTAACCTTTTCATCCATCAAGTGACAATTCTCCCACTTCTCTATGAATTTCCCCTCCTGTGGTCAAACTGACTGTCAACTCAGTCCCATTCTATCAGTGAACAAGCATCAACAACAGCACCACACAAAGTTAAGCAATTACTGATAGCCTTGATTATCCACGAGCATTTTCCTCACCTTCTCATCTACATACTCGGTCCTGAAGCTGGGAGCCGGGCTCATTGCTAACAACAAAAGCTTTTAACCACTGATGCTGATTGTCACCCTTCCAAAATGACATGGAAGACTGAGACATTTATTTGAGATTTCAAGTCATAGTTTCCAAAGTCGGCAGCTGGAAAACTCTAAAATGTTTCCATCACTGCTTGGTCCAAAAACATTCCCGGCATTTCTGCTTTAAGTGGGATTGAGGAATGTTCCAAGACTGTAAAACTACGCAAACTGCCATCCTTTATGAGCGGATACTGAAAATGCCAGCTAGTCTCCATCTTCCTCATATAAACATTTACGATGCAGACCTCTCACTTTCTTCTGAGCTATGCATCCAAAACTCTCATTCACCACTGCTTCCCTAAACTTTACAGTTTAGACTTCCGTGGCTGTGCCTGTGGTCTCTTTGTGAGTTGTAACTGTGACTTTTTCAATTTCTATACAAGACAATATGACTGAGCTTCAACTTAAAGCTGCAAAGCAAAGCCATTTATCAGTGATTATCAAGCAACACAGCCCTGTTTTTATAATTATTTTCATTGATAGTAGCACTTTTAAATTCTACATGAAAGATGTAGGGTGCAGAATAATTTAACACACAAGAAGCCATGTGACTGTACATGATATGTATAAATAACTCGTATAATTTATAAACTGGAATAAGAGTTTTCTAAAGGCTCAGCTACATCCAAGAAAACTGCATTAGTTCCCTTAACAGAAACTGCGTTTACAGTGACAAAAAAGGCAGCGTATGATTCTGTATCATAGTGAAATGAGCTCATATTCACAGTAAGTATAAGTACTAAGTTATTTTTAACATTTTTAAATAGAGTCAGAGGCCATGTGGTACCGCCTGTTATTTCTGAGTGAGTCATACTGTATATTGTGCCCAGAAGTCTTAGGTAATCTAAGTTAGAAAAAACAAGCTAACCTTGATGGAGTTGTCAATTTTTTTGACATATTTTGAGCCGTATAAAACACAACTGCAGGTATTAGGTGCTGTGTGGTTACGGGCTGAAGCTGTAGATGATAAATGTGAGACATGACCATGAAAAAGGGGGAGGAGGGTTTACACGGTCAGGAATGTGGAAGTAGATATGCAAGAATGGACAGGGAGGGAAACAGACTGGATGGCAGGGTTTTCACATGCCATCGACTTTAACATTCCTCAGAAAATCATGCTTACGCATAACTTCCACAATGACTGCTTCTATTTTTTTAAGAAAGAGACCTTTCGTTTTTGGCCCTTTTACAGAAAAGAACTCTTCTAGAATTTTCCACTGCAGTTCTGGCTTGATTGTCCGTTACAGAAACCACAAAGAACTGGCAGGAACATAATTACTAGCCTAGCCTTACAAAGCCAGATGTACAGGCAACCAAATAAGGCTGTTTAAATAGGTTTCCTAAAACAATAACTGTTTGCGTTTCCATGATGGTTCTATTTAACAGTCCACTGATTCATCTGTTTTTCTATTCAGGGCCCTTTCCACTCATTAATTAAAGCACCTTTAAGGTCCTTTTGGTGCATTTCCAGCTGTTTCTACCGTCTGTTTTACCAAAAGCTTCATTTCATATCAAAATATGTCTGTTTTTCTGTCTGTGTAACATGGATCACTAAAGGATGCCTTTGGGAGGAGGAAACAAGTGTGGCCGCTGTTCAAAGACGGTTTACTTTGCAGAAGAGGTTCTCTGTGACGGGCGGAGCTTCCATAGATCCTGCTTCCTGTGCAGTGAGTTAACCGATTGCTGTTTCCTGTGATTGTGGAGCCCAGTGAACTTTTGGCACGTATTACAGGCACATGTAATATTAACCTAATGTGTATGAGCCGTCTGTATGTGCAGACAAAGACAAATTGCTGTATAAGTCTGGCTGAGCTATATTTGAACTACATCTTGGTCTATTAATTTTTGTGTGTGTGTCTCCTAGAAACTGAGCCTTAAGCTGATCAGTTCCCCTTTCGCTCTAACTTCCTGTCAGAGTCTATTCAGATGAGCTGCAGAGAGAAAAAATATCAACACATTTCAGGATTAGCCAGTTTCATATAAAAGTCTTGTATCTTTATAAAATCCAGTTATTTACATTGATGTGTTAGCACTACAAAACCTTTTTATCTTCCAAGGAGTCGCACGAGCAAAAAGTCTACTAACCTAGAGGAGTCCTGTGTCTTTATAAAATGTGATTAAAACAGTCTGCAACTAGGCCGATGAAAAAACCAAAAGGACGCCGGTGTATTTCTGGCCTCTATCGACTTCTAGATTGGTTTCCTGCTTTTTGTAAACCTCTGGGACCATTCCTGTTATCGCTGCGTCACTCCCTGGAAGTCCACTTCAAAAACTAGGAAGAAATAGCAGCACATTTCAGGTTGTTTATGCTGAATGTTCTCCTTAATATGCATCAGGATGGTAGAACTACCAGCGATGAATTTAAGGTGGAGAACCCAGTAAACCCCGGGCGCCATCTTGGTTCAGGTTGCGCTCCTAGTGGTGCTCCTGTTTTTGGCTTTTTCTGGCTTGGACACTGATGGCTCTCACACTGAAGACCACTGTTTAGTGTCTATTTGAGCTTTCTTTTAGTTGTTCTTCTTCTTTTGGCTTTTCTCTTTAGGTGTTGCCATAGCCAATCATCTGCCTCCACCTCTCCTGAACTCTTGCAAACCCTATCCTAGTCAAAAGTACTATAGTTACTGGCCTTGCACCGATAGCAGTTGTTAACCCAGAAAATATAATTCTTGACAATCTGCATATTTCATCTGCCAACGATTTTATACCAAATACCCATCCTGACGCATGCATCCCCATCTGTCCGAGCTTGGGCTCAGAACTAAGAGTACACTGACTTGCTGGGTTTGTCTTCACCAGTTATGATCCCCAACATGTAGTTTAGGTCAGCTTGGGTCAACAAGTTGATGTTTGTTGAGCTGTCTGGTAAAACTGCAAATATGCATCTGCGAGTAATGGAAACAGGATTTCCTGGAAGTGATACAATCTAGCAGGATTGCTAAAATGCTCACAGCAATTCAAAAAGGAAACATCAGACAAAACATTTTGACCACTCCACATACAAGTATTCATCTCTTGTGTACTGTAAATCTTTCATAATGATAAATTAGATATCTTGAAAGAAATGTGGGTTCATGGGGTTTGGAGGAGTTATTTGTGTTCTCGCATCACAATCAAACATTCCTGTGATGGAATTTAGATGAGAACATGTTCCTTCAAACAAAATGTTCCTTATAAGGCAAACAGTTGGGAGCCTTTATAAACACATGAACGTACTCAACGAAAAGTGCAAAGGTATGCAAAACAATAATAACGTGTCTCTTTGTACAGTGGTGTGTGGGAAGAATTTGGACAGCACAACTGTTGCTGTTCATATGGATGAAGTCTACTGCAAGGCATGCTATGGTAAGAAATATGGGCCAAAAGGCTATGGTTATGGCCAAGGAGCAGGAACCCTCAGCATGGACAAAGGAGAGTCCCTGGGAATTAAACCTGAAGAGTGAGTAACACACAGGCAAGCATACTTTTTGATGGTTTTAAGGCTCCTTATCCACATTTTGTTGCCTTCTTTACCCATCAGACCCGGTCCCCATCGTCCTACCACCAACCCAAACCCCTCCAAGCTAGCTCAGAAGTTTGGAGGATCAGACAAATGCCCTCGCTGTGGCAAGTCTGTCTACGCTGCTGAGAAAGTGATGGGAGCTGGGAGTGTAAGCAAAACACAAGCATATATGCGCGCATGCAAGAAAAACACAACTGCTTTAAAACGAGGCTTGTATATGTTTACAGGCATGGCATAAGTCTGGATGTTTTACATGCGCCACTTGTGGGAAGAGCCTTGAATCAACCACACTAGCTGATAAGGAAGGGGAAATCTACTGCAAAGGTAAAACTCTCTCTTTCAAAGACTTCTATAGAACCAGACAACAGCACTTACTGCCACCTGCTGGCCTTTAAAAAGAATGCAGGTGTAACATACCTCCACATTGGGTCCAAACTTCAAACATTTCCCATGGGTCAATGACTGTCACAATTAAGATGTGTTTCCATGGGCGCAAAGCTAGGAAAGCTAACCCATTCAGGCCCAGGAAGGATCTGAAACAGATAATATAGGTGATAGGAACACTAAATATATATAACTTGGGCTGAAAGAAAAAAAAGTCTTTATAAATGAGGCTTGTGGTTAAAAACGAACTCCTTTTTTATAAGAATGGCCAAATGAGTTGTAATAAACCCTAGAATACAACAGAGGGTGCAGTTACTCAGAAAAATAGAAGTTTTATGATTTCAGTTGAACTCTAAACCTGGGATTCAAAGTTCATGCCTGCAACAAGTTAAACAATGACTCCGAAAGGTTCTCTTCATCAAAATCTGTAAGCCTATTATAAATTAATTACACAAACTATGCACTGTATAGCTATCAAGCTATGTGCTAAATGAAAAAATAACTTTATCTATTACTTTCTGACTCATTTCAATAAATACCAGCAAACACTCACCAGCCACTTTATTAGGTACACGTTGCTAGTAATGGCTTGAACCAATTTTGCCTTGAAAACTGCCTGAATTCTTCACATCACCGATTAGACGAGGTGCTGGAAAGAGATTTTGGTCCACGCTGACATGACAGCATCACGCAGTCGCTGCAGATTTGTCCGCTGCACATCCATGACACAGATCTCCGGTTTTACCACATCCCTAAAGTGCTCTATTTTTGTAGGGTCTTTAACTATAGTAAGAAGGGCTTTGAGGTAACTGTTTTTGTGATAATGTGCTACATAAACAAAATGAACTGAACTTAATTATTAGATTGGGATGTGGTGAATGTAAAGACCCTTTGAGTGAATTCACTGTCATGTCCAGGAAACCACTTTGAGATGATCTGGTGAATTACTCTGCTGAAAGAAGCCATCTGAAGACAAGCAGTAGCACTTGGGTAGGCTGTTTGTGTTTAATCAGTGCTCAAGCTGTACTAATGGGCCCAAAGTGATTCAAGAAACTACCTCTTACACAACTACACCATCAGCAGTCTAAACTGTTGATAAAAGGCAGGATGTACACCAAATTCTGACCCTGCCATGCCATCCAAACGTTGTAGCAGAAATTAAGGATAGACATGTTTTCAATTTTCTATCATCCAATTTTGAATGTTTGCACATAGTAGCCTCAGTGTCACAGTCTCGCTGAGGCAGACTGTATGTGTTGTGAAGAGTGGACCCAAAATGCAGACATGAACGAACTTGGAACAAAACTTGAATATTAACAAAAGGCGAGCCGTTTAATAAGGCTGACAAAAAGACACAACAATGAGCAAAGACAAACTAAACATTAACCTAAACAGGTGAACTAAAATACAACATGAAAAACCCTGATAGTAACAGACCTGGAAACACGGTGAAACAACAGATGACCTGACAAAGACTGAGTGAGAGAACACGGACTAAATACACACAGGAGGCTAATGAGGGAAGTGGGAACACAGGGGGAAACAGCTGACACACAGGAACATAACAACATCACAGGGGAAACATAAAGCTGAATACACTGAACGCAGGAACACGGGACCTCTTCAAAATAAAACAGGAAACATAATGAAACGCAGACGTGACAACGTGAACTTGACAACAAAGGACATGAAACATATAAAGGACAAGAGAGACTTAACACAGGGGTTGAAAACACAAGGGGAAACTAATAAACAAGTGAACTTAGAAAACCCAATGAACTTAAACATGAATCATAAACATCAAAATAAAGTAAAACTCAAAACGTTGGGTCAAAAAGACCCAGGATCCCGACACTCAGTGCCGTTATTAGCTGACAAAGGAGACAGAGGTCAGTCAGAGAAAGATGTCCTTGGTTGTAACAAGTAGTTATTTGAGTTATTATTGCCTGGCTATCCGCTTGAAACAGTCTGGCCATTCTCCTCGGACATCTGGCATCAAGAAGGCATTTTCTTCCAGATACATGCCACCCACTAGATATTTTCTCTTTTTCAGAGCATCCTCTGTAAACCCTGGAGATCGCTGTGTGAAAATCCCAGTAGATCAGCAGTTTCTGAAATTCCCCATAGTAATTCTACAGGTCATCTTGATCACATCTGCATGCTTAAATGCACAGACTTGCTGCCATGTGATTGGCTTATTGGACATTTGCATTAACGACCAGTTAAACATGTGTACCTAATAAAGTGGCCGGCAAGTGTATAATCCAACAATGTTGTTAACACAACATCACAGGCTCATATTCGTTTTTATTATTTTGTCACAATACCTTGTAGGTGTGTACTGTAAATTGAACCCACTGGTGATGAATAGCGGAGCTTATCAATGCTCCCAGGGTCCAACACCTTTCAGCTCAATATTCTGTTATATGGGCACATTAACCCCTTTATTGTGTCTGGGACAACCCAGCCCCATGTATAGGCACATACAGAGAAACACGTTTTTCAGGTACTCAGTATGGGCTATGTAGCTGAGGAATATGAGACCCAGCAAACAAAGTTCAGAATTAAACTGCTGAATTAAAGTGTTTACTCATTCCTGCAATCTAACAGCCGCAAAGGTGTAAATCTAACGCTGGTATCATGTTTCAGGGCCGAAACACGCCACAGAATCTGCACTTGAGCGGTAACACTGAGCATTTAGAGGCGCACAAATGAAATAGTCTGTATATAGAAGAACCAGCATGGGAGCTGTGGTGCAATATATTCTTTAGTTTGCTCATATGTAAAATTTATTTGTTAAGGCCGTTGCTAAGTGGTGCACACCAGCTTGAGCTAATGCTAACTCAATCTGTGAGTCTGTAGATCCAGAAGACAGCATGGGATAAAAAAAACATTTGAGGGGGAAGTCAAAAGTCCTTCTACCAACAATCCTGAAGAAACTTTGGTCCCTGTGAGGAATTCAATCGAGGAATATCATGTTTGCCAGATGGAAATCAAACACTCAAATCAAAGCTGATCCAAGCAGGCCACAGTGAGCTTTGTCTAATATATATGGGAGGATGGCAAAGTGTGGAGTCTTATGGCATTACCTTTGTTCTCAACAGCTTGTTACGGCAAAAACTTTGGTCCCAAAGGATTTGGCTATGGACTGGGAGCCGGGGCGCTGGCGCACACTCAGTAGGAACCGCGTATCTTCAGCAGCACAGCTCCAGATTACTGCACTGCCTGGCTCTTCCTGCAGGGGGCAGACGACCTATATCCACAGACGCGCTTGATAGAAAGCTGCTTTTATAAACTGTACAGTCGAAAGGATGACACCTTCATAATCCCATAGAAACAGGTGAATACTATTGCAGTGCTGCCACATATGCACATTTAGTGAACATGAATATCTATGTAAAACTGCATGGGTGATTTGCACTCAAAAATATCGTCCTCTCATTAAGAATTATTTTTTCTCTCAACACTTGCAACCCCTGGTGTTGTCATAAAAAATGATCGCCTGCCAAAAACGATTTCCGGTATTTGGCCCGAAATTATTGTTCGTACTTAAATGGTTGTAAATCACTTGTTGGTCTGTGAAACGTGTGTCAAACATCTCTCTTGGTTGATATCGAGCCACTTGAAGTCAGAAGATATATTTCTGTCATGAGGTAGAAGCTGCAATCAGAGACTTTTATACATCCTTTAATAACGAATGTAAAACTGTCACTGCAGCAGAGGTTGCACCAAATAACACAACAGTTATACAAAGATGTTTTAGGTGGATTGATTATATTATAGAATATAGAGTGTGTACAATAATGTCAAAAAGAAACCTGCTAAACAGATGAATTTTTTATTTTATATATAACACCTTCGTAAATGGTGCTGACTGCAGACTATTTATCAATATAAACAGAGATATTAAAAAGAACAGCACACAAACACACACAAAAAGACATACAATCAACGGAAATCACTTTTTGTCAGACGATCACCTTTTAACATCACAAGATAACCTATACAGCCATCTAAAATTTCACAATTGCGGTATGCTTTCTGAATAGCATGATGATAAATAAACTACAGAGAGAATGTATTTGGTGTCATTGTTTTTATTGGCACAAAGTGAAGTGAAACTGCCTCCTCGGCCTCCTTGTCTCGGTTTGTGTCTGAGGCGAGTATCATAGGTGGTGGTTTCTGTTTTAAGAAACGACACGTGCAGGATACATCGTATCCATTCCTCTCACACCACGCGACACACTGGGACCAGGTAAGTCCAGTATCTTGTAAAATTAGGGGAATCACAGATACACTCCACCCACAAAGCTTATCTATCACGTAAGAATGTCAGAAAGAATTTACCAACAAATTCCACCACATTAGTTCGACAGAGAAGTGAAAGCGGAGCTCTAAAGTTATGAAAATATAATCTGTTAATCAAATGAAATATACATTTTTATTTCACTAGTTGTAAATATTTCATCCTTAATGTGAAATCTGTAGATGAGGCAAATTGGACATCTTTGCGTGTAGCCCTACCTTGTAACGACATTGTTTCCAGAAGGTGATGATCACTAACCGGCTGATTAGTCATTCAGCAGTTTGAACTCTTTATCCAACTTTATCCGCCATGCCACCCACTCACATTCCAGCTCTCAGAGAGGCGAGATTACATAGTTTCTAATAAGGAGTTTCAAGGCTTATAAATGAGCGCTTATTGCACTTTAAGCATATTAGCATTTTAGTTTACTCATTTATACAGAAAGGTGTGTTAGCAGGTTTTTCTACAGGTGCACTGCGACCTCAAAGGGAGATGGTCAGGCCTGAACCCATCTACTCTGTGTTTACCTTTGTTGTGGAATTCAGTTTTTAAAAAACGTTGCACTTTCCTCCACAGCTCTCACGTTGATAACGAGTTACTTTGAAGATGAATAGCATAAACAGAAGAAAAAATGGTAACCAATAATCAAGTTAGGCCCATAATTACCACTGGCAGCATTAAACATGAACATATGGTGTACTCGTAATTATAATCCATTATTCTGATATTGGCCATTCTGCACTACTTTTGCTTATTTAATACTTTTTTCTTTTTACTTGAGTGAGGTAACTCGTAAAGACTAAGAAGTATATTTACCCTGGTGTTGCTATGTTAAAGTTCTGAGCACTCTCTCCACCACTGAAACACATAAAAAGGCTGCTATGCAGAGTGCTGTAAAACACAACTGTCAGCGTGCACTAACTGACTCTCTGTGCCTGTCTTTCTTTCGCGCGCACTGCACGCTGACGCACCCACTCAAGATGGGAATTTCATAAACAGCCCGGATCTTCTCCTGCCGTCACTGAGAAGGAGGCGGGTGCTAGTTGAAAGGGGGAGAAGGTCCAGACAGGAGCCGGGCATGTTCAAACATATCCAGGCAGAGCAGCCTACCAACCCGCACGGTGTCCTGTCATTGCGCACAGACGGAACTTATTCACAAACCTTGTTGTAATAGACAAATGTGTTTAACATCATATTTACTGTAGCGAATCTGTTTCCCCGAGGGACGTTGATACGGCAAGACACGCGATGCGTATTTAATAGATTCAGTATCTATCAGAGGATTAAGTTGTCTAGTGTCTGGTACTGAAGTGGTTCCTTCAGCGTGGAAATGTCCTTCGCGGCCAAGGCGATGAGAGACGGACTGCTAGAGAAGCGCAGCAGCGGACTTCTCCAGCTGTGGAAGAAGAAGCGCTGCGTCCTCACTGAGGACGGGCTGCGCCTGCACAACTGCAAAGGAGGCGGCGGTGATGCTCCGGGTTTGGCGTCGAGCTCCAAAGTCAAGGAGCTTCACTTTGAGCGCATGGTCACGGTGGACTGCGTGGAGTATAAGCGAGGGCTGGTGTACTTCACTGTGGTCATGGTTACGGGCAAGGAAATTGACTTTCGGTGTCCGCAGGACGGCACAGCGTGGAACGCAGAGATTGCTCTGGCTTTGGTGCGCTATAAGAACCTACAAGCCGTGCAGACCGGGAGGAACCGGCACCTGTCTACGGGACACCTGGGCAGCACTGGGGAGGACGAGGAGCTCTGATTGTCGAAGGTATCCTAAGTTGTTGTCTGGTTGGACTGAAATAGCTAGAAGTCAAAGTGTGACTTATTGGCGTGGGAAAGCTTTTATTTCATTTATGTAGAAATCATTTTAACTGGGCTCTGGAGAGAGTGGCACCACACCCTCTCATTGCTCAAATATCCTCAAGTTCACTCCCAGTAACTGAGACTGGCAGTGAATCCCAAGCAAATACCTCAGCTAAACAAACATCATCATCATCATCATCATTATTATTATTATTATTATTATTATTATTATTGGTTTTTCAAGCAATTGGCAGCTAAACGCACAGCCGTGTGCCGGCAGTAAAACACCTGACTTAACATGTTATTTCCTTTTTGTGCTAATCACCAAACAAGTTGTTGCAATAGCTGGATGGAAAGGAATGAAAAGACCGAGACTCTTGGGAATGAGGTGACACAGAGCTGAGAAGCACTCACGTTAAGCTCGTGCTGAAGGTTATTTACAAGAACCACTTCAGTGTTTAGATGTTCCACCGAGTTAGAGTCCTCTCCGAGTTTTTCTTACTATGCTCATCTGCCTGTACTACACCTCAGTAGACACAAACCAGCTTCACTTGAGGACATAATTAAGATGCAACGTGAGCCTTCAAAATAACATCTGCCTGCCCCTCCCTCACCAAGCAGTCGAGTATTTTTAAACACGCGCACAAACACACACACTGACTTTCCTTATGGGTTTAGTTGACATGAAGCAGTGGGACACTAAGGGTGTTAAATCTGTCGTTGTGACTTTTGAGATCAAGGGTACAGTCGTCACCATCTAATGGAAACAGAGTTATTTAATGAAACCGGTCATCTCAAATGAACTCGTGACCCAAATGTGTGAGTCTGAACTATGAGCTCACAGTTTAGGAATCTGCAGCGATGGTTCTTTAAGAGAGCAGCTCTAGTCAAGTGCCTAAATTAACTTAGGAGCCGTGGTAACAGTGCAATTTAACTCATTACAAATGCACTTTTGAGCGACCCTGCTGCTGAACATAGACGTTAATAACCATATCTGTGCGTGTGTTTTAAATTATTTATTTCGTTTTTCAATGGTAAAAAATAAAATAAATAAAAATCTTTTTCTCTTCCTTCAGCCTTCCTACTTCCTTGGAGGGAATCAATAAGAAGGGGAAAGTAGTACAACTCACCAGATCCAGAGGATGCACAAAAAGGTCATCAGTGACCATGGAACAAACGACTGAGAACAAGTGTCACAGAAACTCATCTTGTCTTCCCTCATTCACTTGCAAAGTATAGGAATCTGATAAACTGTGGATAAAGACTTTGTTTCTGTCCTGATCTCATTGCTTAAGGACAATTTGGAGACTCCTGCATAAAAAAGCTGTTTTCTGGGAACAGTTTACCCTTTGTGCCTTGATGTTTCAGTAGCATCTTCATTTTTGAACATCATTTTGCGACAGTTTTTGACGCTGCTGAAACAGGAGTCGATTTGTTCTGCAGGCTTGTTTTTGAAGGATTGGTATGACTTACTTTGAAAACTTTAACTTACAGAATGAGCAGATCTTTGAGGTTTTCTAAAGATGGAATTGAAGTATTTTGTTTCTGATATATTGCACTCTGTATACTACATATTTGCTTAAACCATGTACAGTATTAGAACTGTAAAATAATAATAATAAATTTTTGTAATCCAGATTTTTCTGACATATTTTAGTTGGTCTTCTATTTTTAAATGGTGTTTCACTTCATTTCACTGTTCACTGGGAAGTCTAAAGTCTTTTAGCACTGAACTGTCAGCCACAGTTTATTTTAGATTCAGACCATTAATTGCTAAGCTCATCTGTTTCCGGTTGTGCGTTAACCTTGCTGTTATAGCCTCTGGAAAACACACACACACACACACACACACACACACACACAGTGGCATGGTTTTCCTGCTATTGCGTGTGTGCTGAAGTCAGGGCACCTTTTGTTCTGAGCGGTTTGGAGGACTAATGAGAAGCACAGTGAGCCTGAGGCATGTGCACACAAACATCCACCCACACAGATTCACCTACAGGAACGTGTGTGCACACCCAGCATGAAGTTCATCCAGACCTAAGCATCAGCAGATTCTTGTCAAGGAGACATAGAATTTATTGTTCATTTAATCATCTTGTGCATGTTTTTGTGTGTATATCAAGAATATAGCAGTCTGTGTGTGATATGTTTAGCTGTGTGGCTCGGTGCACTTTTAGAATAAAGGGCTAGTTGTATAGCAACTTCTCGTGTTCCTGTGGAAAACCCCCATTGCCACACCGCATGAGTCAGCAAAGGACAAGGAGTGCTGCAAGAAGTAGAGATGGATCATTGTATTAAGCAGTATGTTTGTGTGTGTGGATTTGTGTGGAGAGCAGGTTTCACAGAGAATATATGTGAAGTAGAGCCGTGGAGAGGTTACACCTTTAAAGGTACAGTGTGTAAAATCTCACCACTAGAGGTCAGCAGATTGCAGTCAACAGAATTTAGTGGCTGTTCATCTGTAGTGAGTGTAATCCAGGGGTGTCAAACAATGAGGTCCGGGGGCCAGAATCGGCCCAGCAAGAACTCTAATCTAATCTAATCTCCCCACAGTCATTAATACTACACCAAAGTAACTAGGTGTATGTGTCCCCTGATGTAAAATGAGTTAGAATGCCCTGTTTAGGCTTTTAGTCTGCTGTTTACCTCAACTGCCAATATACCTGTGTCCACCTCTGTTTACTCTGGAGGAGGCTGTGAAATTTAAAGTGTAAAGCTGATGAGTCAGTGAAGCTAACTTCTGTCTGATGAAGGCACTGAGGTGAGTTTTTGTCGGTAAGCACTGCTGCATTGCAGGTGTTAGCTGCTTGTAGCTGGCGTTTGTGAAACTTTCTTTGAAGAGAATCTAACATGGTAGGACTCGGACACTTAACAAATAGACTCTCATATGATGTGAGAATGTAACTAAACTGTTTATCAGAGGGAAACTTTGTTTTTTAGGAGACTTGAGACTAACATTAGCTTGCATAAAGGTAGTTTTTAACCAGCTGTTATTGTTTATTTAGCTAGCTAGTTGTCAGCTGGTTGGTGATGGTAAGATTACATTTATAACCCTCTGACAATAAGTAATTGGGCCAATATCTAGAATAAATAAGTATTTAAAAAAGTGTTGTTTTGGGGGGGTCGACTAGAATGTGATGGAACAGTTATGAAAGTGACAAGATACCAGCTAATAGCAAACATGTATCTACAGTATTATATGAAAACATACATTAACTTGCATCTTTTTCTCCCTCACAACACCAAAGTGTCATCCACTTCTTTTAAGCGTGTCTCAGTGCAATTATTCATTTCTATATGGGAGCTTGAGGGTCCTGCACAGTATCTTAGCTGTTCCCAGGACTGCGCTCTTCTGGACAGAGATCTCCGATGTCGTTCCCGGGATCTGCTGGAGCCACTCGCCTAGTTTGGGAGTCACCGCACCGAGTGCTCCGATTACCACGGGGACCACCGTCACCTTCACCCTCCACATCCTCTCGAGCTCTTCTCTGTTTAAACATCATCTTTCCAGGGAATCTGACAAACATGGAAAATAGAGCTACAATTAATTAAGAACCAGAGTGGTGTCAGATGTGGACTCACAATGTTCTCCTGATGTTGACACCAATGGGACCGTCTGTTGATTAGTTTATGTTGGAGTGCATTCTTCACTGACCAGAGCTCACTTCAAAAATCGTTGGCAAGCCTCCAGCTTCTCAGCTTCTAGAGATGGAGCTGCTGTGTAAATATTAAACCACTAGAGGTCTGTCTCGCCACTTTTAAGTGAGGAAAATGTCCGTGTGTGTGTGTACACCAGTCTGTGTGCATGAATCTGTGTCGGGCTTATCCAAGTTCTCAGATAATCTGTGTGTTTAAAAAGTTTTTTTCTGTTTTTTCCCTCTTTGGTTTACATTCTCCATTATCTGTTGTCACACACTGTGCAGGACTGCAAACAGAATGCCTTTGTGTGTGTGTGTGTGTGTGTGTGTGTGTGTGTGTGTGTGTGTGTGTGTGTGTGTGTGTGTGTGTGTGTGTGTGTGTGTGTGGTTGACTTTTATCAGTTTCTGGAAATTGCTGTTGGAAAGTTTGGCCCTCTCTTTCTTTAAATGTTGTTTCAGTTCAGTTTCCAGGCATTTATTTGTACACAGCTCTCTTAAGGTCCTGCCTCAGCATTTTAATCAGACTTAAGTCTAGACTTTAACCGGGCCATCGCAACACCTGAGCAGAAGCCGTCTCCTTTCAGACAAGCCATATTTGCTTAGCCTTTTTCTAATTGTACTGTCGTGAACTTTAACCTTTAACATTCTCACTGAGGCTTGTAGAGTCTGAGTCACAGCGCTTAAGTTTTTTGCAATTTCACTGAGCATTGCTGATTCCGACTCTTGAGTTAAGGTTTATTTATCTCTCAGTTTACACATTTTACACATAAAATCATCTCATCAGACAGCACCTCAAATTATTAGACAATATGAATATCTTTGTATATATCTGTAGGAAACTCAAGCAACCTATTTATAAGTAATAGCAGACATGTGTTTAGAATTTCTGTGGTGGGTGCAGCCACCCTTTTGTCTTCATTTGGATTACAGACGGTGTGGCGAGGTTTCACTTTGTCCATCAAAGACGCCCTCACATGCATGTCTGGCATTTTAATCTCTCCTTCGAGGTTCAGGTGTTAGTAAACAAAACCATGCCCCAGGTTCATGTAGCTGTACTCACTATGACAATATCACGAGTTAAATATGTTAAGCGTGCTAAGATGTTAATATGAGAATGTTAACATAATGTTTATCATTGCTGCCTAAGCCCTATTATTATCACCAGAATGATTGCGTAGAGAAGTCTGGGACTAATCCCTCCTCAACATGCATGCCTCGATCCAGAAGGAAAGGGACAGACTGCAATGTCCTTTATTAAATCTCCTTTTAATATGCAGTGTGAGAACTCATTTTTTGGTGTATTTGATGGTTTAACTTCCTGGTCTACAGTTTTGCACTTATCAGTTATAGATGATCCTGGAAACCAGATAAATAGAGCCAATATCTCCCCAAATAAAGCGCCTTGAGGCGACTGTTGTTGTGTTTTGGCACTATGTAAATAAAATTAAATTGAAAATTGAATTGAATATTTCTTTTGTCTTGGAAGAGGGTCTCTTCCCCCCTGCCATGTTCAGATTACCCCTTGTTTATCTGATATGGGGTAGATTCGATATGATGACAGACGTCTTGGCACACTGATGCCAGTTTATATTTTTCCATTTGTCAGTGTGACATCATGCTTTTTATTGCACTGATTGCTTGCAGGGTCGTCTACAGTATGCACTATACAGCTATCTGCAGTCTGTTAATAATGCCTCTTTGACACTCCTAAGAGGTGATTGACCAGTTTGCATTTGTGCATTGGTCTGCTAGTGCCATATTAGTGTCATAATCACAAAAACTCGATGGAAGTTTAACTCTTGATTTTCACAAGCAACGAATAAAGTGCAAAGTCAAGATACAGGGAAGTATTTAGTAATGGAGCGCGGTGCAGGGACTAAGCCGTGGAGCACCAGAAGACTGCAGGAGAAGATAAAACAGGTTCATGGCGTTTTCAGGTGAGTCTTGAGAGTCAATTTTTTATTGAGGATTTACTGGAATTGAGGGGAAGCATGCAGTGGTTTTAGAGGACATGAGTTTTCCAGGTGAACAATTTATTCAGGTTGTAGGTAACATAACTCCAACTGAGAGAGAAAGGTCAGATAACCAGAAAGCACACATAAAACGAGTCATAATTTGAGAGTCTTATTACCACCACAAGGGCAACAACAACCAGCCAGAGTGCAGGAACGTACACTGGCCTTTTATCCCTGAGAGGTGATCAGCGAACGGAAAGCAGGCGTGCAGGCAGCATTCAGGAGCCGAGGTAGACCCACCCACGGACAGAACAGCAAACCAGAGCACTGCCCAAACTCCACCTTAGATCAAGAGACTAACTAGTCATGAATAAAAGTATTAAGCTTGTTTACATTTCGACCCAATCGTGGTGCAAGAGGAAAAGTTCATATTCCCTAAAGGGAACTTAAATATCTGCCCCAAACTTTGTACCACGCCTGTTAAGTTGACTCAAACAGAAGAGACAAAGTCATCATGGATCAAAGACACGGCACGGGATCAATACAATCAAAAGGATTAATTCCCTGTTGACCATAAATCTCCTCATAAAATATAGTGACATTCCACCCAATATTGGTTGAGGTGATTCTCTGTGGATTAAAGTGCTGGAATGACAAACCATAGCTGCCCTTTGTACAGCTGCTACTGGCATGGCTTAAAAGTCACGAAGCCTTCAGCGTAACCACATAAAGGACCCCTGTCACTGTACGGCACAGCTAGTGTTACGGATTCAAATATTGGGGATGGACACAAGAGGAAAAACCACAATAACAACACTGGTCCGGCCGGGTTGAGTCAAACGATGATTTTAATGGTCACACGCGTGGGAGATGGACACCGTACACAGACAGCATCAGATCTCAAAATGGTGGAGCATTGATCAACCTCTTATAGCCTCTCGTGGCCCCCACCTTATCATAAAAGCCTAAACATTCACATGCTTTCTCTCACACGGCGCCTAAGCTACGACCTTGGCTCCCTGTTTATCTGCTCCTGCTGAGATGGGGCAGAAAACTCCAGCATGTTCTGTTCTCTTCTAATCAGACAAATAAGGCGATGACTCTCTGCGAACAGTATTTCTTATAACTCAGCAGTATAATGCATCATAAAGCAATATCATTCATTCACAATAAATCAGCAGTCTAATGTAATGCAAATCAGTTTAACAAATGCAATAGTTACCACCTTCTTCTAATTCAGGAGAATAATGCAAACTAAAACAACATAATAATTCACAATCTTTAATTAGGGGTCTAACATGGCATAAAATAATATTATAATCCCACAGTCCCACCTACACCCTGCAATCCAGTGTGGCCGGGTTCATTTCTTCCTACCCCTGAGGCCCTTTGTCCCCCTGTTGGGTGAACCATATGTGAGATGACCTCTGTGTTTGCGCAGTTCAGATGCAAGAAAAACTATTATTACAACAATAGCCGGCACAGATGACACTCCCATCACTCCCCAGGTCTCCCACAGCTTTATTTTGGTGCTACCTTATACCCTTCAGACGTACTCAGACTAGAACCTCTGTCCGAGGAGCTTTTAGCCTTTATTTTATTGCTGCAGCCACCAGTGTCGTCCAGTCGGGTGATCCTCTGCTCTTCTTTCGTCAGCCTCAGGGGTTAGACAACCCTTCAGTCGTGGCACAGATCAGGGGATTATTCTGCCCCGATTTCAAACAACGATCTGTGTATCCTCGGGTCACAGCTGTGGCCCCCAGAGAAAGGAACAGGAATGTGTCCCCCTTTTGCCCAAGAGCCTCTCGAACCTCGTTGGTCTGGTGTTCCTGGATTTTCGTTAACCCCTTCATGGTTATTGCTGTGTTTATGGGATCCATCCTGTTGAGGTGACTAATCTGAGCCCAAACGCCATGACACTTGAACCCAGTTGGTGTCTCGGCAGTCACTGTGTCTGTCTCTGCTGCGAAGGATCCTCGTATCTCCGTGACCTCGTCTGGTGTCTGTTCCTGTCTCTGTAAGAGACAGAAAACCAAAACACCTCTCTGCCTAGCTCTAATAATCTAATGTTGTTATCCAATGTTCCTCTAGTGATTCAAAATCGGTTTAGCACATCATGTTCAGGACCTCCTGACCAGTAACTTATTCTAATCACAATTTATGTGTATAAGCGTGTTTGCATTTAGCCCTCTGCACTCAAGGCATTTCCTACAGTTCATCAGTCCGGACCATCACGCCGAACGAAGCTTACGACCTTCAAAAGACCGAGTGCCAACTCATTATAAGCACATTTGCAAGGTGTGTCTGAAAATTATTAAAACCACTCATTTTAACAAAAGACATCAAAAACAAATTAGCCATTTTAAATTCTAACATCTGCCCCCGATTTTCACAAAAATCATGTGTTTGCTTCCGCCTACCGTCCCACGGTTTCCTCTCCAGTGTGGTACTCAGCTTCTCATGGTCACGGGCATTTTATCTTCTAAACGCTATTCAGTTCATTTTAATGATTAATGCTTAAACATGGAAATAATGATTTATGCTTCTCACTGGTTCTCTAAAAAAGTCCGGAAACCTTTTGGGTCACTATTAGCTTAAGTTTCACCGTACCTAAGTTATTAAAACACAAGTCATAAAAATGTTCATATAACCCTTGTTTGATGTTAAAACTCAACTTCCCCCCCTTTTTGACACATGGGAATGTGTCAAAAAGGGGGGGAAGTTGATCATTAAGTAGAAGTTGATCAGCACTTCTACTTAATCTACTTACAAGTGTTTCTTTCCCCCTTTATTTATTTATTTTTTACATAATTTCCTTTTCCATGCAGTCTATAGCCAGCTTATAGTTCATATTCATATTCACCTACAATTTGTCATTTGAGTTACTCTCATCAGCCTTCAGGCTCCAACTATATTGCCATTGTTTACATGAAAAATGAGCAGAGCAGGATTATGTACCAAGAAGGACGTGGCTGACTAATAATAGCGTCCACACAGAAAAGAAAGAGAGATCTGGACAATGGGCGGTGCAGTTAAATAGAGGGCTCATCTCTGATCTGTCCATCGAGCTGCATCCATGGTCACATTTCTCCTGCCTCTGACTCTGGTAAGTTCCCTTCATAATACGCTCTGTGTGTAGAGTTAGACACAAGTTTTATATCTGTGCTTTCTTGATTTACTCTCCTGATATTTAGACTGTAGTGTTGATATTTTAACCTTTGCATTTGTCAAAAATGTGTCATGCATCTCTGTACAGTGAGAATACAGATTGATCTAGTGTTAGTTTATTCAATATGTCAACCTGGTGAACAGCGGGGACATAGAACAGCAGAGACATAGACAATAATAAGTGTTTCAGTGCTATTTTGCTAGCAGCCCAGGTCCATCTTTGGGCACAGACTGTGTGTACACTAAAGCTGTGCTACCATAAAGCCAAAGCAATGGGATGATCAGCTGAAATAATACAAACTGGGGAGTTTAAATCTGCAGCCAAAGCAACTATGTTCAAATCCGAGGTTGACGTAAACTTTCCAAAACACTTTGGGTGGGTTTTTTTTCATTGCCAAGTTGGCCGCACCACAGAGGGTCATAAGCATCCATGAGTTACTAGCAATAAATCCCTGATCCAGGCTGGGCACCCCAGAGCACAGTCACCCACCACAGCTGTCTATCAGTTGTCCCCTGGTCTATTTGGGGAGACAGGCCACTCTAAATTCCTCTTGGCCAGATAATCCTGAGGAGAAAGACAGGGATAAGGGACAGAAGAGATGGATGAGGGACGGCTATCTGTCTGGAATTTTCCTAATCCGCTAAGGCAGATTGTAACCCCATCATGCTAGGTGGTCTTATGTGGTGCCATTCTCAAATGGAGCCAAATAGTGAAATGAGAGGGGAGGTATGAGGAGAAAGGCTGGCTTAAATTGAAAGAGTGAAAGGGTGAGTGCTGCAAATCACTTGCAAATTTGATGAAGGACAAAGGGCACGAGACTGAGGAAAGGTAAGACCAGGTAATAACAAAAGTGAAAACAACACTTTAACAATGAGGTGTGACGATAAATTAAGTATCTTAAACACATCTTAGTGGTGTTAATGCGTCACTGTTTTTTATGGCATGTGGTAGAAAAGCAAAACTGCACTCGGTAAGTTCTGTGAAAAACTAGCACACTGATTCCACAAACATTTTGTGCCTGTATGATATTTTCATGCACAACAAACACATTTTCTTAAACATGCATTTAAAAAAAGACAAAAAAGCTTCAGCAACCTCAGACTTTAAAATGGATTTAAGGTTGCCTAGACCAGCAACTTCCTTTTGTCCAAACAGGTGAAGACCGCTTAACACCTCTTATCCTCTGTCAATTCATTATTAACAATTTCCCCACCTATTGTTTGGCTCCATTTCTATATTGTTCGGTTTTAGACTTTTATAATCCATCCGCACGTGGATTTGTATATTTTTTTTATCTGAGCCGCTGACAAACAAATACTGCCAATGGTTCAGGGTGTGTGTTTCTGTGTGTGTTTCTAATCTCTCCCGTCTCTTTTCCAGTGAGATCTCAACAGCAGGATGCCTGAACATGTGTGAGTGTTTTCTTACTATAGATACACAGACATTAAAAAACACAAAAACAGGTATTTTAAATTATGTATGTTTCTCTTCTTTTACAGCCAAGAGGTAAGACCATCTGGCTGCTAACTTGTTGATAGAATATTCAACAATTTTTATAACTAAGTTAAGCTACTAAACTACATATACATCATATTTACGGATAATCTTGTGAATCATCTGAACCATGCAGCGGAAACCCAAGATCTCAGCCTCAAGGAAGCTGATGCTCAAGGTACGAGAAATCATCTGCAGACTTATTTGATTTATTTGTGTAATACATGTGTTCAGCCCACAGGAGGGCAGCAGATACAGACAACTGAAAGAAAGCCAGCATCTGAATGTTTCACTTGTCATTTGAGAAAAAATGATGTGATGAGGTGTTTTGAAAGAATCTGAACGCATATGGAAAACATTATTTTATGTTGGTTTGACAGAGTCTGATGGTGGCAAAGGCCAAGGAGGAATTGGAGCAGGAGATTTTAGACAAAGAGGAGGAGAAACATAGGTACCTGGCTGAGAGAGCGCCTCCTTTAAACATGAGTGGCCTGAGCCTTGGCCAGCTTCAGGTATGTTCCCTACAGATTCCCCCAAATCTCTCATTTTTCTTTCCATCCTTTGCAGCTACAACTTAGATCATTCCCAAATTATGTCAATAAAGCAAATCAGGACAAGAAACCAAGTAAAGAAAGGACTGCACATGGTTTCATACTAAGTTTTCCTTTGTGCATGTGTAGGATCTCTGCAGGGAGCTACATGCTAAGATAGATGTAGTTGACGAGGAGCGATATGACATTGAAGCTAAGGTCATGCTCAACACACGCGAGGTTGGTACACTTTATTATCCCAGCGCATTTCCAATAAGTAGAATTTGAAATGTTTCATATCAGTTATACGTATATTATGCAACACTATGAGCACCATGAGAAACTCCTACATCCTGCTCCCTCCACTCTGTGTCACTCGACCAGATTAAAGACCTGAATATCAAGGTGCTGGACCTCAGGGGGAAATTCAAGAGGCCTAATCTTCGACGTGTCCGTGTGTCAGCTGACGCCATCCTTCGCTCGCTGCTGGGATCCAAGCACAAAGTCTCCATGGACCTGCGAGCCAATCTCAAGTCTGTCAAGAAAGAGGACACTGAAAAGGTGCATGAAAAATGGATAAAAGAGAAGATGCAATCATGCATATGCACACAGAATACAATGAAACCAGCCTGAGCAATGTCTGTGCCATCCTTGGAGCACAGATATGCATTCAGGTACTGTAAGATACAGACATGATGTCAGCGCTTGAGATGTCATGGAACACCTGGAAACAGTGTGTGTGAAAAGTGTGTTTATTAAGACACCGAGTAGGAAGCCACTGCAGGGCGGGGGCCGTGTGTTTGTGAGAGAAGGCACCGAACACAAGACAATGATCCCATTGTACACCGAATATAAGCTTTTGTGGCCACGTCTCCCAACTCCTGAGTGCATGCATGTGCAGATTAGCTTGTTCCGGTGTGTGTATACCTGTGAATGAATGTGTGTCTCTCCAAGTGTGAGGTAAACCAGTTATACTAGTATGGTAATAAACAATTCTCCAAAGGGCTTCCCATTGAATTGAACAGGTCTCAAAGGCTTAGATGCAACAATAACATTTTCTGAACCTGCTCTACTTTGCAGCCTCTGTTTTTAGTCTTTTATACTCTCTGTTGCACAATCCAACTGTCTCCCTTATCTGCAGAAGAGGCCAGTGGAGGACAGTGACTGGAGGAAGAATGTGGAAGCCATGTCAGGGATGGAGGGAAGGAAGAAGATGTTTGATGCCGCTAAAGGTTCTGCGCAGTGAAGCCAGGAGGTGGGCTGGGGTCACATCAGTGACATCACTCCCCTACATCTGAATCTGTCCTGGTCTTCCTGGGTCTATTGTGGCGTCTGTGTTGTTGTTTCGCGCTGATGTCCCTGCGGATGCTCCTGCCATGGAGGTGACAGTATGCCCCCACACCCCTGAAAGGCTTTCAACTATTCTGTCAGCTTTGTTTTTGATAAGGTGTTCAAATGACTCTGTCTGTTATGTAAGATTATTTGTACTTTTCACACCATGTTGCACCAAAGCCTCAGACAATCGGCCTGATGTTTGTATGGCGGACAAATGTGCCAAATTAAACTGTACGTGTGATTGTTTTGCTTGGGGATAAACTTTAACCTTGTAATGTAGATTATCAAATAATAGTGGTAAAAAAAAAAGGTGCACTTCATTGGCTGGACTGAAAGGGAAAAAGAACGAATAAAATATCAAAAGTATACTTTACATGAAACATTTTTCTGTGTGATACTCCTTCATGTGTGATCAGCTGCTGTATTCAGATATATAAACTGCTTTTATAAACTCTGAGAATTTTAGTTTCTGTGATCCTGTCGCAGTAGGACCAGCTTTTTATTGCAGGTTGCAGACAGCAGATAGAGCAAATGCACATAAGAACACGTGCAGTTTAAATGGTCTGTGTGTGTTCTTATGGCTAAAATATCATCCACTACTAAAAAATGCTTATTTCTACTCCAGTCTGAACACAATTTGTTCAGTCTGTGATGCCAACCTTGCCAACAACTCCCATATGGTTAAGACATTTAACTGCTAGATCATACTGACTGGGATTGACTCCCAGGACACCTGGGATTAATGGGAACAATACCTTGCTGTGCTCAACCTCACTAAAAGAAAGTTCCTACTTTGATCCGATGAATCCGCTCTGCAACCTAATATATACTTAAAAACGGCAAGCATCACTACTGCTAATAGCTTTTCAATATTGGTTACAGTTACTTGTTAGTTTGAAGGATTACTGTTTGCTGCAACAACTTGTACATTTGAACTGATATGCTTTGTGTGCATGCTGTCCAGATGTAAAGCACTTCTGTGTGTTTTGCATGTCCATAAAGCACACTCTGCTTCAGTACTTTTTAAAAATCGCCTTACCCAAATGGATGCAAAGCACCCGCAGTCGTCTTGTGTCTGTAAATATAACTTTTGTTGGGAATGCCTTTCTGTTTTATTTCCGTTTGTTTGATCAGGTCTTTCCTGAAAATGTAAGACTAACTTTAGACACAGGAACATTAGAACAGACTGAATGGACACTGATGCATAAACACACAGAGTTCATTACAGGACCTAAAATGATACAGCACCGGTGCAGGCAGGGGCATGCAAACTATTTCCATAAGATAGCAGATGCATGATAGACCAACAACGCATGCTATAAGACAGCCTCTTCTTTAAATAAATGGGAAGCAGACTTTCACAGGTGAAACTTGAAAGAGTCTTGATATGCATCTTATGCTATGCCTCAGTTATCAGTTACGATAATATCTAACTTTGTTTACTGAGGAACTGCACAGAGTATAACAGACACAGATGTGATATAAAGAGTGTAGGTCAGAGTCCAACACACATGGGCTCCAGAGAAAGGTGTGGACTCACACAGCAAACACTCTGACTCAGACTGTAGTGAGAGTCCAGTACAAGAAAGGATAACATATATTTGTATGCTTTATTATTATCATTTAATAAGAGTTTGATTGCTATTAACTACTTGTTGTACTTGTACAGGTTTTCCTTTTAGCTACAGCCTGTAAGATCCACACAAACAAAATGAATACAAGTGTAAGATTAATTATTCTGGGATGTTTTATTGCCATTGCCCGAATAAGCGAAGTGTCCAGGGGCGGGAAAGGAGTGCCAGGTACAGGTATTACGCTTTCCACACTTCCACTTCCACCATACAAGGTGCTCTCTGGCGCGCGCTCTCCCCACCCCTCACTCAGTCTGTCAGGTGGGGAGCTTACTTTTGTGGTCACGTGACGCGTCTGTGCGCTGCACCGGGCTAAAGGTGGACTGCTTTGTGCCGAGGTGACTGTAATTCGACTGCCGTCGTCTGAGTGTCAGTCGACTTCGTCTGTGATCGTAGCTGGAAACTATTTTATTTTCTCAATATGTCTGTAAGTCGGAGAAACTGGTCGGCTTTGTCCAGGTAAGATTCAAGGACTTCTGGGTTTCTGTAGCGACTAATTACCTGTGTTACCTGCGTTTCAGAGCGATGCCCGCGCCTATGCTTTTTAATAGATGCTGGATGTTTAGGAACGCGCATAATTGTTGCATGTTGCAGGGTTTTCACTCTGGCAACAAAGCATCCCAATTTGGAAGAAATGATTTATTACATTCATATAGTAACTGTGTAACATGCAGTCAAACTGTGTCGGTTGGTGTCACTGTTATACTGTCACTTCTGCCTTTTTTTGCCCGTTACAGTCTAGAGATAACGGAGAGTTTTGTTCTGTTTGGCCCTTGTTGAGCTCAGTTAAAAAGGAAACACCAGCCTGCCGCTCTGCAGCTGGCTGATTGAATCCACTGATAATTCTTTTTAAACAGGATGCAAAATACAGCCACAAAAAGCGGTTGATGAACAAGTAAAGCAGGTTCCCTGTAACACTTATTAATCTTTTCTTTTAAAGTACAAACCAAAAACAAATAGTGTGGAGGATCCACTCATCAAGTTCTCATGTACAGCACGCTGTTTTACATGTGTCCACCACCCGTATCCTCACTGAGCCTCTGTTGTTTTTGTTTGTTTGTTTTTCCATATTCGCTGATTGTCTTGATTCAGCCTTGCACGACAGTGGACAATGGAGGACGAGGAGGAGGTGGAGCGGGAGAAGAGGAGGAGGGTGAAGAGCTCAAGCACCAGTGCTGACCAAGATGATGACTTCAGCCCCACTCCCACTCCTACAAACACATCTGCCAGCGAGAGCGCCTTTGGGACAGACTCCTCAAGTGAAATGTCCCAAAGCTCCAACAGGTTGTTCTCATAGTTTAGTAAAACAAATATGTCACGTTGGACTCATACGCTGTCTAAACACAATCCTCTTTGTGGACTTTGTCTGTGTGACTGTTTTGTTCTTTTGGTTTCTGAAGGCCTTTTTAGTGGTTTCAAACTAGCAAAGGGATGATTCTCACAGTTTTGCCCCATGGGAGTGTTTCTGTATACATTTCAAACCCATGAAAACACCTGATACTCACGCAGGGAAAGTATGAAATGCTGTCAGAAACCCCGACAGCTGAGTACCTGTCTTCAAAGAGCCTTTTATAATAGAAACCTGATCAGATGCAGGAATCTTTTTAGGTCTCTCTAGAGACCATTCATCACATGTGTTGGTCATTAATGTGCACATATGTACTGTTTATTGCCAGCATGGAGCAGGTACAGCTTGACTTTGTGGAGATGCTGCGAGTGCGTGACGAAAGGCGAAGGATGAGGCACGTGGAAACGTTGAGACAACAGAAGGATGGAGGGGAGGATGAAGCTGAGGTCAGCAAAGGAGGAGGTGCCAGGGTAGAGCTGCTGGGAGACATGGATGAAGAGAAGGAAAGTGTTGTCAAACCACAGCCACCAGTAAAAACATCTTCTCACAGTCCCACCAGCAGCAGCAAAAGTAGAACCAGCATCTCAAGCAACAAAGTAAGAAGGAAGTTGCTCCTTAATTTCTGGAAGAAAATCTAAAGAAAAAAACATCTCACAGATCTTTTAAATGTGCTTGAGTTTCACAAGACTGCAACAGTGAAAGTCTGTAAGTCAGCTGCCAAATAACGATGTAAATCGAGATTTTTCACGTGATTATTTAGAACTTTTGTCCACCTGGAGTGGAAGAAACAAGGTCATAACCTCAGTTTTGATTAAATGACCAACAGAGAGATTTTGTTGATTCTCTGAGAAACGTTACAAATGATAAAACATGAACTGACAGATCCTTTGACAAGAAAGCACCAATCTTCCCTCACACACTAAGTCATGACACCAGTAGCAGCACCCTGTACAGTTAACTGCTATCCCACACAGAGGGGGGAGTTAATTATTCTCTAGATTTTACAACAACAAACCGTTTTTTGTAGTGCAGCATATGATGTCATTTTTGCTATTAAAGACCAACGCTGGTGTGGGCATTTTCCTCCTGTGCTCACAAGAAGAAGTTAGAATCTACTTTTAACTTACAGCTTTAGAAAAAGAAGACAACCCTTTACTCCCCGTCTTGTTTCCGGACTTGAACTCTCCCCGCGAGTCAAGTGACCATGCAAATCATCTCTAAAGCTTTGATAAGACGTGCTTAAGGCCATAATTTGAACTTTATCTTTTATTACCTTCGCAGGCTGCTTTAGCTCTGTGTATCTGCAAATGAGGCCATAACCGCGCCGTGTTATGTAATGCAAGGTGTGTCGTCTGTACAAAAGCTTGTGTGCTATGTGCTCATGCTGATTGTCTGCCTGTTTCTTCCTTTGTCAGCATGAAAATGAAGAGTCATCAGGCAAAGACCCTGATCCAAAACCCTCCTCCAGCCCAGCTCGCAAGTTTGTCAGGTTAACAGTGACATTTCTTTTTTGCTGCTCTTTTGTTCTTTGTTGGCTGATCACCTAAAAGGATCAAATGCATTTTATTTAGATAAAGGTTACTGATTCCACAAATGGAAATGAAAGCACCAGAACAATGTAGAAATATAAAAGAGAAAACAGGACGTATAAGATTGTTTTGTATAGATTGTGAACCACATAAAGATAACCAGAGAATAAGATGGAAGAGTAAAAAAAATCTGCCTTCAGTTTTCACGTTAGACGCACTTTAAGATTTAATTTAGGCAACAGATCAGAGAAAACTGTACTTTCAGTGGTCACTAGTTCCTTTCTCTTCAACTTCTCCTTAAACTCACTTCTCTTTCTTGCCTTTCAGTTCTGTCTCCATCTCACTTGACAAGAGTCCATCTGCCAGCGGGCGCACAACTCCCATGAGCCCCGGTTCTCCGTCAGCCCCCTGGTCACCTCGCGAACACTGGACTTCCCCCCAAAGCCCTGTTCACAATGGGCACACAGAGGAGGTAGTTCACCACACACACACGCACAAAGAAACACAAACACAAATAAACTGACATGTTCGTCTCAGCTTCAAGCTTTGCTTGTCAAATGCTGTATAAGGCCAGGTAAGCACTGACGCTGCATCTTATCAATCCAGTGTGGGCACCAGCGCCCTCTGGTGTTATAAAGGTTCCTTATGGCGGTAAAAACAGTCTTGGCTCCAGAGAGGTACCTGCAGCTAAACAGCAAACCTAAGTTGTTTTAATTTCTCTCAGACCGGCGTGAATCGCTCCACCAGTGGAAACTTTGAACAGGCAAACAAACCTGCCTTCATCAGACAGAGCTCCAGGACTGTATCTTTCAGGGTAAACACTGACACACACGCACACACAAATACATGCACGAGGACACAAAACCATTCAGGCATTCTTCCTGGCAAACGTCAGCATGAACTTTTGCCAATTTGACTGTTAAAACACGATTTTATCTGCCGTCAGCTTTCAGAATATCAGTTCAGGATAATTTGCTTGTGCCAGTCAAGCTTCCAGCTCATGTTAATAGCTACATGAATATTGACCAGCTCTTACTGCTGACTGGTTCCTTTGTTAACACCCAAACACATCCCCGTGCAGAGGATTATTGAGCAGGTCACTTGCTGTAAGTGCCGCTAACACGCACTCACACAGGCTCGGTCTTCCACAGGTGATGAGAAAGAAAGAAGAGGATCCTTCGCCGCTCCAGAGGAGGTAAGGAAACAGCCTTGTGTTCATTTTGTATCAGCCTCGCTTAGTTGGTTTGCTGACTTGCTTCTTCTGTTGTAGCTCCAGTGTGAGGATGGCCTCCAAGAAGTTTGAACCCAACACCGTGAGATAACTTTAATTGACTTTCACCTAATATGATTGATAATCAGTAATCATTCATCGCTTACCCATTATTTTCTTGTTTGGCACTTTACAAAAACACAATTATATTTACAGTTATAGGATTATGAGATCTGTAGACCTGCTAGCACTACACACAATGTTATGCACAATTTACAGTGTTGATTGTCTTTGTTTTGAAGCAGGACCAAAATGAGGATGAAAACAAAGCGTCATCTTTCCAGAGAAAGTGAGTTTGACAATTTTTTAATCTTTATTTATTTGTTTATATTTTATTGAGTGTAACTGATTACACTTGTACATTAATGTATTCTGTCTTCCCAGCTCTAGGCAGAGGATTTCATCTAGATCCATCCAGGAAAAGATGGAGAGGCTGGCTCAGGCAGCGCAGGTCAGCCTCTCAGCCCTCCATGTACTAAAGGGGAAATTATGTTCCTGTGTTCTGTAGCAAACATCAACTGTCAGTCGCCAATGGTCTTCTCTTGGCTCTTCATCCACAGAAGTCCGAGCTGACGCGATTCCCAGATGTCACCCAGAGGACTCTGGTCCTGCTGGAAGAAGTGTCCAGGAAGAGAGAGATCTTTGAGAAGGAGCAGCAGGTGCAGAGCCCCACCAGCCCCGGAGTTTCCAAACAGGTACACTCATCATTCGCCCAAAAGCTCTTTTCAGTATTAGATGTGTGCGTAGCGTTAGTTAACAAATGATTTTGTAACTGTTGTTGATTTCAGGAAATTAGAGGCTTGACATCAGGAATGTCAGAGCGGATCAACCGCTGGCTCCACAAGAGCAACAAAGCTGGGTCTTCGCACAGTCCTGCTGTAAGTGCAGTGTATGGAAGCCAGGGGGCAGTATTACTCTTTGAGCTGTAAGTCCTGGCTGAGCAGGACGTAGTTCGTTGTTTGTGTTGCCTACATTAAATTAAAGAGTTTGCCATTATGTAGGTAACTACGTAAAACGCATGACTGTCGTTAATCGTGAAGAAAGTTCTGATCAATTAATTCTTTTTAAACACAGATTTTTTTCTACTCTGGTAAACTCAGTAAAGTCATTTAGGCATTAAATGAATGGGAACGTTTCATTTAATTTCAAAAGTAGCTCAAAGAATTTGATCTTAAGAATTTAGAGTTGGATGTTTAACTTAATTAAGCTGTTCAGAAAGCTTCATACGACATACCCAACTTGCTGTTAGATTTAGCAGTGCATGTTTTTGGCTGCAGAAATCTTATCTTTGTTATATCTGAGCAGAAACAATATCTATCTGGGTAAATTCATAAGCACACTTTAAAGCAGAGGGTCGCCTACAGAAACACTGGCATGACTGACTTCGTGCTAATCTGTCCTAACATCACTTTTGTCAGAGTAGAGTGACCCGTTCCTCCTGCTTTGTGCCATTGGCTTTTTAGCAGTTATCTACTGAGCATGAAGAAATGCTTAACCTTCCTGCCTTCTTGGGACCTTTTTGTGCCACTGCTATGTGTTAAATGGCTGCCATTTCCACTGTGTTCAGTGGAATATAACCAAACTTGCCACAGGATAGTTTTTACCTGTCAATGTTAATATTCCAGTGTGAATTCCTTAAATCAGCCTAAAATGGCTGAGCAGCAGAAATCCCCACACCCATCACCCTGGGGACCATTTTCTGCCCATTGACTTCCATTATAAACGCTATTTTTCAACCCCAAATTATCATCATATGATTTTATTTTTTCTTCTTTTCTTGGATGTCAATGAAGACTCAGGGCCTTGAAGTTTTAATTTTTAAATTGCAAAAAAAATGCAAAAAAAATAATGGCAGGTCAAAATGTATGTTGGTGCCAATCTTTGGTCCATCTAAAGGCCTACTTATAATGACAATCACATATTACTTCAACTGGTTTTTTGTGGAAATATTTAGTTTCGTTTTTTGGTTTTTGGGGCTTATAACACAGGGCGCTCATGTAATAACACTGGGATTTGAAGGGTTAAAACAATGAAAATATAATTGAAACTTTACATGAATATTTCAGGGAGGAGTAGTTTTACAAGGTTGGCTAATTTAAAGTGGAATAAAATATGGATATATGGTCTTTTTATGGCGTGGCTGAGAATGGTCCCTAGGGTGATGGGTGTGAGTTTTTTAAAGGATGGCAGGAGGGTTAAGTCAGTCCAAATTGTCAGACGACACAAAGACCATTTTAGGGTGTGTTTACAAAACTATTTGCCCCGTAAGAGGTCCCTGCTTCAGAAATATTTCAAGACTCCAGATTTAAAGAGTGTTTTTTTCTTTCTCTTCACTGTAATAAGAACTGATATAATGATTCTGTTTCTGATTTGTAGGATTTGAGACATGTGGACATTTCTAGTAAGAGGAGCCTGTTTGAGAATAGCGGTGAAGACAGTGTCTCTAAATCCAGCCCTGGAAAAATCTGAAGTGAAGGAAGTTTATTTATAATGTCCAACAGGTAAGGATACAAGTGCTACTGAGTTAGTCTTACATGCTGTGGAGGCAGATTTACCAACTCCACAAATGAAGCAAACAAGAGGAAGCCGTACATGTTTCACTGAACTTTAAAGGCGCTCCTTCAATTATAAATTGCTCTTATTGTGCTTGTATTTGCAGGATTGCAGGATTTTAAGATGGCGAAGGGAGAGGCAGAGATTTGGAAGATTAACGGATTTGATGACTGAGTGATTTTTTTTCCCCTTTGCCGTCAAAGCACAAATGTAAAACAGGCAGGAGGAAGAGAGAGAAATGGCCTGTTGGGTTGTATCTTTAGAGGACTGAAAAGGAGGAAACTGCTTTTAAAGTTAAAAAGCTTCTATCTTACACTTTTGCTTTGTTTCTTTAAAAAATAAGTGTGCCTACTTTTAACATTAAAATACCCCCAAAAAAACGTGTCAGTGATGTTTTATTTGTTCGCCTTAACGTTGTGTAATTTCTTTGAGCACTTTAAACAGGTGAAGGTTTAAGGATTATATCTTTTACTGAATTACACTGCTGGGATTGCTGGAGTTGTAATATGTGTGTGTCTTGTTTAATTTGCCAGTGTAATTTTTTTCTTTTTTTTTGGTTTCATCTGGACTTGTGGACGAGATTCTGTCTTTCTAAGTAATAAAATGTTTTACTACCATAACTGTCTGTCACTATTTCTTTTTAAATAGCCCTGGATGAATAAACGCACTTTACCTTATCTCAGACCGGGATGCATATAGATAAGCGCTCCGTGCCTGTGTTTCGTCTACAACAAGGTGCCATACAAGGAAACCAGAATGTGCGTGTGTGTGTGTGTGTGTGTGTGTGTGCGAATCAGCTGTCTGTGATCTTTTTGGCTCTGCAGCCCACAGTCATGCTCACGGCGGCCTTTTTGGGAAATGGTGATAAAGGAGAGTACATGCTATCTAGAAAGTTATTAATAACACAACAAGGGGTCCTAAAGCCTCATCCGCACAACACAGTCCGTCCTTCACCCTCTGACACTCACCCCACGCTCCCGTTAGAGAAAGTGGGACCTGTCTTGTGCTGCAAATCCACTCTCTCCGGGTCTCTGTCTTGATCCCTTCATCTGATCCTCAGGTACGATTGACTAACTGTAACGTAACGTGTGCACACGAAAGAAAGTGTTTTAACTGGAAAATATTGAAGCTTTTATTGATTTGAACAGAAAGTGAAAAATTCATGATTGGCTTTTTTTCTAAGTAATCAGATTTGCTGCCGCGCACCTGAACGCGCCCTGTCATGTCAGACAACGAGGAAGTGGTGGAGGAGTATGAGGAGTAGGTTGGATTTTTCTTCTACTTAAAATACTTCTAAATGTATCCCGAGAGTACATCCACCGTTTGTCACTGACACGTGGTTTATTTGCAGCAACTGCATGATCATTTTACACTGTCATGCATTTGTCTTTTTGATCATAATAGTAACGCGCCTATGTGATTCATTTTCACAGGGAGGTGGAAGGTAAGACCTCTCATCATAACTCATACACAGCGCAGTCACTCTGTGGTTAAAACCCTGTTGTGCAGGCAAATGCTTTCTCTTGGCTAATCCGACGAGCGTGATGTAAAAACTGCTGTACTGTATACTCAGTGCGCTCTTATAAGGATTTAAGAGGAATGTAAAGACATGTTGCTAATTGTGTGTAGTTTGAATGAAATGTCAAGATCATCCATAAATCAAACGTAAATGTTCTGCCTGTTTGTCAACTCCTAATCAGGTGTAGGAGGAGGTTATTATATGTATGTGTGAGAGTTACAGAATTACCGTGTAAAACGTTTTTCATGGTAAGTTTAATTATAATGCAACACAAAAGCACAAATTATATGTGAAGTCAGGAATCGCTAGTGGGAAAGGTTTGCCTTAAGGACTTCCTGCCAGAAAGTTTTCTTTTCTATTCTTTTGTTGCAGCTCGGTGTGGTTTAGGTAAGGATCACAATCTGGATTAAAAATGAGCGAATCAAATGCTTATATTATGATTACTCGTAAGTCAGTGTTTCATTAGTTAGTATCATTAATTGATTTGACTTTGTGTGCTAGAAACAACAGTTTGTAGAGTTTGCACTTCTGATTATGTGAAAAGATTGTTCACGTGTTTCTCTCTGCGGTTTCTCCGGCTGCACGACACAGAAGAGGAGGCCGCTGAAGGTACTGACGGCGCTGATATTTATAAATGAGTGTCAAGGTCATCGATGAATGCTTTTGTCACGTTTCAATAGCACACATCAAGGGTGATGTGGAGGAGCGGTCGACAGCAGTTATCCTGAGAGTCTCTGGGATAAATAGCAGCGCTGTGACTGAGCTTCATCTATAAACACATTTAAAGTGATTGTGATTAATCTCACTTTGAAAGAGATTCTTTGATGTATTTGCTAACTTACTTTGCTTGCTCAGCTATTCTTATTTATTTAACCTCCTTACATTACTTTAATTACTTGACTTACTCTGTTTACTTACTTCACCTACTTCTCATCGCTTTGCTAACTACTTTTCTGCTTTGCTCATCAGAGGAGCAAGGGGTAGATGAGGAGGAGGAGCAGGAGGAGGAGGAGGAAGAGGAAGGTATAATTGGGCAGATGTAATGTTTTTTCCCGGCACAGTGCATTGATAGCAACCTGAGGGTGAATTTGTTGATGTGGAAACCACATACTATGTTTGCTCGTTGCCTGTTTGTTTATAGAGCAGTTTCAGTCTAAGAAAAAGAAAACAAAACGATGTGGACGCAAAACATTCAACAGAATCAGACAAGACAGAAGATATCAGTTATGTTCACAGGATGACTCCTCTCGTCTCTTTCCCTGTGACTGTACTAAAGAGGTTATTGATCAGGGAGAGTGATTATTCAGGCTTAGTGAAAGTTAACATTCTTTCTGTGATAAGTCATTATTTGCTTCCTTCTCCACCAGAGGCTCCACAGGAGGAAGACAAACCTGCTGCAGAAGAGGAGGCCAACGAAGAACAAGGTAGACGTTACTAAAAACTTAATGCAGACTTTCCCCAAATGGGGGGGGGGGGGGGAAGGCGCAGAGCCATTGCAGCAGGGGTGCGCGGTATGAAAAGGAAAACAAACAAACAAACAAACAAAAAACAACAACGTTTGGACACGACCTGGGGCTCCCACACAAACGCAAAGCAGGAGATGAAGCATCGCTGAATATGTTTCCAAACCAACTTCATTCTAAGCCAAAGACTAGAAAATCTGGTGAAGCAAATCTGCCCTTTGGCTTCACCTGCACAGGTGCGGAGGTAGGTCTCCCTGCAGGGTTGCTTTTCCCTGCGTGGGGAGCAGCGCTGGGCTGTTTACATCACGGACAAACAGGATCCCACAGCTGTTTATGTTTTTAAACCCATTTTGCACAGAGAAGCATTTTTTTAAAATGTATTGATCGCAGTGTTGAACATTATTACACAGGAAAAACAACTACATTAAAAAATAATGACACCGTGACGCCTCTGCCTTTGTAATGGAGGGACAGTAACTGCGTGTAAAACCTGCAGATAGAGACACAATACTGTTAATCTGACTGTCTGCTCTTCATCTCATGTAAACAATAACGTGGCGCACAGCGTGACGCGGAAAAAGGCACATACCTTTAACTTTGCCTGATGAGCTCTGTATTCCACGTCCACACATAAACGCAAAAAAAGGAGTTTTAAAAATCTCCGTTCTCGGTGATTCGAAACGCCGTTTACGTGGACGAAACGGCTGCGTGTTCAGAAACACCCGTGTAGGTGCGGCCGCAGCGTAAAAGAGTTTATTTTATTACCTGTAATTTATTGCAGATTACTTGTATTTGCTTAATTGTTTACTAAATGTTTGAGGTGTAAAATAAACCGCAATGGAGCAAAATGTGTGTGTGTGGTTGGAGGATGTGTGCGTGCGTGTGCGTGCGTGCGTGCGCGCGCATGGGGGGAGGGGGGCGCGAACATTTTTCTTGTAAAACAAAGGGGGCCCAGCAAAAAAAGTTTGGGAACCACTGATTAATGGGAGAAATGATAGCTTTGGGCCTGTGTTGACAGCACAGTGAAGATGAGTAATGTCGTTTACCAGTAACCATCACTCACAGGCAGGGAGATAACATGCTATCTCAGACACATTTCATTTTGGTATGTGACAGTCTGCACTTGAGGATCAAGCATGCAGGTTTTCTTAGTCACACCAGAAGGGCCAGCTGGGCTGAGAGTAGTCCTCCAGCCCCTCCCAGCCCCAAGGCTTTCATTTCTTAGTCAGAACCAGGTGTTTTTCACTGTTTCGGTGTCTCACCTGCTCCCACTGAGATCATTTGAAATGGGAGGGATGTTAGACTTATTCTTACCTTTTGGCTCCTTTATACTGATAAACACCGTGTGAGCTGTCACTTTCCACAAAGACAAAAGGCAGGCGACTTGTTGACGTGCCAAAAAAAAGAAAGCACGACTACACCCTTCCCTTTACCAGTTCAGGTTCTAATTAACCAAGTTGGTAGCATAGGAAACTAGTCTGGGCCTATCAGCTGACTGGACAACGTTTTAGGTTTCAAGCACGGTCTAGCTGTCCTCTATTATTACGAAAACAAAAAAAGAACTTAGCTGCTTCTTTTGCAGAAAGCTAAACTAAAACTAAAGTTTTTCTGGCATTCACTCATAATTATTTGGGTCATTCAAAGGTCACTGATCCCAGACCTTCTTGAGAAAGGAACCATTTGCTATCAGTGCTTGCATCTCTAGATAACGTCTCGCTTGTCCCGAGTGCATTCATGCAATGTGGCACATGAAGCAACACTTCACAGATGAGCGCCTGACTTCCTCGGTGCTCTCTTTCAGTCTTTCCCCGTCTTCTCACTTACGCTCTTCTGTCATGTGGCCATCATCACTCACTAAACGACTGTTTACTGTGGCGTAATGCTCAGTCATTTGAGATGTGCTCTCACAAACCCTCTCTCAAGCATGTTATTTTGGTTTCAGATGGAGAAGGCGAAGCAGAGGAGGGAGAAGGTAAGTGAATGGGAATCTCGTTTTGTGGCTCTGTTGTTCTTGGATGTTCTCCCTGACATGAATCACACATCATTACTTTTATTATTAATATCAGCACAAATGGTGTAAACAGACTTCAGTGCCATAACTTGCGGGGGGAACTGGCAGAATTTGTGATTTTGTGCAGTCTCATTATTAATGTGTGGTCTGCACTAACTCATTCATACTTTCTGCTTGACTGTCTTTCATTAACAGAGGAGGAAGCAAAGCCCAAATTCAAGTAAGTAAAACGCACGGATAAACACGTTTTACGATAGCATGGTTATGAGTAACAAACATACGACGCATAAATAAACAAAGAGAGGACTCACACCACTGTGATCCATTTGTTATGTATCATACCAGCAGCAAGCTACGTTTTCACAACTCAATGAGGTTGCTTGATACGATCCTTCTACATCAACATCTTAAGCTCAAAAGTCACAAAGTAATTTCGTTTTTACTTTGTTTTAAAATCCAGGAAGTGCCCCCCCCCCCCCCTCGATTTAAACTCAAACTGTGGAACGTCGTTCCCCTCGCTGCCAAATTAGCTCCCTTCATTAAATCTATTAAAACTCACTGCCATTTGAGTCTGTGTGATTCCTCATTGTGTATCCTGTGGCTTTTTAGAAATGTCCATTCCACCTTTTCTCAGCACGTTGTTTTTTAAATGTGCTTTACAAATACACTTGTGTTGAGAGTTGCATTGACCATAAGTGGCCGTTTTGATTGTTCAGATTTAATTACTTTGATTTAATAAAAACATTTCCAGAGATCTCTAGGCTGTGCCTCTCTGCTCCGGCACTAAGAAAAGAAAATCCCAATTTCTGTCTACATATAGTGCAGTTTGTAGAAACTACAGATATGCAGCTACTTCTGAGCAGCAACAGGCAGCAACACGTGCAAACACAGAGGGGACATTTGTTTGGCACATGCTTATTGTTTTTGATCCTCATTTGACACCAACTGTCATCACAACTCAATTTCCCTGTTATTGATCTTTTTTTTTTAACTGAATAGTTCTTATTTAACCCACGCTTGTTAACTTAATATCTTTTCCTGCTTTTTCAGGCCATTCATCATGCCAAACCTTATTCCCCCTAAGATCCCAGACGGCGAGAGGGTGGATTTTGATGTACGTGACACAATACAGTACTTACTGTGCATGGGCTTTTGTATCCTGGTGTATTATGTACAGGTCTCAGGGTGGAGTAGACATGTCTTCACAGCTTTCACTCTGTATTTTTCTAGCTTTCTCTAAGCCTGCTTTTAATTTAGGACCAAAAACAAATATGTGCATCAGTATAACATAGAACTGGGTCACTGAATCCAACAGGATATACATCGCAAGAGAATGGAGAAGGACCTGATGGAGCTTCAAACTCTAATCGAGGTTCACTTCGAAAGCAGAAAGAAGGAAGAAGAAGAGCTCGTTCAGCTCAAAGAAAGGATTGTGAGTGCCCCACACTACAGCCAGTCAAATGTAAACCACTTCCCACCTCAGACATTACAGATCTGCTTTAGGATCTGTTTTAATGAGATGTGATGATCTGTTGCTCAGGAGAAGCGTCGCTCTGAGCGAGCAGAGCAGCACAGAATTCGCAGCGAGCGAGATAAAGAGCGACAGAAGCGTCTTGAGGTAGAGTCCTGTTCTACGCGCTTTAACACGGTCTATAAAGTGGCACGCGTTTCACCTCGGATCGTCTTTCTCTCGGGGTTCTAGGATGAGAGGATTCGCAAGGAGGAGGAGGAGGCCAAGAAGAGGGCAGAGGATGATGCAAAGAAAAAGAAAACCCTCACCAGCCTCCACTTTGGAGGTTACATGCAAAAGCTGGTGAGTCAGTGGAGTTTTAACAGTGGGGGTTTTCAAAAAGCTCCACTAGTAACTTTTATAACAGAAATTATTTTATTTTTAAAGACAGACAAACGGAGTGGCAAGAGGCAGACAGAGAGAGAAAAGAAGAAGAAGATCCTGAACGAAAGGCGCAAATCTCTGGACATCGAGAACATGAGTCAGGAAAGACTCAAGTAGGTTCAGACGCACAGAGCAGGACTTAGAATCTGTAGGTTTGTTCACTTACAAAGAAATGTGGTTTCATTTTAATGGAGAGAGACGAATATGAACCAAAAATTAATCAATGCACTGCCTCAACTCCCTGTGTGTATCAAGAACACGTGTCCATTACATGCAAATCATCTGATAACATTTTGGTCATGTGGAGGTTTTATTTCAGGATTTTAGTTAATATTCTGTCTCCCTCCATTAAAACAAATACTACCATTAAAAATAGAGACTCTTCATTTCTTTGTAAGTAAGCAAACAAATTCAGCAGGGCATCAAATAATTATTTCTCCCACTGCATGTTTCATTATCTCACACAATAGCTATTGCATTTTTTCTTCACGACACACAAAATTAAAATAATAAAACAATGAAAATAATTCTCGTTATAATAATTTGTTTTCCAGAGAGAAAGCTAAGGAGCTGTGGGAGTGGATCCAGCAGCTGGAGGCAGAGAAGTTTGATCTGCAGTACCAGTTCAGCAGACAGAAATATGAGGTGCGCTCAGCTAATTGAAGAAACAAAGACACGGCATCAGTGAGACCTGGTCACAGTGTAACAAAATGTTTTCTTCATTCCAGATTAATGTGCTGAGGAACCGTGTGAGCGACCATCAGAAAACGTGAGCACAAGCTCGAAATCCCATTTTAATTAAAAGTTTAAAACATGTAGTTACCATAGAGCGCACATATGATGTCACACAGGTGTAACAAAATGCAACAGACAGGTGAGGTTTGGGACAATAACTTGATTGGAGAGTGTCAAGCTATGTGTGTGTGAGAGCATTAGAGTCATGGGAATTTAAAACTTATAGTGAGGCGGGGTTAAAAGAAAGAGAGAGGGAGTGTAACACTTTGTTAGTAACAATAACCAAAAAAAGTAATATAATTAACAAACAAATGCTTTAAGAGGTGAGGAGAAATCAAACAAATCATATATAATAATTAAATGAGTGATCAAGAAAAGAAAAGAGCAAGTGTGGACAAAGCAGCAGGTCACCACTGGAGAGGCCAATGAGATGAGTGAGGAGAGGCTGACTTTTAGTTGCAGCTATGAGTGAAAGCCCTGAACGGTCGTGCATCTCCCTTAGAGCGACTTGACAGAGTTTTGCATGAATCCCTTCTTCTGTGATTCATGCCGGTGTTTGTGGGGGAAGCTTTTTGTTAAGAAACGACCGTCTCTGAGGCCCAAGTGGAAAAGCTTTTTGTTTTCAGACTCCCTGCAGTGTCACCAAATATTGTGTATTCACAATCTCACAGCCGCCTTGTCCTAACTCGGCGAGCTGGCTGCGTTTGGTCATCTGTCATACCTGTCAGGGATAAAGTGAAAGAACATGATGTCACTGTTATTTTTGAACAGGGTGCAGGAAGATTTCAAAACGTAACCGTGCAACCTCGCTACGATCTGTGCCACATCAGTTGTGTCTGAATCACAAACGCTTCTGTTTTTCAACAGGTCAAAGAGGACCAAGAGAGGACTGAGGAAATAGATGCTGATGTGCTGAGTGACAAGTATTATCATCCGCCCTGTCATGCAGCCACTGCCTCAAACCAAGCCCAGGCTTTACGGCCACACCCAAGTCACACTTATCTTCTTACGGTTGCCTTAAGCACAGCTTGGGTCCAGTTTTCCAGCCTTATCTCTCGCTCTACTTTTTCAGGATAATGGGGATTTAAAAGTGTAAATAAACAGTCTCACTTTAATGACCCTCTTTTTGTTCTTCCATAGTGTGCATGAGTTGCTTTGTTGGCAATGAAAAAAAGTCATGCAAGACCCGATGACAGAAAGCTTAAAGCAAAGACATCCTCTTACTGAAAGACAGGCTCTAACATGACTGGAGCTGACATGATGCTTTTTGAGCTGACGCCCAGACATCCACCCAAAGTTCACCTATGAACACACCCACACTAAATTGAAAAAGAATGAATAATTTCCATTATGCATATTGCAGGTGGGAAAATCCTTCTTGTCCTGTAACTTCTCAAGTTACAGGACAAAATAAAGAACTGCCAGGTAATATTCAGAGTATGTTTTTTTTGAAAGAAGGAAGTTATAATTTAAGGGGTTTTTGTAACTTCAAAACAATGAAGGTACGTACTACAAGAAAAGGCTTTTGTGTTTCTGTTCAAGGAGTGAAACTATGGAACAAACTGAATATGGAATTAAAGCAACGTCCAAACATAAAACTGTTCAAAAAGAGTTATAAAAATATGATCTTCTCGATCTATAAAGAAAAGGAAAATATTTAAATTAAGTGAATGTCTCTATTTAAAAACAAACAAACAAAAAATTCATGATGTGATATTATAGTATATAGTATATCAGAAATCTGTTCACTATTTTTATTACAAATTATATCAGTAAGGAAGCTGACTAAATATTCACTGATAATTTATGGCAAAGGGGTGGGATTAAATAAGTGTATACTTCTTCCCACTCCCTTTCAACATGTAAATTAATCAGAATGTTTTTTTGTATGTAATTTGTATAGTATATTTTTTTTTCTCTCATTTCTTTTCTAAATGTACTTGTATATTGTTCACATGTTGAAATAAATTACCAATCAATCAATCAATCAATCAATCAATCAATCGTGTCACCAAGTTTCATATGAGAAAAACTGCAGTTTCTCAGCAAACAGGCAGATACAAGCCCAGTTATTTAGTCTGAAAATACTCAAAATATGCACAAGAAAGAACAAAAACGCTGAAATGAGACACTGAGAATGTCTTTGTGATGGCCATGTGGTGTATAACTGGTCACAGGAGCAAAGAAAATGCACGTCATGTTTTTAACTGCTTCTCCTCAGCAAAGCAACAATTTTTTTTTTTCATTCATTTATTTATTCATTTTCAGGCACAACAAATACCTATATTGAACATAAAATACACAAAACAAAAAACAAAACTTGCCTGAAAAAGGAGTGGGACGAAGAAAACTTATTAAATCCCACCCCTATACTCACTCATCAACAAAAAAAACCAATAAACTTCCCGCAGCTACGCCCATCATTGCATACAGACCCATCAACAGCCCCGGGCAGATACAAGCATCTAAGCGGCAGCTCGCAACCAACAATTAGAGCCTTCATAACTGAATACAGAATATATAAATTATAAATTGCATTACCACAGGTAACAGGCAGTAATAACTACAAGTAACAGACACACATACATATACATACATATATATCTACACACACAAGTACATATATGTACATACATACGCACACTTTATTTTTTATTTTTTATTTTGGAATCCATACCAGCAATGGTAAGAGGACAGACATTACAGAGCACACTAAAACCCATCATTGAGTATACTGTGACCAGACCAACTGTTTGTAGAGAAATTTAAATCTATGAATATTTTTGCATTGTTTCAATTGTAAACTCAGACTGTTCCAGATTTTCACACCACATACAGACACACAAAAGCCTTTACGGGTTGTTCGAGTTCTGGGTAATTTGAATTCTCCAAAGCCTCTCACATTATAAACCTTTTCTCGAATTTCAAATATAATTTGTAAATTTGCAGGTAAAAGTTTAGTAAAAGCTTTATACAAAATTATGGATGTATTGTAATTAACCAGATCCTGGAATTTAAGTAACTTTGCCTGAAGAAAGAATTTGTGAGTATGATCTAGATAACCAGCCTTGTGAATAATACGCAGTGCTCGTTTCTGTACTGTGACTCATGGATTAGTTGTATTTTTATATGTATTTCCCCACACTTCCACACAATATGTAAGATATGGAAGAACCAGAGTACAGTACAGAGTACGAAGTGCATCTTTATCAAGGAATTGCTTCACTTTGTTCAAAACTGCGAGGCTTCTGGAAATTTAGGTTTTTATGTGTCTGACGTGGGGTTTCCATGAAATTTTATTATCAATTATAACTCCCAAAAATTTGTTTTCACTCACATTATCAATTGGTACACCTTCAATGATAATTGGTAATTCTATATTATATTTTAAATTACCAAAAAACATTGCTTTAGTTTTATTTATATTTAATGATAATTTATTTATGTCCATCCATTTTTTTATTAATTTTAGCTCCCTGTTTACAGTCATTACAAGATCAGTATAATCATTGCTACTGAAAAATATGTTGGTGTCATCTGCGAACAGTATGAGTTTAAGTACTTGAGAAACATCAAAAATATCATTTATGTATACATTGAAAAGTTTTGGTCCCAACACTGACCCTTGGGGAACACCACATGTAATACCAAGTTTCTCTGAATGGTAATGCCCTATGCTAACATATTGTTCCCGACCTGTTAGGTAACTTTTTAACCAGTTACCAGCTTTCCCTCGAATACCATATCTTTCCAATTTATCCAGTAAAATTGAGTGATTGATTGTGTCGAAGGCCTTTTTGAGGTCAACAAAAATACCAACTGCATATTTATTTTTATCCAGTGTATCAGTAATTTCTTCTACTGCCTCAATTATCGCCATTGAAGTGGTTCTTTGCGTTCTGAAACCATACTGACCAACATTTATTATTTGATGTTTTTCAAGGAATTTTTCTAATCTTGAATTAAAAAGTTTTTCTAGAATTTTTGAGAATTGAGGCAGTAGAGAAATAGGCCTATAATTGGTAAAACTGTGTTTGTCATTACTTTTATATAGTGGTATTACTTTCGCAATTTTCATTTTTTTTGGAAAACAACCGGACTGAAATGATAAATTACAGATATATGTTAAGGGACTAGCAATATTCAGAATAACCTGTTTAACTACAGACATATTTATGTCATGATAATCCATTGAAGACTTACTTTTACATTCTAATGTGATATTTATTACTTCTTGCTCATTTGTAGCTGAGAGGAACAGTGAAAAGGGATTTGATTTTATATTACTGATATTTTCATTTTTATGACACGGGATGTCCGCTGCTAGTTCAGGGCCAACATTTATGAAGAATTTATTGAACCCATCGACAATATTACTCATGTTGTGATTTTCACCATTTGCATCAGTAAAATATTCAGGATATGATGTTCCAGAAGATCCTTGTTTAATTAAGTTGTTTAACACATCCCAAGTTCCTTTTATATTGTTTTTATTTTCATATAATCTTCTTCTATAATAAAGTTGTTTGCTCGTTCTTATAATATCAGTCAATTTATTTCTATATGCTTTATATCTTTGTTCCACTTCTTTTGTTTTTACTTTGATAAACTGTTTATACAGATTGTTTTTCTTTTTGCAAGCATTAATAATTCCTTTTGTGAGCCAAGGACTTTTTATCTTTTTTTTCTTTGTCATGTGTTCGTTTACAGGACAATGTTTATTGTACCACATAGTAAAAATATCTAGGAAATTATCATAAGCCTTGTCCACATCTGACTCTTCATACACCGAACTCCAATCTTGTTGTGCTAAATCGAAATTGAAGGCACGAATTGCTTCTTCATTTATTGTTCGCTTTGCTATCATGATCTTGGTATCTATTTTTTTTAAATCACAGTCACACAAAGTAAAAACTGGTAAGTGGTCAGTTATATCACAGACAAGCAGGCCACTATTAATTTGGAAATCCATGACATTAGTAAAAATGTTGTCAATAATAGTGGCGCTATGTGATGTTATTCTGCTTGGCTTTGTTATTGTTGGATATAGTGATAAGCTGTACATCGTGTCAGTAAAGTCATCAATGGCTTTTAACCTTGTTGGATTTAGCAAATCAATGTTAAAATCACCACAGATAAATAGTAATTTTTGGTTCACCGAAGCAAACGTTTTTTCTATCCATTCATTAAAAGTGTCAATACTTGAACTGGGTGTCCGATATATACAACTTATTATAACATTTCTCTTTTTTTCATTCATGATCTCAATAGTCAAACATTCCAAAATTCCATCAATAGCCATAGACATAGTTGTTACAACATTATATTTTATAGAGTTATGAACATATATAGCAACCCCGCCGCCCGCCTTATTTAATCTATTCATGTATTTTAAATCATATCCATTCAAACAAAAATCTATTCCTTTATCGACATTGAACCAAGTTTCAGTGATGGCTATAACACTAAAGGGGCGAGAAAATTGTTGCAAATAGTCCTTAATGAAATCAAAATTAGAGTACATACTTCTGCTGTTAAAGTGAATTAATGAGAGCTTCCCGTCTAGGTTAATTTCTTTTTCATATTGTTCCTGAGTGAAATAATTACAATTTTTAACAAAAGAAGAGAGAAAGTTACTTTCAGAATCTATTTCTGGATCTAGTATATTATGCTCCTTATATTCACAATCTAGATCAATTACTTTCTGTTGAAGAACTAATTTCAACGTGTCCATGTCATTTCCTGGTGTAATTGATACATTGGTGTCAGTTATACTTGTCCAGATCCTCCATGTTCCTCACTATCAGTACTTTTGCCTCTTCTGGTGTCCCGTTTAGCTTAATGAAAATCTTACAGTTTGTTACCCATGTATGTTGTATTTTACCGTTCTTCTTCAGTTGCCTTGCCTTCCTCACGATGTCTGCGTTTTTTCGTGTCAGATGCTCATTAATGAAAACGTCCGTGCCTTTCAGTTTGCGTCCTTGTTTCAGCAGTGCGACCTTGTTCTTCCGATTGACAAATCTCATAATGACAATGGTTTGTCATGTTGTTACTGATAACAAAAAACAAGCTCTCAACCCACCAAACAGTCTGGTGTCTCAGTTTTCCCACAAACCTCTGGGGATTCAAAGGGTGAAAAGAAAAAAAACGCCTGATTTACTCAGTGACCAAAAGAGCCTTGTTGAGACCTGCCTGATCCAGGATCAGCAGAAAACAAAGGCACAGTAAGAAAGAAAAATATTATTACTCATTCACAACAGTCAATTCTGAATATTGCATTCGCTTCAGAGTGATTCACGGTTTTGAAAATCATGCATAGATTTATCACATATTTTAAAGGTCGCTGGAAAATTAACAAAAAACAAAACTCGCAATATTTTTGGCATGTTTTATTTATTCTGAGTGAAAGACAAGCCTCCTACTTATGCGCCTCACAAACACACACACACATTTCTCAAAAATATACATTCTAAGCAAATACTGACATTGATCAAATGAACCTCAATACAGCCATTTCCCAAGCAGAAAGACAGCCCCCTGCCTTGTACCCTGTGGCCCTGGGAAAGCCCCATAGCTGCCTGCCACCGTGTTTCATGGCAGGTATGTTTTATGACGTTTAATGGTGGTTTTTCCAAAAGCATTTCAGTTTTACAAAAATTTAAAATCTGTGTTCAATAAACAGGCAGTTCGGTTATGACGGCAGATATCCTGCAAATAACCTCTTTGTAAGCTGCTTTAATAAAAACAACTATTAAACATGACACACTTGTAAAAGCAGCTCCTCTTCCCTCGACTGGTGCACAGTTCGTAATTCATTAAAATGCTGGTTAGAAGGCACGACCCCTTCATTGTCTCCACAACATTTATCTGAATTTGGTCAAAGAACACTCAGAGTCAGCCAGCAAATTAACTGCTGACAGTGCTGACTGATAATTTACTGCTGGTTCAAATTTCTACACATAGTTCATGAGTGAGGCAAAGTGATGGGTGCTAGATGCTGTGTGCTACATCCCAGTCTTTCCATGTCCCTGTTCCCCACAAGAAAACAAAGCAATACTTAAAAAAGAAATATATATAGCATTAAAAAAAGTGAATATTGACAAGCACTCAGTACTAAGATAGAGTCCAAAACTGAATACACGGCTAATAGCTGCTTGAAAAGTTAGATAACCTTTGTCCTGTATATAATGAAGCTACTGCCAGCAGTCAGTTAGCTTAGTTTAGCACAAACCCTGGAAACAAGAGAAGGTAATTTACCTCCACTGTCAACAATTCTGTTTTATGTGGTTTAATGAATAATGAAGACACTACTGAGTTATTCTCTGAGCTTGTTTTCAGTCTACATGCTAGGCTAACGAGCTGCCAGTTGTAGCTTCTATTTCATGTACAAACAAAAGCATGATATTAATGTCAAAGAAAGCAAGTAAACACATTTAAATGTTGAACTAGTGCTTGACTCTTTAGGGTGACAGAATGTTGATAAAAAATAAAAGTGCATTTGTACATTAAAAATAGCGCTTCTTTGCTAACCTTGAAAATCAAAGTACTGCTAAAGTGAATCTTTGCTTGGACCTTTTTTATGTATTCTTAGTGCATTCAACATGAAAATCTATTACCTTCACTAAAGGAAATCAAGAAATGGGGCTGTGGTGGGGATATATTATTATTCTTTTAAAAGAAACAACCTTCTTTGAATCATATTTCTCAACATACTGCAATTATACCACAAATACAGTCATATTTGTTTCTTTGATTTTTGTCAGAAAGCTTTCATATTTGGCTGCTCAGACCTCTCTCTGCATATAACTTTTAGTTATGTAGTCGTAGTTGTGCAGACACGTTTGACAGTGATGGGAATCAAGTAACATTCTGCTGCAGGTAACACTGTCAATCCACACTGCCTGGTGTACGGTGGCTGCCTGGTGTACGGTGGCTGCCTGGTGTACGGTGGCTGCCTGGTGTACGGTGGCTGCCTGGTGTACGGTGGCTGCCTGGTGTACGGGGACTTGCAACCTAAAACAAGCCAGTTTCAGCACACACTACACACACGTCTTAAAGCACTCTCAGCCTACCTACGTAGATACAGGCAAACATTTCCAAACAGACCACAGGATTAATTGTAAAATTAAAAGCACTCTTTCCTTTATAATATGTACAAAGCATCAATCAATGAACAGCAATTGTCAGGCTCTATCCAGATGGTATTAATAAAAAGCATCATTTTTCTCTCTTTTTTTGTTGTCTTCGTTGGAAGGGTGTGGCAACAGCAGTGTCTGAACACGTCGGTTTCTATCTGCAAGCACGGGCACAAGCACACAGGGGAAATGAAAAGAAAGAAAAGCGAGTGGCAAAGAGAAAAAAAGACATCTTCAGATTTCATGTTGCTTTAATCCCAACTGGTCTGAAAATGTGAACAAATACAGCCACTCAAACTGGAATCGTACCATTTACGGTTACTGCTGCCGATCCCGCCCGATCACTGTCCTTCGAGCTGCGAGACCACGTGGGTTATGTTGTCGTTGATGAAGGCTGATTTGGTCAACCCCATCTGTGGGTTCAATAGATTCCATCAGTTAAAGATGTTGCAGAGATGCACTAGTCCGCAAACACGCGTGGTGTTTGCAACACACCCCTGCAATAATTGTGAAGCCCTCTGAACTTAGAGCGGCGAGGGGAAAAATGTTTTCTACTCATCTGTCACATTTTTTTCTTTACTAGTGACGCATTAATCTTTGACAGAAATGGTGCAGATAGTGTTAATAAGGTGAACATAGCTGCATGAATCTAAAGAAAATGTCTCATATTCCTTCGATCCTCCACCTCAGGCTTTTATTGTGGGGGCGACAGCCCCAATTTTCCACGGATTACTCCTCCCGTATGAAACCGTGAGCACTGAAAACAAGTCTACCAGGATTCCAGTCTAATGTTTCTTTATTCACTGATGTTTTGGGTGTGGCAGAAGGGAAGGGAAAGTGAAGAGTCTGAGGAGTCATGATAAACACCCATCCATTTGTCCACCAATAAAGCTGGGCCCTCCCAGCAAGGAAGTTTGAGCATGAACTAGCATGAAATGTAAAGACAATAAGCACATCACTGAAAGGTCACCTCAGCTGTACCATTAGGCCATTTCTCCCTTTTCTAATTTACCTTTTTCATAGAGCTTTGCAAATTCTTGTCTTGCCATATGCTGTACAGCAGCAGCGAGGCTGCGCTGCTTCCCTTGGTAAGTTTCCTAAAAAGAAAAGAAGTCATCATCGGTCATAGAAACACGCTGAAGCTTGCCACCTCTGCAAATGATATTTAAAAAAAACACTCACTTGTCTTCACTGAGGTCAAATAGCGACTGAATAACGGCATTATTGATGACCTTCTTGCTGGTGTCACTGTTTGCTGACATCAGTCTTAGCACTGTGTTGCAAGCTGCTGCTACAGACTCGTCAGAATTTCCCAACTGACTGGGCCCACCCTGCAGGAGTTCTCCGAGCTGAGGCAAGATCTGCTTTGCTAAAAGAAAACAGCAAATCAATTGTATGTGGACTAAACTTGCATATCTGAAAACTGGATAGTCAAAGTCTTTTGTGCGCTACCATTATCCTACTTCTTACCCATGGTGCCTTGCAAACTGTCGGTCCGAGACATGTTACCCAACAAGGACAAGGCAGTGTTCTGAAGCTTCGGGTTAGATGGCTTCAGCAGAGGTCCAAATTGACTCAGATCTCTGGACTTACTAACCAAAATTTGGCTCACAGCATCTGACCCCTGAAATGGTTACAAAGAGGAATTTATTTAATTTTTGTGTTTATTTAACACAGGGGAAAAAACATCAACAACACCCACAACGGAATTAAGGAAAAGGCAATTTGCTGAAAACTTTCTTAACCTCCACATATGTGGACATCACATTTTGGGTTATTTAGACCAAAATACGCAATTTCGCTCTACAAGGGCCTGATATCCACTTACGAGGACATTATGCTGCTACTGTTCTATCGAAATTTTAAATGAATATCCTCATATGTGGCTCTGATTTTTCTTAGAAACAAAAATAAGGTAAAAAAAAATAAAAAAAATCAGGTAATTCTTTGTTTTTATATTCATCAGGTCCCAATCAGCCCAAATATCAAAGGGAAATTAAAAATGCTGCCGTGGAAGAGTTCAGGTCTAAGGAGGTTAGAAATATGAGATTTATGTCAAAGAACAGGCTCTTCTCTTCACTTCAAAATGTTTAGTAGTGTCTGTAACCATGTGCCATTTTCACACATGAACTCTAGATAGTGTTGGGAGAATCAGCTTGGGACACTGGCCTCAGCTGCTCTTTGCCTCTGAAGGAAACATCCTGTTTGGTTAAGGCCAGTGTGGAGGAGGCTGGATCGCCAGTCACTGTGAAGTCTCCAGACATATTCCCACACTGATACGTTATACAGAATCTGCACTAAGGAGCTGGCAGAGGAAAGTTTAAGAACAGCTTCAGCTGGTTTAAACACTGCTGTCACCAGTTAATCGTGACTAATAACTGGATTATAGCTTTCTTCACTTCTAACACAACAAAACCACACATCGCTGTATATGGGAGAATAACTGCAAGAGGTTGAACAAGATTCACCTTTAAACTGTGAAGCAGAAAAGAAAATGATAAGACGGTTTAGAGCTCTGCACAGGACAAAGGGGAAAAACAGATCCTTACAACTGGTGCCTGAAGAGGCTTGAAAACACTTTTCAAAAGAGTTAAAGAATTATATCGATTGGAGTATGAATGTCACACAGGGCAACTTGCCATTTGTTGCATGTACAGTTTCTTTTAAAAGAATCAGAGAAACATGCATGTATGTATATGTATAAATGTGCTCAATAGCTCATTACATTATGTTGTGACTTACACGGTTAACTAACGTGTAGATGTTTTGTGTTGTAAAACAAGTGAAATTCATCTACAAACCTGAAATACAAAGACAACTCCACCCTTTCTCACAAAACTTTTACATCTTTCCTCTTTCATAAATCAACCTGAGCTAATCCAGTTACAGAGTAACACCATAATCCTAATAATTAACTTCTTCGTACTCACGTTTCCCTTGCTGGCAGTGAGGTTCTGCAGAGCACCACAGCAGGCCTCTAGAGTGGCTTTGTTCTCGGACGATTCCAGGAGGGACAGGTAGGTGTCTATAGCTTTGGGATGGGACAACCACTTAACACCTGATGGGGGGCTAGCATCCACAGTATCAAAGGAGAACTGAGAGAAGCAGAGAAGGCAAGTTTAAATGAAAGACTCCAACAAACAAAATAGTCTACAGGCATTGTGCTTAGTGCCCACCGTCTTTTGGGCCTTGCTGCTCTTAGGGCTGAAGCATCCAATTGTGGGGCTTTTCTCGTGTTGGGCATCTCTACTTGGGTTGTAGTTTATGAAACTCACGGGGGACTCTTGCTCCAGTTTGTAGGACAAGTTATGGAGGATGCATGCACAGTTCTCCAAGGACTAAAGAACAGGAGAGAGTTCACATTAAAGGTTTTATTTTCATACTTTTGTCTGTTATGACTCATAAACAGCATAGCAGACCTATCTGATGATGAACTGGACAACGGTTTTAGTGTCAGACACTAGAAAGACAGTCAGTCTGCTGACAACATATTTAGACTGCAGTAGAAAAAAATAGCTAATAACAGTCATCAATTCATACTTAATAGTAAATATAAAAGTGCTTTTTGTTTGCATGTTTCACAAAAAACACTACATACCTGTGTTTATATACTATTATGAGATCACTGTTTTACAACTGGATCAAATGGGAAGCTCTATTCAAGGTAACGCTATGTTTCTCTATGTTCTTTGTGCGATGAGATAATCTCTGCCTGCACTTTCACTAATTATGCTTTAGTTCATGAAATGAAGTCTGTGTAAACTCTGCATTAACATAAACATAGAATTAAGGACACACCCACACCTGAAACGTCCACAAATTACAGGTACGCACAGATTCATAATAAGCATGTAATTTAGTGAGCATATGTACATTCACATGGGTATGCTTTTAAAAAACAAACATAAAGACACATTTGGAATCTGGACTGACTACATTCTGTAGGAGACGCAAGATAAATGTTGTACAACTTTGACTACACAAGGATTCGTCACAAGATATGATTCCAAAAACAGAAAACTGCTCACTCACGCACAATTTAAACACACAAACTGGTGTGAACCAGAAAAACAATAAAGCCACAAAGACAAAGAAGGGCCCAATGATTATGAGGCTGGTGATGCCACTGATGACACTGAGATAGTGGACTCTTATAAGTACCTGGGTGTTCACCTCAACAATAAACTGGACTGGACTACAAATTAGGGCTGCCACGATTAGTCGACTAGTCACGATTACGTCGACTATCAAAATCGTCGACGACTGATTTAATAGTCGACGCGTCGTTTGAAGCTTTGTAAGATCCCAAAAGACGCAGGAATAAGTAGCAGGATTTAAGAGTGTAATAACGGACTGAAACAGAAGATGGCAGCACTGCATGTACAAGGATGCCAGCTGCCGTTAAACCCCGAAGAAGAAGACTGTGTCCCAGAATTCATAGCGCGGCCCATCGCGGCCCTGCTCAGTTTCCAACAATGGCGGCAGCTAGTTAGTTTTAATATTACTCTTATTATTCTTTCTGGGCCACAAAATAAACGTTTAACATATTTTCAGGCGAGAATGTAGCTGTGTAAACCTCAAATATCTGCTCAGTTTATCAAGACACCGCATATTTTCAAAAGCGCTCCGACGTTTTCGGAGACGTGTTACCCACTAGCTCCATAGCTAGCCGGGGGCAAGGCTAACTAGAGCCGTGAGAACACCGGACTCTGGGCAAATCGTTTTCAAACCCACCACCGTCTTTCGCTACTCAGGTTAAACATGATATATATGAGTCACTTAGATAACTTACAAATGTTATTGTTTGGCTTTCTTTAGTATTTTATTTGTTCCTGAGTAAATCGGTTTGTCTGAGATTAAAGTTATAGTTTTTACACAGCTGAATAAACATCAAGCAGACAGCTGATTGTCAGAAGTGTGAGATGCTCAAGAATTTACTCCGGTGTCCTGTTATATTTTAGATAGCAAGGAGTTTATTAAACTTCACCGAGACAATCTGCAAATTTCATTAAAATTTAATAAACTATCATCTTGTCTCTATTTTTAGTTAGCACATACCTTAAACACTTAAAGCTGTAAGCTAATGATAGTTATATAAGAGCAGATGCTGCTGGTGCAATAAGCTGTAGTTTTACGTCCAATGGATGATGATCTGATTAGTCGACTAATCGCAAAAATAATCGGTGACTAGTCGACTATCAAAACAATCGTTTGTGGCAGCCCTACTACAAATACAGACGTCCTGTATAAGAGGGGCCAGAGTCGACTCCACCTGCTGAGGAGACTGAGGTCCTTCGGAGTCTGCAGGACTCTGTTATTTATTCTGTAGGACTCTGTTAAGGACATACTATGACACTGTGGTAGCATCTGCCCTTTTCTATGCAGTGGCCTGCTGGGGGAGTGGATGCACGGACAGGGACAGGAGCAGCATTGACAAACTGGTGCGGAGGTCTAGCTCCGTGCTGGGATGTCCCCTGGAGTCTGTGGAGGTGGTTGGCGAGAGGAGGATGTTAGTAAAGCTGACATCCATCATGAACAACCCACATCACCCACTGCATGAGTCTGTGAGTGGGCTGAGCAGCTCCTTTAGCCAGAGACTGAAACACCCTTGCTGCAGGAAGGAGCGCTTTCACAGATCATTCATCCCAACAGCAGTTAGACTCCATAACTCCTGAATCACGATGTCATAAGTCACTGGACACTGAACATCCACCACTTCACTTCATGCATAATGGACCCTCCATGTGTATGGACGTGTGCAGGTATATATGTATGTATATGTATACATATGTATATTTAGTGTGTACATGTGTGTGTATCTATAAATAGGAATAGTAGTGGTACAATAGTTATGTCAAGCTATACAGTTTATGTCTTGCATATTTCCAACCATATCCATAATCACATACTGTGTGTGCTGTATGTAGTGTATTATCTTACTTTTTTTTTTTCATTGATTGCACTTATTTGTATTTTTGTATTTTCTTCTGATATCTGTACCTGAGCTGAGGTGATGCAAAAATTTCCCTGTTGTGGGATCAATAAAGTCTTATCTTATCTTATCTCTTATCTTCAATACCGATTAGCTCTACAAGCAGAACTGAAAGACAGTTTACAATGACAAAAACAATATAATCAATATATCAACAAAGACTAATAACCAATTTGCTAAATTATCATTAATCGGTTACTGGTTAACTTTCTGTCACTGACGTCTCTGAAAAATCAATTAACTGTTTCAGCTCTACTGATTTTACTGATGCGATGACGACAGCAGACAAAACAAACTCTGCATTTTGGCCACACGGCCCGATTGTGTACTGTTATATGGGAATCATTAGACTACCAGTGAAAAAGTTATGAATACTTGTAACTGATGGGAAAAGGTTGAATTGTTGGTAATAAAAGAGTTAACTGTGTGTTTAAGTGGTTACCGAGTCATCGGGGTTTTGCTCTGCCACACAGGACTTCATGTAACTCATGAGGGAGTCGATAAGGCCAGGACAGCTTCTCATTGCCTGCCTCTGTCCACCCCGACCAGAGCTCAAGTTCCTGCAACCACCATGAAATCATCGTTGCAGCGTGTACATACATATAAATATACATACGTGATCCCTTAAATTAAGTGAAAACAGATGGTATAACATATATAAATCCCTTTTATAGCCACTGTATAAAAGATATTAACTGACTGATCGCTGTCATTACAAAGACTTATTCTTACCGCAGGCACCCTGTGGCAGAGCTGAAGACAGAGGGGTCAATGTAGCTACTCGGACCGCTGTCTGACAAGCTTGTGTAAGGCACCACCACACATTGAGTCAGGGCGGGCAGTGCTGTAGCTGCAAGCTCTTCCTTCAGCTCGTTGGCAGAGGACAGGTTCCACAGCAGGCCTATAATATGGCAACCAAAGGAGAATACATGCAACCGGTGTTTAGTTTTGTTTAAAGCCAGACAGTCCATTTGTTTTTCTGGGCATTTCATCCATCATCAAATTGGTTCGCTCTATTTCACTTTTTTTTTTTTTTTTTTTTGCATTTGTCTGTATTATTACTGGAATCACTACTACCTCATTTCTGTTTCTATATGATATGTCAGTGTCTTCTATCTCAGTCAAAGTTCCTACCGGTAATTTGTTTCTGGGTCTCAGTAGAATCTGTTTCCTTTAGCAGCTGAAGGGCCTTCGCTATACCACCACAGCGCTGAACCTCCAGTTTGTTATTTTGGTTCTTGAACACCAGGTTCCTCAGAGCTCCAGCAGCAACCTGGCACACCTGAGGATTGCCGCTTCTCAGCAGGGCCACCAGAGTAGGAATGCCCCCGAGTTGGAAAACCTGCAACACAGAAATACAAAGCGGAGAGGTGGAGAGAATTTTTTGATGTGATATGAAAGCAAAAGCAGTTACAAGCTCATTACTTATTACTTAGTAGTATGCAAATCATGCATTAGCATTGCTTATAGTCACCTATTTTCAGAAACTAATAGATGCTCATGCATTTTTATTTAAAGTGCATCACACGTGTGCATAAGCTTTGCGTATGGGAACATGAGAGGATCATATTTTTTTAAGTAAATAAAGTACCAGGATGTTCTCTCTAATAACTTCTGGCCTGATGATGCAAACCAATAAAAACTGAAGTGAATTGTTTTCTTAAAAAGCCTCATTACTCTCAAAACCAACTAAAACTAAACTGAATTAAAAACAGAAAGTCAAGATATAATAAAAATAATAGCTAATTAGAAATTAAAATAATTAATTAAATTACTTTTTTAATTTAATTAATTAAATAATTAAAAATACAAAACTATAATAACTCTGTACTATACAGAGTGCGTGTTTCTCTTCACAATAAGCATGTACAGTAATCTTCTGTGTGCCTGCTCGGACCTCTGATTTGGCAGACTCGTCGGTGTAGGTGGTGTGTTGGATGAATGTTGCTCCCCACTGCTGGTAACTTTCCTCACTGCTACCCAAAAACTCTACAGCCTCCTTTAGGGTCAGGTCTGGAATGTTCATCCTGGAGAAACACACCCAGGAATGTAGGCAAGGGTAGGAAATTAGAAAAGAAATACGCTCTTCTGAGTTTAGTAAACAGTCTGGATTTAATTTCAAGTTTTAAAATATATATTAAGCTACATTTTAATGCCAGAATAAAGGTGACCTTACATTGATTTACTCTCCATTTTGATGGTACCCATCTTGCCCTCATGTTGAGACTGGGTGGAGGGCATCCGGACTATGCGCGACTGGCTGCTGGTGATCGCATTACCGTTAGTCACTGATGAAACACTGTGTCTGTTTGTTCGAGTTTGAAAGGTGCTTTGGCCCTGTGCCATCTGTCCTTTTATTCTCTAGAAAGCAACAAAAAATAGTTTAGAACATTTTGTTGGTACTTCTATGTGAACTACGCAGAACAGAAAAAATGTAAAACACAAAATGATCACCATGCCAGGTCCAGTGGCAGGAGAAAAAGGTGTAGCCAAGGCAGGGTCACTCTTACTGGGTTTTATCCCATTGGGAGTCTTTGGCCAGGTGGAGGCACTGATATTCTCTTCCCAAACACCGGAGGTACTCATATATCTTCCTCCAGAATTTCTAGTGGATAGAGTACGACTCGTCTGCATTGTCAAAAGAGAGAGATTTACTTACTGTCCAAGCAACATTTGCATCGTTGGTTTTCCAAAAGTACAGAGATACAAATGACACATTGCAAAACTCCACAACATCTTAACTTCAAGGCTTCTCTGTAAGGTAAGTAACCTGGTTTCCCACAAGAACAGTTTTCAAAGATCCCCGGAAACCCAAAACAGGAAAATTTCAACTGACACAAAGCCTGCGTGCCACTTCCTATCCTCCCTTTTCTCGGTTTACTCTCAGGAAACCTGTAGAATAAAGCAAACGACCATACGTGCGAATGTAACAAAATATCCGTCATTTGAGACTAACCCAAGCCATTTCTGTTCTAAGACTGATGATACATTGGAGCAAACAGAGGAGCTTTGTGTGCACAAGTGAGACTGAGCACCTGCTAAACCTGTATTCACGATCTTGATGTAATTGCCAGCTTAATCTCATAATTGTGCATCATTTAAGAGTGCAAAATTAAAAGGATAATAAATGAAATCTATGAAGTGTGTGCATGGGCACGACAGTGTGTGCGTTTGTTCACATGTAAAACACACTTGACAAGCTTTCCCATAAAGTAAGGACCCAACATGTCTCACTAATGCTTCACTGATTAGTCATCCACCAAATTAAATGCTCGTCTCCTATTGGCTTGAAAAAAAAATACAGAAAGGAGGAAATGAAAAACCTCGCCTTTACACGACCACAAAACCAAACAGCCTCAGCTCACTCTTTTCAATCGCAGAGTTTATTATGAAGGAGGACCTGCTACAGGTGGAGCAGGCGCTCCGGGTACACACATGAATTTTCTTATTGGTCTTTAGCTCGTTCCTGTTCCTAACTGGACTGGTTGCTGAGTTACCATCCATACGTCAGCCATGATAGCAGGCAGTAAAAACATGGTGAAAGAAAGATATGTCAACAGTACACTTGATAAGAGAAGATAGTGTGTTTATTCTCACAGTGCTCCCTTCATGCAGCTACAGCCTGAGTGAGCCACGAGAACCTTTCATACACAGGACAATGTGGACAAATGCAAACTCAGCACGTCCAGAATACAGAGACAAACAGTACAATGCTTCTATTCTGGCACTAGACTAATAAAAAAATGGCTTTATTGTTTTCTGTTACGAGGAGAGATTATACCTGGGATTAACACAGATTTACTGTATGTGGTGTTGCCAGAAAGAAGCCCTATCAAACAGCACAGGTATTATTATTATAGTCGAGTGGTGCAGAGTTATAACAGGTTAGCCAACTTATCTGGAAAAAAACAGCAAAGAAACTGGAAAAAAAAGGGTAAATGGGCTGCTTCTTATGTAGGACTTTTCTACTCGCAAAGCGCTTTATATAACACACCTCCTTCACCCATTCATACAAGGACTTTATTCTACACCTATCTAAAACTTACACACTTTCATACTCCGATGAACACATCAGAGAGCAACTTTGGGTTCACCATACTGCCAAACAACACTGAACCCCACGCAGACTAAAAACTGGAGCAGCCAGGCATCGAACCTGCGCCCTTAAAATGAGCAGATTGAGCTCCTAAGCGGCTACAACACCAACAGAACTGTAAAAGCTCAGTTCAAGTCCCATCAAACTGAGACCGAGGTGGCTCCCGAGATACAGAAAAAAAGTTGTTATCTGCATCAAAGACATTAACGGTATATCTTTGTGGCCTGTCCGTCCACTGCGTGCAAGGTTGCAACTTAATGGGCACGACTGTTTCGTGATAATATGGTAATCCATAGATGACAAATTCAGCTAATAAAAATGTGAGAACCGCACAAACACAAAAACTGTGAGTAATTCAGTTTGTTATACTTTCTTCTGGGTTTTCTTTTTATAAAGACATAAATAATTGTATTCGTAAGCCGTCTCATTCAAGCAGTGCTTGTAAATGCTGCACTAGACAACACGTTGTATTCCAACTGCTGGATACAATTTCTTCACTAAGTAACTTTGTGTTATTTTTGTTCTGTGGATTATTTGGAAACGACCTTGCGACATAAGTGTTTCATGATGTGATGATTATGAGTCTTCATCAGCAAGAGCACATCACCACACTCTCGCCGCATTCCTCAACTCACTGTCAGATCAAATCAGGACAACACGCAGCAAACAAATATTAAAACACACACACACACACACACACACCAAGAACGATGAGCATTACACTTAGCTATGGAATTTCAAATAGTTCGGTATTGTAAATGAGTTGTTTCACCCCGACTGCTCCTGGCAAGACTCACAGAACAACATTCAAAAACAACAGATTCACACCAGCGCAAAAATACACTCCGGTTTGTGAGAAGAAAAATGAACGAGCAGAAAACGTGCATATTTTTTTCAGGGTTTTCGGTACAAGAGAACATTGTATGGATTGAGATGACCTCAGGCATGAACACCAGGAGACCCGTGTAGCTACAGAGTCGTCAGCCAGTATCATCATTTCCTAAAACAATGTCGTAAATCACCAGTGACTGAGCGAGCCTTCCCGTTTGGTGTCAACACTAACATATGGACTAATAGGCATCCTCCTTGAATTTAAGATTGCATCCAATTGCTCCATCAACCCTAAATTTCTCACAGTTGAGTTTCAAAACATAAACCCCCTCATTTTGAAGGGTGGGGCACAGAAATGCCACACACACAAATACACCCCGACTTGTAAACGCACACATTGGAAATGGGCAGACATTTGTGGAAGCATCTATTTTGTTTTTTGCTTTTCTTGTCGAGAATTACAAGATAACCAAAAACAATCTTGCATATATCTGTTTAAAGAAGCTGGAAACCAAAAGGCATTTAGTTCAGCAAGAATTCAGCAGTGTCTTTAACATGATGCAGATTTAGTCATATTATTGGCTCTGATAAGATAAGCAAAGATCTCTAGTGAAAGAGACACACGTTTTACAGGAAGAGCATCTGGTTTAAAAAAATAAAATAAAATCAGCTCTCAATCAAATATGCAGATCCATCTGCTGTGGCAGCCACCTTGCTAACAGGGAAGCAGCCAAATTAATTTGTTTCTGTGTGAACATAACGAGCAAAAATAAACATGTTGAGCATAAGCAGTCTGTTGCTGGGAAAGGTTTGTGCGCTGCTGTAATTACCTCCTTCGTGGTGCCAGCAGACATAGTGGATTTGCTGCGGAAGGTGCCATTTGCTTTGGATGGAGAATATCTGAACGAGGCGAAATCTGTTTGTTTTGTGAAAGACGGCAGAGGTGGACCTGTTTAAAAAAAGAAAGATATGAGACACACACACTTTTACAAAATAATAATAATTTGTATGTATGTATGTATGAATGATGACAAAAAGCAGAAACTTGAACCCCCCCCCCCACACACACACACACACACACACACACACACACACACACAATCACTGAGTGTCACACGGAGGCTACAAGTGAACAAGTCCTTTTAGATAACAGCAAACAACAACTGAAGGTAATTAAGATCCTAGAAGTAACTCAAACATTACAAAGCAGCTGCACACTGAAGAAGGCAACCTGATAGCCGGAGGTGCATCCGCAACTCCGGCTTTGATTTCTCCCCATTTACAATCGAGTGTTTGTTAAAGGGTAAAATCTTCCTACAGCGCAGTTTCAACCCATTTTCAGAAGAAATTCTTACGTCAACAATCGTCGTTACGCCTTTCTCACGCCTGCTGGAACCTGCTAGTGTCACACAGCGGGTCTTTTTTCTTTTCTTTTTTTAAACAAAACTGTCACTTTGATACCAAAAAGCCTCGAAACATATTTGAACCACCTACTTTCCAACCTACAACTTAGATGCGCCTGTGAAGTTATACAAAAATAAGGAAAGAAATAAAAAGGAAAGGATAACGTGGCACATTTAAAAAAAGCACGTCGAGCCCGTTAAGCGGTGCTACTTCAATGGAAGTTGTGTGACGCATCTTACTCAGGTAACACAACGCTCAGTTTACGAGCCCCACAGACACGTTGGGTTTTGTTTTTTTGTTTTATTATAGTTGTAGAAACTTATTTCCATACTTGTAGGAGAAGGAGCTCTGACACTCTTGCCGTGTTTGGACTTGCTCCTCTTAATGCTGTGGACCTGGTCCAGCACGCGCTGCTGTCCCGACCGCAACTTGTTGTCGGAGGGCAGCGCGAGCGAAGTATCCTCCGCGACCCGGATGGTTGTCGCTGATCGCAGCGGCTCCGGAGCCATCATCTTCCCAACTCAGCGCCCCTCTTGTGAACGGATCGACAGAACGGGCTTCCAGAGAAGCGCAGGCCCGGAGGGAAAATAAAAAGTGCACCGACAGCTGTAACGGCCGCGCTAAGTATGCAGATTGGTTGTAGTTGTTCTCGGAGCAGAGGCGGTATAACTCCACCCTGGGAACCGCGCCCGGCCGGGAGAGTTCACAGAAAGGTGTGGTGTGCAAGGAGGAGCCGAGAAAGGCAGGAGTTCCACTGCGCAGTACTCGGTATACGTGCGGGGGGGGGGCGCTAATGTTGCTCTTCTTAAAATTGAAAATAGAGAATTAAAAACCAAACAAACAACCGTACAGGAGCATGTTCAGCCTGTTTAGCGTTGCAACTGCCACTCGAGGAAATGTTGTCTGTCTTGCATCGTGTCAAGGAACTATGAAATGCTTATAACCAGGCTGAGACGTGAGAGTCCGGCCGGTCTCCACCAGCACGAAAACATTAGTGTTTCATCCTGAAACGTTTTTCATTTTTCTCCATGTCTGATGACAGCAAACCTCCTCCAAGACAGCAACGTCGCTTTTAAACGTACTTCAACATGTTTTTAGTTCAATAAAAAAAAGTGCAGAATTTTGTTGCCCTGTTAAAGGCTTTATAAATACACTTGACATCATTTTGAGTATTATTTAATTTCATTGTGTAGCATAATTCGTTTAAATGTTTAGTAACAACTATCAGGTTTAAACAGTTTTTATTAAGTAGTTTTCTCTCTCTCTCACTCTCAATCACACACACACACACAGGTCAAATGTGCCATTATTTTATATCTTTAAATGGTACTTTGTATGCTAAAAATCCAAACCACACAGAGTCACAGTTTCTACGTTATAAGGCTTTTTGTAAGTTTTCGATCAATAAATCAAGCTGACCAGGATATAAGCCAAATTTCAGCAGATGGTTAACACGACATCCCCATGAAGTTTTATCAGAAAGTAATAATCAGAATCAGCATACTAAAACTTGAGATTGACGTGCATGCATGCAAACAGTACTGAAAACATAACCTCTTTGGTGGAGGCAAAAATGAAATATTCCTGTTTCGAAGTTCAAATCAAACGGATTGCAAATATTACAGCTGTCATACATTTGGATGCACTGCATTTCAGATGAAAACCCTCTTTACTGGACTATATCTGATAGTTATAGCTATTCTCAGATTAACAGGCTTTTCTGCATACAAAACACGATAGAATCGTAACAAACACAAACCTTTTCGAGTCCACACATGTAATTGTAAATTTTAACACATTTTGTGCAATTTATGCAATAAATTATCAATTATCTGAAAAGGGCATTGCTTTGTGTAGTCACATGCAGGGCTTTTTCTTCTTTAATAGCTTTTCATGTGGTAGTGCAGATGTTAGTAATAATAATAATAATAATAATAAGTGTTGGTCAGTGATAATGAGGAGCATATGAATAAATAAACAAACAAACAGGGTGGTGTTGTGGGGCTAAACTTTGATTTTTTTCAGTAATAATGTTTTATTTAATTGCACCATTTAAAAAAAACACTGCAAAAATAATTGGGAAAGGATAAGAAGGAAGAGTCAATAAAGAGATACCCAGAAGCAAACTTCTAAGATAATGGAAAAACTACAGGGACGGAAAGGGAGTGGGGGGTGGGGGAGTAATAATATGAGCACATGCTCGCTGCATAACCGGATTGTTATGGCGAAGTTTCTGCAGGTAACATTTTCCCACCACGCCCTTCAGTTGTACAGTGCAATTGCAGTAAATTCTTGCAGTGTGTGTCATGTGCTCGTATTGAATGAATGTGAATGTATTCATGAGGAAAACGGTAACCCACTAAAATAAGCTTCCAAAGTATTTGAGCCAAAAAAGAAAGTGGGAGGGACATTAGTTGAAGTTTTATTTGATAACCTGATCAGGTAAAACTACCATTTGAAAAAAAAAATTGACACCAGGATTTTTTTTAAAGTGCTGGGGAGTTCTGAAACCAAAGCCCCCCCACTGCTCGTCCATAAACGAGCAATTAAGTGTCTTCACTGCAAATATAAAATGACCCCTTGTTAACCAAGACTGTGTTTTGCTAGATGACAATCTTAGTTGTCAGGGCCACACCCAGGCTTTGCTTATGCTGTCACTGGTGGGGTGGTTGTCATGGCGACAGGTGAGCTGAGTAATGTCTGGGAGAAAAAACTCAGAAGTGTGTTAGAGACAAGTTGTTCATTACCATGACAAACTTACAGTAACATTCGACTTTGCCACATTTGTCCACCTAGGACAGCATTTACGCATGTGCGGCATTCACTGCATTTTATTATTATCATCAATTATAACAAGAATTGTTTTTGTGTTTTTACTCAAGACACCAATCCCAGAAAAAAAAGAGCACAAAGTAAGCACCGTTCACCGTCTATTTATAGTCTGGCTACGGACAGAAAATGTGTGACGTTAAAGCTCTATAAACTTACTCATCACTTTCCTATATACACCGTGGAAGGCTGCCAAAGCACATACAGACAGGTGACTGCAGTGAACGTCTGCCGTGAGCAATCTGGCGGCTGTGTCCCAGTGCATTGTGGTTTCACTTGTGTCCTTATTGCACCATTACCGTAAGTCCACACAAAGCTTATCAATTGTTAGAAATTCAGCAGTGATAAGGGTGCTTGTTATCAGCACCCATGTGGCACACTATTGATATGTACAAGACCGATGGGATTCGTCTCCTTCGCAGCCACGAGACTTCAGCCCAACTGAACCTCTGTGAGACATTTTGCACCAACGTGTTGAACAGTTCTATGAAACTCTTACTGCAGCAAGCGGCGGTGCATCGCCTTACTGAGGTTTACCATGTTAGCTATCATTTGTCTGTACATTAGTCTGTTGGCGTGACTTGGATTTATCGAGTGGATTAACAGACTGGACAGCCCACGCAGGAGGTGTGACTGAATTTCAAATTGACAGCTATACACGTGACTTCAGGTCAGCTCTGGTATTTGAAGACGTGATTTGTCTTATAGATGATGACCCCCCATGTTAGTGTTAACTGACAAACTGCAGTAATTAAAACCAGACAATTACACACATCTGCACTTTTGAGCCATGATTATCTGAGACAGCAGTGCTTTGCAATATTTAGGCAATAAGACTGCAGCACAGAGGGGTTACGTAAACGTAATTCCAGTGTTATGCAACTATGTGGGAGTGTTGGTTGCAAGTGTAAGTGAAAAAGTTGTGGGACAAAACTGATATGCAAGTGCGTTGAAAAAGCCTGCTATACTTTGGATGCTGTTTAAACATTTGAGCAAAGGGCGCCATCTAGTAGGGCAAACGACAAACTGCAATCTCTGTGTCAACGCTGTCATGAGCATAGAAGCGACTCAAACTGTGCCTGGTTGTTAAAACACCAGGGACACTGAGGGATATACGAGTGCCTTTCATATAGCAGCCATGCTCTGCATCCGTGAAACTAAGTCAGGCTTTGTCAGCCTGCATGGAAAGGAGGACAAAAAACAAAACAACCCCCAAAAAACACACAAACAGCCCCCGTACTCTCAGACAAACCTTGTAGTATTGCTTATGCTCATATTTCCTTATTTTTGAAAGAAAAAAAGTGTCTTATTAATTCCTACACTACATTTAACAAATGTTTTATGTACCAACAGTGAAAAGCTCCATTCTAATTTAAATTAGGTGCGACCACTTAATTAGGTACACCTGTTCAACTGACCGTTTACCCAGATTACAATTCAGCCAATTAACTGGCAGGAACTCAGAGCAATTAGGCATGTGGACATGATCAACCAGAATATATAAATTAGGAACAGTGGATTAAAAATGATATTTACCATTTGTTATTTTCAGACCCAGGAAGGCTCGTTTCCTCTCATCTGTCTAAACGTTATGATCAAGACACCAACGCGTAACTTTACAGGTACAGCGTATAGCCAGTTTTAATTCACTGAGCAGGCAGGAGTGACGAGGCACAGCCAAACAGTACACGCAATTATAAAATAAAACACTTTTGGCTGACCACACAGTGAGTATTAAAATATGATCTCATGTTTTTAAAAAAAAAAGAAAATATAGAGCCAGCTAGCTCTTAGTGTCATGATAGAAAGTCAAATGACAAATTCTCTTCGGCACAGGCAAAGATAATCCTGCACAGAGAGGCCATGACAGTGTAATAGGAAGTAAAAAATGTGAGGTTTACTAAAGAAAGAGAAAAGCCAAATGTACCAATAATCCAACACATTACATAGAATAAAAGAAAAAAGTGTCAGCTGGATAGTCGTTAGTGTTATCAGGCAAAATCTATCCCAGTGCACTGCTGGTGACCTTAATGAGGTCTGTACCATACCATTGTTTGCATATGAAAACAGATAGACCCCGAACACCCGTCCTTTAACATTTTTAGAGTAACACTTTTTTGCTTTGCTGGTGAAATACAAAAAGAAAGAAAAAAAGTTCATCTTTACAAAAATGGACTATTTACCTTAGGTTTGGCTTACAAACAGTACCGTTACAAGCGTAGTGTACGTGTCCTATACATCAGTGCTCCTCAGCTTAAGGCTTTAGAAATCAAAGCACATTCTTATCCCAACTCGCATGGAGGTAGAAGTACTGCAGCAAGCCCACACAGTCAAAGTAAAAATAGTTGCACGTCCACGGAGGTGATTCTGTCGTTAAAAATGCTGCAAAGAGCAAAACGTGAACTTAGTCTGAGACTGTCTGAATTCTTCTGTTGTTTAAAACGACAAGTGAGGCAGTCGAAAACACGTCCTCCACTGGAAACCTTTACAAAGAGAAAGCAAATACTCCTAAAATGATCTCCCTCTTTACACTTTGACACAACATCAAATATAAATACAACATGCTCTTCTTTACATGAGGCTCACTTATACTTTATGCAGTATCCTTGGACCTTCGATTGAGCTGACTGAAGTCCACGATTTCATACTAAACAGGTAACAGAGGCTATTCCAATGTAGACTCATTCAAACTGTACCTCGCAGAGCTACTGCAGTCTGTAAAAGTAATAGTGTTTGTGGCAGGTTACATGAACGATGAATATTTGTTTTCATAGATTATATTCAAACTCATCTCACATCAGTCACACCTGTGATGCAAATGCAAAGATCCACTTGTAGTGCATCACACAGTCTTCCATTGTTGATCAAAGGATTGCATGTTAAACTTGATTCACTTTAAAAGGTTTTTTCAATTTCCAATTAGAAAAAAAAAAAGGAGTATCTAATGTATATAAGACCTTTGCGTTTGCCGACTCTTTTGGTTTAAGCAGAGGGATGCTGTTATATGATCATACATCATACATGTTCCAGCAATGGGAAACCATAAACAACAGGCGTGACTACAGTGTGACGGTTGGTCTGTTGAAACACGTGTGTTTAGAATAGAGGAGCAATTCTGAGTGTTCAGCTGGAAATAGTGTTTATGGTGTGAGTATCAAAAAGTCCGTGAAGAGTCTCTGCATGTACACAACATGCTGCTAGTCATTAACTAGTCGATAAACATGGTACTGCGCTCCATGTTCGCTCGTGGACACTTCAAACACAAAGGCGATGCACAGCAGAGTCTCCTGAGTTTCTCTGTTGGACACCACCTAGCAAAGACACAAATAAAGACAAGAAAGGCACTGAGGGGGGAGAAAGTACATTTGTCAATGTGCAGCAAAACCTTTTCAAATTCAGTTCATTACATTAAGAAGGTGCAAAAATACCTTTGTGCACAGTTAGGCCTATAATTTGTTTTTGGGGGGTTTTTTGCCTCTGGACACCACCACAGTGGATTTCAAAATAAATAAAATCAATCAATTAATAAATATGTGACCAAACTGCAAGCTTTAATTCAAGGGGTTTTACAGACATTTTGGAATAACCCACTCACACCCATTTTTACATTTCTATTATTATTATTATTATTATTATTATTATTATTATTATTATTATTATTATTATTATTATTATATTTCTATTTCTATATTTAGTTCAAAATGAATTGCACAAATATCTAAGATCTCACCTCATTTATGAATATCTAAGAATTGGTATTAATACTTTGATTAAAATCATTTGCAGTGAATGACTGCCTGAAGCCCAAAACTCATGCACATCACCAAATGCTGTTTACTTGCTGGACATGCTGCACTAGGTTTCAGCTGCTGTTGTTTTGAGAGTCAGTGAAGTTTTTCAGTAGACTTGGTGGAGATCAGGTCAAGATATGTTATGGTTCAGATTATGAGCTGTTAATCTTGGTTCCACCCCGAGAGAGCCAGACTCTCTAAAGCTTTCTGGTCTAATCTGTCATAAGCATGCAGTTAGGTCTGTCAATATTTGGCTGGTACACTCCTTTTTAACAATGTACCAGATTACTGATTTAGCCACTCCCCCCCCAGTGCAATAAAGGCCTCTCGCACTTACACTGACATGTCTTTAGGCCTCATGTTTAAAAACACAGTGAAAACTAGAAAATACAAATTAATCACTTCTAGGTCTTTAATTTACGATGTAAAAGTGTATCGAGTCATAGAAATAAAACTGAAGTGAAACTGAGCACTTTGAATGGACTCGGTGTCAAATCATGTCTGCTTACTTTGTCATGAAAGGACCATGGCAGTCAGTTGAGGCCTGTTCCTCACCTATTTCATTATTATCATAAAGGTTGACCTCTGATCTTGAGGTCAAGGTCACTGGTGTTGAAACTCCTCTGCCATTTTTAGTAGAGACGACTATATTATGAATGTGTGAATCCTACATCACCTTGTTCTCAAGTTATCATATTCACAAGATTTTCAGCATCGAGCCCAATTTAAAATCCACTATGTCGATGTAAATATGCAAAGCTACAAAAAAAGTGTACAATACAGTAAATGTACAGTTGATTGTAACCCCCTCGTGCCGTTTTCAGGAATTCTTAAAGTTCAGTTTAACAATTGTTTTTAAATGATGCCGAAGGATATTCAACTCTATTCAACTCTACATTTTATCCACATAATAGTTTATATGAATTATTAACCAAATCTTGCCTCACACTATGAACCAAAGCAGGTTTATAAACAGTGTATGGTTTTGTATTGGTGGTCAGATTACCCACACACACACCTGTAGAATGGTGAAGTTCTCCAGAACACTGTTCATCATGTACTTCTCCGGCAGGTGTTTGAGTTTGTGGATGAAGTTGATCATATATTCACACATGGGTGAGCGATGGATGCGGAACATGTACTTTCCTCCTTCCAGATGTGCATATTCAGTCTGGTTAGGAGAAATCCACATGCGTTATTTGCAGTTAAAACACATGCAGGTGGGGTCTAATGTAAAATATATTTGAGTATGTGTACATACATTCAACAAATAAGAGCCATTATTAAAATGTGTGAATAATTTTCTCACCTCAACCTTTTCCACCACCTGTTTACCAAAGGAGCAGACCTTTGTTGAAACACTGATAGTGATGTTTTCTGTTCCGCTGTACTGGCTGCTCACGCCGTAAAAAGCGCCAGAACCTTCCTCGATGTCACTGCTCAGGTCCGCCTAAAACAAGGAGAATGAGATGGACACAGAATGAGTGCGACAAAAAATAAAGGGGTAGAAGAAAATAAATGAAGACGTCACCACCAAAGAATATAACTGTAGTGTTTAATACTCACACGTTACATGGACCGAGCTAGAAACTATTCAAGAACTTGTGTTTGATTTGCTGAATAATAATAATGCAACTAAAAACACTTGTTTAAGAACAAAAAAGTGAAAAAGTAATTTCCTGCATAATTTCTAGTGTTACACTGGCTTTGCTTCCCCCGTGTGGTGTAGCAGGTTATTACCTCAGACTGCAAAATGAACTCTACAAAAGACCCAATTTTTTGTTTAACAAAGTGAAAGTAATCTAGTGTAAACACTTAAGCATGTTAGTGCGCATGTCCTAAACGCCAGCTCAGTTTTTGAGATTAAAACTTGCTGACTTTCTTTGCTAAAATGGTTTAGTGTTGTTGGTTACGTACCCAGAACTTGACAAGAAAGAATGCATTGTGTGGCCCTTTTTCATAAAGCTCTTTCAGGCCTCCTTTCTTCTCAGAGAACTTGTCGTAAATCTGCCTCACGTCTATGGACTCCAACACTGGGTCACTGTAGCCAGGGTTTGATGGGCCAATGTGCACGAACAGATGTTTATGCTGTAGAAGGGAAGGAGAAATAAGTCCAAGAGGGTAAAAAGAAAGAAAAATTTTTATATTGAGGACTCTTGCTTCAAAAGGTTCTGGCTGTCTGTACCGTCTCTCTGTCTCGTTGAGTCTCCATGAAAGCAGAGTACTCCAGTAGCCGTAGTTTTGCAGAGGCAATGGTTCTGTCTTGCCATACAGGAGCTGCTATAGCTGCAGGTCGAGGGGGTGGCAAGGCCTCATAACCTGTTTAACATTTAAAACTGTGAAACAATTCAAATAACAATATTTATTAAAAAAAAAAAAAAACTGTGCAAATCAAGTTCACACTTACTGATAGGTGCAGGGACGGGGGCTGGGAGTGTAGTGTACGGCGGCTGTGCAAAGGGCTTGATGCTGTAAAAACGAAACAGAAGAAATAACCCCAAAAATGAGTAAATGTACCTGCTTACGCAAGAAAGTTTGATTTTCAAGACAGAAAACCAAGGCATGTGCCAGCTATACTTACTCCTGAGAATGCCCAGGCTGTCCTGGCATAGGGCCGGGCCAAAACTACACAAAGAAGAAACAGATTGAGTAAAACGATTTGCTCACGTTTACCCCGAAAAGTAGAAAACAACAGATGTGTTTGTGTTAGCGTCTCACTCTGACTGGTGGAGGAAAGGGAGTCTGGGGTTTCATTACACTCGCAGAGACGATCTGAGCTGATGAGAGATTGGCCACCGTCTGCAGCGCCTTGTCCTTCGAGACCTGGTCCTGAATGACAAAGACAAAGTAAAACACAATGACAAAACTCTGAAACGTCACAATAAAATGCAGGTTATCATTCCAAGATCAGCCAACTCCAAAGGCCACTTTAGACAGCAAGCCAGCCAACATGTAGTGTACATAAGCATGATGCAGCAACTATATGGAAAAATAGCGCAGAAAGCAAAGCGCACATGAGGGGGAGCCGAAGCAGGAGGCAAACCAAGTAAGAAGAGCTAACCGTCACCAGTATTTCACTAAAGCCACTAAAACGAAAGAGCAACAAGCAGGGTTTTTTTTTTTTTTTTTTTTTTTGAGTTTGGCAATAAAACTGCAACTGTGGACTAGCAGCAATGTGATGCCAACCACACAACACAGAAGCCTGAAGCAGAAAACTGTAGTTGCATAACCGAAACTTACCAAGTTCATGGCCTATGGCAAAAAAGACATTTTATTAATTAACTTCAGTACATTCAAAGTAAAAGCAGATCACAAAATCATTGTTAGGAATATGCCTTGTTCATACTTCAGAAAACATTTAGATACATTCACTTTTTGCATGTTTATGTCTGAATAAAAGTTTTTTATTTTCTAAATAGAATAGAATAGAATAAAGCTTTATTATTCCACGAATGAGAAGTTTGGCTGTTACGCAGCTCTTATGGCAAGTGGAATATAAAATATAGAAGCCAGACACAAAGTGGTCTTATATAAATAAGCAACTGAAGTTCGCATATAGAGATAACAATGTACAGAAATATGTATAATAATTGTACAGAGATATGTACGTGTGTGTGTGGGGGGGGTGTCCTTCGCTCCTTCCTACACTGTGGGTGTAAACGTCTCCTGCTGAACGAGCTGCTCAGTGCTCGCAGTGTCATGCAGGGGGTGGGAGGTGTTGTCCATGATGATGTTAGCTTAGACAACATGCTCTCCTCCCCAACCTGCTCGATGGACTTCAGCAGACAGTCCAGGACAGAGCTGGTCCTCCTGACCAGTTTGTTAAGTCTCCCCCTGTCCCTCTCTGCCGTTCCACCAGTCTAGCAGACCACAGCTTAAAAGATAGCAGATGCTAGAAGTGTTCCTAGAAGCACATCCTGGAGTTTTCTCTTTAACTACGGAAGCAAGTATTTCTTCGATAGAACCCAAAGCTAACTAATCGGTGTTCAGTTAGTTAACTGCAGAGAGGAGTACCATCTCAACAAGACTCAATCACTGATCCCATATGGAAAAGAAATAGTAAAAACGTATATGTGATTACTCATGAAAGTGGCCACTTTCTCATTACTTTCATACACTGTTTTGGATACTTACTAAAACATACAAGTTTCATTATATAATTTTTCAAGGGATCTTATATCTGTTTTCACTCTTATATGCTTTTCATACAAGTTTCACACAAGACAGATACAAACTTTATAAGATTTATATATATATCTTTTCCATATGGGATCAAATGATTCATGATTAGTCTGGGAGTAGTGCTGGTGGCACCATTAAAGTCTCAGCTAATGCCAGCGGATGACCCAGAAAGAATAAACTGCACAATCCATGTGAGCATGGCCAACAATCAAAAGTGACTGATGTCCACAAAGAACTTAATTTATAGTCCAAATGCTTTGACATACTTATTTCAACTATTTCTTTAAATAAATTTGTCAGAAAATAAACAGATGTGCGCATACATGAATAATAAATTAAATAAATAAATAAAATCAAAAACCTAAAAACACAATTTTCACTTTGGTGTCGTGAGTTAATGAATTTAGGTTCATTTTTCAAGTTAGAATGAAATTTTCATGGGTGAAAAAGGTGAAATCAGCTGTAACTGTAGTCAAAAGCACTGCCTTATACTGAAAGAGCAGGATATGTCCTACTGATCTGTTCCATCATAAAACTGAGTCCTCTGTTTATATCTGGAGATTATAAAGGTTACTCTCCACATGTGTACAGGAGAGCAGGTGGTTCAACAGATTTGGTGTAAAATGACGGTTTGTTTTGTGTAGAACAGAGAATGGTAAAACCACAAGAAAGAAATAGAGAGAAAAGATAAAAAGAAATGTAGGAAATGTTCAAGAGCAAGAATCTAAAGAAAGAGAAAAATCAACGGAGAAAACTTTTGAAATTCCTCAAATGGCCACATTAAAGACACCTTGCATGTTTACTGATATGGGGGCATGCATGTAGGTTACATGCCACTAGCATTGTAAACTAAGTGGTCAACAAAAGCCAGCAACCTAATCTCATGCAATTATTTGTCTAAGGCCACAAACTTGATCCAAGTGAAATGACCAACGTACCAGCCATGCATAAAAATGATGCCAAACATATATAAACACTCAAGAAAACAAACTTGTGCACTGTGCAATGCTAGACAATACAAGCAAAATAAATAAATAAATGTCTGTGCCCTACTGACTCATGAATATGGTTGGAAAATACAGTTAAATATAGTTGTAGTTTTAAGGTGGTGGGAGTCGGCTTTGACAGTAAAGATTCCCCCAATACAGGTAGTACCCCAGCAGAAAAATCTGCGTCTAAGATTGGGTCAAGTTACATCTGAGCATGCAAAGCGAAGCGGCTAGCATTGCAAAGTCAGTGAGCATGTATACCTTCAGCTTAGACTGAATCTCGCGAGACTTTCTCTTGGCCAAGACTTGCAGGTGACTAGAGACCTGAGGAAAGACAGGATGAAGGAAAAGGAAAGAGAAAAGAAGAAGGCTGTGACTACAGAGAGGAGTAGAGTATAGTCAGTGAGAACCCACCTTGATGCTTGCCTGGTATTCTCGTACCCTCTTACGTGCCAAAACCTGAATATGACTAGACACCTGTGGACCCAGGGTTACCCCCGTGAAAACACACATTTACACAATGATTTCATCATTTTAAACAGACACAGTCCATAAATATTCATTTAAACAAGGTGGAACAAGTTACAATGAACAAGATGCACTTAAATCCTGTTACATAAAACAGATCAGTGTCGTAGTCGACACAAATATCTGTGCGTACCTGTTTGCGTGTGCGTGTCTTCCCCGTTCGCAGCTTGATATAGCGAGCTATCAGCTCATTTCGACCTGACATGACATAGAAACTGATAAAATTAGAATGACTAAAAAACAAACACGTTATACAATTGTTAAGTTATTCTTAAACTGCACTGTTTGGGCAGATATAGCTCACACCTTATGAGCAGACTTAGCATGGGCATATTCAAATGTCTCCCTGTAACAGTCACTCTCTAGTATTTACATTACTAGTATGTGGCCAAGCTGCAGTATTGTTTGGGCTGTTTGTGCTGCTGACAAACTGATTTGCATAATGACATTGAGAAAAGTAAGAAAACAGGAGTGGTAAAAAAATTACAAGGTAAATGTGGGAGTGACATGACTATTGATATACAATAAAATGTATTTAAATCTTTCAATGATCAAGGAACCATATCAACTTAATCTAAAAAACAGCATCAATTCACTCATCAGTTCTACTATATCAAATGTTATTTGAGGCTGTTAGGTGGTTGCTAAGCAACAAGATGACTATGTATTGCACGTGTCTAGCTTTGTGTATATAAATAAATGAAAATGATCCCAAGCTTGCTTTAATGGTGTCGCAGGTGCAGAAATGCAACAAATGGGTCGTTTTAGCCCACGTGTAGGTGGTTGCTAGGCAACGTGAGGGCATCACTACTGTGTGCCAGCTCAGCTCCCATTATGTAGAAGGGTTTTGTGGTCAGATAGGTAGACAGAGCTTTCATGTATTATAGTAAGATTGCAAGTAGCTCCAGGCAGTAGCTCCCTCTGCTGCTTGAGCCACGTAGGACCCTGTAACTTTTTATGATGCTGCAAAAACAGACAGAATCACAGCTCCAAAACTGAACTGTGCGATTTTCTGAGGAGGAATGTCCTAGTAATCAAAAGAAATTTACAATAACAAATCTAAATGGCTGCATTTTTTTAAAGCCAAAGTTAATTATGACTGTTGTGGTTGATGTATGACAAAGGCAATGTAAAGCAAATAAGTTTTTTAAAAAAGGACCATCGTTCCTACATATGTCTGTACATATTAAAGTTGTTAAATTGCACCACTTGTTGCATCCCATTTGTTCACTGAAACAAATATGAATCTAAAAGACAGGCGGACATGGGTGAACACTCCACATTAAGCTAAACTTCATTTGCCTTGAATCTGAAGCCAAATGTGGTTGTGGTCTAGTAGTTTGTGTCTCACAATGTAAAATACAATAAGTACAATCGTAACACAAATGGCTGGACCGAGAGTCCTTATTGTTTGAGTTTAGTGGTCACAGTGACATTCAAATTTATGTTTAGACTGTCCCGAACTTACTGGTCAAGTTCTAAAATGAAGCCGTGCATACTTTTGAATCCACTGTCTGTATCTGCAAGCATAAAATAAAACCTCAATGTGATGCCACTTATGGTGAAATGTTTTAAGTGTGAAAGTGTGTGTCTCCAAGGTAGTGAGATTCTTATAAATCCCCATAAAGACTTGTCAAGTTCTCCTATTCTCAGGCTGTAAGACATTTCTATTAAGAATAGCATGTATTAATTTTTAGTCAGGTTTGCGTTTGCTTGCTGGCAGACATTCAAAAGCGATGAAGAAATGGTGGGAATGGAGAGAAAAGCAGAGGAGAGGTCATGATATTGTTAACAGACTTCCAAAATGTGGTCAGCACAGACTGCCTGGTCAGCTCTTTCCTTCTCCCTCTTCTCAGTTCCAACCCGCACCCGATGATCTGCTCGTCGCTTGTAACTTCTAAGTAACCCATTATACAGCACGCCGCAAGCGGTTAAATATAAAGGTGACCAGACTGATCCCACAGCTGTAATCATTTAGCACACATGCACACTTACTAACATCATCATCATCATCATCATCCTTTTTTCTGGAAAAGGCTGTGACGCTGTAGGGATTTCAGATGAGTCACATCAGCACTGTTAAGTTACCAGAGCACAGAATTTCCCAAAATCAACAGAAGGGGCTGACTCAGACACAGCAGTCTGCTCCAATTCCCAAAACAGGACACATGCACTACCCTGCAGCCTGCCACTACTCCACATAAGGGTAAAAGCTCTTTCTTTAGATGTCAGATCTATTTTGCTATAATATAAGGCAAGATAAGCTACAACTATAAATATGTAATATAACCGAGCCACAAGGTGAGGGCACAAACCAGTGTACTCATAGTGGGCCGTCCCAAGTCCTGATAAATGTGACGGTTGCATCAGGAAGGGCACCTGGAATATAATCTTTGCCTAATCAAACATGCGGATCATCAAGAATGTAATTTCCATACTTGATTGGAAAGGGCCTGGGTGAACAACAACAGCCCCTGGTACTGTTAGCTAAGTGGGTGCCAGTGGAAACTGTGGTACTGTTGGCCGAAGACAAAGAAAGAAGAGAGGGGGAAGGCGTGTTTGAAGGCAGCAAGAAAGACGGAAAGGCAGGAGTGAGGAGGTTTGAGGAGGAATTTAAATGCAGGAACTATGACGGGTAAAGGGAGAGAACTGGCCGACATGATGGATACGATAATACGTGCAAGATACCAGATGGAGGGGAAGGAAGACCAGAAGAAACAGAGGTTGATTCCAACTGTTCTACCATGGTGTAGATAGGAAGTGAAATGAAGTAGGAAAGAAATTTCAAGTAAAAGTATGTGAAGAGTGTTGTTGAGGTGGAGAGAGTCAGAAATTTAAACTGATCAAGCTGAAGGCGTGGTGTTGAGTTTAATCCCACAGGCTGGCTGTCCGTTAAAAGAGCACAAGGAATTCTGAAGTAGACTGAATAAAGTGATACAGAGTATTACCAGAAGGGAACAGAGAAATGATGAAAAGGAGACTCCATGGTGAAACGAGGACATGCAACAAAGTATTCAAAGAAAGCAAAGAAAAAGTCAAAGGGGAGTGGTTGGATAGATGAAGAAAGCAGGAGTATTGGAAGGCTAGTCATCCAGCAAAGAAAGAGGTGGTAAAAGCAAAGGAAAAGGTTTATAGTGAGTTGCATGTAAGACTAGAAACTAAGGAAGGAGAACAGGACTTGTTCTGAGTGGCTTTTGGGCTGGAAAGGATGTGCAGCATGCTAGGATGATTAAGGATAGAGATGAAAATAAGATGCAATGAAAAAACCCCCACAGCTGAATCATGTTGAGTCTTGATGTTGCACAGTTGGGCACTAGAGGGTACAAGGCAACTTTGGGCATCGCAGGTTTGGTACACTAAAAAGGTAACAATCTGATCGGAGTAGAGTCAGGCAGAGCGTAAACAAGTAATCCACAACTTGTGACAATAAAACAATTTATTTTTTAACTACACTGCCATAATGTCTTAGTAAGGACTGATTAATCACTACACACAGCAGATGTTAGAAAAAGTTTTTTACATGACTGAAATAAAAGGATAAATACGTGGATTTTAAAAACACCAAATATGCATATATCAATCTTTAAAAACAACCCTAAAGTAAAAGCCAAGATATTTGTCACCGTGTGCTGAAAATGTTTTTCAAAGTCTAATAACGATGGATATAGGTGTGGTGTGATTTAAAAGCAGTAGATGCCAAAGTTAGTATATTATTTTTCATCTGCATTACTTATTAAATCATTAGAGTATTTATCCAGCACCCATCTAACTGCCAAATGATTATGAAGAGATAGATGATGAAGAAGCTGAGTGTTAAGTTTCAACAAACTAAAATATCAATCCAATATTAAAACATCATTACTGACACACGCGCGCACACACGCACGCTGCATTATCTGTGTCACCGAGTCTGCTGATCATCCCTATTTAGAAATACTTGCTTGGCACTATAATCCAGGGTGACATCATGGTAGTAACATATGACTGCCACCAAAGACAGCACGCAGGCTGGATCAATTACGACTGGCCTAGTTTAGCTCAAGAAGGATAATTAAAGCAAACACCCACTGAGATTCGCGTTACTATGAAATCAGTATATAATTTTAATGCTGTGTTCATAACAGTTTAATAGTTAATTCACACTTGTGCCGATAAGCTAAATGAGCACTGCGTAGTTTTAATTCCTTTACACTAGTGTGAGTGTTTATGCACACAAACCACTTTAAGGCATGAGATGTATTTTCATTTAGCAATATTGGGTGATGTTGGAACACCTGTCCACATCTGACTATAGGTGAAAAATAGCTGATAAATCTCCGTGGTTTTCATTTTATATCCTCTAAACTGGTTTATCATTTATATTAAACAATATCTTAACATAAAAAGTCACATCCAATTATGCAAAAGTTGAAATGGATACTTAGTAGCTCACAGTATTAAGAAGCACCGATGCAAGGTTGGGTGTTGTACAGCTAATATTACGCTCAGTCTCAGTGTTGCTTTTTAGTAAGTGTAAGCATACATCAACGGGACAATCCTCGTTAAAGGAGAGGGAAGCAGGGAAGGTCAACCAACACACTGAGCCCCACGCTTCCACAAAAGGAGAAAATGCCACAATGCTGAAACAAACTTTCCCTTTCTGTCACCTGGTATCATATATCCTGCTCCCCTCACTGCTGAACACCCTTACAAATGCACAAATGCTTCAGTCTGATTCAGAGTGCAAACACTCAACTCCCCCCTTCAAAAAAAAGAAAAAAGGATCACAAGGGTTTCATAAGGTAAGAAAAAAGCCAAAATAAAGAGCTCTTTTCACAGGCAGCATCTTAAACCAATCCTAATAAAAAACAAACACATGAAACGTTGCTTGTGTGCATTTAGAACAAATCTGTTCCTGGTGTTTCACAGACCATTTATGCAGAACAACAGAAGTTATTCAGAAGTTAACTACAAGTTGACATGAGAAGTCAACATGCTCCTTCCTTTAACCTTATCACTGCAGATTGTCCTCTGAAACAAAAAACTACGTAGCCTGTTGAAAATACCTGCGAGCTGATCACCTACGCATAAAGCAAGGTGATTCTGCACAGGGGTCAAAAACCAACTCTGTTCCAAAGTGCAGGCAGTTGATTAAAATTTGAGTTTTTTTTGGTGTGGTTCTTCTAAGAACTAAAATTCTGGAATAAAGTGTTCATACATGTAAAGCCTTTATTATTATCATTTTTATTTATTCCAAAATGGTTGGGTCAAGCAAAGGGTGCCTACAGATAACAAACATGTCATACTGGCTGCTACAGTCATTGCTTTATGTTTATTGACTCTATTAAATTTAAATATCTGCAATTTTACACAGTCATCGAAAGAAAATTATTTAAACCCAAAAAGGAAACCGACAAATTAAAGTCAAATCCTTTACAAACAAGTCAGTTATATATTACAGCTTCTTTGAATATGTTTTGTTTGAGCTTTCATTTCAATATCGAAGAAGAAACTAGAGGGGAAAGGGATAGAAAGTTGCTGCTCCTCACCATACATCTTCCCCTCATCTGACAGTATGATCTTCCTCCTTCCACAAGGAGGGTAGATGGCCAGAGCTTCCTGAAAGCTCTGCTCAATGTCTGGGCTCCACACCCCTTCAGGATCCCCGTCCAATCCGCGGTCCGCCCCGTCTCCCAGTCCCTCTCCATTGGGACTGGCACCCTCCTCCTGCGCCCCATCAGGGCTGCCACGGCAACTCCACTCCGACGCAATGATGACGGCTCCAGCTACAACACACCTACAACACACGAAACAAGATAAATGTGGAACAGATCCGCTAAACTGGATCTGACACGTTAGTGTTACAGTGTTATGCTTTTTGGGGGGCGTGGTGGCTGTAAGAAGGTTTCTCCATTTTGTCTGTCTGCCCTCCTCACAAATGAAGAGGCCAGAGAGCAATAGAGAGAAGTGCACACTTTCACTTTTATACTATTCACACAATTACACTCAGCTTGAATTTAAAATTTAAACCAATAGGCAGAAATACAGGCAACTGAGGAAAAGCCCTTATCCAGGACTAACAAAAATATACAAATACTTGTTACAAAACTTACCCTGAACCCTGGTTTTAACATGTTTCCTTCCATGTTGAAGCCAAAACATGATTAGGAAACAGATTTGTTGTTGTCACAGCTACACTGCACTGCAAGCAGCAAGATTTTGAGAAACGGATGCAGCCGTTTTCTGTCCTATACAAAAAAACTGTAAACTGTGCACAGCTAATTCATTTTTGCAGTTAAGGACATTTTAAGCGTCACGTCGGTTCTTATAGAGTGCTTTTTCTTCTGTACCTGAGCACCTGAAGTGCTTCATGCAAGTTGCCTCATTCACCCATTCAAGCCTAGAGTGAGCTAAGAAAACACCCTCCAGACAGTTACACCACGAATTGTTACGAGGCAGGGTGGACCCGTGCTTTCATGTTGTTTACGTGAGTCTGTGTGAACTTTAGCCTTGCTTTCCTGTTCTTAGCTAATAGAAACACTCAAAGTGGTATTGTAGGCCCACTTCTTTAAGGTTCAATGTGCTGCATGTTCAGAGATGATGTTCTGCAAACCTTGGCTGTAACAAGTGGTTATTTGAGTTCCTGTTACCTTCTTATCAGCTCAAAGCAGTCTGACCATTCTCATCTGGCCTCTGACATCAACAAGGCATTTTCCCTTTATCTGACAATAATCTGCAGTTTCTGAAATCCTCAGACAAGCCTGTCTGTTCACAGTCACTTTAATCATCTTTCATCCCCATTTTGATACTTGCTTTGAACATTTCTACTTGCCTAAATGCATTACTGCCATGCGCTTGCCTGATTAGATAGCTCCGTTACTGAGCAGTTGAACAAACCTAAGTGTAGTCGCCATGCATGTACATTATTTTGTAATGCCAAACGTGGACAACCTAAGCAGTTAAAAGCACAGAACATCTTTAGACTGTAGTATGCAGCCTAGAGAAGGGGAACGAGGTTTCCACAACAAGTAAAACATGACGTTTTGACACTTTTCCCATATTAAAATGTAGTACAGGTTTAAGAGCTTATTTCCTTACTCTTAATCCCTTCATGTGAACAGAAAACCCCCCAAAACTTAAGTTAGATCAGCAGTGTATAAAGCATTTTGCTAAAAAAAGAAATTGTTTCATTGTTTTTAAACTTGTTATTTTTAACACAGGGAATCTGAGGCACACTGACAGCTCAAGAAAATTAAACCACACACCTTGTTTTGTTAATCCACATCACTGACATCATGATGGATGGACGAGACTGAGATCAACTTTGCGGCTGTTGAGAATAGCGACAGATTTCTCCGACTACAAGTGTCTACACACCAAGAGCGAGATCAGATTCACTTTGAGCTGTTTACAGCGTCCATGGGTACGGTGTGTATTAATAGTTCTGGCACCCGTGGTCAAAGACCTAACAAGTGACAAGCTAAAATATTAAGGGTTTATAAATGTTTAAAGACACTATCCAGGGTCAAGAAGGACACTACCAGGATGTGTCACTATTAAGATGAGATCACAAGATGTAATACATTAAATATTTAACTGACTGCGCTTAGTGAAGATGAGACCAGCTATTCCTTTTTCTTAGCTGTTCATTACACAGAAACTAGCCTAAAAGGCAACACAAACTTTAGAAGACTCCAACCTTGGCTGTGTAGGCCACATAAGGAAATTACACATTCTTTTGTTATTGTTGAAGATGCTCCAAGTCTCTTCAAACACAGACACACATATGCGACATGAATGTTGCCTGGTGTGTAATGTTTTCCAGAGTGTGGTTAATATGGTCCCTGCCACAGAGGAACCACAGAGGATCAGTGTGGTCGCTGAGCTTCCCCTGCTGTGGTGGGTTTATTCTGCACACTGTGTGCAGGGCCTTCCCGGTTTCAATCACTACTGACTGGACTGAGCTGTTGCCATAGAGATCAGAAAGGCCTAGCGGGGTGGTCAGGCAAGCACAAAGTCTAAAAGAACATTTTGATATTCGAGGGAGGTGGGATGCGATTGTCCTGAAAGCTCTACTGTGGGACGTCTGCAACTGGGAAGGTGTTTCTTTGTCCTGACTGGAACAAACTCATCATGATGTCATATTGCTTTTCATGTTCACAGACAAAAAGATTATAATGACCACAACAAGAGTAGCTTTGCATGAGTCATGATTTGAAAAACAATTGTTATTTATCTTAAAATGAGCCTTAGTGAAGCCCCTCAGTGCATCCCCTCGTCATGTCTAAAGCAGGCCCTTCTACCTCCACCTTCTCCTCCTTTAGGTCACCCTCCATTTAAGCCAACTTTCTTCTGATTGGCCTTTCCATCCAAACAGAAGGTGGGAGGGGCTTCCATGCTCTAAGCTAGTTGTGCCCTTGAGATGACCACATTAGAGATATCCCCTCTCCCTGACAGGAATCAAAGTGTGTGTGTGTGTGTGTGTGTGTGTGTGTGTGTGTGTGTGTGTGTGTGTGTGTGTGTGTGTGTGTGTGTGTGTGTGTGTAACAAAGCATATAGAACAGTCTAAAGCCCGAGCTTCTGGTTGATTAGGATTAATAAGACAGGAGGAAGGAAGTTTCCTATATTCTTCAGTGGGATTTAGGTTACATACATTTCAGGTCAGCTAACTGTATAGTAAGTAGAGCCTGACCAATATAAGATATCAGCACGAGCAGGACAGGAACATGACATCAGCATGATATCAACATGACATATGGTGTCATCATGGTTTGTCCATGTGAATGACTTGACTCTAGTATTGAAAATACTGTCAGCATATGTGGCATACTAGACAGCTAAGCAAATGGTGTTGCCTAGTAAAGTGTCTATACCACTAAACTGCTAAAACTAAATAAATAAATTAAATCGAACTACTTTAATACATAACTACTAAGATACATTTCTGGAATGTCAAAAAATATTACTCATCATTTTCACGTTTTTCATTAGTGGAAGATACTGTAGGCAGATGTGAGGCTACCAGGCAACACACATTTAAATATACATTTTAAAAAACAGACACTCTGTATATACAAAGTTATAAGCAGCACACACATGTAATAATCTGAAACGGAGATTTTTCACACAGGAAGTCTAAATGTGTTAACATGAAGTATGACCTTAGTTGGTGTAATGACAAAAATTATGTTTATGACAATTTACTCTAACGTTAACTTAGTTTATGCATTTGATTAAGGGGGGGCGTCAATCATCTAATACCCTTTTCTTTAGCATGGTGGGGAGCTCACAGACGGTTTAACAAATCCCAGGGGGAAACTTGGCTTAAATAATCAAACCTAGTGCTGATGTAACACATACACCACAATCACAGACTTGCATTACCAGCACTGGGAGCATTGCTGTGCAGTTTGGTTAGGAGTTCTGAAATCTGATGAGCTGTCATGGCCACAGATTTGTCAAGAGCAGTGGTGATGCAAAGTTAGGATACTGGCCACAGAGCACATATGTTGCTGGCTCTGCCTGTTTCAATATAGCACCCGTGGTCAAAAGGTCAGGTGTTTTAGTGCAACGAGGAGGCCAGTACAGCATTGAGCTAAATAAAGCTATGAGATCAGCGAACACCGAAAAGTCATGCACATTAGGGGCTGTCTACTGCTCCCAGTGGAGCACCGTCGACATTATGAACAACCAAAACTTCACAGATTTCTATGAACTCTTTGCACACTGACTACTACAGTACCGAGAGGCTTTATGGATATAGACAGTAAACCGATCGACTCTTTTAAACACTCGGATAACCTTAACATGGTCACATCTTACACAATTTTAACAAAGCAATCAGATCACACACATATGCTGCAAATTCTCCCATGGCCTTTCCTTTCAAACTCCTACGACTCTTAGTTTCACATGTTGATACAACTTTCACAGCAGCAAGAAATGAGTCCCATCTGCGAGCATGCAGGGGGAAAATGAAATCACGGTGAACGCTTGGAAGCGGTTTAGCCGAGTGTGAGTTGGCAAAATATCCCTTTGATCCCCAAAGCGGAAAAACTTCCAACTAACTGTCCATAAAAGTTCCTAAAAACCGCACACAAGCACTTCCAGTGGTAGTCACTGTATGCTATCGACCAGTTATTTTCTGTTTTTCAGTGGATATATAACCAGCAAGCCACCGCTAACACACTCGAACTGACATGCTAGTTGGCTAGCTTGGGAGCTAATAATACTGCAATAAACTGCAAACTAAGTCTGAGAGACGCATTAAACTAGCCGAATACAGAACGAATGCTTGAGTAAATATTAGAGGAATTCCCTGCTAAACACGTGAGTCCCTGAATCACTACAGGCACAGCGGGAAAATGCGAAATATGTCAAATATCCCAAAACTTCCAGCACACTCGAAGCGAAGCAGCTGCTGCAGCATGAAAAGTTGCTACACACAACAAAGAACTATATGAGAGCACACTCACCTCACAACGGCTCTCCTGCCCCGCTCCTACAGGCACACGCTTTTTGTTGTGTGCCCCTTTTTTCTGTAGAAAAGTAGCCTCGTGATTCGGGAGTATTTCCAGGGCAAAACAGCTGCGTTTGACAGAAAAAGGCGGAATGCAAAGTATGAGTTTGGTATGAAATCAACGCGCGGAGGAAAACGCACGGAGGCAGAGGCGTGGCGTCGAAACGCACACACGCAAAAGTTTTGTGGGTCCCAAGGCAAACTCCTCCCCGGACATCAGACTCCTGGTGGGATAGCTGGGAGATATGAGGAAGGTGGTAGTCGTAATGACACTTTTTTGTCTAGGAAAAATCACTACATATCGCGTGCCATCGGGGTGGATGGTTAGGTCCCTGGATAATGCACCTCCTGTCTACACGGACCTCATACTTTGGTTACTGCAGGAGAAATACTACTGTTAATATATAAAGCTCCATTCAGGATTAGACTGTGCCCCACCTGACATTGGAGAAAAGACAGTGTGGGCACCCCGACAAGGTCAGCAGTCAATCACATGGCCAGTACAGAGAGACAGAGCATGGCCGCTAAATCTGCACCTATGGTTTGTTCAGAATAATCAACAAACCATCGGTGCAACAACAAAAATGTCTTTGAAGGAAACCCAGGGTTCAGCTGGCCAAGAGGTTCAACATTGTTGCCCTTTTGTTTTGAGGAAACGGTTTACCACTGTGTTGTTACTTAGTCAGAATGATGAAAAGATGCAAAGTAATGTAGGGGAGACCGGGGATAGTTGTTACGTGGGTCAGTTGTAACACTTCCAATTTCTCCAATCAGGGCTAAGTTTCAAATGATGTGACTCATCCTGTGCATGCCCAATTCAGTTCTGCTATCACACGTGAAAAATCAGCACATTTTGTCAAACACAGACAATTTAACATGAAAAAAAGTCATTTGTATGCCAAAAAGTAAATTTTTCTACTTTATTTCAATGTGTAATAGCATCATCTGCTTTGCAGTTAAACTCATCAAACTTAAATTATGTTATTTGTATGTCTATGGGGATATATTCTGTGTAAGTCTTTAGTGCTAATGTTTTAGCCGTTGGCTGTAATGTTAGCGAGTTCATGGCTATAGGAGTCTGGGTCAGTTGTAACAGCAACAGTCTGGGTTAGTTGTAACAATAATGCAGATGTTACAACTTACCACACTATTACTTTAACTTATATTAAACAAGTTGGGGCAACGACATCAACAGAGAGAGATTCACTGGTCACATTTGTATATGCGGTTAATGCCATTGGCAACACAATTCCTCCACTGTTTGTGTTCCCACACATACATTATGCAGACCACTGTGTCAGAGATGGACCAGTAGGAAGTACTGGTAGTGGAAATAAATCAGGATGGGTGCAAGAAACAGATTTCCTCATCTTTCTGAAGCAAACCACACCAAGGTAAGCCATGATAAAAAGTAATGGAATTGCGATGCTGGTGAACAACTACATTTTTTCAGCTTCATTGTTATGTTCAAAATTGGTGCAAGAGTTGTAGGTTATAATGGCCACTGAGCCAATGAGGCCAAACTCAAGGAAGACCAACCAAAATTAAGGAAATATTCAGTTGCAGAAAATTCCAGAATTTGTCTTTTTTGGGGGGTTGGAATATGCTCAAAGTTAGATTTCTGCATTCTGTCACACACACACACAGCTACATAAATGGATGTAAGTGCATTCATGTGTTGAATAAACAAAGATTACATGTTAATGTTTTGTTAGTACCCTTATTTCATTGTGTTACATTTCACCCCAGGATGTGTTACAACTAACCCAGACTATGGGGTTAATGGTAACATTTCACTCTTTGTGTTTGAGGCCATACCATGCAATGGGTAATTGTGCTGCAGAGAAAATAGCTGCACTATTTAATAGCAGAGACATGTAAATACTTTGCATTACATTTTGAATCCACTACCTTAAAAGAGCTCCAATTTACAGACAGAAATGTCAAAAATGTTACAACTATCCCCGGTCTCCCCTACATAGATACTAAGACTGAATTAGCTACCAGGTCCAAATGGGCATCTGCCTTAGGATCACTGAGGGGGCTCGTATAACAAGTGACATGGGCTATTTTAATTGAATCGCAATATACAATTGGAAGACGCATGCTGCTTTGTGCTGCTTGGTATTCATTTTGATAACTAATGAGGTGCCTTGCCCTAAGGAAACTATTGGCTCACCTTGTTTTGTGCATTTCTTAAGGTTTTTGTGCCTGGGGGCACCAATGCAGTGTATTTAGTATATACTAAACTGCCACCTGGTGTCAGTGTTTTGTGCTTTTCTTAGATTAGAGAAAAACAGAGGCAGGAAAAATGGGTTTGCAAAAACCCAGGAGAAGGCAGGAAATGAATATATTTCTGGGGCAGGACCCCCAACTGTGCCCCCCTAAGACCTATCTACCTGCCCTCTCTGTATCTGGTTGGATTCTTTAATGCTAAAATGTATGGCTCAAATGTCACATAAGAAAAGGAAAGGCTGAGCATAACTAAACTCCCAGGAACGGTGAACAAGAAGAAGCGCAGGGCCAGTAGGGACAAGAGAACTTTTAACCCCCTGACAGCATCTTGGTCTGGGGTTGTCCTTTCATGTGGCCACTGGAGGGCAGTAGCACCTTAGTCATGGGTATTTTAAAAGGACAGCATGACAGCTGTCAGTTGTAGGGCTGCTCGATTATGGCAAAAATGATAATCACGATTATTTTCACTGAAATTGAGATCGCGATTATTTGACGATATTTATTTAACCCAGACCTACTATAGAACCAAGTCCGCCAGAGCTTATATTATTTTTTTTACATGTTGTAGTGCCGTTTGTGGGAGCATTTCAATTTGCTATGCAACGGTTATAGCCCATATTTTAATAATATGTATGCATTAAGTCCATAGTAACTACATTAATTGCAAAAAAGTGCAATAAACTACAAAAAAATTGAAAATCGTTTTTGATTTTTTAAATGTATTTCTACTTGGAGAAATTTAAGAGGTTTATCCCTCAAAACTTTAAATACAAAAAAGTTGCAAAAAATAGTTTACAACAACAGGAAATTTATTTTGAGTGTCTTCATAGTTTTATTTTGGAGATACACCAATTTTTATATACTGCAGGAAAAACGAAAAAACAATCCTATGATGCAAATTTGCAAAGAAAACAGCATGTGCATCAAAATAAACTATTTCCAGCAGTGCAATTTGAGTTCTAAGCATCCCAGCAACTATTCAGAAAAGTCAAACATGACCAGTATAGGCTTTTAAGGCCTATAAGTAAAAAACTACAATTTCCGCGAAAATGACGTCACTTCCGGTTTCGGCCAGGAAATGGCGGACATGCGACAGTTCCCGCTGATGTCTGTTTCACTGTGGGAAGTGTTACGAACAGCTGATAGGAACGGCAAAGCGTGTTTCTGGAATATTGTGTTTTTGTTCCTGCAAGAGCTTTTTATGCAGTTTTTGCAAAGCTTTATGTGGAAGGAAACTGTGACCGAGGACAAGCTGATGGCATCAGATGTAAGTACAACTCCTCCGGTTTCATATGCAAAACAAATTATTGCGCTAGCTTACACGGTTCAGGTTCTACAGGGATTTAAAAATAGTTACACAACACGGAGCGTGCTGCTCTGACCGGCTTTAAAGGGTTAACAATGACTTTAAAAAATAATATAAAATAGTGTGCAACACCACTGAAGTTTTTTTACCTCTCTTTTCAACCAGCGGCAGTCACTCTCCTCTCCAAATAACTTCTGTTTAGCTTTCCGGGCTTCCCTCGGATCCTCTTAATCAGCGGTCTCCAACCTTTTTTGCGCCCTACAATATTTTCACGGACCGGCCTTTAAGGTGTCGCGGATAAATGAGGGAGGGGCTAATAATCGGCTCAGTCATTTTTAATGATCGTTGAAAGCCCAGATCGTAATCGTGATTAAAATTCGATTAATTGAGCAGCCCTAGTCAGTTGCATTGACCAAAGAAATAAGTGGCAAATTGTGGGTTTGTTTTGTTTTTAATTAGCCCTCTGATTTTAGGAAACGCATGAATATGCTTGATCTTTTAGTTGTAGATGAATTAGGAAGAATGGCATTACCAGAAATCTGATGGCAAAAATCTAAGATTTCAAAACCGATCTGGATGATTTGTGCAAGTCACAGTGACTGAGAAACATTTGGTGCTTGGTGATAGACATCAGAGAGAAAACTACACAGCAGCAGTAAGATTCTTTTTTAAAACATTGGCTGAATTTTCCTGGTTTAATTTTGACATGTGCAAACATGTCTGCATCTCAGCCTGCCTTTACAAAGTGCTATCCTTTCCCAGTGAGGACTCCGGCTGAAGTGGAGATCAGGTATTTCATTTTTCACTGAGCTTTTAGAAACACTTCAGAGTGACTGAGCAGAAAGGTGGAGGTATAAAATTCAAAACAAAAGGGATAGCTATTATGAACTTTGAAGAGGTTCTCCATTTTTTAAAAGATTATATTTTCTATTCTGTTACTGCAAGTAGGCTAAATAGCCAGTCACAACCTGTTTGCCTTGCTGCCATTTGACAAGCTGCACACAAGTAGCATGCCACCAGTAGTTTCTTCCCTTGGGCTTTGACATTACTAACCTAATGCAATGACTAAATTATTTATGTTTCATTTTCATTCATTTTATTATTTCATTTTTTGTCATTGCTTTTGTGTTGCATGTTTTTAATTAAATTATCTTGAATAAGCCTCTCTCTCTCTTATCCTTCAATACTCATCCACACTCAGAGTGCTGGAGGCTAGATTATTCCGGATTGTAGGAAACACTTGATAATGGAAACTTTCTTGAATGGCAGGAAATGCACAATGCAATTTTGAATGCATCTACCCTGGAAACTATTCAAGCTAATCTAACCAAGCAAGTTTTGGTAAGTTTTACATGTATTATTCCTCATACTAACTTTTACTCACCTTCTAAAGCCATTGTGTGCTGCATAGGAACGGACCTTTAGAAATCCCTCCCCCACACACCGTTACTATTAACACTATTAATGAAATATACAGTTCTGTTTATCTAAGCTAAAACATGCAATATCGTCCTGTAAGAAAAATAAAAATCAGAAAATTAAGTGGTCCACAATGATACATCTTCAGCCAAAGAGTGTATGCATTTACCCCCTTTTACCACTAGATGGAGCGCCACATCAATCTCCATTGAACAAAGTACAAAAAAACGGTACTTTGACCACAGTCAGTGAGCTGCTCGTGTTTGTTGAGATGCTCTTTTATACAAATTAACCTCACGCTTACGTTTTTTATTTACTATTTCCTATTTTAACTGCTGGGTTACACCTGCTCATATAGGCCCACATGTCCAGCCCCTTTGGCGACCCCTTTCATCCCTATATAAGTTACAGTCAGGCTACAAGCTAGTGGGGCTAGCCTCTGTTTCTCTCCTCTAGAGTCTCCCACAGGTGAGCGCAAACTTTATCTGTCATTTTAGGAAACGTGAACTTTTATTTTGGCGTTTTTTAAATTTATTTATTTATTTTGTTTAAAAATTTCTGTGTTTAAAATGCTCTTCAACATCTAGTTTAATAAGGAGCTACTGGAGAAGCTACATTTAGTTTTTAGAGATAAGTTAGCTGAAGGTGACTCAATGTTGCGCTAAGGTCACGGACTGTAGACCAGCATTCAATAAACATTTACAGTATTTCACATTTCATAATCAGTAGCTAAGTTTATCCTTACACATAATAGAAGAGGGAATGTAATAATTCTGAGGCTAAGGCCTCTTAAATCTACTCTTCATGTTGATTTATGATTTATGTTTTTTTGAGCAGCTATATATAACATGTTTTACTTAAGTTAACCCTATTTGTTAAATGTCGAGATTTAAATATGATTTTGTATTTTCTTATGTAGATCAGAAAAAATTAATAAATATCTATTTAAATTTTTTTAACCTATATTAAGAGAAGATACTTAACCTGTAAATAAGCCTGACCTGTTATAAAGTATATAGTAAGTAGTAAAGCACAATATAAGTTCATTTTTTAATTGATTAGGATACAGTTTATGAGTAAATACATCAGCATTAGAAGTATCGGTGTGTGTGATCTTGCACGAAAACCAAGGTGAGTAAATCAGTAACAGTGTAACTTGTCAGTCTTGTGTGTGTGTCTGTGTGTGTGTCTGCCTAGACTTTGAAACAGGGCCCATTTACACAGGTTATGTGTTTTGAATTAATGCAAATATTTGGCAGGTAGAGGTTTTTGTGTGCTACAGTAAATATAACTGTGCATGCAAGCACCCGAGTTGCTCAGGTTATTGATACCAGGAGAAATAAAGCGGGCGGCGTGTCCTTGTGTGAACTGGGTGTGAACACCAAAACACACAGTTATCAAATTCAGCTGGCAGAGCCAGTTAAAGGCAGGCAAACATCACAATGTGCCTTTTGAAAATACACACGGCGGCTCACACAGTGATTAGCACGTAGTTTACTTATTATCCGCTGGATTATGCTTTACTGAAAACTGGTGGCAAATGTTGACAAAATGCCCCACGGTGCTTTCTTCCTTTATGGATTAGTGTGAAGTGTGTGTAAGAAAAACCTGCTGTGCATTTAGAGTGCATCTGTATCTACAACTTTACAGTGCCGTCTAGCTGTGACTATATTTGTCCTCCCTTCCTTTTCTCTCTTGCAGGGGGACAGGAGAGTCGAGAGTTGGAGGGCTGCCAAAAGAGGCCGGCCCGCCTCGCAGCTGAAACTTTTACAAGCCAAGCAGGAAGACACACGGAGAGCGATCGAAGAAGAAAAGGAGGAAAAGAAAAAGTGAGAAAGACATCTGAGCTCCTTTCTCTCGATCTTTCTGTCTCGCGTCTCTGTGTCTGCCTTCTGCCCGTCTCTCCTTTTCTTTTCTTCTTCCTTGTTAAAGCCATACTGTATTTGCCCGCCTTTGTTGGCAGGGGGTAAATGTAGGGCTTGAGGACAGGGCGGGAGGGAAGTAATGGAGGGGTGTGGGGACTTTGAGTTCAGAGAGTTCAGCTGAGGAGAGAAATAAATTCATAAACAACAAAGGAGACGTGACGTCAGGGTTGAGGGGCTGTCCAACCTGCTGCCTGAATCTGAGCCTCCATAGAAGAACCGGATTCTTCACACCACGTGTGTGTGTGCGTGCGTGTGTACAGTATGAACGTGTGTGTATGTGTGTGTGCGTCCATTGTCCTGTCTTTGAGAAAAAACTTGTGGTGTTCAAGCAGAGAAGCTGGGCTATTGTGGTCTGCTTTGTGTCCGCAGTTGGTGTTTGAAGACTGAGAGAAGCCTCTGGTAATGTGTGTGTTGGTATCTGTTTGGCCAGTCAGAGGACTCCGCCGCTATTATTACAGCAGCTGCGACAACGAATTAGGCGTTTCACTCGAAACAAGCTTTGCTTTTTGTCTGTAATTGGTTGCTTGAATCGAATGGTAGAAGAGTGTTCCTGGGTTTTTTTAGAGTTACACTCAGTATTTTCAAAATGACATCAGCTCGGAGGTGAGTGCTGATTGGTTGGCTCGGCTTGGGATACCCGCTTCAGCACCAATGATTGGCCCGCAAGCTGGCTACAGAGAAGGTCGGCCATTAATGAGCAGATGGATTTATGTTTTCTCTCCTAATGATTGAGGTCATCTAGAGGCGACAGCTCGCTGATCCAAGATCTGCATTGGTGTTGAACTATCATGCTCGGGTGAGAAAGCAAAGGGAAACCTGGGAAGGATGCCAAAGGCAGGGGGGGAAAGTATCCACCCTCCCTGCTCATTGATTCATTTAGCTGAACTCTCTCAAAGCCCTCCCTCTCACGAGGGCTGATATTATCCCCAATGGAGGGAGAGAGGACGGATTGAGGGGAGACGCAAAGAAAAACGGGCAGAACAGAGATGTCAAAAAAGACAGGAAGTCTGCCAGGAATCCTTTTTCTGGTGAGAGAACTTGAAAAACAAAAGTCCAACAGCGTATATAAGAAATCTCAAGCCAGTTTGAGCTTCTTTAAAAAAAATCTATTGACTGTATGAACATGGTGAGATGCAACAATATGGCAGAAGTGTCGGGATCTGCTTGTCTCTCTCGCCATCTGTCTGTTGCTGCAGGATAGTATGAGTGGGGTATGTGGACAGAGGTGCGTTTTGGATATTGGATAATAAAGGTGTACGTTAGCCGATACCGGACTGTTTTGTGTCGCCGCGTCGGCTCACGACACTTGACGTTTCTTCTCGTACTTTGTTTCCTTGTCTTTCTGTGGCACACTCTCAGTCTTAACTCTTTTCTCGGACTCCTCCTCTTTCTGTTCCTTCTCTCGCTACAGCATGTCACTCCCTTCCTCTTTCTGTGTCTCTGCACCCCCCACCTCCTCCCGTCCTTCTCTCTCCTTCCCTCTTGGCAGCGGTGCCAAAGTGGGCTGGCAGACCGAGGCAAACACAGCACAGGGCAGAGCAGAGGGTGATCCAAAGGCTGGTGATTTGATTATGTGTATGTCTGTGTTCTTAACTCCTCTGTTGTTGGCGTCTTCTCGTGTTTGACTCTGTTTTGGTTATACGCCACTGACAGTAATGCAAGTCTACTGCTGGTCTGTTTTGGACCTCTTTGCTGTTGGTGTGTTTGATATTGTCGTTTGTGTGTGTATGTATTTTCTTTTCGCGTGTGTGTCACAGTGGCTGTGTGTGAGCAGACGTCCCTCTGTCACCTCGTGTACGGACAGACGCACTCACGCCAGTAGGAGGGGATTGTGGGAAGGGGGTGTAGCTCTCAGAGGGTGTGCTCTACTCCTCTCTTTTCCCTTCTTCCCGCCATCACGGCCCTCTTCTCCGTCAGTCGTCCGGCCCAGCCCGCCGCTCACTACAGGCTTCAGGTATTTCCCTTTTTTTAATCCTGTGACACCTTTTCCCTGCAGTCTGTCTCCCCGAGTTCCTCTCGCCCTGTTCTCTGTCCTTTATCGTGGTCTTTCTCCTAAACGTTGTCTGTTGTTATCGGTTGCCACGCCGCACTCTCCTCGGCGCCATTTTGGCTCAATGTACATGACAGGAGAAACTTTTCTAGAGCTCAGAGGGACACTGCGACTCCCTGCTGACAGTCTTCTTTCCCCTGGTGTCTCTATCTCTTTCTGTCTTAACCTGAACCCCTCTTTGCCGCAGGACAGCAGGCTCTGACGGGGGGGTCAACAGTATTTTCTGTGGTTTTCTGTATTGAACAGGTGTCTCTGTGGAGACTGGTAGGAGGGACGACAGGCCTTCTTGGTTACTCACTGACCTCAGAGGGTTGTGTGGCTTGAGAATGGTTGTAAGCTTCAGGTTAGTGTAAGTATAGGTGCTAACCAGTGTTGAAGAGCTGTTATGGGACGAGTGAGGCACAAATCTCTTATCATCCGGGGCCATGGCGATAGAGATAATATAAGGACAATATTTACTTCCTTTGTTTCTAGCCACTGTAAAAAGTCTGATATATGGCAGAAGTTTCACAGAAACATGTTTGCTGGTGCAGTTGTGTGTCCAGTTTTATGCTTTTTCAGTCTAGAGTTGTGTCTGTTTGCCAAAAGGTAGCTGCTACAACACTGCGTCATTAACATCTTTATATACTTTACATTTCAGAGGAAGCTTTGGGCAGAAATGAAACTGACGATGCTGTAAAGAAAAAGGTTTTTTCAGTAGTGAGACGAATGTTTTGTTTTATTTGGTTTTGTTGTTGTTGTTGTTTTTTGACACGCCACATGAGAAGAAGAAATTTAAAGATGAGCGGTAGCATTTGTGTGACTGGTGTGTATTTAGGCAACATGTAAAACTGTCGTATATAAGGGTAATTGTGATTACAGCTGTATGTCAGAGACCAGAACACTGCACTTGAATTAGACAAGCGACTGTGCATATTGACCAAGAGCCGTTGCAATAATTTAACCAAATTTAGTTGGTCAGATATTACATTGAAATATCTGCTTACTGTACATGTAATTAGGAACCTAACTGGACAACTTTATGCCAGAGCTGCATATTGCATCTAAATATGGGTTGGTGTTAAAATGGCGCCTTCATGCCACGTGTAAACAGTGAACACCATCAGACCTTTTCATCATACCCCTCACAATTAGCGGCTATGCTATTCTGTCAAGTCTCTATTTTTTCTGATTGCTTATCTTTCGCATAAAGTGGCAAATGGCTGCATAACAAAAGTAAACTAGTTTTTTGTTTGTTTGTTTTTTGGATTTTTTGCATATCAAAATGTGGTACTAAAGAAAGACAAACGTTAAGAGGAAAAAGGGCTTGAAAAAATATAGAGATCAAAAGTTACAGAGATAGAAAGAGAGGTAGGAGTGGGAGTGCTCTTTCCCCGCCCCTCTCGTATCCTCAGATGAACTTATCGTGTTGCCTCATAATGCTTCTGAGTTTTTCTCCTAGAGGCAGTCAGGCTTACTTCCTTCATTCAGCCTCGACATAGCTGATTGGTTGATATCTTGGCTGACCGACCGCGGTTTGGAGCGAAGCAACAGGAAGTTTCTCTTCTCATGCAGGAAGCTGCAGCTGTTTCGTCCTGACATACACTGCTTTGCACTTTTGCACGCATTCTCTTTGTGTGCATGTGCACAAATATGCACATGCACACGCGCACACATGCACTGGCTTTGAAAGGGCATACCTTTCCAAGTGTTTGTGATTATATGCTGTATACGTGCATGCTTGTGTACAGTCTGCACCGTGTGGCATTTGTAAATGCTCTAACATGTGGGCGTGTAGCGACATGCAAGGCCAGGATTCTGAGCTATCAGAAACATTTGAAACCATGGTAACCACACATCTCATTAGCACATTAGCAAAAGCATAGACAAGTGGAGATGAGAGGACAGAGAAAGTAGATGGAGAGGAGGAAAGCGACCTTTCTTCATTCGGAGATTTTAGAGACACACACTAGTCATTCGACTACTTGGAGGACTGTCCACACAGCCCAAGCCTGCAGATTGGCTGTTTGGCCTGTCAGCCATAGCTCCTTGTCTATATGTGTATCTATGGGTCAGGTTGTTGTTGGAAGCTGATAGTCAGCACAGTGACTCCCATATGCTCTTGGCGTATCTGGGTCATATATCTTTTCCTCAAACAAACTGTCCAGCATGTTTATCCAGCGCTCAGGCTGACTCATGTCAGTTCAGCATTTGTCTGTGCAGCCATCTACTGCACAAAACCAAAACACTGATCGCAAAAGCCTGGAAGCCTTTTTATTTAATTACCATTCATCTAATCAAGATCAACTGAGCTCCTTTAATGCCCACAGTTTGAGCAACTGTGCTGTGTTGTCTGTACCAGTGTACGGTTGTGTTAGTACACACATATGGCAGCATATCTCTGCATACATGCGAGCGTGAGCTGTGTGTTGTGCCTAGCTAATGAGGATATACAGAACATCAGAGCGGGCACCATGCCAAGTGGGATGGTAGAGGCTCAGTGCTCCTTCGTCCTCTAATGCAGGACGTTCCTGAGAGAGTGGGAGGATGAAAGCTTGTGTGATAAAGTCACCATGGTGCTTTTAAGAGGATCAGTAAGAATGGACGTGAGTTAGACAAGCAGTCAGTCGGGGAATTCTTCACTCTGCCATCTATTGTGGCTTACTTCCTCCATCAACGCCACCGCTCCTCCCCCTCTTTAACCACCACCTCCACCTCCTTACTCCCCTTATTGAAATTCTGCCTGGCACACAGACTCTGTCCATTCTTGGCACAAAGCTCAGAGAGCGAAAGAGAGAGAAACACACAAGAACCTGTACCAATGGTGTGGTGCCCCGTCCGTTGTGTCTGTGCCAAACATTCATTCTGTCTCGCGGACCGAGGGACCAGGCGAGCCAATAGGTGTTTTCCTGCCTCTGCTTCCTGCGATAATCTGCTCCAATTTTGAGGACTTTTGTTGGCAACTGGGTATGCTGCGAGTGTTCTGAGATTCGATAATTAACCCGCGTGTTTACGTTGTTTGCATCGGACAAGGAATAAATCGCCCGGTGGGGACAAAGTCTGAATCCTCCCGTCAGTGGAGGAGAGGAGCTAAGGCTGGTTTCCATTATATTCTTAATCCTTTTTTTCACGTGGGTTTCTGTTTGTTTTAATGTGGAGACGTGAAGTTTGTAAAACCTGGTTCCCTTTGCTCGCCGTTTTAATGGCGTTTGCTCTTTGTTTGACATCGACATGTTTAGAAAGAAAGAAGAGAGGACAAAATGAGTGGGCACGGCGTGGTCAATATGTCCATTAAAACATTAAACCATCCATTCTGATTTTAGTCTGCGGTCCACAAAAGTCCACTTTGGCTTCTTTCTAAAAACACAATGAAGGCAAAGTGTTTCTTAAAAAGGCCTCCCAGTTTAGTAACTGGTATAAAAAGACTTGATGTTGAAATTTTATTCTGTGGGCTTTATAGAGAAAAGTGATGCCAAAGAGCTCAAACTGTCAGAGGCTTTTGGAAACCTCGAAATACACGTGTGACTGTCACCCAGAGAAGGATGACAAGGCCGAAGCAGGAAATCGCCTCCAGAAAAACACATCCTGGTTGGTCACAGCAGAGTCGTGTTATCAGAGGGTACGAGTGGACAAGGCCCACGTTTCTTGGCTTACACTGAAACCGCCGCTGTGAATTTACAAACATTCAGCCGTGATTCTGCTGTGACAGATGCACAGTCTGTCTGATAGGCAGATGGGATTAGCTCAGAAGGCCAGATTTCTCCAAGTTCCTCCAGCTGCCCCGCAGACGAGAGCTGCGTTTATTTTCAAGAAAAAGTTATCGGGCCAGCCGGGACATACGTACCTGCTGTAAGCGCCACGGAAAATATCTGCGCCCGGCACGTGACTGACCGCGTCGACTCCGGTTTTGCACAATTAACCCAGAAAGCACAGAACTCCCCACCAGCATTTATTGTGTGCATGTTTTCCTACTCGGATGTCTTGTTAAATCTTCGTTAACTTGACCCATTTCTCCGAGAGCACTGTGTCGTATCAGCCTCGTCCTCCGAACGCGGCTGCAGTCGGGGGACGTTTCTTGGCGACTAAGCAGAGCCCATAGATCTGTCACTGGCGTGGTGACAGAGTCGGGCGTCACGCCAGCGCACCCCCACCCATTCTGTCTGTCTGGTCTTCTGTAGTCAGTCTAGCAGGGTCTACTGCATGCTAACTATAGGCTGGTCTGGACCAAGTCTCAGGGGTCGTGGCTGTATGCTAATTTATGCAGGCGGTGTACCTTCTAACCTCATCTCTGTTAGTCTGAGGCCCCGGCCTGCCGTTTGTCTGCCACTCATTAACCCCGCAGTTACTGGCATGTCAACCTGATGTGCACGGAGCTAATCTTTATCTCATGTTTAGCAATAGTTTAACTGGTAATGGCTGAAGGAGAAGCAACGACTTCCCAAATGAATCAAACTTTAACAGAGCAAAATGCCTGCCCGCTCTGTGAGGGTGCTACTGAAACATTACACGGACAGAAACATGCTGCACGCGGTCGTGGCTTCGTCCAGCTGCCTGATAAGTAAAGTTAGAGTTTCCCTCTCGCTCCGTGATAGAGTGTCGTCTGGCTCTTTTGGCTTCGCCTTAGTGTTGGCACAGGACTGACTCTCCATCACTCCTGATAGAACAGCTGTGCTTTCTTCATCACGATGCAGCAAGCTCACGAAAAACCTAAAAGGTAGACCCTTACAGTGTTTTAAAGCAGACCTAAAATGGCCGATGTGCAAGACGCCATTTTGTGTTTCGTTGTTGTGTTTTGGGGGGCAGAATCCCAGCTTTGTATTCAATGAGAGGCAGCTGGTGGAAGCCATATTTGCAGGCATCTGTGTGTGTACCTCCGTCTGAGGAGCAGCAGCCAGCCTGCACAGGGATAGCCGCTGCAATGAGCTCAGTTTTTGGCGAAAACGGAGGATTCCTGGCACAGAATCGAGCAGCTCGCTTTTTTTCTCTCTTTCGATCACATGCCAGAGTCTCAGGAAGCCAGTGAGTTGTTTGTTGGGCTTTCACACATTAGTGCTCTCACTTTCCGTCGTCCACTCACCGTTAAAATGATTTGCCTCTGATTTATTTTAGCGGAACGTGTTTCTTAAAGACGTTACAGAAAAACGGGGTCGATCGTGAGGATCTTCTTTTGTTTAGAAGCGATAAATGTTTCTCCAAATCTTGGCAGTTGAAGACTTGTTGGCGTGAGGCGTGAGCACTTTCACTCGTGACGTTGAGCCGTACCTATTTTAAACCAAATAAAACAGACACGGAGAACAAAAGCAAAAATGCAACGAGGCTGCTTTTTGCAGAGGTTGAATTTCAACACGTCACTCGAAGATATTGTGAAAAATGTAACTTTTAAAAGTACACGAGAATAAAACTTGAATAACCAGATGATTTCAGTGAGTTAGTTAATATTATTGAGCGCTTTCTTTCTTTGTGCCGTTGCAGGAAGGATACCTTTGCGGATCTTCGATGTTGAAGCAACGTGGATGCTGTCCTTGGAGCTGAGGTAGTAGATTGAATAGTTGTGGGGTTGTGTAACCTCTTTTTTAAATAACTATACAATCTACTGTCTTTCCCAAGAGACAGCCGAGTCAGCCGCTCGCCGACTGCCGTCTCCAAGCAAAAACACGAGCTTTCAGCAGTCTTATTCTTGTTTTCACGCCGAGCAGGTAAATAGGCCCAACATTTTTAGAAAGGTGAACCTGGGGTGTGTTTGACTTGGGCTCTGACAGGGTGAGGTAGTAGGTTGTATAGTTTGGTGGGTGGGACTGCACCCTGCTCAGGTGATAACTATACAGTCTATTGCCTTCCCTGAGGAGCTCGCTGCACACTGAGGAACATACAACACATGCTCATGGCTCAAGTATGACGTTTATTGCCAGATATAATAAAAAAGGAGGAGGAAGACACGCAGCATGATTAGTGTTGAATTGACTGGAAGTGTTAACTTATGTGCTTTTAAAAGATGTACATTTTAATAAAGTCACATTTGTCTTAAATAAGTTGTCCAAAAATCAGTGAATGGCAGCTTGAAATTATTTGTCACACACTGCAGTTGTGATTGTCGTCGAACAGGAGCTGTGCCGATGGTTAGTGTGTGCCGCCCTCTAGTGGAGACACAGGAAATTGCTATCTGTAGAATAAAGTTTGCACAAATATCCATAAATGGAAATTACACTCAACTGGCTTCTTTCCCCAGTCTATGTGATTCGCTTTAATAAAGCTTTACATGATGGTTGAACACAGACTCTATGAGCAGATACAAACTTCCTGACAAAGTCCAAAAGGCCCCTTATTGGAGACTGCTTTTCCATCTTTATCCAGATGTGTATGTTAATGGCTCAGCTGCATGTTAATGATCTGCGAACCTGCTTTTTCCCGATGGCAACAGTTTAACCACGCAAGGAAGCGCCTCCATAATTGACCGTAGGCCTGCTGGATCTTTGGAATGCGACAGGCATAGATCACAGGGTTGACTGCTGAGTTGGCGTGAGACAGGAGAATACCTGGAACATTTGGATTGGCTAGTGTTACATTTCACAGCAAGTGGTGTTAATGAGTCACATGCTCTCGAATATTTAACAACCAGCTGCAAACTGCGTAAGGGCTAGAAAAAGTACTGTCACCTGCCTGTATAGAGCGTTCCCTGTGTGACAGCCTGAGGGCCTTGAAACAACAGCAGACAGTTCATCAGGTGGAGAGGAATCCAGCAGCCAGCAAACAAGATGAGGACGAGAGCCAGGGAGCAGGCCAGCCTCTTCTCCCTGAGCAGAGAGGCCCGGGACTGAGGGCAGCTGTCCTTTAGATGTCCCTGTAGGCTCCAAAAGATTCGAGTGTAGAGGAGGGTCATGACCAGCAGGGGTGCCATGACACATCCGAGAAAGTTGAAGTAGACCATGAAAGGGAGGGAGATAACTGAGAGGAAAGTGCACGGCGGACGGATGAAAGAAGTGGAAGATGTGTTGGTAGAATCAGATGCTGGGGAGGAGTAATTGTGCCAGCCGAATAGAGGAGTGAAGCCAAGGAGACATGAAAGCATCCAGCAAACAGACACGCCGATCCATGTGTGCCTTTGTGTGGCCAAGGCTTTGTATCTGAAAGAGGGATAAAGCACAATAAAAGGGAAAACCTGAAAATATCACAGTGTTCACTCACAAAACAGGAGACCCAGAGTTCACCTCACCTGAGTGGTGTGTGCAACCGCAGGTATCGGTCCACAGCAATTGCTAGCAGTGACAGCACAGATGCCTGCGTCAACACCAGCACAACACAGCTGAGAAGCAGGCACAACTCGGGGATTAGACTCACCCAGCCATCCAATAATACTGCAAGGGGCACAGCGGCCACACCCACAAGGAAGTCAGCCACTGCCAAGGACACGAGGAAGCAGAATGTTGGTTCCCGAAGGGAATCCCGGATACCGAAACACACAGCACACATCACCAACACGTTACCAAAGCAACATGCTGCAGCAATAAGCACTTCCAGTACTGTGTAGGCCACCCAGCTCCATTCAGCCATTAGAGCAAGACAACCAGAAGCTGTTACGAATGACAGAACGAGTTTCCTCGAAGGCAGCTGAGTAACATCCAACACATTCGATGGTTTGTCTCTTGTTGCTTTTCGCTTCAATTTAGCAACAAAGGCACTGAGCTGACACTTTTTATATGCGAACATGCATGCGCTTGTACGTGCACGAACAACAGGCATGCACTCCATGGAGACGCCATCTGTATTTCATCAGTAAGTGAAGAGCCTTTCCCTACTCCCAATAATGTAAATGTGGCTTTTCCACAAAAGGGGTGTGTTTCGTGCTGTGGGGGGTGAAGGAAAGTTGGAGTTGCAGCAAGATGACATTTAAAAGTTCTGTTACGACAAGTCCAAGTAGAGATGTGTCCTCAGCAACACGTATCAAATGAATCAAAAGCGAAAGCTTTCATGCAAACAAAAGTCCCATAAAGACAAAGGTTTTTAATGACATATAATGGTTATGTTTATTACCTGACTGAATTTCTATTACAGTTGCATTTTACTCTGAGCCTTACAGCTTAAGGATAAAAATCACTAGTCTTTACTAGTGGAGAGAATGATCTACAAGAGTAGATCTTAGTTTTGACTGTTAAATTTTAAGCCACGAGGTACTTGGTAACCGCAGTAAAGGAAACGTGGATTTCAGGAAAAGGTAGAATTTCTTTTCTGCCTTTCTTTTGGAATGAAAGTATCGAAACAGGTCAAAATCATACAGAAATACAATACATGATACACCAATGAGTCACTTTTACTACCTGACATTGCAAATGTGGCACGAAGAAACTACTGGAACAAAACCTGTGAGTGTGTTCTATAAATCAAGTACTAGTACAATAGTACAATAGGTACTATTGTTTATTTAACTTGGGATTGACACTCAGTTTGGCAGCTTTATAGAAAAAAAAGTCTACTTCTCATCAAAGTTAGGGTGTGTATCTGTGTGTGCTCGCTTCTGTGTGTGCAAACTCTTTAGATGTTACTGATTAACACGTCTGTTTTTAGTGGCGGTTTTTCCCTGCATGCTCACTTTGCATACAATTTTGGCTGTGGGTGCAGGTCTGTCCGTCCATGTCTGTGTTTATTTGAGCCACATGCACTGTACGGGTTATCTTTAGCATTTTACACACACACACAAGCATATAGTCAGATGTTCAAAAATATGTGCAGATTTATTTTATCATAAAAAAGACATTTTTGACACAAACAGATCATGTTTTCTTAACCAAAATGAAGAAGATGATTGTAAACTGTATCTGCTAAATATCTGCGATACAGAATCACACACAAAGAAGAGAAATATGCTACTTTTATTTGAAGGATTTAAGTTCTACTTATAAAGTAGATGTTCTACAATAACCTTTTCGATTTACATGATAAAAGCCAGATCACCTCTCCCACCTAGCCTGTACCTGAAGTTTGCATTTACAGTTCTTCCCCTCACACTGAATACAATGTGGGTCTGTATGTATAACTGACTCTGAGCTACGGTGCATCCGCTTCTGGCTTTCAAATACTCAGTATTCATTTGTTATTCAAAATGCCACAGAACTATAATAAGCAGACACGAGATTCATGGGACACCCAAAGTGATTTCCCTTGACATCCTTTGTCCTTATTCTATTTCTATGCTAACATAGACTCATTGTTTCTACTTTGTATTTGAGTCTCCCTGTAGACATTTTAGCGTCTTCTCATCAAAGCGGTAAGTGAGCTTCCGTTTAACTTTGTGAATCTCGCCTGTGCGAGAGTAGTTCCTTAGAGCCCGTGCCATCTTCTGGTACGTCATGGGCTTGCGATTCCCCTTTCGCCGACCCCACAGCTGGGCCAGGCTCTCCTTGTTTTGGGAAGAGAACTGAAATGTGCCAGAGGAGGACTGGACCCACCAGATGCAGCTACGCATCGATGGCGTCTGAAGCATCTCAAACAGGAACTGGAACAGCCGCTCCTTCCTCTTTCCTTAGGAGGAAAAAGGGGATGTAAATACAAATATGAGGTAACACTGTCTCATATGTGCGTGCATGAAAACAGAATGCTGTGTGGGAGACGTTTGGTATTTGTAGGCTGTTGAGAGTTTTAGTTCTTACACACATGTTCAAATGTGGTTCTGTCTATGTCTGTGTGTGTGTGTGTGTGTGTGTGTGTGTGTGTGTGTGTGTGTGTGTGCCACTCTACCTGACAGTGGTGCAAGAGGCAGGGGATCTCTGTCCTTCCTGCTCCCTGTGTCAGAGGATGGTGACGGCGAATCCTGGTACTGGGAGCTACTGGACTGGGAATCTGAGTCAATGTATCCAGATGCCTCATCGGAATATGCTATGTGTCCCTGTGGTGAACACACACACACACACACACACACACACACACACACACGCACACACACACACACAGACAAAAACGTGTAACTATCTTTATAAATCATATACAACACCAATGAAATGGCTCATGTTAGTCTAAATTCTACTTCGAGTTGATCGTGCCTCTCACACAGTATGAAAAAGATAATTAAGGCTAAATTTACCAGGAAGTTGAGGTTCTTGAACTTACCCACTGGTTGTCATGGGGACTAGGCCAGGCTTGGGGCTGCTGTCTGTATTCCTCACTGTGAGAGCCACAGTGCCACTCATAAGCATGCTGACCTGACCAACTATTCTCTATAGAGAAACACAAAAGAGATACATGTAGAAATAATCCACAGACACACTCTGGCATCTCTCTTATCTTCCCCCCCCGGCCATCATTACCATCATGACACTAACCTATAATTCTGCTGCCTTGGTGGGAGTGTATATGTTGCCCCATTGAGGTCAGAGGTGATGCAGGCGTGTGTGCAGGCTGGACCTCCAGTGAATGCTCCTGCAGGTACTCCTCGATGACTTCCAGGTCAACCTCAGGGCAGGAGGAAGGAGCCACTCCACTCCAGGCTCCCCTGCCTCCACTTAGCTTGAGTTCGGTTGCATAAGCCATCTGACACACACACGGCAGGACATAATGAACATTTGCATTTGTTGTATCTATTGTCAGTGATAGCCTGAGGCGTTACTATGACACATAACACCCATTTTGTTTTGTTTTCTTTCTTTCTTCTCATGAAGCCCATTGATGTTCTGTTGTGTGCCACTGTTGTGCTGTGATGCACACAGTGAATGATTTTGCTATCTGAAGATCACTGACGGACACATTCATCAATTTTGAATGAGCCTCGTTCTGTTTAGAGCCCTAAAAAAGGAGCACAGCTCATTGTTATAATAGGATTAATTTAAATAGCACACATTTGCAAAACTTAATCTCGCACCAATGAAATGAATTTGATCCTAGCTCTGTGCTGAAGGGTTTGTGTTTTGGATAAGAGCCGAGGAACAACACTGCAAGCATGTGTATTTTAGTTTGACTGGCAAATTTATGCAAGTGTTTGTGTTTTCACGGCCACAGATAACATGCAGGTAACCGTACCATATGGCTTAGCTTTTCATAGCCCATTTTCCAGTAGCCTTTTACCCTCAGTCTATACATAGATGACATGGTAATATTTAAGACCACATTGTCACTCAGATCCAGTTATAAATATATAAATATGCCTTTCCTTCCTTCACACAATGCCCAACAAAAAATAGAGAAAGTATCAAAAAAATCTGATCAAACTCACCGTCTCCATTTCTGTCAGCATACCAAAAGGATGATCTGGAAAGAGAAGACGACCTCATCAGTTGAGCCAGTGGTCAAAACTTTGTCAAACATGAACTGAGAAGTGAAAGAAGCCGTCACACATAAACTCAACAGCACTTCTCTAACTTATCAGACACCATCATATGAAAAGAAACGACAAAAAAGCTGACTTGAGCGAATAAGCACAGCAAAGATCGACGTACCCGTCGAAGGCGCACTCCTGCGTGTGGTGCAGTAAAGTAATATCCTCAGGCATTAAAAGGCGGAGATGTCAGAATGTGAATGCTCACCTGTGTGATGTTCCACCTGGATGTCATCTCTCTTATACTCTATCCACACATGCCCTCCTCCCCCTCTCATTGGCCAGTGAGGGCTGTCAAAAGGGGGGAGTGGTTTATTTTGCCTATCTATTGTCTCTTCATACAATGTAATTTTTACGTTAGTATTATCCAAAGTGCTACTGTACAGTCACTGGTTTTATAATTGTTTTCAGATGTACAGACGTTTAAATGTCAGCAATAAAGTTTGTCCTGTTTTTGGAGATTGTCAGTGTTTCACATTTTAAGGGAGTCAAAGCCTGCGGTGTGCCTGTGGTTTCTTATCATTTCATTTGGCACAGACGAGGTGCCATGGAGGACAATAATGTGGCCATATTATTTTGATTTTATATTTCTGTTGAGGTCAAACATGAAACTCATATGAGTAGGTTAAAAAATATGATCTGATATATATATATATGATAAATATGATGAGTGATGGGTATTTTACACATTATATTTGTTGCAGAAAAACAGATTCTCTAGAGCACAGTAACATGTAGATGTAAGTACATCTAAGGATATTTAGACATTTGTACTGTACCCTAATTTCAGAACTATGACTCACATTAAAACTTATTTGCAGACGTTTTGTATTTACAGCATTCGTTATGTTAAAACTGGGCATTTGCATAAAATCAAGTGAGAGAAGAGTGAAGGCATGCTCTCTATGCAAGGTCCGTCTCCAGGACTACTTAAAAAAAATCTAATCCTAACTAGGAAAAATAATCCTCGGGAATATCATACTTCCAATGCCTAAATGCCAGGATTTAATTATCAATGCTTGGAGTTAAAAAGAGTAAAAAATTCTTAAAACACTTAAAAGACTTTATCCTCAGGACAATGCAGTTAAGGTAAAATGTGCTGTAAAAGTAAAATGTTACAACTCATCTGTGTCACAGATAATCCGCTGGTTTCACTTAACCACAAAGTTGTAACTGTAACTGTAATCTGAAATTATTTGTCATCACAGTGATAATGAATGCTCCTACACAATGACATTGTTCTTCATAAACCATTGCAGGGAAGCAAACAGCGGCAGGCATTACATCACCCCGCAGGTTTAGAAAACAGCGTCATTCATAGGTGGCTTTTGATGTGCGCTGCATTGTGGCTGCTTCCTTTTTTGTGCTGTTTTTGTTGTGTGTGTGTTTTTTTTAAATTTCAGGCGTAGATTCCTGGACGCAACATGTGTTGTAGCGCAACATGTGCTTTCTTTCGCACGATGTATATAGGAGAGGGATTTCCCCAAAGCTTTTTTTTGATCTGTGACAACAAACCTGTCAACCTCTTAGAGTCTGCTGCGTGCACTGTCAGGTTCGCTACAACAGTCTGAGTGGTCAAACGAACCAAGTTAAGAGTAGATAATATTAAAGCAGATAGTGCCTTTATTCCAATGCTATTTTGTGTGTGTGTCTGTGTGTTTAACCTGTGTTCATTTGAGGTCCCGCAAACAGTCCAGTAGGACACGAAACTCTTTTTCTAGTGGCGAGTAAACAGGAGTGTCAGCGATTCTTTATGTTAACCAAATGTTAAACTGATGAACTTTTTACAGTGTAGTTCTGCAAGGCATGCTGGGACATGATGAGCATCTACATCCAAAAAAAGCACGAAGCAAAGCAGCAAACTGTGTTATCAAAGGCCACTGACTCATGATAAGCACTGTCGTAACAAATCCAGCCGATTGCCTGCTTGGATGAATGATATATGGTGCATATGAAGCCGTAGAAGCAGTGGGTATCAGCACGATAAAAACACCGGGAATCTGGACAATAACTTTATAGCGTGTCATCGATCTGTGTACATGTTCAGTACACTGAAATATTACCACAGGCACATTCCCTGTAAATGATCAGGGTACACAGGGATCATGGTGATTGAGGGTCATTATGTCATAGCAAACACTTGGTTGGCTTTCAGAGTCAGAAACGTCTTAACTAAAGATATCTGCAGTCAGATGTTTCTGCTGCTTAAATCCAGAGCGATGGTCCAACACCAGGGGTGTCAAACAGTCCTCGAGGGAGCTCTTTACACGCGTCCCTGCTGCAGCACACTGAATAAAATTAGGGCATTAGCCAGACTGCAGAACTTGACTGCTTGCTGATGTGGCCATTCAGCCATTGATTCCTGTTACAGCATCTCATGAGTGAATGAACATAAACATAAACATGCAATAAAAGTACTTTTAGAAGTACATTTTTCCAAACACTTACATTTACTTACATTTATTTAGATTTACTTGAGTATTGTTAGGGGTCGCCACCTCAGCATGCAGTCAAGTTCTATAGTTTTGCTAATGACCTGTTTATTTTATTCAGGTGTGTTGCAGCAGGGACACGTGCATGTTTTAAATTAATAGTGAATCAGTCCAGAAAAACCTGTCCAGCAAGGGGGAGCCATATCTTCCTTGAAAGATCAGCAGTATTTCTCGTACCTAACGCATGTGATCCCAATTTTTTTTAACTCTCAGGATGCTGACAGTATATTCCATATTATATTAAAGTACAACCAAGTGAGAAAGAAACGACAGAGTAGGCTGTGGTCTTTATAATGAAGAAGGATATATGAGGAATATTTGCTTACAGATCCCATGACCAGTATCATAATATCATAATTCTTTTTTTATGAACCTTCAGTTTCAGGAGGTCTCAGTTACACAAATACCATAGTAAGGATTGTTGCATGAAACTGATACCTACCTACCTACCTACCTACCTACCTATCTATCTATCTATCTATCTATCTATCTATCTATCTCACAAAAAAGTTTTCCATTATATGTAAGAGTTCATGTACCAATTAAAACAAACTTTCATGCAATTTCCTAAAAAGATAAAATAACCAGGTAATTGTATTTTTTATAAGGTCAAAGTTCATCTCAGGAGGGGCGCACACTGATTCAGTTTTACTCAGCTATACTCTCATCAATCAACCAAATGATTGATGAGAGTATAACTTATACCTGTGACACTTTTATTTTTCCACGTTTCATGTGTTTGGCAGCTGCACCCTGAGATAAATGCTTAGAGTTTAAGTCAGTTAAAGTCAGAAATGCAGGTTTTCAGGCACTCAAATAATCGAGCTGAGAGGAAAACAAGCTGCCTAATTGTTGACAGATGTTGCATCATTTTTATACAAAAAAACCACCCATGTCTTCATACAAAATTTGAAATTACAGCAACAACCAAAAACAAAAAAAAACAGCTTGCAGATTCGGGGGGTTGCTTTGCAACATGTGGTCAACATATGAAAGTCTATATTTCACTCAGAGACACAAACCAAGTAATTTTGATGCCAAAAGCTAAAGAAGGAAAGAAAAGGAAAAGTCAGCTGTACAGATTTGAAAGTGTTCTGTTGTAGCTCTTGGCACAAAGAGCAGATAAGAGCAATCGCCAGGTCAGATTTGCTTTACCCCGTCTGCATCCATAACATTGCACAAATGTGTGTTAAAGACGTGTCAGCATCCACAGTAGTACCAAGACATTACTGCTATCTGCAAGAACAGTTGTGCAAAAGTGTTGAATGAAATGTTTAAGGTTAGAAATAGTTGTAGCTGCAGTTGTAGGAATGATTCTTTGTCAAAATACCCACAAGAGCTTCACAAAAGGACTTGATAAACGTGTTCGGAAAAACCCTCAGCATTCAGTGTTACAGCTGACGGTTAGGGTTCTTAGAGGGCAGTCTGCACCTGGAGCATTCAGGCAAGGCGATAAGGCCAGAGAGACATTGGACCCTTGCACTCAGTAACACACACACACACACACACACACACACACACACACACACACACACACACACACACACACGCACACACTTGCACAGGTGGGTGAAATCTAAGAATTATTGCTTTACTAGAAAATGTAGGTGTTACAATTTGTGTTTTTGGACCTGAAATGTGTTACAGGAAACTGGAGTGGGAAAGCTAAATACGATGTGGCAATCCATCAATGTGCTCAAGAATTTACATCCAGGGGAGTCGTGCTTTAATCAGGGAATCGTTTCAAGAAGTGTTCGAGGCCAAACAAACTTAATTGATTACTTTTTCCTATCTCAAGAAGGCAGGTTAACCATCACTAGATTTATCTGCTGCACATAATCTTCTCCACTTTCCTAATTTCTTGGAAGTCAAAAAGATGATGATGACATTTTGCTGCTGTTGACATGCGTTTTCATATATTTCCCTGTTTCTTTCGTTGCTGTGCATTTGTAACGGTGTCCATGCGTGCGCGAGCGATTTAATCAACTAACCGCACTACGTCTGAGTCACTTGATGTTTAACGGTCAAAGAATAGCAGGTGAATTGTAAAACTGGCTTATGAATGCATGTGTATACACACACGCACACAAACACACATTCAACCACTTAATGACCATTAGTGTGCGAGGCCTTGAAGCAAAGGGGCTGTGTGCATGTCTGTGTGTGTGTGTGTGTCCAGGTGTAATAGGTTTACAGTTACAGCCAAACCCCTTAGATTAGTGAGCATACGCAAATCACCTTTACTCATGCAGGTTACTGGGAATTTCCCCAACGTCTACCCAAAAGTGTGTGTGTGCCAAGACATTAGTGACAGTGGGTGTTTTTTTCACAGTAGCAATCTTTCAGTGAACAAACACTAAACATAAACATGCGCTGAGTATGAGAGATGCTCACGATTTATTTACTGAAATCTAGCTGCTTCACAGGCATAAACACAAAAATCGTATTGTTTGATTTAAATGGTTTCATTTGTGTCGGACTAAACGTCTACCTAATAATGATTTGTGTCATCTGTAGTTAGGGAGCAACAGTTTGTTTTTTAAATTCTGCCTCGTGTTCACACCCATGGGCAGGGCCCTGAGTGTAGCCAGGTGATTCCAGTGAACAGTCTGGCAGGTGAGCAGGCAGGTGGACACCATGGTGTTGACATACTAACTGTGTATGAGAGACACTGGAAAGTATGCAAAACTTGAGGTTGATTCCTCTCTCACACACACACATACACACACCCCACCCAACACCATCACCTCCTCCACCTTTCAATTCGTTTCACACACTGTTGTCTGTCACTCTTGCGTTCTTGGTTAACACAAAGACAAAAGCTTTTTATTTATGTATTTCAGACGTTTCTGACAATCACTTGCGATTGTTTTGCCCAGATGTAGTTCATTATAACCACCTTGCAGCACGCAACTAAACGCATGCAGTTTGCAAATGGTCACCAGCAGTGCGGTGGTCAGATGGTGCAGAGGACAACATGCATTACTCATGTGGGAACGCTGGAGATAAGGAGAGGGATTGGGAACTCATGGAACTTTGCATTCCCACGGAAGATTGTTTGTGTCCTCCAGTAGGCCATCCGACAATCTGCGGTCTCAATAAACACTCATAAACCATCACACAGACACGCACACAACCCCACTGGCCTTATCGCAATAACACATAAACTCAAGTGTGAAGACGGTACATAAATCATCTGCTTTCACAGCCAGATAAGCACGGGCAAAGAAAGCTAGAGCGGGAGCGTAAAAGTTTTTATCACGCTCTGAAGATAAAGAAAAACATCTACACAAAATGTTCCAAAGAACACAATAAAGAGCCTGATGGTGTTTGATGAGCTATTCTGAAAGCAGCCCCTGTTGCACAGAGCAAAGCCCACACACTTCACACTTGGCGAAGCCATTCATATTGTCTCCGTGCTCAGTGTTCTCCTGCAGGAGGCCCACACCTCCACAGCTGTCACAAGGGCAGGGGAGGCGAAACAATAGCTGTCTTTTCTTTCCCTCCCTGAACTTGTCGCCTCATTTGCAAAAAGAATCACATGTAGCATCTGCCTCTTGCCATGTTTAGACTGTGCATGCATCTTCCAAAATATGGTGCCGTCTGATGTTTCATATTAAATACCATTAATACCATGTTTTTGTGAGTCCTTGGCTTCAGATCATGACGTGACATCAAAAATATTCGGTGTAGTTTGTTTTCCAGGTTTAAAGCCTTTTTGGCTTTAAACCGATTATTCCTAAGTGAGGAGGAAAGTATAGAACGTGATATTCCTGCAAATTCCTAGTCTGCTTATCCTGAGTTAGGTGTTTGAAGAATTACTCATACTGCCACCACTCCTGTTACCTTCTTTCTTCTTCACTGGACCAGAAGGATGTGTGTCCAAAGTCCATGCGCTAATGCTGTTGGGAATTTTTTTTTCTTGGCCCTCTTTTAATAACTACCAATCAATCATGGTTTCAGTGTCACAGGTGAACGTATGACTCTCTTTATGACCATAATTTACCATCTTCTGGTTATTTCCAGCCTCTCAAACTGGTTTCACAATGTGACAGCTCAGTGCACTTCAATGAACACTTTAGTCACCAGATCTGAATCCATTGTCTTTGTATGTGGCAGCATGTTAAGCATGCATGTGAAAAATCTGCACAAATTATGCAACGCTACCAAGTCAGCAGAATCTTAAAAGAAAAAACATCTCGAGATAAAGAAAGAGGAATAAAACACAAGTTACATCTTGGAAAAGAATCCAAAATTTCCAAAAGGGACGTGTTGAAACAACAGTCTCGACACTTTTATTCGATTAAGATTAAATCCATGGAAACAACATCCAGCTGGGTTTTTCTGCTGTGATTTCTGCACCTTTAGGACTGCCCAGTGGAGTCAGGATAATTGAGTCAGCATGCATGTACTGTACTCAGAAATCATGCAATTATGGCTTCCTCTTTCCAGAGAAGACAGTGTCATCGTCACAGTTACTCCTGGATATTTATCACTTCTCATCTGCGGTCAGCAGAAGTAATGACATGCAGTTTGGGCTGTGAAGTGCATGAGACTTCAAGCTCCTGTGGTTTCAGAATTTGCTGAAAGTGCAGTAACAGAATAATTCAGTCAAAGACAGTGTAGCCTCTGGAAGTTTTAAACCCGTCTGAGTGGAATTTCTGTGACTGTAAAGATTATTTACAATTATTTGACGTGTGGTTACTTATTAGTATTACAAATTGATCGTCGATGAGGAAGAACTTAAAGTGCATCTGCCGCAATCTGGAACTTGAATGGGGCTCTCCCATCAAAGACAGCCAATGTCAACTTCTACCTCAAATAATAACGACTACCGTTTGATGTTTTCCAGAGAAAAGGTCAATCACGCTACATATTCAGTTGCAACCTCAGCAAAAAAGGAAAAAACATTTCCCAAAGCTCTGGGTGAAAGGATTCTGACAAGAGAAAGTACATTTTAGGAAGAATGTAGGGAATTGGACGTCTTGCTGTATGCAGCAGATATCCTTTATTTATCATACTTATCACGGACCACTTTAGTTAAACGAAGGTTGGTATTTCCAGCTACAGAAAATTATGTGTGTCTGTTCTGAAAGCACATCCCTGCCCTTCTGTGTGCATAAATGGAGGGTGAGACAGAAAAGAACAGACATTAGTGGCACAGATACAACACTGATTCAGACTCAAGCATAACAAAAACTGGGCTGGAGGTGTTGCAAAGCAGCTTTGAGATTCATAGCAACTGTAAAGTAAATAGCACGCCATACGTGAAAGACGGCATTTGGATGGTATTTGAGCAAAGAGCTGATAAGAGATGTCATGTTGACAGTATATGCCATATTTGCTGCGTGTACATGTTTTCAGCAACAGCTTAAATCCCACCAGCTGTGTACATATGAACCATATGAGACGACAAGCACTTTAGAAAACCTTTTGCTGTGTTGTCGCAGTGTTACAGATCCATCAAAAGTATTTGAGCTTGCACTCCACTGTCCACATTGTTATTCATGACAAGCAGTGTTGGTCAAGTTACTTGAAAAAAGTAATCAGTAATTAATTACTGATTACTTCCCCCCAAAAGTAATCCAGTTACTTTACTGATTACTTATTTTCAAAAGTAATTAATTACTTAGTTACTTAGTTACTTTTTAAAAACACGATTTACAACCTGAAGAGGTGATAAAGTGATAGATCTTTCAGCCCAATTCTACTTTTTCTGCATAATCCATCATACAAAATGTAATCAAATGGAAAAGTCTCTTTTTAAAACTTGTTTTATTAGTTTTAATCTTTTAACTTTATGCATCAAGTAAAAATGTAATTATATTCAACATTCTCTGACTGGAAGAAATTAGTTTAACATTTAAACCTATTTTCTGCACATTCCAGCACATAAAATAAAATATTTTTGTGTTTACACTCAGTCTTTCAAATAGATGCAAGTAAAACACAGCAGAAAATAAATAAAGTCAAAGACTCAGCGGTCCTGTTGCTCTATTTTCACCTGTAAAGCAGGAGTGGGGTAGGCGGAGGGTTACCCTGGTGCAGGTGTGCCGCGGTCAGTGGAAGAATCCGCGAGTTTCTCTGTGAGTTTCCCATCACGTCGTAGCTACTTTCTAATATTTTCCCCATTTTCTTTCCCCCCTCTTTACCACTCCCATCCTCCCCACCTGTCAGCTGTGGAACTGCTAAATGACACATGTACTGATGTAAATAATAAAATAAAGTAAAATGAGACTAACATGAGGAACCTTTAGAAAGGTTATAGAGCAAATATCTTTAGCACTAAAGTGAGTTCAGATCCTGATTCCTTTTAAATGGTGGCCCACATACAGCCCACTTTAGTCTTTAGTCCAGTGAAACTCTCGTTTCTGTCAGTGTGGAGACGTTTCCTACACATTTAATCCCTGAGATATCTTCATGGGCAACAGTATGTCTCAGTTTTTCTGCATATTAAAGAAATGCAGCTGTACAAAAAATCAAAGAAATCCGTTAGCACGACTTCCTGGGCTTAAACTGTTTCTGGTGAACTCTTGTAAAAAACCTGAAATTTCTATATTACATTTTCTCGATTACTTAATTACTTTGGTTTAGCGTGGATGGCCAGGAGAGAGAGAAATGTGCCCTCACATTTTTGCAAAGGCATCCAGTGGGCCAGATGGGAATCTTTACTGGGCAAACTGTGGCCCCGGGCCTTATGTTTGACACCTGCGCTCTATAACAAACACCAAAACACTCAGGATGTTACACTCTCATCAGTCCCACCATAAACACTATCAGGTAGGAACCAAAATTAACGTTCATATGATGCTATAACGAATAAATACATACACAAAGTAAAATAAATAAAAACATAAATAAATAATGAAGTTAATTGTTGTGAATAATAACAAAGTAATTGATTATATAATAGTCAGTTATGCAAAGTCATAACATTGCGCAGCACAAAGTGATGTTCTGTTACATTAATAACTGCGGTTACATAAGTTTTATGGGTGCTTCAACATTTGTGTGACGCCATCAGCTGGTTGTGCAGCTCTTGACCTGCAGTGATGCTCTTCTGTCCTTTACCAGGAGATGGCGCCATTTTATCAGCCAATTCCCCAAATCCACTCTGGCTCCCGCGCAGCGGCACTAACAAAAACATAATTGCATGATTTAATACGATGATGGTAATCATGCTCTCAGCGATGATAAGCGTCATACCTCCCAGATGCCTAATTTTGGTTTTAATAGCTATAATCTTTCACATGATCTGCGCCCTGCAGATGACTGGAATTCTATTATAATAGGGCCCCTCTCCCTTCATCTTTCCCTAAAATGTGTTGACGCTCCTGCGTGTCCTATCAAAGTTCTGCATGAATGAGACTGTGGAAACAGTCCAACACTTTGAGTCACTGTTAACATTCCATATCAGCCTCCCTCTACAGCTACACGACTGATACTATCACGCAAAACTGGGTAAGGCTACAAACGCAACACAAACATTCACGATTCACACGTCCATTCAGGACTATGAACACACACAATTAAACACAGTGCTGCGAATATAAACACACACAGACGTGCCAGAACCATCAGCAGTCCCTTTTTTCTGACGCCAATCAACATTTTATAGATAAAATTTACAGGTGCAGGAGTCAGACACACACACGCCTACAAACTCACTCAAAAACACATGGGTCTGATTGCAGCGCCAGTGGCATTGCTCAGAATAGCATCAAACAGAGAGCAGCGTCGTGCATGTGTGGACCTGTAGGCTTCAGTCAGCCCATTTCACCATATTAACCCTCGTGTATCACACTGTCACTGAAGAGAGAATAAGCGAAGCAGAGATCAAACACCTGAGAAGCTTTGTCCTGGTACGACAGCGAGTCAAAGGGAGACATAACAAAGTGTTTGGGTGTAACACTTTTAAATGTACGTGTCCTCTTAAGAACAAGATCATGTTTTTGGAAAACAGGGTCGTTTTTACAAACAAACTGTACTCTGCACCCCTCATTTCTTCATATCGGTGCAGCGACTAATTGAAATGTGCAAACATAAACTTTAGGGATTCTTGGAGGACATCCACAGCTCATCTCTGGATCTTGGCTGCTTTTTGCTCTGGTCTCTGTCAAAATGATTTTCTTTAATACTGTTGAAGTCTGGGCTTTGGGGAATCCAATCAATGATTGATAGATAGTGTTCTGGTTTTCCTGCAGTGTGTTTGGGATCACTGTCATGCTGAAAAATAAAAACTCTGCCATATGGTATTTCATGGTGGATCAGAATCTAATAGTTCTTATAATTCCATCAATTTTGACAAAATCCACTGTCAGGAATGCAGCCCCAAACGATGATAGATCTCTGGAGACACTCATCCTTATACCTCTTTGATCATGATTTGAACCAGAACTTTAAAATTCGGATTCATCGCTCCGTAAGACCCGTGGCCACTGATTTTCAGTGCAGTTCTTGTGTAGTCTGGCATACCTCAACATTGTCTCCCCATTTCCCCTGCTTAAAAATGGCTTCTTGACATCCACCTTCCACCGAGACCATTTTGATGAGGCTTTGGTGAACAGCAGAGGGATCAACTGAACAGCCAGATGCATCTCTGAGGTGTTTTTGTGACAGGCCTAATGACGTCATTTAAAATTGGTTCTTTGCCAAGTTGTTATACGTAGTCACGATGTGGTTTTATCCCTCGAGTTAGGTACAAATATTAAAGCCACACTAAAACATTTTGCTACTTTTCCTGTTTTTATTTTTTGGTAAGGAGATTTTTCTCACTGTCAGCAAGCCACAAATGCAGCTATTTTACACAGTTTTAACACTGGTGTAACGTGTGATATAAACACGTCAACCTTAGTACAACACGCAAATTGTAAATATGGAAGAATCTGTAGTCAAATACCTTATTTACCTGCAAAAAAGCACAAAAAGCACGACACGTTTAAACCGAGAGCATAACCTGTTTAGTTATGAAGGCGCAGAGCGGACGGAGCCATGCAAAACAGATGTGCAGGGACATCTTAAAAAGATTGTGTCACTGACTTTTTGATCTAAAGGTTGTCACGAGGAAGTAAAGGATGGTTCTGAAGGTGCGTTACAGCAACGACACCCTGTCCCACCAGGCTCTTATAAAGCTTCGCTGAACTCAGTGACTGAGTTCATCCCTACAGGGTTATTATTGTCTCATACAAACACACAAATAAGTCCACCACCCTGTTTGTCCACTCACAGCAGCCCCTTTTCTCCAGCCTCTTGCCCCACCCGTGTACCCTGGACCCCTTACCTCATCCACCGTCCTCTGCTGTTCTTTTTCATTCTTCCCTTTGTACTGTGAGATGGAGAGCGGAAGAAAGGGAAACGGGGTGGGTGGGGTGGGGGTGAAGGTAAGGAGAGGGACCTTTGGTTGGCTTTCAGGTGGTTTCACATGAAAAGACAGCACACACTTAAGTTGCCGCCACCGGTAACCCACAGCGTCTCACTTGCTTCCGTTGAGTATACCTGAGTTAGCCTTCAACTGCCTCTGAACAGCCCAGGCAGGCACACATAGAGACAAAGGCACTGTGAACACAAGAATCTCTAAATACACATACAAGTGTGCAGACACACACACACACACACACACATAAACTTCTATCAACTTTCGGTATGTGGCTTAGATTGGAGAGGCACTGGTAGGTGTTTGGTATGCAGGAGTATGGTGGGGAAGAGAAGGGATGTGGGTGAGTAGGCGTGCTGTTATGGAGTGTGTTTTGTGGGAGTGGGGGGGGCTCTGTTTGCACGGCTACTTTCTCTGATCTCCCCCCTGAATGGATGCTTCTTGCTGCGAGGAGCTCAGGTAGCTTTGTCTGTGTGTGTGTGAGTATTTCATTCCCAGGTAGACCACGGTGAGTGCTCTCAAGTCAGTGTCAGGTGTCAGGTAGTTACTTGTCTTCGTGTCTTCAAGGCTGCCTTTGCTTGGATAGTGTTTACAGCCCACAGAGCTGGGCGCAGAGGGGGGAGGAGTACGCAGGCAGCACTGGCTTTGATCTGATGCAGACTGTTTGATAGCATGCGTATGAGTGACTGAGTGAGTGTGAGAAAGAAAAGTGAGAGATATAGATGAAGTATATGAGTGCATGCGTGCTTTCCCACTTGCAGATATTTGAAAACACGTGAAACAGCTTAAACATTCATGCGATGAGCGTGAATTTTAAGCTGTTCGTTCACCGCAGGGCCGGACATAACCTTTCTGGGGCCTTCAGCAGAGTTTTATTTGACACCCTTCATTTTTAACATGTTAGCTGTACATTAATAACTCACAGTTCGTGCAGCATATACTGGTCGCATAACAGATTCATGATTTCTGCAGAAGCATTAACTGAGACCAGTGTGTTTCGGTGAAAGGGCGATGTATTTGTGTGTGGCCCCGAGTTTGATTAAAAAATATCTATATCTAAGTTTTATTAAGAATTTGGTGTTTTAAACTATATTTTACTGTTATGACTGTTGTCGTAATTTTATTATGTAAATCTGAGTGTGCAGGTGCTCCTCCATGATTGGTGCATCCAGGGTGGACAGATCGTACCGATTGGCTAATGACCGGGAGGCAGCGCACGAGAAGACATCGCCAGGGACTGCCAGGTCATTCATCCTCGGCCCCACCCAGCCGGCAGACCGTGTGTTCACTGTTTAACTGTGTTGGTTTAATGTAGGAGCCTGTTTTTGTCGGGTAGGGAGGAAAGTAATTGTTTTTTGGTTTAGTTCTTTTGAACAGGTAAGTTTTATGTACTCCTGAGATAGGCTACCTGTTGTTTGTTGTTTTGGCCTTGGGTTCACCCCGAAGTTATAGTTCGCTCCCTTCCTTTGTTTTTAAATTCCCTCATTGTAAATAAATCACTGTCACAAAGTATTAATTGCGTGATGTGCTGCTTGGGGTTGGACGGGGATGGATCACCCCTTATGTTGTGGTCTGCGCCTAGACGGGCCATAACATTTACTCATCGAGTTGTCCACTTTTTACTCAAACAATAATAATTCTTATATTTTCATTCTTATTCCTTATGGATGAATCATTGAGATATATAAACATATAGCCACCTGATGTTTAACAAAACAAACAAAAAAATTCAAGGCCTTCTGTTATTATTTAACACTTTGTAGCTGAAGAATTTTAAAAATGTCCAAGTGAGTGTAGTTAACCAGCAAACAATGTGAGACTCTGTGCTGGGTAAAATATATACTGAATATATCAAATATTATATAACATTTATGGAACTTTATTTAGCTTCTTTTTTTACAGAAATGTGTTGACAGCTAACTTAGCCATATCACACAAACATCACACAAGTTTCAGCACCTGTGTGAATATTTCAGTCTTGGGAAACAGCGGGAACTTTTTTAACACTGGAAAAACAAATGCAGCAAAATTAAACTTGTAACCAAACATCAGATCTATCAGAAGCAGGATAACAGATCCTTGACTTTTCTTCACACAGCGACACATTAACAGTGTAACATTCCCATGTGGGTGCACAGAATTACAAACGAGTAGCGACCCTCTTGGTTACCTCCACTGTGGCAGTCTTGGTGTTAGTTCGCTACAGTTACCTGTTGTAGCAATGAGTCCAGCGGATACTGCACCTCAACCTGAAACACAAAGGCTGAAAGGGCTTATTAGGGAGTTGTGAATGTTCACACCGCCTTGAACTTGAAATGCGCTCGTCCAGTAGGAATGCTGAATCATGTAGGAGGCCACACAGCACGTTACTTTATAACACGATACAAAACCAACAGCAGCAGCTTCACATAAGCAGATTGTTACTTTGTTCTAAATCACCCAGCTTCAAAACGTTTTAATGAAACATGTTCATGAATAAAATGGAAACTAGAAATATGGATATTTCTGGAAATATGCCGACTTGTTGAGCACGCTAACAACATGTCAAGAATAGAATAGCATGTGTGCCTACATATTATATGTGATTATTTCAATATAGTACTTTAATAAGAAGTTTTCTCCTCTCTGCCAAGCGAAATCTGCTAATGCACGGCAATCTGCGCTACACTGCCTCACGCGCAAATATGCAGCACACCGGTCACGATTTTCTATTTGTGGCTAAGTATAAAAATGAGACCAAAGAGACCATTAACAGATAAAGACAGAGAAAGGCACAGAGACAGGCAGGAGATCAGACACGCAGGTTTTTACACTCTGTGTGTTTTAGGGCTCCCCCGACAATTAGAGTATTTAAAAAGATGACAGGGCTCCAAGCGCAAAAAATGGGAGAGGTCGAGAGCTCAGGGAGTGGAGCAGTTTGCAGGTGTATGAAGAGCGTGTGCATGTTTAATGTGTGTGTATGTGAGTGTATGTGAGTGTACTGTATGATCACACAAGGTGTGCCTGTGAACTGCCTTTTTTATGTGCATTTGAGGTACTGAAGAATAAAAAAGACTTCATAGTAACTCACGCAACATTGTAAAACTGACAATACACAGTAACCTGCTTTCCACTACAAAGAAGAAGAAAAGAGAGAGAGGGAGAGAGAGAGAGCATGGGAGCGAGAGAGAGAGAGAGCATGGGAGAGAGAGAGCATGGGAGAGAGAGAGAGAGAGCATGGGAGAGAGAGAGCATGGGAGAGAGAGAGAGAGAGAGAGAGAGAGAGAGCATGGGAGAGAGAGAGCATGGGAGAGAGAGAGAGAGAGCATGGGAGAGAGAGAGAGAGAGAGCATGGGAGAGAGAGAGTATGGGAGAGAGAGAGAGAGAGCATGGGAGGGAGAGAGAGAGAGAGAGAGCACGGGGGAGAGAGGGAGAGAGAGAGAGAGAGAGAGAGAGAGAGAGAGAGGGAGAGGGAGAGAGAGAGAGAGAGCACGGGGGAGAGAGGGAGAGAGAGAGAGAGAGAGAGAGAGAGAGAGGGAGAGGGAGAGAGAGAGAGGGAGGGAGAGAGAGAGAGAGGGAGGGGGAGAGAGAGAGAGGGAGAGAGAGAGAGAGAGCACGGGGGAGAGAGGGAGAGAGAGAGAGAGAGAGAGAGAGAGAGAGAGGGAGAGGGAGAGAGAGAGAGGGAGGGAGAGAGAGAGAGAGGGAGGGGGAGAGAGAGAGAGGGAGGGGGAGAGAGAGAGGGAGAGAGAGGAGAGAGAGAGAGAGGGGAGAGAGAGAGAGAGCGAGAGAGAGCGAGAGAGAGAGAGGGAGGGAGGGAGAGAGAGGGGGAGAGAGAGGAGAGAGAGAGCATGGGAGGAGAGAGAGCATGGGAGAGAGAGAGAGCATGGGAGGAGAGAGAGAGAGAGAGGGAGAGAGAGCATGGGAGAGAGAGAGAGAGAGAGAGCGCATGGGAGGAGAGAGAGAGCATGGGAGAGAGAGGGAGAGAGAGAGAGCATGGAGAGAGAGAGAGAGAGAGAGAGAGAGCATGGGAGAGAGAGAGAGAGCATGGGAGAGAGAGAGAGAGGGAGAGAGAGAGGGAGGGAGAGAAAGAGAGAGAGCACGGGAGGGAGAGAGAGAGAGAGAGAGAGAGAGAGAGAGAGCATGGGAGAGAGAGAGAGAGCATGGGAGAGAGAGAGAGAGGGAGAGAGAGAGGGAGGGAGAGAGAGAGAGAGAGCATGGGAGAGAGAGAGAGAGGGAGAGAGAGAGAGAGAGGG